>NC_045704.1:15737039-16337039 GCF_009834535.1 Camelus ferus | reverse complement strand
GCTCTTACCACACTCATCACACTGGTATGGTTTTTCTCCCGTGTGGACTCTTTGATGGGCCAGAAGAGTTGAGGCCTTACTGAAGCCCTTATCACACTCTCCACATTTATAAGGTTTCTCTCCTGTGTGAACCCTCTGATGAATTTGAAGATTAAAGCTCCAACTGAATCCCTTCCCACACTCTTCACATTTGAATGGTTTTTCTCCAGTGTGGACTCTCTGATGGCCTTGAAGGTGTGAACTCCGACTGAATCCCTTCCCACACTCCTCACACTTGTACGGTTTCTCTCCAGTGTGAACTCTCTGATGGCCTTGAAGGTACGAATTGCGACTAAAGCCCTTTCCACACTCCTCACATTTGTATGGTTTTTCTCCACTGTGGACTCTCTGATGGGCTTGAAGGTATGAACTCCGACTGAAGCCCTTATCACACTCCTCACATTTATAAGGTTTCTCTCCTGTGTGGACTCTCTGGTGAACATTAAGAACTGATCTATGACTGAATCCTTTACCACATGCATTGCATTTGTATGGCTTCTCTCCAGTGTGGACTCTCTGATGATCTTTAAATTTTGAATTCCAATTGAAGCCATTTCCACACTCTTTATAAGGTTTCTCTCCAATGTGAATTTTATGATGGCCTTGAAGATACGAATTTTGGGCGAAGCTGTTATGACATGCATAATGTTTATATGGTTGCTCCCTAGTGTGGACTATCTGAAGGTCCTGAAAATGTGAGGCCAGACTGAAGCCATTACCACACTCCTCAGAATTATAGGGAATCTGTTCTACATGAACTCTGTGCTGAATGTTAAGATCTGAGTTACAAATGAAACCCTTCTCACAATCCACATCTGTGTATAGTTTCTCTTCAGTGTGGATTTTCTGATGGGCTTGAAGACAAGAACTTCGAGTAAAGACATTCCCATTCTCCTCATATTCATGGGATTTCCCCTCAGTATGGACCCTGCAAATACCATTAAGTTCTAAGGTATGACTGAAACCTTTCTCATAAATGGTGCATCTATAGGGCATCTCTCCGGTGTGAGTAATTTCATAACTGTTATGAGAGGAACACTGGTTGAAGTTCTCACCATATTCACATTTACATGGCTTCTCCTCTGCGTGTACTTTCCGATGGGATTGCAGAGGTGAATCCTCAAAAACACAGTCATCTCCTCTATGAACGCTTTGATGAATATGAAGAACTGAACTGTAACTACAGCCCCTTCCACATGGACTGTATGAACGGAGCTTCCCTTCTAACTGTAACTGCTGGTGAACTTCAGAGCTAGAGTCATCACTGACGGCTTTCCTGTACTCATTGCCAGGGTGGGGCTTCTGCCCTGTTTGAATTAAGCCTTGATTAAGCGATGAAACCTTCGTGACATCTTCTCCACAGTCATGGCAGCTATAGTTTTTCTCTGCTCTGTGTACACCCCGATTATCATTGTGATGTGAAATCCAATTGATGCTGTCAGACTTACAGAAATCATTTTTCATGGAAACTTGCTGACATCTACACTGATAATTTCGTGACTCCATCAGATACATTTTCCTCCAAGAATACTGGGCTCTCCCAGAGGGAAATTCTTCATTTTTTATGTAACTGGAACCATCTCCTAAATGAGTCAATAGATAGTTCTCATCTTCAGAAACCTGAATTGGTATTCCTGCCCAAACCTGACAGGGGGAATCACCTTGTTTTTGCAACTGAGAAATGTTCCCTTGAAAATCTTTCATGGAATCTTGACACCTGGTTGACCCTCCTCCACTTTGTTGCCAGGTCTGCCAGGTGGAAAGCTCTTTGGGGGAAAGGCAGCTTAATCCCGCTTCTTGAATACTTTCCATATTATGTTGACTCTTGGTTCCTATAAGAATAAAGAGAATTTAAACATGTGCTTGGTGGATGCTTTTATTCAGAGATTTCAAGATTTTGCACTTAGATCATGACACTTCAATAAAGTAGAGGAAAATTCATGTTATTACCTCTGACAGTACTTAGAAAATGGCTCATCTTTGGCTACACCAATAACATAAGTAGGAGCCACAGAATTCAGGGTATTTCAATTCAAAGTCAGGGATCTGCAACACAATCTGGACATTAAGGATAGTGGCTCTGTTCAAAAGGCCTAGTTAAACCAAACACATATGAGCATGGGTTTATGATGGGTTGCCTGGAGTTCCCAAGGAGAAAACAGCAGAGGGTAGTCTCAAATTGGAAAGAATATACTTTCAAGTGGACAAATGCTTTTGCCTTTTCTTTTTTCTCTGGCACATGAGCATATTATTGTTTGTTTTTAAGAAGATCGTGTGTTAAATGCTGTGCAGATGAAGGTAAACAAAGACCTTTAATCTGTGCTTGAGGCATCAGAAGGCTTATCTTTAATGAGTTATTATCTTCATGAGAATAATAAGCTCTTCTAAGTCACTGTAAGCCATTATCAGTTTTACTCCTTCCAAAAGATATTTTGCAATTATCAAGGACCATGGTGCAGGTCAGAATGTGAAACACTGTGACAGAATTCAACTCCAAAGACATTAGAAAAAAATGGAGGCTGACAGAAGGAAGCACAGGGAAGTTTCATGTCACCTGTTAGGTGTCCTCTGAGGCAACTCATTAAGCAAACAAAACTCAACGAAACGCTGACTTTGGCTTGCATCATTTTGTGGGATGATTACTTCAATGTTTAGGAAATTTGAGGCACAAGAAGAGTTGAAGATGGGCATGTTTGGGTGGAAATGGTTTATCTGTTAGTTATTAAAGCTCAGATTCTCAGCAGGCAGCAAATCTTCATATCCTGGTGAGAAGTATCCCCCCTGAGGGCAACTGGTCCAACAGGGTTGAAGCAATAACATGTACTCCCCTAACGCCTGGCAGTACATCCTCTTTCAGCATCCAAAAAAACAAAACAAAACAAAGACCTAGTAAAAGAGGACTTTTTCATAACATGAATATTATCCTCAAACATAATTCTTCCTTATCTATTTGTGTTTTTCTATCTCCACAATGGAATATTTACCCACAAGGACAAGCACTCTGTTGTGTGCACTGCATTACCCTCACTGCCTACAACACTTCTAGCGAACAGCAGTTGTTCAAAAAGCATATAATGAATAGATCACAGTTTGAGTCACTCTCACTCACAGAACTAAAAGGGCGCGTATGTGAAAGTTATTTTTCATGGGAAAGGACTGGTGATGGCAGTTTTACTGCAAAGCTGAGAGGCTGTATGAGAAGTAGGGCTACACTCAGGGGTATCACCTGCTGTTGAGAAAAGCAAAGGTTAAAAGAATCTTGTGGGTTCTGTCTTTTTTAATTTTCAAAATTACCTTTGAAATGTAGGTTTTTCTCCACAAAATCTTACAGCTTAAAAAAAAAAAAGGAAAAAAATAAAAGGTTCCACTGATGATTGTGTGGCATGAGGCTCTGGGGCAGGGCATTGACTGCAGGGTGACACTTTACAGCATGCCCGTAAGTACTCATCTTAGTACTTAAAAAAATGTTCAGCAATGTCTCTGGCTTCTCAAATGCAAAGCTTTCAGCCACTATATTAATATTTTATCACCTAAAAATGAAATGAAGGGACATACTACAGAAGGAATGTTAAATAAATAACTTATATGTGAGCAGTTTGGGCTTCCAGCTAGAGTTAATAATAATGCTTATAGTTTAGTCTTGGTATCGTCAAAAACACTCAATATACATTCAAGAAGATACAGTTTAATATGTCATGTCTTTTGGGACTGATGTGGTGGCTTGAGAACATGAAAGAAGCTTGCTAGTCAAAGCCCAATTTCTTACGAAGCACCTGTTTCAATACAAATTTGTACACACGTAATTTATAACATAAGAATCTCTCAAATACATAAAGATTAAAATTTCTTTCTGACCAGTGGTTTTAATGTTAAAGGGACAGAGAAAGGAAAATAAAAGTTTCACTAAGGTGAAACTTAGTTTCAGCGTCTTATGGAAGAGATCATACATTTAACAACGTTAATTTTTATTATACCCTTAGTGGTACATACTGAAACAACTTATTTGTCATTTTCTCTCCATATATCAGCAGTTAAGTTCTATTTTAATATCAGTGGTAGCGTGTTGATGATAAACTGTATTAAGTTTATAAAAGAACATCATAAGATGGAGAAAATATGCACTGCAGAGAGCACTGACCGACCTCACTCGGAGTAACAAGGATAAGAATTTACTTAATCTCCTTAGTAATTCTGCTTTAGAGTTTGGGAAAGTTTAATCATTCCAACATCCTGTATCAATTAATTCAACAACAAAGATGTTATATTTATCATAAATACCAAATAATTCTTTTAAATTTAATGCTTATCCATAATGCATTAACAGAAAAAAAATCTCTTTATATTTTCTTTTTCTCTTCTTCAATAGAAGCTACTCAAGAAATATCAACTCAGGCAACCCAGGCTGATGTCACCCTGCATTCTTATTCTTACTACATTTATAGATAGTAAGAGAAACCAAGGCATTTTCTGGACAGTATCAGATACAGTAACAATAATGTCTTGATTATAGACTCATACTTAACCTGCTGTGCTGGCTAATCTCTTGACCATACCTGAGGCTTACCTCTCTCTAACAAAGTATTGATCTTTTTAAAAAAAAATTGAAATACAGTTGATGTAAAATATTGTTAGTTTACATAGTGATTTGACATTTGCATACATTATAAAATGATCACCATATTAAGTCTAGTAACCACCTGTCCCCATACACGGTTATTATAATATTATTGCCCATATTCCTTATGCTGTATATTACACCCCTATGACTTCTTTATTTTATAACTGGAGGCTTGTACCTCTTAATCCTCTTCACCTGTTTCATCCTCCCAGAGTATACTTAACCTTTAGAGGACTTCCTGTCCATCTCTACTTCTTTTCCTCACAACTGAATGAATTCTGGCTTCCTGTTTGGAAGATAATTATTTATTCAATTTCTTTACCAGATATAGGTCTATTCAAATTGTGTATTTCTTCTTGTGTAAGTTTTGGCAAATTGTGTCTTTCAAGGAATTGGTCCATTTCATTTAGGTTATCAAATTTGTGGGCAGTTTGTTCACTGTATTCCTTTATTATCCCTTTCATGCCCACAGGTTCTGTAGTCATGTCCCTTCTTTCATTTCTGATATTAGTAATTTATATGCTCTCTTTTTTTCTCAGTTAGCCTAGCTAAGAAGCTTATAAATTTTATGCATCTTTTCAAAGAATCAGCTTTTGGTTTCACTGACTTTCTCTACTAATTTTCTACTTCCAATTCTTATTTTTTTCTTCTACTTACTTTGGATTTAACTTGCTCTTCTTTTTCTAGTTTCCTAAGGTCGAAGTTTAGCTGATTGATTTTGGATCTTCTTTCCTAATACATGTATTCAATACTATAAATTTTCCTCTAAGCACTGCTTTTGCTGCTTCCTAAAAATTTTGATAAGTTGTATTTTCATTTTCATGTAGTTTAAAATATTTGAAAACTTGAGATTTCTTCTTTGACCCACATATTATCTGGAAGTGTGTTGTTTAATCTCCATTTGTGATTTTCCAGTTATTTAATTTATTGACTTCTAATTCAATTCCACAGTGCTATAAGAACAGACATTGCATGCTTTTAAACTTGTTAAAGTGTGTTTTATGGCCAAGAATATGGTCTGTCTTGGTGAACATTCCATGTGAGCTTGAGACGAAAAGTTCTTTCTTTCTAATCATCTACATTAACAATGGTTCCAACAACCAATTCCATGCCACAAAGCTACCATTTTAGAATCAGTTTTAACTCTGTCCACAGGAAAAACATATTCCATACCTTGTTTTATTGTGCTTTGCTTTACTGTGCTTTATAGATACTGAGTTTTTCATAAATTGAAGGCAACTCTGTGTCGAGCAAGTCTATTGACACTATTTCTAATAGAATTTGCTCATTTTGTGTTTCTGTGTCACACTTTGGTAATTCTCATAATATTTCAAGGTTTTTCATTATTATTATGTTTGTCATGGTTTTCTGTAATCTTTGATGTTACTATTGAGGCTCACTGAAGGCTCAGATGATAGTTTGCATTTTTTAGCAATAATGCATTGTTAAATTAGGGTATGTACATTGTTTTTTGGCATAATGTTATTGCAAACTTAATAGACCACACTATGGGATAGCCATAACTTACATATGCACTAGGAAAAACAAAAAATGCGTGACTCACTTTATTGTGACATTTGCTTTATTGTGGTGGTCTGGAACTGAACCTGCAGTATCTCCAAGGTATGCTTGTGTAATGTATGAAAACAAGAAGAGGGTTATGTGGAGTGAGGGCAGAAGGAGTGAAATGCAGAAAACAAAGACTACTTTTTGTATTATAGCACAAAAATGGCCAGCCTATCACAGCCCGTGATCAGATGTGACCACTGTTAATGATTGAAAAAGTAATCTAAAAATTATAAGAAAAAATTAATTAAATATATGTGTAATTTTAAAAACATATGTGTCATATTAGCAACATGCCATTTTATCCATAGTCCACTTTATGCCTGCAGTTAGTTAAAGCAAATGTAGTAAGTTTTTCTATTAAAAAGGAAATTCTGGCAAGCAATTGTAATGCTAGATCAGCATGACTGGCATGTGTAAGATGTCACAAGATATTTATGAGAGGTTGCATTAAAACTTAAGGTTTGCTTAAAGTTAACATACAAAGTTAAGTTACAATTTTGGCAGCTCTTAACAGTGATGTCTGATAATCTAATTAAGCCATAATGGAATTCAAATTATCAGAGGAAATAGCTGTTTTGTATAGCCTAGGAGCAAGAATAGTTTTTACAGTTTTAAAAATCGTGTAAGAAAAAACAAAGAAGAATATGTGATAGAGACCATGTGTGGCCAGCAAAGCCTAAAATATTCACATCTGGACCTTACAGAAAAAGTTTTCTGACACCTGCTCTAAAGAGTGTATTGCCTAGATGACCCTGAATCTTAACGGAGATGGCAACAAAAAATTATAGAAGTGAAGTAATTTGTTTTGAAATTTTTAATTGACTAACTTTTTCCTACCCAGGAGCATCCTTAGGTATCCAGTTGTGACAATGCCTTTGACATCAGATGAGGACTCAAGAAATATTACTAAAATGCTTGCACTCACATGAAAGTACAATTTGGAAACTGTATTTCTAAAAGAAAATTACAGGCCAATATCTGTCAGGAACATAGATGCAAAAATCCTCAACAAAATATTAGCAAACTGAATTCAACAGTACATCAAAAAGGATCACATACCATGATCAAGTGGGATTTATTATTCTAGGGATGCATGGATGGCTCAATGTCTGCAAATCAGTCAGTGTGATACACCACATTAACAAAATGAAGGCTAAAAGTCATGTAATCATCTCAATAGATGCAGAAAAAATATTTCATCAAATGCAACATCCATTTATGATAAAAACTCTCGACAAATTGGGTATACAGGGAATATATCTCAATGTAATAAAGGCCATTTTTGACAAGCCCACAGCTAGCATCATACTCAACTATGAAAAGCTGGAAATCTTTCTTCTGAGATCAGGAACAAGGATGCCTATTCTTGTCACTTTTATTCAACAAAGAATGAAAGTCCTAACCAGAGAAATTATACAAGAAAAAGAAATAAAAAGCATCCAAATTGGAAAAGAAGAAATAAAACTGTCACTATTTTCAGATGACATAATGTTATATATAGAAAACCTTAAAGATGCCATCAAAAAATTACTAGAAGTAATAAACAAATTCACTAAAGCTGTAGGATACAAAATCAAAACACAGAAAAAAAAATCTGTTGTATTTCTTTACACTAATAACAAACTATCAGAAACAGAAATTAAGAAAATGGTCCCATTTACAATTGCATAAAAAAAAATACTTAGGAATAACTTTAACCAAGGACGTGAAAGACCTGTATATTGAAAACTACAAGACATTAATGAAAAAAATTGAATACACAAATAAATGGATGCTCATGGATTGGAAGACTTAATTTTGTTAAAATGTCCATTATACCCAAAGCAATATACAGACTCAAAGCAATCCCTATAAAAATTCCAATTGTATTTTTCACAGAAATAGAACAAAGAATCCTAAAATTTGTATGGAACCACAAAAGACTCAAAATAGCCAAAGCAATCTTGAAAAAGAAGAACAAAGCTGGAGGAACCATGTTCCTTGTTTTCAAACTACATTAAAAGCTATAGTGATTAAAACATTATGGTACAGGCATTAAAAAAAAGACACATAGATCAATGGAACAGAAAAGAGAAACCCATAAACATACAGTCAACTAATTTATGGCAGAGGAGCCAGGAATACAATGGGGAAGGGTCTTCAATAAATGGTATTGGGAAAATTGGACAGTCACATGCAAAAGAATGAAACAGGACCACTATCTTACACCATACACAAAAGTTAACTCAAAACTGATTAAAGACTTGAATGTAAGACCCGAAACCATAAAACTGCTAGAAGAAAATGGGGTAGAGCTCTTTGACATAGGTTTTGGTGATGATTTTTTTGAATCTGACACCAAAAGCAAAAAGAAACAAGGAGGACTGCATCAAACTAAAAAGCTTCAGCAGAGCAAAGGAAATGATCAACAAATCAAACAGGTAAACTACTGAATGGGAGAAAATAACTACAAATCATATATTTGATAAGGGGCTAATATCTAAAATATATAAAGAACTCATACAACTCAACAGCAAAAACCAAACAATCTGACTTTAAAAATGCGCAGAAGAACTGAATAGAAATTTTCTCAAAGACATACAGATGGCCAACAGGTACATAAAAAGATGGTCAAGAACATTAATCATCAGGGAAATGCAAATCAAAACCACAATGAGATATCACCTCCCATCTGTTAGAATGGCTATTATAAAAAAGAAAGACAAGAGACAACAAATGTTGGTGAGGATGTGGAGAAAAGGGAACCCTTGTGCACCACTGGTGGGAATGTAAGTTGGTGCAGCCACCATGGATATCAGTCTAGGGTTTCCTCAAAAAATTAAAAACAGAACATATGATTCAGCAATTCCACTTCTGGGTATTTATTTGAAGAAATATATGTACCCCCATGTTCACTGCAGCACTATTTACTATAGTCAAGATAAGGAATGGATAAAGAAAATATGGCATATACATATACAGTGGAATACTATTCAGCCATAAACAAGAATGAAATCTTGCCATTTGTAACAACATGGATAGACTTTGAGGGCATAAGTCAGACAGAGAAAGACAAATATCCTCTGATCTCTTTTATGTGTGGAATCTAACACACACACACACACACACACACACACACACACACACACACACACAAAACAACCAAGGTCATAAATATAGTGAACAGATAGGTGGTTACATGAAACAGAATTTGGGGGATGGGAGAAATAGGTGAATTTTTTTTTTTTTTTCAGTTTAAGTAAACTGAATAAAAATTTTTAAAAAATGCCAACAAGTGAAAGCAGATCAAGAAACTGTTCGGGAGTCAGAGGATGGGAGGGTAAGAAGAGAGGACAGAATGGGGATTTGAATGAGGAAGTTAATGTAAGAATGTATCACTTGAAATTGCTGCCTGAGAAGGGTCAATTATAGTGTTGGCTTTGATCATTCTTGATCATTACTTTAGTTGACTGGCCATTTTTAATCTTTGGAATAATGGCTACCTATCTATGAATACTCAAGGACACCTTGAACAGTTAGAATTAGGACAGGCAGTCACTGATGACAGACAACATTCTGGAGTATCCTTCCGTTATACTGATTTATTCTATACCTATTAGACTCCTATACCTTTTGTCTCAAGGACTGGAGACAGTGAAGACCATGCACGTATTAACCAATTCACTCATTCAAGGCAAAGAGAAAAGCAAGCCAAGTAACCTGAAGCAGAAGCATAATTATGACAGGTCTGATGGGGCAGTGCAGCTGGAACAGAACGAATAAGCTAGAGGGGATGAGGTGACAGACACCTTAAGGCCTGACAGGTGCCGACTTGTGTTTTATGAGGGGCTCTCTGGCTGCTGGGTCACTGCTGGATGGTTCTCACCTGAACACCCATCTCTCTGGGTTTCTGTCTCCATCATCAAAAGCTCTTCTCTCTCCAAATGGAATATAAGCTCTGGTTTGAAGAGCTGCTTCCCTGTAAAAAGGCAAGGAGAGCACATGTCTTAAATTTTGACTGAGTCCAACTTATTTTATTTTTCTTTTCTGAATCATGTTTTTGGTACTGTATCTAAGAACTGTTTGCCTAACTCAAGGTCATGAAGATCTTCTCCTGTGTCTCTTTCTAGAAGTTTCATACTTCTACATTTTACATAACGTCTCCAATCCATTCTGAGTTAATTTTTTAATAGGTGTGAGGCATGTAAATATATGCATACAGAAGTCTAAATGTTTCCACACCACCTGTTGAAAAGACCATACTTTCTCCATCAAATTGCCTTGGCACCTGCAGTACACCTAAAATAATTTCAGAATTGCTTATTCCGTATCACTACAATAAACAAATCCACTAAAAAGTGTTCAGGATTGCAGTTCTTTGTCCCATCCCCCTCCCACTGTACCTAAAACTAAGGGTATGCAGTTATATACTGTGTTGGTATATAGTTATATGCTGTGTTCCTTAGCTGCTTCTGTGAATTCTTTTTCTTTTCTCTTTGATGTGGTTAAAGTATTTGAGTATAGTTGAGTTCATTTGTTTTTTTCATTTTTATTTTAGTTTCAGATTATCATCTCTTGTATTCTTTTTCTCTTTAATTTTTTTTTTTTTTTTTTTTGGTGGGGAGGTAATTAGGTTTATTTATTTATTTTAATGGAAGTACTGAGGATTGAACCCAGGATCTCATGCATGCTAGGCAAGCATTCTACCACTGAGCTATACCCTCCTCCTATCCCTTGCATTCTCATTTAAGTTTTAGAATGTGTTGAAATGACATATTTTCAAAAGTCCAAACTAGACAAAAAAGTATACTCAGATAAGTATGACTCTCTCGAACATTCCTTCCATACTATCACCTCCCACTCACTTACAAGAAACTAACGTCATGATTTCCTGATTAATCCTTCTTGTGATTCTTCTATAAAGATCAGCAGATATACATATATTTACTTATTTTCCTTTCTTCCTTATTCAAATTGTAGTGTACTATTAATGCTCTTTTGTACTTTGTCATCTTTAGGGAAGATTCCTACAAGTGAATAGCTGGGAAAGGGTAAATCTATAGTTTTGTCAAATATCATCAAATTTCTCTCCTTAGGGGTGGTATCATGTTGCATTCCTACTTTCTTTCTTTTTCTGCTTTTTTTGGGGGGGGCATTAGGTTTGTTTGTTTGTTTGTTTATTTATTAATGGAGGTATACTGGGGATTGAACCCAGGACCTCGAACATGCTAGGCACACACTCTACCACTGAGCTATAATCTCCCCTCTGCATTCCTACTTTCAAGGCATGAAAATGTTTTATTCTAAAGTTACTGCCCCAAAAAATACAGTGTCAAGTTTTTGAATTTTTGCTTATCTCATGGGTGAGAAATGGTGTTTCAGTATAATTTGAATTAATCTCTCTTATTTTGAATGAAACTGAATAACTATTCATATGTATACATATTTATATAATGTGCATGTGTGTATATGAATTTGTGTCCACACACAGACACACCTCCTAGCTCTAAGCCCTGAGGCCAGGAAACAAAGACACCATGGTGGCAATGATAATCTCTGGCATCCAGACCTTGGTGTTAAATACCATTCCCCAATAAATGAAATGGAGGATTCCAGAGCTGGGGCAAAATAAAAGATGAGCCAAAGATAGCATGCTAAGCCACAAAATAAGGAAGTGCTCAAAAAAAAGGGTGGGGGCATATTATAAGGGCACAGGAGTCAGCTTAAAGGGTCCAAATTTGGGACAATTTTAGCAAGAAAACTACTACAGTAATAAATTATAAACCATTTTTAAAAAATAATTCACAACTCCCTACAAATAATAAATTTATAAATGGTTAAGAGAGAGGGGCTCTTGCTTACTCCAGAACGCCAAGCGCTGAATGCTAAATGTGAAGGAAGTACTGAGTCAGAAAATTATCATTTGATGCTGTTTATAGGGAAATATTTGTGTTGTCTTAGAAAGTGTTGCCCTATGATTGCAGAGGAAGCAAAGCAGTGATTTTATAGTGGAGAAATTGGACATCTTGACTAGGTGATGAAAACTAGACATTTTCAATAAGGGACAGTTGGTGTGTCTCTAGATGTGATACCCTCAAAAGGACACCCCAATACTAACTGTAGAGTTCCATCCAGAATGGACCATCTGAATTGAATTATGAGGAAATACTAGGAATGTTCTATTGAAAATAAGGGGAGGGAGTGGTGGTATTCTTTTAAAATGTCACTGTTACAAAAGACACAGAAATGCTGTGAAAATGTTCCAAAGTTAAAGGAGGCTAAGAAAGACACTGACAGCTAGACTAGACTCTAGGCTAAATCTTGCTCTGGGGAGAGACAAATATGCTTTAAAAATAACTGGCTCTACTGATAAAATCAGAGCACAAATGATAGATGGATAAAAGGATTGTATCTGCACTGGGGATATGTAAGAGAATAATCCTACTTCCAGGAAATACACTGTTCAGTGAAGAATTAACTTGGCCCAAAGAGAGGTCTGGCTTTTGCCCTCAGCTCTTGGGAGGTGATCTCTATGTACTCGCAATGTACTACCTGATAAGAGAGTCTTTTTTTACCTGGAGGCCTTGGGCCACACCAGAGAGTTTAGCAATGTGATTTACGGTGGGGCCTTTGAGCTATGTTTATCAGCTTGATCTCCAGATGGGCTGGAAACTAAAGTCAGCCACACAGGTGTCCGAGCAAGTCTACATGATCCAGCCGCAATTAAAGCTCTGGCGGCAAGGTTTGTGTGAGCCTCCCTGGTTGGTAATGCGCCACGTGTACTGTCAGCCATCACTGATGGGAAGAGTGAGTGCTGCCCACGACTCCACTGGGAGGGAGCAATCGGAAGTTCGTGCTGGAAACACCCCTGGACTCTGCCCCAGTTGTCTCCTCCCTTGGCTGATTTTATTCTGTATCCTTAACATGTAATAAAGCGTAACCATGAGTATAACAGCTTTCAGTGAGCTCTGAGGGTCCTCCTAGCAAATTACTGAGGCTCAGGGTTATCTGGGAGACCCTTGAACTTGCAACTGGTGTCAGAGTGAGGACAGTCCTGGGGACTCCCGGACTCTGCATATACACTGAAGCATTTAGAGATAAAGGTCCATAGTGTATGGAAATTACTCTCAAATGGTTCAGAAAATTATGAATACACATATGTTTTCATATATATATATATAAACATTTATAGAGAAAGAACATGTACATAAATGATAAAATAAATGGGGTAAAATTGACACTACATTGTAAGCTGACTATATCTCAGTGTAAATAAATAATAAATAAATAAATAAATAAATAAATAAATAAATAAATAAATAAGGTAAAATGTTACTATAGGTAAATGTAGGTAAAAGCTATATGGGTGTTCTTGTTCTATACTTTTGCAAATTTTCTGTAAGTTGGATGTTATTTACAAATACACTGTTAAAGCAAAAAACAAAATACCTCCTAAAAATCAAGTTAATAAACAGCTACAGTTACTCGCATCCTGAAACACAAAAAAGCTGGAGCAACTCACTAAACTGATTTCATGACAAACCAGTGGAGTAGGATCACAGCTGCCCGTTTAGTTCATAGGACAGATTTTTTTTCCTGGACAGAAACATCAGAAACATCTTGTCTCTGTTGCACAGAGATTATCGGGATTCGTAGGTACCCAAGGTCAGAAAATGATTTCAGGAACCCCAGAGCTTCAAACAACTAAGCGCATGAAGACACCCCGGGAGGCTGACACTGAGTCACAGAGGGCACCCGTCCTCACCCACTGACAGCAGGTTCCGGAAGTTCTCCAGCATCACGTCTCGGTACAGCTCCCTCTGGGCAGGGTCCAGCAGCCCCAGCTCCTCCTCAGTAAAAACCACGGCCACGTCCTTGAACAACACTGGCTCCTACAACACCAAACACACACAGACTGTGTTTATGGAAGAGGGGCAGTACTGAGAAAGTGTCCAGGATGGGAAGCTGTTCAGGATTCTGAGGGATCGAGTCAAATTTAAGTAGCTGCCTTCTGATTGCCTTTCACACTGCCAACTCCATCCACCAAAAGGGCTGCAGGAAAAGACATCCTTGTACTTTAAATTGCTGCCTTTTGTTAGCATTCCTATAGGTAAGTCCCAGGCCTCTGCAGCATCCTGGGCTACTAGAAAAGCTTTAGTTCCAACAGCATGTGATGGAGTCTGCCTTCCCTCTTGTACACGCTTCCACTACTTACTCAATTTGCCTGACTTACAGGGCACCAGTCACCCTTCCTGTCCGAGTATGTAGCTCATCCTCCGCGCCCCACGTAGACTGTGCAGCATTTATGGCGTCATGCTGCGGGCACAGCTCTGGAGCCTGACTGCCTGTGTTCACGGCAGAATGCTCTGCTTTGTGACGCTGGACCCGTTCCTCACCCTCTCTTCATTTGCATGTGGATATCTGTACCTTAGGGTACTGGTGATAAAATGAGTGACTATAGGTAAATCACTTAGGAAGAGTGTCTGGTACACAGCAAGTACCCAATAAATGTCAACTATTCTTATGATTATTACTATCATCATCGTCATCTCTGGAATCCCATTTCATGGCTGTGTGGTAATTCAAGGAATTGATGATTGGGAATATAATGAACTGATCCAAATAATGCATGCTTACTCAGTTTTAGATTATCCATTATAAACAATGTTGCAAAAGAAAAATCTTTCCACGTAGACCTTAGTCCCCAGAACTCTGTTGATTATCTCCTTAAAATCAATTTAAAAAAGTAGAAATGGTAATGCTGAAGAATGACAAACTTTAAAGTTAATGAAACCATAATGGCGTGTGTTTCCTCTAAAAAGGTTTTTCTAACTTATTCTTCTTCCAAGAAAGTACAGATCCCTAAACCTCTTTACCCTGGCCAAAAATGGACATGAAGACTTGACAAAAAAACTGATAATCTCAGGGGTCAGTTTGGGATGTAAAAACCAATTATTTCAAAATATTTTCACAAAGTTGATTAGTAATGAAAATCATTCTCTTTTTGTATGTTTGGCGGTCATCTCTATTTCTTGTTTTGTAATAATTTTCATCTTGGGGACATTAAGGCCTTGTTGTAAATATTTTTCATTCTACCATGCTATTTGTCTTTTAACTTTTTGCTATAGGGAAATTTAAAATTTCTATATAAAGACCTGTTCAAAACTACATTTGTTCTTGCTGGGGCTCCAAACTTCTCAATCGTAGGTTGTGGTCTCTGAATAAGAATTTTGGTTTTATTTTGTTTGCTTGTGTGTGTGTGTTTTGTTTTGATTTTTTGCCTCCCTTTTCACCCAGATGGTATGCCTGATACTTTTGATTTAGAAGATCAAGTCTTGACACTTGCTTACTGTAGAAATTGAACAGGACTTCAAATTACACAAACCTCTTATCTCCATGTTGACAATGAAGATGATTCCAAGTCCCTCTCAGAGCAGTGACTAGAGTGACAGATGGGAAGGACCTGTGTGCCTTATAGTATGACTACAAATTTTAAATTAAGTACCTCTAATGCTCTGTAAAATAAATTAACTCATGAACAGTATAACACACAAAGACACACAAATATACACAGACACACAAAGAAAGCTTTCATGTCCTGGAAAGAAAGAATGTAGCTCCTTTTGTATGAAAACAGCTAACACTATTTTTTCTGAGTCCAGCTTCAGTATGATCCTGTTAAACAAAATTATCTTTTAGATACTCTTTTTACAAAGTATGTGAGGTACCACTTAGGAAAAAAAACATTTTTTTAAGTTTTGAGTCCATAGAACGTAAGGACAAATAATATGAGAATTCCCTCAAAATTGCTTTTCAAGTAAAGATCATATGAAGAGAAACTGATACTGTTGTGTAAAACTGCGAAAATCTTCATGAATTTAAAAGCTTGTGAATGAAGAATAGTTAAAAAATGGGGGAGGGTGTACAACAGTTCACTGAATATTAGATGAGAAAAATTAAGTGCTATAAATTTAAGTAAAAAAAAAATTCAAAATTGTATCTATTATTGCAAGCATAGTTATGAATGCACATGAGAAAAAAGCATAGAAAAAACGCAATTTGTAAGCAGGGTAATGATGTGTAGGTTTTCCCATTTAAAAAATTTCTATTCTCTTTTACACTATTATTTGTGAAATAAAATGATAATAAAAACCAAAAGGAGCAATATGAGGATGGCAGAATGGGAGGTACAAACTATTGGGTGTAAGACAGGCTCAAGGATGTATCACACAACACAGGGAACATAGCCAATATTTTGTAATAACTGTAAATGGAAAGTAACCTTTAAAAACTGTATAAAAATAAAAAATTTAGAAAATAAAGTTAAAAAATAAAATGCATACATAAAATAGAAAAATAGAAAGAACTGAAAGGAAATTTTTAAAGAACAAAACAAAAGTGTGGCACATAAATGGAATTAAATGTCTGCTGCCATTCTTTATTCTTGGCAAGGAAGAGAAAAAAAGGGTCTACTTACTGAGCAATAACCTGTTAAGTGACAGAAATAAAAATCCAACTCACTTGAAACTTGATCATTTTCTCCTCTTTTTCCTGGGAAAAGGCAGAGACCTGAAAAGGTACAAAAGGTAACAAGAAAGAAGCCATGAGGGAAAGGGAAATGCATGTCTGTGCAAATCAAAAAAAAAGGCATCCCCTTCTCCCAGACACAGCCACATACACCTTCATGGGCAGAGTGTGGGCTGGGGTCCAGCTGCCACTAGACTATCCTGGCAAGATGCCCATGTGCATGGGACAGCCTGCACCACTATTTCCAGCAGTCCTCACACACTTTGAGGCTCCCCAGATATTCATTCTGATTCTGGGGAAGGTGAGAAATGAGAGACAGTTATGTGGGAGAGGAGAGGTACTGGTTAAAGGTGGACTCTGGGGACAATTCATTTCCAAAATATGGCATTGCTATATATTTGCTGTACATTTGCTCTGTATTGGCACTGCTGTATATTTGCTATATATATTTCTAACCACAGTTAAATGAATTATCTTTATATGGTTCATTTCTGCAATCTGCAACATTAGAATTGTAATAGTACCAACATTATGAGTTTGCTTAGGATTATACAGTGAGTAGTGGAAAACTGTTGCAACCACATCAATGCTTTCTATTATCTTGTAGCTGCAGAGAAGCAGATGCTATTCTCCATCATTAAACTATCCTTGCAAATGGGTTGTAAGAAATCTGGGTGGCAGAGATTATGGCTTTTTACTTAATAACTTGTTGCCCTGATAATGATATTTGTTGAGACATTGAGACCACCCTTATGAAAGTTTAACAGCTGGCAAACATTCTTCTGAAGCTGGAGGAAGCTCAAATGGTCCATTCCTCTTCCCATGTGGATATAATAAAGATTACAGAAGCCCGTGATGCTACTTTATCTGTGTAAAGCACTCAGTGCTTGACCCCTGGGGGGATTTGGAGACCAGGAGTTTAATTTCATGGACTCTTTCTCAACGTTATTTACTGTTCTCAACACTTATTTATTGTTACTTCCCTTATTTATTATTCCCAAGCAACTTCAAGGTCATCTGTGGAAGAAAAAGAACTCAAAAAAGAAGGGGGGGGTGCTAATCACGGGCTACGAATAAGACAGAGCCTTTTAGCACCATGCTAGCAAGGTTTTCTGTGGCTCTGGTAGAGTACCCAGCCCTTCCCAAGTCCCTGCCCACCGAGGCCACTGCTGGAGAAGCCACAGAATGTATGCACAACTCCCAGGAACAAGGAATAACTTGGCTGCATGACTAGAAGTGGAAGAGCTGAGTTTTCTTTCACTGATTTAACACTGATGGATCACCTTCTAAAAGGGACAGATTTAGTTCCCAGATCTCTATTTGCAAGGAGCCTAGTGTAGGGGACCAATTAAGAAATCAGCAACTATACTCTACAACAATAAGATGCCAGAGCAGAGTTTAGACAAGGTCCTCTGGGAGAGAATGGAAAGGACCCCAAACTCAGGGTGGATAAGGGGGAGGGCCGGAAGGGCTCAACAGAAAAAATGAGGCCTGATATCAGCCCTGGAGGATGACAGAGCTGTATTAGCCACTTCCAGCTAATCCGAGTACTGACACGGAATGAGGGTCAGAGGGCAACTGGGACAAATGAGGAGGCAGAAAAGGTTGTGAGAAGTCAAGAGCCTGATCATGTGCTTTAGAAAAATTGCCTCATTTAATCCTCACAACGACCAGAGAGGTTGGGACAATTTTTGCAGTTGAGAATATCAAAACACTGAGACTTTAAGATTTTGCTTGTGATTATCTATTTAGTCAGCAGAGCAGCCAGAGTTATTAGCCCAGAGTCTGTGTTCTTAATTACTAGGTCAGTGGATCTCAATCTGCCAACTTACTCACTGGTATCACTGGGGGGTAAAAAAAAAAAAAAAAAAAAAAAGCCAACAAAACCAATGCTCAGCCAAGCCAGTCTAGAATCTATAAATCAGCATCTGTAGGAAGAGTTTCCATGGATGACTACAGTTTGCAGAGAGGGATGCAAACCACAGACTGTGAGATGAGTAAGAGGCAGTCTGGAAGCTAAGCCCATGCAATTAACACTAGGTCATTCAGCCTCTCAGTGAGTACAGGACATCACTGGAGAATATACAAGCCAGGAGCAGAGCAGGGCCTGGGACCCAGGCCTTCTGATTCCCTGGTCCCCAAAAGTTCCTGAAGCCGTCTCCACTCTGAGTTGTGGATGTCTTTGCAGGAAGACTTAGCATGAAGACAGGCTTCCAGTTTAAACCCGCCTGAACAGCTTTCTCAAGCAATAGGCGGGTCACTATTCATCCTCAGGACCTTGAAAATTCAGAATATAAGGCAATTCATATTAAGTAGGCATTTAAACAAACAGTGGTCATCCTACAGAATGTTCTTGTTTCTTTATATGTTTGCTAGAGTCAAAGTCTGATTATGTTCCTTTCTTGGTTATAAAACATGTGCATGGTAGCCAATACCCTTAGATAAAGTCTGGATTCCATGCAAGACACACAGAGAGGAATCTTCCACATCCATTTGCTCATTTTTTTCTCCAAACCCTCTCTTCCCCTGTAATCTCCAGCCTGTAAACTGCTTGATCTCAGGAAACCCCCCAGGCCTTTGCATGTGCTATTCCTCTGACCTTCTTCCCTTTTTACCTAGATCAGAGGTTGGTAAACTTTTTTTTTTTTTAATGTATGTAACGGGACAGATAGTGTATCTTTTAGGCTTTGTGGCCATATTCTGTTTCTCTCCAATACTGTTCTTATTCTTTTACAGCCTTTTAAACGTAAAAGCCATTCTCAGCAGGGGAGTAAGAGATTTACAAAAACCATGGCCATGGGGAGTAGTTTGCCCACCTGCATCCTCCAGTCTCTTAGATTTTAACACTCAGCTGCTCCAGGATACCTTTTAACAGGTTTGGCTGCAGCCTTATCAGTTACTAAAACCCACTTTGCCAGTCCATTTTTGCCAGAAAGCAATGTTTTGGCCAAGAGCCCAGGCTATAGAATCGGACCACCAAGCTTCAATCTTGATTCTGCCACTTACTGGCAGAGTAAACTTTTGCAAGTTAATTAACCTCTTGATGCCTCTATTTCTTCATCTGTAAAATGGAAATACAAAGAGTTATTATGAAGAATAGATAAGTTAATGCATCAAAGCATTCGAAAGCCAGTGTGATTCGTAAGAAACACCCAATAAATATTAGCTATTACTAGGATCATCCTCATTGTCACCATGAAATATACAGAAGCCACATATTAGCCCTGGTTTCTTTCTAAGTATACTTATTTTGGGTAGTAATTATCAATAGGTGTTTATCACCTTTTGAATATTCTGAAAAAGCTGGTCGCTTCAGCATCCCACCAAAACTGACTGAGATAAAGGACAGGGAATATCTGTAGTATTTAGTCTCCTACATCCATTTTCAGAAAATTTGAATATAATCTCACATTGCGGAAGGTTCCTACTTCCCGATGCGTGTTGGAAAGCTACACCAGCAGCACACAGATCCTTCCTGCTAATCCCTATACTTGCAATAAGCACAATGAGAACTTGACCTAGTCCCTACTACCAGAAACCTGCAACTGAGTAGGAGACAGACCAGAAAGAGGGAGCAGAAATTCCAGTGAACTCAAAGACAGGTCAACAGAAATTGCTAAAATTGAAGCTCATGAAAATCATGTGCATTTCATTGGCTTTTGATGGCATGTTCTAGAAATGTTGATGAGGTCGAGTTGGTTAACAGTATTGTTCAGGTAAGAATGATCAGTTTTGTATTCTCACTGAGTTTCGGTCTGCTTGCTCCACGGACTGGAAGAGAGTTGCAATCTCCATATGTAACTGCGGATTTCTCTATTCTTTCAGTCGTCAGGTCTTCTTCACGTAGTTTGAAGTTCTGTTGTTTTCAGGATGCATATTTAGGACTGTCGTGTATACTTGGTGAGTTGACCCTTGGTGTAGTGTCCCTATTTACCCATGGTGATAGTCCTTGTTCTGAAGTCTACTTTACCTGATACTCACATAGTCACTCCAGCTTTCTTCTGATTGGTGGTTGCCTGGTACCTTTTTTTTAAAAAAAATCTTTTTAACTTTCCACCTATCTATATCCCTGATGTAAGCATATCCAAAGTGGGGTTCCTTTAGACAGCATATACTCGGTTTTTGTTCTTTATCTGATCATATAATCTTTTAATTAATCTATGCAGGTCACTAGCATTTCATGTAATTTTTATCTTCATACACAGAGGTGGGAAAACCACCCAGCTGTCACGTAATTTTTAATATGGCTGGATTTAAGTCTACCATTTTATTATTTTTTTCCCTCTTTTTCCTTCCTAATTTTCTTCTTCTATTACTTTTTCCTGCCTTCTTTTAGGTTTTTTTTTAAGTATTCAATTCATTTTAATTTATCTATTAGTTTTTGGCTATTATCACCCGAGTTGGTTTTTTTTTCCTCTAGGGTTGCAATATACATATCTAATCTTTCACAGTGTACTTACTGTTATTACGTTACCAATTCCCCCTTTATGTATTACTTATTGTATGTATTACTCTATATACAATACTCTAGCCAGGAAGTTATAATTTTTACTTTAAACAATTGCATTTTTAAAAGGAGAAAAACATTATTTTGCACGTACCAAAAACCTTATTATTTCTGTTGTTCCTTCTTCATTTCTGAAGTTCCTAGTTTCCATTTGGCACCAAGCCTAAAGAATTTCCTTTGGCACTCCAGTTTTGCATAGGTAGGACATTTTTACCCCTTCATTCCTGAAGGAAATTTTCAGTGGATACATACTTTGAGTTGACAATTCCTTTAAGAACACCAAAGATGTTGTTCCAGTGTTTCCTGATCTTCATAGTTTCCAATGAGAAATCTGCAGACATATGAATCACTGTTCTACCATATATAATGTGTCATTTCCAGGAGTGGAAAGGTTGTAACATCTGCAAGTCAATCTCTTCATCTACTTAGAAGTAGCAGCCCAAAGTGCTCAGTGGCTGAAATGAAACCAAATGACTAGACTAAAAGAGACCACTGTGTACTCTAGGTATGCTCAAGAATCTTTACCTTTAATTTTCAGAAGCTTGATTATGACGTATCCAGAAATAATTTTGTTTGAATTGGCTATATTTGGTATTCACTGAGCTTCCTGAATCTGTAAATGTACATCTCTCACCAAATTTGGGGAGTTTTTAGCATGACTTCCACATAAATATTCCTCTCCTCTCCTCCTGAGACTCCAATAACATGCATATTAGACTTTTAATATTATCTCACAAATCCTTAAGGCTCCACCCACTTTTTTCAATGTTTTTTTTCTCTCTGTTGTTCAGATTGCACTATTTATAATCATTTATCTTCAAGTTCATTGATTCTTTCATTCGTCATCTCCAGTCTGCTATTGAGCCCACCAAATTAACTTTTTATCTCAGGCATTGCATTTTTCATTAAACAAACATTAATTTATAAGAATTTTAAGTATTTTTCTCAACTATAATAGAATTAAACGAGAAATGACTACCAAAAGCTACATGGACAATCTCCAAACTTTTAGAAATTAAACAGCATACTTCTAGGAACCAGTGGACCAAGTCACTCTAGAGCATATGTTGAATGGACTCAAAATGAAGAGGCAACATATCAAAATGTATGAGATGCAGCCCAAACAGATATTTTAGAAAAAATACATCCAATGACTTATATGTTAAAAAAGAAGAAGGGTCTTAAGTCCATCATCTAAGCTAAGAACTAGGAAAGAAAGGGCAAATAAAGTAAACCTAAAACAAACAGAAAAAAAGGAAATAATAAACATGACAGAAATCAATAAATCCAAAATAGACATGAAACATAAAACAATGTAATTGAAAATACAAAAACAACAGACAAAATCAGGATTGGCAAAATATGGCCACTATACACGTCCGCTGGTTATTTCTGTATAGGCTGTGAACTAATAATGATTTTTACCATTCTTTGAGATGAAGTAACACTGATTTTTTTTAATGGTTGGGGAAAAAAAAAGTCTTAAGAATATTATTTTATGACACAAGAAAATTACATGAAATTCAAATGTCAGTGTTCATAAAGTTTTACTGGAACACTGCCATGCTCATTTGTTTATGTACTGCCTCTAGTTGCTTTCACACTACAGCAGCAGAGTTGTGTAGTTGCAACAGAGACAGTGTGTGCCCCTCTCATTTCTCTGTACTGTGGCTAAGCAGAATACAAATCACAGTGACCCAGCTGCAGCTCAAGGGTGCTTCAAGTACCACATATATTGACAAGTATCACATGTATTGATATACCACAACATTTTGATTTTTTTTATTACTAGCACATACTCATCATGTCAAAATGAGAAGAGAAAAACAGACTTCAAATGTTGCACTTTCAAGGCACATTGGAAGCAAAATATTTTGTTACTGAATTAGATGGCAAAGCCTTTTGCTTGTTATTCAATAACAACACAGCTCTGCTAAAAGAATACAGTATGTGTCAACATTATCAGACTAAACATTCATCACAAATATGCTCAATTCACAGGAAAGCACTGGGCAGAAAAATTAGAAAATTTATAATGAAATGTCTCATTAGAACAGAAATTCTTCAAAAAAATAAAAAAAAATGAAGCTGCAACCAATGTAAGTATTGGGTATTCAAATATTCAGCTTCTATTTCTGACCCCAGCAAATAAAGCAATTTACTAGTTAATTAAATCATGCTTGATTGTAGCAGCCAAAGAAATATGTCCAGAGACAATAAACTCTTTTAAGATTATTAGACTTTGGGCAACAATGGTTGCTCAAAGAGTTGAATACAATGGGAACAACATTATAGTCAATTAAAATACAAGGGAAATAATTCTGATAAATTGGGGGGGGCTCTTGATAATTCAACATATGTCACAAGTGTTGCTCAGTAACTGTTTATTTAAGGATTCAATGCCAATTTGAAGTGACTAATTAAAAAGCCTCTAGGAATAGTCTGAGCTGGAACAACGACAAGTGAAAATATTTTCAAAGAAGTTGAAAAGATACTAATTCAGTACAACCTGAAGTGTAATCTTCTGGAATGTGTTAAAACTGATTACAAATTTATAAAGCTTGTAACAATGTAAGTGTTTAAAGCCTATGGTTATTCACTGTATTACTCATCAGCAGATACTCTGCAGAAAATATTTTAATATATCACGTACTAGTGAAGTAGCAGCATCATCAGTGAACTTCACCTTCTCTCATGGACTTCATCATCATCAGTTTCATGAATCTGTGTCAGAAACAGAAGCTGAATATCCTGACTTGCCTTACCACGCAGCAGTTCAGTGGCTGAGTGGCAGTAAAGTTTTATTGTGATGTTTTAAATCTCAGGGTCTCTGAATGAGAAAGCTGCCTCCACCACTATTATCAGATACTGAATGGCTTTGGAAATTAGCTTTAGCTCCCAGCTTCACGACCTTTCTTAATGAATTCAACCTACAAGTAGAAGGCAAAAAGAGCACTTATACTGTAGTAAAGTCATTTCAATAACAGCTGATTTTGTTTGAATCACAAGTAATGCTAAACTACTTTATAAATTTCCACTGAGGTCAAAAGTTAAAACAAGGAAGATTTCTGGTCCCATACGAATTTGTAGTGTGATGACACAACTGCCAAAACTCACAGCATTTTACACTAAAAATACTTCTGCATACAGGTTAAACAACAAATGTTGAAAAATTAAGTGAGGCTGTTTAACGAGCACTTGTCCAAACTTAAAGTGCATAATGATCACCTGGTTTCCATTAAAAGGAAGATCCTTGATCCCACCCCCTCAAAATTCTAAATAATTTGGTTTGGGACTAGATCCAAGGATCTGCCTTTATATACAGCTCCCAATTGCTGATGCGGCTTGAAAGTAGCCAGAGAAAAACAATGCATTACCTACAGGGGTACAATGACTTGAATGAATCCATATTTCTCATTAGAAACCATGGAGACAAGAAGAAAACAGCATTATACTTTTAAAGTAGTGAAAGAAAAGAATTGTCAAAGCAGAATTGTATACTAAGGACATAGTTTAGAAAAATATTCAGGAATGAACGTGAAATAATGATATTCTCAGATGAACTAAGAATTCATAGGGAGCAGACTTGCTCTAAAAGGACTAGTAAAGGAAAATTTTCAAAGGAAATGAGAGAAAGATATTTGCATTATCAGGAAGGAGGAGCAACAGAACAGTAAATGTTCAGGAAAATATGACATTTCTCTTGAGTTCTTTGCAATATATTTTGCTGTTGGAAGCAAAAATTAAAACACCAATAGGGTTTTCAAAGTGTAAACATGAAAAATATAACAACTAGAGCACAAAGGTAATGCATTCTTTTTCTCTGACTGCTTTCTAGTTTCTTTCTTTGTCTTTAGTTTTCAGTGGTTTGATTATGATGTGCCTGGGCTTGGATTGCTTTGAGTTTATCCTGTTTTGGATTTGTTCAACTTATTAGAAGAAACTTCTAATGTACACTTAAGATACTAGAAGACAGAAGCGAAATAAACCCAAGTCAAACAAAAGAAAGGAAATAATAATGGTAAAAGTAGAAATCAATGAAATTGAAGTTTTTAATTTTTTTTACAATAACAAAAACTCTAGCAAGAATGGCAAAGGACAAAAGAGAGATAACAAAAGTTACCAATATTAGGAATGAAAGAGTAGATATCACTACTTCCAGTAGGAAATATAAGAGAAAATCTTCCTGATTTGGAGTTAGGCAGAGTTCCTAGATATGAAAAGCAGAATTCATAAAAGAAAACACTGACAAATAAAACTTCATTGAAATTACAATCTTTTGCTCTGCAAAAGACACTGTTAAGAGAATGAAAAGACAAGCTATAAGCTGAGAAGAAATATCTACAAATCACGTATCTGATAAAGGACTAATATCCAGAATATATGAACAACTCTCAAAAATCAACAATAAGGAAAACACAACCCAATTACCCAATTTAAAACTGGGCCAAACATATAAACAAACAACTTAGCAAAGTCAATTAAGCTGAAGAAAAGATACATCTCTTGAACATCTTTTAAATTAAAGTCACAATGAGATACCAACACATGCCTACTATAATGGCTAAAATTTTTTAAAAAGGCAATACTACATGCTGACAAGGATATGGAGCAAGTGCAAGTCTCATGTACCATTAATGGGAATGCAAAAGGGTAGATCCCCTAGAGAACAGTTTGGCTGCTTCTTACAAAGTGAAACAGGTATTTTCCATATGACTCAGCAATCCCATTCCTAGTTACGAATTAACCAGAGAAATAAATACAAAATCTTATACACAAATGTTTACAGCAGCTTATTCATAACTGCTAAAAACTAGAAACGTGAAATATTCTTCAACAGGTGAATGGATAAACTATGGTATATCCATAATGTAATATTAACCAGTAATAAAAACAAATGAAGTACAGGGGGGAGGGTGGTTCAGTTGTTAGAGCACATGCTTAGCATATATGACGTCTTGAGTTCAATCCTCAGTACCTCCATTAAAAAATTAACAAACAAATAAATATACAAATCTAATTACCTCCCCAAACAAAAATAAAACAAATGAAGTACTGATACACACAACAACTTGGAAGAATGTCAAAGGCATTATGCTGAGTGAAAGAACCCAGTCTTAGAAGATAACAGACGGTACAAGTCCACTTACATGACATTTTCGAAAAGACAAACCTACAGGGTTATAGTGGTTGCAGTGAGGGATGATTATAAAAGGAAAATAGAAGGGGAATTTTGGGGGTGATGGAACTGTTCTGTACCTGACAACAGTGGTGATCATACAAATCCTTACCTGTGGTAAAATTAATAGAACTGTACCCACAAAAGGAAAAAATCAGTCAATTTTACTGAATGATAATTGGTTTAAAAAAAAACTGCTTCTCATTTATAAAATGAGGGTAGTGATAGGTTTGCTAATGAGAAATAGATTAATAACTGTAAATCACTGGAAACACTGCCTAGTTGTAAAACACAAGTAACAATAAATGTTAATTATTATCATTCCCATCAATGTGTTTCTTAGGAACTTTGTCTTAGATCATGAAAATAATTGTTCATAAGCATTTCAGTAATCTGAGAGATGGTGGAATACAATTAAATTGCAAATGGCTAAAAAAAAAAGTCAACAAAAACTCAGTTTTCAAAGCCTCTACAAAAATCCAAACATGCATTCTCAACCTGACATTAAACACATTAAGAACTAAAGCAGCAGATTGAAACTACCTAAATTTAAATCCCAGCTAAGCCTGTTACCAGCTGTGTGACCCAGGATAAACAACTTATGCTGTCTTTGACTCAGTTTCCTCATCTTCAACATGGGAATAACAGTATCCCCAGCTCCCACAGGGCTCTTGTGAGGACTAAATATGTTTCAGTCATACAAAACTCCTAGAATAATGTTTCCACTAAATGTTTAAATATTATCATTATTACTTATGCCCAAGTACTCCCCCATCCCTTCCTGCATTTATCCAATAAATAACAGGGCAACTTTGTAGCAGAAGCATTTGCCCAGGAGTGAAGGAGTATCTTCTCCCCTGAGAAGAGGTGACATAAGAGGAAGAAGGATGCTAAGTCCTACTCAGGTGAGGCTCTGCTGCCTGGAGCCAAAGGGTCATTCCCCTTCTCGCTGCAGCCTTTTTCAAGAAGTCAAGGCTGGGAAAGGAAAGGAGGCTGGGAGAAATCAGAACTTCATCAGCATTCCCGCATAAATTACTGTGGACGCCCCAGACAACAGCTAGGAGTCACCTCCTCCAAAACTTAAAATTTAAATAAAAAAAAAATCATTAGGTATTAGGGTACAGCCCCGCTTCCTTCAGGGAATCTGAGATGCGCCAGGCACACTGCGGCAGGAGGTCTGACCCCATCCCAAGTTTCCAGAAGCTTTCAGGGAATTGAGCGCTTCTTGGGAAATTAAAAAATACTAGTAACAAGAGGCGTATTTCTTAACCACAAGCAAGCCCCTGTTCTAAGTCTTTTCCTGTATCTTATCATTTAACTCACAAAATAGCCTTATTAGGCAGACACATTTAACGCCAACTTTAAAGAAGAGTAAACAGAGGCAGAGACATTTAGATACTCGCCGAATACTGCACTGTTAGGAAGCAGCAGCGCGGGCTGGTGGTCGGGTTAAGAGTCGGGAAAGTACAGAACCCAGGAGCCCCTCAACCCCAGCGACGTACGGCCCCGGCCCGGGCCCTAAACCCGGGATGCTCCAACCGCCCCACGCTCCAACAGGCTCATTCAAAGGGAGCATCAACCCGCCCTTTGCCGCAGGCGGATTCCTTCCCCAAGCTTGAGGGCTGGGTAGCTATGGGCCCACAACAAAGCGAAGAAAGGTCAGTGTGGACGTCGGGGGAAAAGGCCCGGCGAAGGGAGGGCTCACCTTTCAGAGAGGAACGAAGGCCGCGGCCTCGCGTACCTGGGCCGGAAGTGACTCTGGCTACAGAGACCTCCTGGACTACGCTTCCCAGAATACCAGTAGGGAGCAGGGACACAGCCTCGGCCGCCTGTAGCGGAAGTTACCCAACTACGGTGTTCCCGGACTACACTTCCCAGAATTCCCAGGCAGTTCGTCGCCTTCCTAGGGCGGAAGGGCTGGCTGCTGTACTCAGTCTTGACTGTATTTCACAGCCTCCTGGTGCGGAATGAATTCCGAAACCCAGCCTTACTGGAGCCGAAATGCTTCCAAACATAGAGCGCTCTACCATATACTTATGTGTTTTCTCCAGCAGAACATGCATTAAAGGTGTCTTTTTGGAGCGCAACTGTCTGATGCTTTGAATCTTCTGAACTACAATTCCTGAATCTCCTGCGGGGCAGCCCTTTCCCTTTTCGGTAGTAAGTATTTGGATAAGCAGTATTGTCTTTAGGATAGTCAGTATAAATCAACTCTATACTGTTAGTCGAGCTTGGCCCTCTCCCTTTTTTCTTTCTTTTTTTTCTTTCAAACGTGATATAAACAAAGCAAACTCAACCAAAGCAAATTCTGTTTACCTACCCACCTACCCATTCCAAGAAACTACCCCATAAATAGAGACTAGAGAGGCTTGAAATATGAAAAAAGAAGAGGAGAGTGTGGGAAAAAAGGAAACTTCCTATGCTGTTGGTAGGAGTGTAATATTGCTGCAGCCATTATGGAGAACAGTATGGAGATTCTTTTAAAAACTGAAGACAGACTTACTTTAAGATCCAGCAATCCCACTCCTGGGCACATATCTGGAGTAAACTCTAATTCAAAGAGATATATGCACCCCAGTGTTCACAGCAGCACTATTTACAATAGCCAAGACATGGAAGCAACCTAAATGTCCACTGACAGATGACAAGATAAAGAAAATGTGGTATAAAAGCAAACTTCAGTTAAGGTGTTCAAAAGCAGGTGTGGAACAGTTGAATATAAATAAAAACAATAATAAAAGTCAATATTTTAAAAGCTAAAAAAAAATGTGGTATATTTATACAATGGAATACTACTCAGCCATAAAAGAAAAAAAAATGCCATTTGCAGCAACATGGATGGACCTGGAGATCGTCACACTAAGTAGCCAGAAAGAGAAAGAAAAATGCCATATGATATCACTTATATGTGGAATCTTAAAAAAAAAAAAAGACGCAAATGAACCTACTTACCAAATAGAAACAGACTTACAGACATAGAAAACAAACTTATGGTTACTAGGGGGAAAGGGGGTGGTAAGTGATAAATTGGGAGTTCGGAATTTGCAGATATGAACTACTGTATATAAAATGGATAAACAACAAGGTCTTACTGTATAGCACTGGGAACTATATTCAATACCTTGTAATGGCCTATAATGAAAAGGTGTATATATATTTTTTCCCTGTAAATATTAAACCATGATTACTCTGAATTTCACCTCTCACGTACTCTTTTACTATATTTATATTGCCTTATTGATAGTAGGTAATCTCATCCAGCTGAAAATTTATCCCCTAGAATAGCAATCTGTCCACATCAGGTGTAAGAAACCTGTTTACCAAGATCTCCCACACCAGGTTTCTGATCACATCTTCCAGTTTGCCTCTGGGTGTTGAGGCCACTCTTCCAAGCCCTTAATGTCTACAACTATCTACAACTACAACTATCCTGCAAAAGGCTGACTGTCAAAGAATATATTTCTAGAACTTTCTCCCTCATACTATTGAATGACATGAAACTCACTGTCCTCTTTGACCCCACACTCCCACTGAAATGGCTATTACAGTTGTCACCGGATCAGTCTGTGTCCAATAAGGAGACAGAAACCACACAATGATTTAAAAAGAAGTCTAATAGAAGGAATTATTAAATTTTGAAGAGAAACTATACAATATTTTAAAACTCTATATAGTACCCTGATGCTGAGAGAGAGTATCAGAGGGAGCACTTAGCTTGGAAGGGACACCCTCTCCCAAAGGCTGGAGTTCAGACTTTATGAAGATATAGCTGCAGCCTACTGGATGGCAGAGAAGTTTTCTGTTTTGCCCAAGTCAGAGTTGGTCCCTAGTTGTGGGTCAAGGAGGAAGCAATATTCCAGGATGTAGGTGGTTCGTAGGCAAGCTGCAACTAGTGGTGGGATGCACGGGTGTGCAGGAGGAGGGGTGGTGCCAACAGCATCATCCATTTGGGGAACAGAGGAACCACAGCCAGTGACTACGTACGTGGATGTGTAGAGGGAATGGTTGTGCATGTGTGGGTAGAAAGCCTGGAGTGTGCAAGGCCCAAGTCCAGAGGTCCAGGGGAAGATGTCCTCGCACCCACTGTACCGACCCACTGAGCAGCTGCTACAAACAGCAGGAGACCTCTTCCTCCCGCGGCTTTCTTCTGACACCCTCTACTGAAAGCTTAACATCATTTACTGCAAAGGAGAAATGCTCAGAGCAATTTCTTTCATTATCACAGAGTATGTACTGAAGGGTGAATTTGGAGCTGAAAGACAATGAATTAGTAACTGGGATACTGCCCCTGGACTTAACTGCAACCACTGCCACTCCTGAAGTCCCAGCTGAGGTCAGTAGCTCAGGAAACTTTAGGTTATATAGGCGTCAAGGATAAGGTTCAGCAAGCCAAGGACTGGCCTGAAACATAGCATGATGAGCAGACAGACACAAGGAAGGCCATCTAGTGAGAGGACAACTGGCTCTCCTATTGGCCCATCTGTAGTAATTACCCATGCAAGGAGCTAACTACAGCCACCATCCAGTGATGGATCAAGCCCATTGCCTTCCATCTCCAGCAGCCTCTCTCTAAAGCAAATCCTCCATTACTTGAGTTGCTTTCCCCAAACAACTCACCCTCTCCAGCCTGAGTTCTACTGGCAATCTATCATGGGGAAAAAACTAAACAAAACAAAACACTGTATAAGAGTTGCTGAGTGTCTAATAACAAAATTGTTACCTCAAGCATGTGAAGGGAAAATAGCCCCGGGACAGCATTTCCCATGTTAGGCGTCTCCCCATATGGGTTCAATCCTCTGAACAACTCTTCAAACAACACTGAAAAGTGAAGTGTAGAGTGGGGGAGGGAGGTGCTTCCCAGTGCTGCTCTGCATTCTAAAAATCTTGTGTATCAATCATGGGTCATACTTTTATATTTTAAAACTTGATTTTTTTTCTCCAAACAATATGTGAAAATTTTATAGGTCTAGGTCATTTTTAATGGTGTATGTTATTCCATTATATGGGGATACCATAATTTGCTCAATCTCTTATTCCTGAACCTTTAGTTGATCGTAATTTTTATTATTGCAAATATTCTTAGATGTTCCCTATTTAAACCATCTTTTCCAACTTGTGCAATTATGTGTTAAAGATAAATTTGAAGCAGGATTAGTGATTCAAAGGCAATGCTAATTATACGCTTTGATACATATAGACAAAGTTCTCTCCAGAAATGTTATACCTGTTTTTTTCTCCCCCATCAACTTATGTAAGAAAGCTGAATTTTTACTACTCCCTTACTGACACTGAGTTTTGTTCATTGTTCACTACTGCCCACCTGGGTCAGTAAGAAGGTAACACTTCAGGGACGGTTTTATTTGCATCTGAATGGTTGTTCCGTTTACAAACCATAACTAGTATGAAAATGTAATGTACGAAAAACTAGGAATAAAACATGATCCAAATGAAGAAATTTACAAATAAACTAAGATACAAAAAAAAAGAGACATTATTATTGAAGATGAATAAAGATACTGTAAAGGTATCTCCTCCCAAATCCAACTATAATCCCAAACTAAATCACAATTTTGGTGGAAACTTGACAAAATGAGCACCTTCTAAAAACTTCTAAAAACATTATTAAACAACACTGTTGACAAACAGTGGTGTCCGAGTCTGCCAGTGAACACTTTTGCCTTTTTTTTTAAGCCCCACCCCCCACCTTGGCCTTCTGTAAGTTGTTACTCACTTCAGTAAATGTTATTTTTACTTAATTTTATTAAGACGATTTGTAGGACACCATTTGTTAGTTGCATTTAACATGTGCGCTGACAAACTTTTTCACTATACATTGTAGAGTTTTTCAGCTGCACGGGATTTCTTATGTTGATAGACTGCATTTTTGATAAAGCTGTACTAAGTGCATATTGTCTGGAATACTTCCTTTTTATGTACACACCAATGAATGAAGATTCTCCCTGAAGAAGTTCTATCTACACCATTTAAATGCCTGCACTGCCACAGAGAGCCTTAAATATCGAAAAATTCTGAACTCTGAATTATAAGGTTGCTTTCTTATGTGGATTCCAGGGAACGTGAAATACGTTGCTATTAAATCCCTCTGTATTAGTCAGCATGGCCTAGGCAATGTTAGTAACAAATAAACTGCCAAAGTCTGAGTAGTGTTAACACAAGAAATGTTTATTTCTCACTTGAAAAAAAAAAAAAGTCCTACACAGGTCAGATTCCATCATTCCAGACTGGGACAAACAGCCTACAATGTGACAGGGAAGAGAAGCCTGGGGGACCTCACAAGATGTCTGTACGGGGCAGGCCTGGAAGCATCTTTTATCACTTTTGCTTACACTCCATTGGTTGGAACTCAAATCACGTGGGCCCTTGCATAATCCCTTGCCAGGATTCCTAGGAAACGGGGTCTCCCTTTGGGCCCAGGAAACAGAGCAAGTCCGATGAATACTTATCTCTGTCTCTGCCACATCCTTAAAATATCACGTCTGTAGAGCTTCTCTCCTGTGTGGAGAATCTTACGGTTTTGAAAACATGAGTATGGACTAATTCTTACCACGCTGGTAGACTAGGTTTCGTTTCTGAGCACGCTTTTTGAATATTCTTCACAGAGAGTATTTTTCTAGTGGGGACTCTTTAAAAGCAAACAAAAACTAAAACACCTAAAGATCATGGCTGGACTGAAGCTCTTGCTATCCTCACCCCAATTAGAATTTCCTGCCCGGGCTCACCTATTCATAGACATTTGACCTCTAACTATTGCCACTGCCACAAATTGTCCCTCTATCAAGAATAACTGTCTTTGCCACCACGGCACATGACCGTTGATGGGAGCTTCTGGGCACTCGCTGAGATCCACAGGAGTTTCCGGGAATGCTCTTTTTTTTTTTTTTTTTTAAACAAATGATCTTTTTTTTCAGAGGGGTTAGATAGGTTTGTTTGTTTGTTTAATGGAGGTACCGGGGATTGAACCCAGGACCTTGTGGATGCTAAGCACGTGCTCTACCACTGAGCCATACCCTCCCCCTGCTGGAATGCTCTTAAGGACCACCTCCTTCAGTGCTGCCAGCTGACATCACGAGTGGCAGTGTCCCCATTCGTTGCTCCTCCCCTGCCCTCTTACTGGCCGAGTAAGCCTCCATCATCTGGAAAACATCAAGTGGCTCCTGTTTTCCTGATGGAACCTGGACTCTCTACATTTATAATGTTTCTGTCCTCTTGTGTAGCCTTGGATGAGTGAGATGGTCCGAGCAATGTATTTCCTGAGCCTGGCCAAGCTCGTGACACGTTATGTCCCATCTCCTCCCTGTGCGCTCTCTGATGGGCAAGAAGGTAAAAGTTCCGACTGAAGCCCTTGCCGCATTCTTTACACTGGTAGGGCCTCTCTCCGGTGTGGACTCTGAGATGAACGTGAAGGTCTGAGTTCCGACTGAAGCCCTTCCCACACGCCTTGCATTTGTGTGGTTTCTCCCTGCTGTGATCTCTCTGATGCAAGTGAAAATAGGAGCTGTAACTGAAGCCCTTCCCGCACACTTGGCAGGTGTAAGGCTTTTCTCCCGTGTGAACTCTCTGATGGGTGTGCAGCACCGAACTGTAGGCAAACGCCTTCCCGCACACGCTGCATTGGTAGGGTTTCTCCCCGGTGTGGACCCGCTGGTGAATGTGCAGGTGTGTGCTTTGGCTGAAGCCCTTCCCGCACTCACCGCACCTGTAGGGCTTCTCCCCCGTGTGCAGTCTCCAGTGGACCTGGAGGACGGAGCTTGAACTGAAGCACTTCCCGCACTCGCTGCACTTGTAGGGTTTCTCTCCAGTGTGGACTCTCTGGTGGACAAGGAGGTTGGAGCTCTGATCGAAGCCCTTCCCACACTCTTGGCATTTATAGGGCTTCTTCCCTGTGTGGACTCCCTGATGGATACGCAGGAGGGACCTGAACCCAAATCCCTTCCCGCACACGTCACATGGGTAGGGCATGTCCCCCGTGAGGACTCGGTGATGGTTGTGAAGAGAGGAGTTGCGCCGAAAGCCTTTGCCGCATTCGATGCATTTATAGGGTTTGTCTCCCGAGGAGCCTTTCTGACTCCCGGGAATGTCTGAGCTCTGTCTGCAGCTCTTAGCGCATGCCTGCCATTCACCAGGTCTCTCACCTGAATGGGGTTTATGATGAACAATAAGATCTGAGCTAGGACTAAAGTCCTTTCCATGCTGGTCACATTTAGATGTTTCTCCTCTGTGGGCGCTGTGATGAACACGAGCATCTGCTTCATCTACAAAGCCCACTGTACAGTTATTACAGCTGAAAAGCTGCATCGCGTGGACCACGTTACTGTGTTTGATTGCTGACTTAATGACCAAGTTCTCCCCACAGTCAGAGATGTATCTATAAGCTCCCTCTTCTTTACATTCTCGGGAATCATCACAATTATCTGAGGTCTGAATGAAGCCTTCATCACACCGAGCACATCCACACAATTCCTCTTCTGTAGGAATTCTCTTATATTTCCCCTGAGAGTTCTGGGGTTCAGTCATCATGTTGGCTTTCTTCCAAGAATCTGGGGTAAGGGCCTGTGTCAGGCCTTTCCAAGCTGTAATGTCTTGATTTTCTAAACTAATGGCATTTATTACATAGTTGTCACGTTCAGAAACCTGAAAAGACACTCCTGCCCACTCTTCACGGAGGGAAATATCTCTTTCTAAATACTGGGGATGACCTCCTTGAAGATTCAAGACGTAATCCTGACTCACAGTGAATTCACTGATCCTTTGTTTCCAAATCTGCCAAAAGTACAGCACTTCTTGTGAGAGGTAACTCAACCCTTTTTCCTGAAGATTCGAAATGTTGTTTTTAATCCTGTCTCCTGTGAGAAGAAAGAGAATTTGGCTAAGCGAACGAGTAAACCATCTATACAAAGGCTGTGAGGAAGTGACGTGGGATGGCGTGAGAAGTTGCCACTGGCTTCTAGTCATATATGAAACAATTAGAAACCCAGTAATTCTGATTTGTGAGCTGCTAGTTAAAAACCAGGTTTTGCAGGGAAATCCTGGAATTCAAAGAAATCTTGGATACAATTTATGAAGGAAGAAATTCACCTCTCTGCTATAAAAGTAGTCGGTAAAAAGCCTTTAATCGTTTTGCTACAAAAGGGAGGGGGAAGGCTCCCATATGATTCATGTAATGTATGTAATAATGGAGTCCTGGACGTGGTGAGAGACAGAGAATCACGAGGACCTTCCAGGATACCGTAGAAGGTTGTGGAAACAAGCAACAACTCCTGTCCCCTGACAATGTCCCTTCCTTTACATCACTGTTCGATAGGGTTAGAACTATCTGTAGGTTTGTGTACAACCTGCACAACTGTACGTGGTGGGCCAAAAGCAGCAGTGGAGGTTGAAATGGGGATAATACAGTGAAATATGAGACTTCTTGTTTATCTTCCCTGAGGTTCTCTAGCTTCAGGAAGAGATAGAGTCCACCAAGATCCTGCACTCCAATTCCTTTAACTTCTCCTCTTCAAGGTTACTGCAGAGTCTCAAACAGCCATGGCTACGAGAATGGGCTGTGTGGAACTGTCAATGGCCTGGTACCCAGGGAAGTGAGATTGTACTAAAGGGGTCATAACAAACAGGGGGTCGAGGCAGAAGAGGATGGTCACACCCTGGGCACCCAAAATAGGCTTCAAAATGTCACAAATACTACGGTCAAGACCATTTGGACACCGCCTCTGGTTCAAAGTAGCTTGTGAGTCATTTTATTGAGTGACGTGAGTTCATAAAGTGGTGTCAGAGAAGAAGGGAACAGGCTTAAAATGGGAGTTTTTCAACTATTCTGATGGTGCCCACAGTTAAGAAAAGCATTTATACTGTCACCCAGTACGTACACATCGACACAGGCCAGAAACTGAAACAGGTTTATCAACTGATACTTACCTTACTGGGTGCCACATATTCTGACAAATTCTTTCGTGTTCTAGTCCATTGATCTATTCTGTCAACTCTCTATTTTTTAGGGGGGGAGGCAGTAATTAGGTTTATGTAATTATTTATTTAATGGAGGTACTGGGTATTGGACCCTGGACCTCGTGCATGCTAACCATGCACTCTACCAACTTGAGCTTCACCTTACCCCCTAGTCCGTTAATCTATTTTGCTTTTTAAAAACTGCTAGTTAAGACACAGTAACTGGATTTCAGGACTCACCAATGGGGTTGCATCCTGCAGATTTAGACCAAGGAGTGCTGTGTCTGTAATCTCTAGTCATAGCGGTACTTAGCGTCACATGGTTATTGAAAGAAAGCCCAGGGTCTAGAGCCAGACTGGGAAGGTTTAAATTCTAGTTCTTCTTACATGCTCCTAGGCCAGTCACCTGTCTACTCTGTGCCTCAACTGCTTCCTTTGTAAAAGGGAGGCAATAATAGCAAGTCAGCACCTGAGCTGGCATGTATATTGCACTCACTACAGACCAGATCCTAATTTGGTTCCTTTAACACGAGTTTGTTCAGAACTTTGGTTTCTTTCCAAAAGCAACCAAGGGACATGGCCTTGGGAACGTGTGAACTTTCTCAATCTCATTCAGAGTAACAAGAGGAAAGAATGAGAGCTTAAACGTATGAGGAGGTCAGATTAGGCTCGCCGCCTGCATCAGATGCCCATGGACCAGGGCCTGCAGAGTCAAGGAGAGCTCCCTCACCAACACTTCGCAAGGGGCCACCTGCTCACGTTTATCTGCTAAAACTCATTAACTGCAGGGTGTCATCTGCACATGAGACCCTGCACCTCTTAGGAGTTTTCTCTTTGGTGGCCAGAGTTTCCCTTTGTGTTCCAACTGGAATATATTCTATCTGGTTGGAAGCTGATCGCTTGAGCAAACAGGACCAGGGGTCTGAGGCTTAGTTACAGGGGGTCGTTGTCCTCACCCACTGAGACAAGGTTCTGGAAGTTCTCCAGCATCACATCTTGGTACAGGTTTATCTGGGCCTTGTCCAAGAGTGCCAGCTCTTCCTCGGTAAAGACCACAGCCACGTCTTTGAAGGTCACGGTTTCTAAAACATCAAGCACATGCCACACTCATCATCCACGCAGATGACCCCTGGAAGGCGAGCAAAGTTGGAAACTGTGCCAGTCGTGAAGTTGCTGTCTTTCTGTTCCAATCCTTCACTTTTAAACCACATCTTGTAATGTGAGAGCTGGGACTGCGAATCACGCTTCAAATTTGACAACTAGCTAGATGTTAGGCCCAGACACTGCAGAGTGCTGGAGGGATTCTGCAAAGCTAGGGGAGGACATGGAGCTGGAGCTAGCGAGCCAGGAAATACACACGGATGCCCTACAGCCTGGATGGCACAGACGCTGTAGCAAGGAGGAGTGGAAACTTGTCCCAGCGATCCCCCTTTCCCCTTCTTGGCCGCAACTACAGAGTCTGGGGAAAATAAAACACCCAGTTCCCTACCACCCTTGCAGGTTGGTGGATCCCTTGCCAGGATCCTATGCAGAGACTGCCATAGGGTTCAGGTACAAGGACAGTTCAAAAATAGTAACAAAAGCAATTTACAGACCAATAAATATGAAAGCAAAAATCTTCAAATTCTTTCCTTAGCACACAGCACCATCAATGAAGTGCCCTTGTAAGAGCTTGAACCTGAATCTACTCAAGCATCGAGTGCCTCCACTTACGGGAAATACTGTGGAAAGAGGAACACATTGAAGGACACCAAAAAGAAGCGTTTTGGGGATCATCGGGGGGAAATTCTATTATTGTCTGGGTTTTAGATGATACCAAAGAATTACTGGTAATCTCACTGGTCCATTTCTGTTTGTAGAAATACATACTGTAATATATAGGAGTGTGTGGTAAATGAGATTGCTATTTTGAAATATTCTCTCTCATGCTCCCAGTTCCACTAAAGGACCTGACTACTTCCTTGCCCCCTTGACTTTGGATTTGGCCACATGACTTGTTCTAATTCTCAGTGGAGAACTTAAGGGGTCTTGTATGTTTCTGCTTGCTCTCTTGCCTCTCTGCCAACGTCCAACACATCCGAGATTAACCAGGACAAAGCCTTACCACGAGCGGAGTGCCACCAAATACCTATGGCATTGGCTTTGGGGTCAGGCTGCAAGAGCTGAGGAAACTATAGAAGAGGCTGGGAAAATGGTTACCTGGGTGATGCAGCCATGAGACATTTTATAAAACTGTTTCTGGCAGTGACACAGAAGATGGAGGGTGCCCCCAATGAATTTGTTAGCTTGAGAAAGACAGTTTCCAGGCAGAGAGTGAAAGTGTGAGCTCATTTATTTTAGCTCATATAATCAGGTACTTTTAAGAAAGTGATACATTCAGGAAAGAAAAAAAAAGCACACTATTAAATAACATGTTCCTTGCATTATTCTTTAAAATTCTCTCAAGATGCTTTGGGAAAGCATCAAGAAAAGGGAGAAAGAGACAAATTAAGCAAATGTGGCAACACGTTAACTGTTGAAACTGCACGACAGGTGTTAGATACAGAGGGTCATAGGACTATTTCCTCTTTTTGTGTATTTTCATAATTAAAACATTGTTCATGATTAAAAAAACAATCCTTGCTCCACTCTGTGATGGTCTTTTTGATGTATCCAACTTGGCTAGACTACAGTCCCCAGTTATTGAATCAAACATTAATCAAGGCGTTGCTGTGCAGATATTTCGTGGATGTGATTAAAGTCCATAATCAGTTGATTTTAAGGGAGGTTATTCTAGATAATCAGGGTGGGCCTGCTTCAATCAGCTGAAAGTCCTTGAGAGCGGAACTGGGGTTTCCCTCAGAGAAGAAGAAATTCCACTTGCCCACAGCAGTTTCATTGGGTCAAGAGTTCCCACGTGCCCTTCCTAAGGGGCTGCCGGACAGCATTTCTGACTTTCCCAGCCCCCACAATTGCATCAGCCAATTCCTTATAACAAATCTCTTAATCTTGATCTCCTACTGATTCTGATTCACTGGTTGAACCCCGACTGATACAAACCCACTCACACCTGACTACGCAGAGCGTGCTCAAGTACACTGACCATGCCCTCTGATGCTGGGGCAATACCAAATCGCTCTAAGAGTTTCTGACCGCTCACTCTTGATTTCTGTACTTGCCTCTCATGGACCAGTGACAAGCAGCTCACTGACTGGCACTGGAATGCAAACTGCACTTGGAGCAGCACTGAACCAGACATCCTGACATCCTTGAGCCTGTTTCTTCGTTTCTCCAAACACTGCCTCTCACAGCTTGTTATAAGGAAGGTAAAGTGCCTACCACGTAGTAGTCGCTCAAAAATTTCTGACTTCCATTATGAAAACAGAGATAATCCAGCTCCTCAGAATGGATGTGGCATTTAAGAGAAAGGAAGGAAACTTAAACTCACCTGGAACTTAATCATACTGTCTTCTTAGAAAGGGCAGGGGCCAGAGAAGGCAGCAGAACTGCAAAGGAGAAAGAACCCATGAGACCAAGGGTTTCCCAAGTTGTGGATGAATATTGGTTCCTTCTGATCTGGACATTTTTCTCACTCAAGTTACCCCATTTGACTGGGCTGTTTATCTCCTGTCTGATAAACCCTGTAAATCCAGTGACCTCTGGCCTTTGAGGGGAAACTTACTGTACACAGTTGCTGCTTTGGGCGCTGTGGAAACTCCCAAGATTAAGAGATTCAAAACCAAAAACTATGTCTCTGTCCTCTCAGATGGTGCTTCTTCAACCTCCTGGGGTAAAGAACCTGTTTCATGTTATTTTCATTTTTATTTCCAGCCTGTCACGGACTAATCTTTTGGTAAAATAGAGTGAAAAAGAAATTTTTAGAAAAAGGAAGCAAAAAGGCATACAAATTAGAAGTCCAATTTTTAAATTACTGGTTTAATCAATCATACAGTGACTGGAATTGCTACATAGATTTTTAAAGGTTTACACTGAAGTTCTGAAATGATCTGGTCACAGACTGCTAACAGTTAATTCTCTGACTGGCACCGGTTTGCTGGCCACCCTTTGAAGCCTCGAGTACCGCCCAGGGTGACAGATTCAGGTTAATGGGATATGAAATATCCCAACCCTTGGCCAGTCCTTGGACTCTTTCCCCTCCTTTCCTGCCTTTAAGAGACAGCATGAATCACCCTTACTCTGGGCTTCAACAAAGATCTCTTCAACTCCTCAGGTCAGTGCGAGTCACATTGTTTTATAATAGTTAAAATCTACCAAGAATTATTTCTCCCTAACCCTGTCAAGAGACCCTAAGTCCTGAAGGAATAACCAAGGCTTAGTCTTTTAGCTGCTTTAACTGGTGAAGATCCCACTATTTCTCAAACAGGCACCAACGTTTCTTGACATTAAAAAATGCATAAAAGGAATCGCTCTCATACACTAGGTACGTGCGCAAACACGCCAGGCTCCCCTCTTCCAGAATCTGCTCTCTCCTGAGAGCCAGCAGTGGGGCAGGTTGATTGACACGCCCACATATACACACATGCACCCACATACACCTATGTGGGAGGGGGTTTGGTTTCCTGGACTTCTGGATTCGGGCCCTCCCTGCCTTAAAGTCAGAGTCCTGGTAGGAACAAGATGGCATGTCCAGATTAGAGAGGAGTTTAACAGATGACTTACATTGCTGTGGGCTGGGTGTCAGGAAATCACAGGGGATAAGGCACTGCCCTGGAAGTGACAGGAAGATGCTACGACTGCACCTGGGTCTGAAGGGGCAAGGGGAGACTGGAACAGAGGGCTGCGTGGACAAGGCTACCTGAGGAGCTGTAACTTTTTGTTGAGAAGCGCAGCCAACCTGGGGCAACCCAGCTGAGAGAGAACTGGGGGACAGGACACCCCAGGTCACTTGTCTCCCTCTCTCCAAGTTCTCCTGTTGTGACTGCCCATTGGCCAAAGACAAGCAAGGCCAGAGGGCAATGGCGGCCTCTCAGGTAGCAGGTGGAAAGTGGAGAGTGGATCTGGAGGTGGGAAGCCAAAGATACGCAGCACATGATGCCTCCAGACCCTTGCTTTTCAGAACCTCCGACACTGTGGGTGGGACTGTAATTTAGTGCACCCACTCTTGAAAACAGTATGGAGAGTCCTTGAAAAATTAAAAATAGAATCACTATATGATCCAGCAGTTCCATTCCTGGGCAAATATCCAGAGGAAACTCTAATTCGAAAAGATATGTGCACCCAATTGTTCATAGCAGCACTATTTACAATAGCCAAGACATGGAGACAATCTAAATGTCCACCGACAAATGACTGCATAAAGAAATTGTGGTGTGTGTGTGTGTATATATATATATATATATATATATATATATATATATACACACATGATGGGATACTACTCAGCCATAAAAAATGAAATAATGCCATTTGCAGCAACATGGTTGAACCTAGAGATTATCATACTAAGTCAGACAGAGAAAGACAACTATCATATGCTATCACTTATGTGTGGAATCTTAAAAAATGACAAAAATGAACTTATTTACAGAACAGAAACAGACTCACATAGAAAACAAACATATGGTTACCAGGGGGAAAGGGAGTAGGAAGGGATAAATTGAGAGTTTGAGATTTGCAGATACTATTACATATAAAATAGATAAACAAGTTTCTACTGTATAGCAAGCACAGGGAGCTATATTCAATATCTTGTGGTAACCTATAATAAAAAACAAATGTGTATATATATATATATATATATATATATATATATATGATTAAAACATTATGCTGTACACATTGTAATTTGACACATTGTAAACTGGCTATATTTCAATTATAAAAAAAAAAAAAGAAAGAAAGAAAAGGAAAAAAAGAAAAGAAAAGAAGAATGGACAAACAGTGGCAAGAGAGGGAGCAGGAAGAGCAGTTCAGAGATTATCACAGAAGCCCAGCCAGGGATGCTGGTGCCCTGGAGCAGGGCACTAGAAACAGAAGTAGTGAGTTGTTGGGTTCTGCATTTATACTGGTGATACAGCTAACAGGATCTGCTGACTGTTACATGTGGGCTGGGAAAGACAGCCAAGAAAGGAAGCTTTGCCTCAGTGACTGGAAGGATGGAGTTGCCATTTACAGAGGTGGGGGAAGACCAGAGGAGGGGCAGGTTTTGGAGGGGAGGTTCAAGAGCTCAGTTTTAGAAATATCAGGTTTGAGATGTTGAAAAATACACCTATATTTATAGAGAAAGAAGAAAAAAATTATCCCAGTCAAAAGACACAAAAGACATAAAAGACATAAATTACCTACGAAACAATTTCATTAAGGAAGAAAATTACAGAATTTTATTGAAAGGCCTTAAGCCCTGACTGCACTTTGGAGCTCATAGTGTCTCCCCAGGCATAGAGGTCTAGTCTGAGGGAGAATTCCCAAGGTCTGGCCCCGCATACTATGCGCAACTAAGAGTAACACCCAATCTTTCTATGCTTCAGGCACTTCCTAGATAGTTAACTGGAAAATTGTTTCACAAATATTTTATTATGGAAATTTCTACCGCACAGAGGTAGACAGAATAGTTTAATGAACCCCCATGCACCAATCACAGGGCTTAAACAATTAACACGTGGTCACTCTTGTTTCAACTATCCCTCTCCCTGTTCCCCACATACTCACATACTATTTTGAAGCAAATCCCTGACGTCATATTATTTCGTCCATAAATATTTCATTAAGTAGCTCCAAGAGAAGGAAACAGTTTAAAAAATGCTAATATCACACCTCAAATAACTAACATTAATCCTTTAATTTTATCCAAGGCAGAGTCAATGTTCAAATTTGTTAACTGCAATTTAACAATTTACAATTTGCTATGTGTTTTATAATCCTCAAAGATTACACTTCCTGGCTCACAGCACGCGAGGTGAATACGGGTTAGTAATTTAGAGCAGTTCTTTTCGAATTGTATTCAGAGACATACTCCAGATTTATTACTAGGGAGAGGAACTGAGCAGTCCGAGCCGTCCCCCAGATTGGAGATGAACTAATTCCTCTCTCCACTCAGGGAAGCAAGGCTCAAACCAGTATCTCCAAAATCTGAGTCAAAGCCCCCCCTACCCCGGCCTGGGTCCCGAGATGCGCGTGCCAAGACCGACACCAGTCCCGACCCGCGGCTGCACACATTGTCCATGCCATTACCCCGAAACCTGCAGAGGCACCACCTGAATCAGTCCTTGCAAACCTAGTGCAAGCGCTCCACACCCCATCCCACGGAGGCCGGGCGGGACCCCTCACCGCCCCACCCCGCCAAGGAGCCCTTTCATCAGTCACCAGTCCCCGCTTCCAACTCCTCCTACTCCAGTCCACAGGGCCGGGATATAGCTGCACACCCTTCACCTCCATCCCCCGCGACACCTCGGAAGGGGCGCGGTCCACGCTAAACTTACCTCAGCGCCAGAAACAATGCCGCCCACTGCATGCGTCCGGGACCATTGCGCATGCGCAAGGAAACGTGTGCCTACAATCCCCAGAAGCCCCTGCGCGGCAGCGGCGGCCACGCCAGGTTGCCCAGGGGTGCACGGTGCCGCTGGGGCCACCCGGACTCTGCCTTTCTAAAATAATAATAACAATGACAATAGCGATAAAACAATAGTGAAATGTTAATAACAAATTTTTAAAAAATCACTCTCTACCCGTAATGAAAAAGGAAAGAGCACAGTCAGTATCTTACTACTTGGAAATGAACTCGTTACCATATTGGTGGAAATCTTTGCAGATTCTTCTGTAGACGCGTCCTTTAGTTATATAAGCATGCAAATTGTCAATGAAAATTTACTTACTTATTTTTTTTTCGCGGTTTGTTTCCATTGCAGGGGACTTGAGAACTGACATAACCCTGTAAACAGGATTTTTTCCCCTTTGGAGAAGCAGAAAGAAGTAACAACTAGCAAGTAGCTGCTTTATTATAAGGGAATACTACGAGCCTGGCGTTCTCTTTAAAGAGGCATGTTTCAACAAATTTCGAAAAATTGGGAAGTTTTCAGATTCTCTTTGAGAAGTCTCTCTTGGGACTTATGCTTTTTTCGCAGTTTAAGATTCCTATTACAGAAAACATCTTTTTGATGCCCTAGATTTAAATGGGGATTCAAATTGAATTGGGCCCTAAAACCGAATAAAGATTACACTAGAGCCCTATAATTCTAGCCTATAAGGAAAGCACCAAAAACAAACAAACAAACAAAATGGATGAGAACAATCTCTGGCAACTCTAGACCTAGGCTAGACAGATAATTAAAGACCCTCATCTGCAAACGGTTGGCAGGAGCTGGAGTAATAATATCTAACTATAGTTTGACATTGCAACTTGGGGCATATAGAGGGAACAGTAAAATGCTTTTGGCCTGTCTCTTGTCTTTTGATGCCTCGACATTTCAATTTCACCGTGATTTAAAAAAAAAATCTAGTAAACTCTGCCACAGAGATGAGAGTCATCCTTGATTTTGGCAGATCCTAACAGTTTATTTTATGGGATAGGGAGGAGGATGTTTTAATGTGCCTCGGTAACATCTGTAATAAATACCTAGATCCTCTACCTTGGAGTCAATTTATTCTCTTTGAGCCCCTCTTCTCTGATCTCATCTTCTATTACTTTCTCCCTTGCCCATTCTGGTCCAAGCACACTGGGCTTTGTGCTGTCAAACCTGATCGCTGTTCCCCCTGCTGGTATGTTCTTTTCCCCAAAGGCCCCAAAGGTAACTTAACTGTCTTTATTCTTTGCTCAAATGTCACTCTCAGTGAGGTCTATGGCACTCCCATTTAAAAGTGCAAAGGCCCCTAGTAATTCTCCACCTGCCTTACTCCACCTTCCCTTTCGCTTCTTGGTACATATCACCTTCTAAAATACAGGCATACCTCGTTTTATTTATTTTTTTATTGCCCTTCACAGATGTTGCAGGGTTTTTTGTTTGTGTTGTTTTTTACAAATTGGAGGTTTGTGGCAACCCTGCATTAAGTCTATTGATGCCATTTTTCCAACGGCATTTGCTCACTTCGTGTCTCTCTGTCACATGTTGGTAATTCTAGCAATATTTCAAACTTTTTCATTATTACTCTACTTGTCATGGTGATCTGTGACCAGTGATCCTTGATGTAACTATTGCAAAAAGATTACAACTCGCTGAAGGCTCAGATGATGGTTAGCATTTTTTTTGTAGCAATGAAGTATTGTGAAATTAAGGTGTGTACATTGTCTTTTAGACATACTACTACTGCACTTAATAGACTGCAATATAAACATCACTTTTATACACACTGGGAAACCAAAAAAAAAAATTGAGTGACTTGCTTTATTATATTTGCTTTATTGCACTGATTTGGAATTAAACCTGCAGTATTTCCAAGGTCTGCTTATAACTTAGACTCTTTTTCTGGCAGCCCTAGGCAGCAGAAGGGAACTCAGCCCAGGCCGTGCCTTGGGTCACGAGTCACCCACGTGCAGCAGTCAGACTGCAATCATGGTCCACTGTCCTCCACAAAGCTAGGCTTGTGGGCTCACTGGTCCCAGGGGCCAGAGTGTAGCACAGGAGTGCCAAATTGGTCCTCCCAATTATCCAGACCACCTCATCTCCTACCAGCCAGCAAAAATGATGCAGCCTCTGAAAGTATCTAAATCACAAATTTCATAGTTCGTGTATACCTTGTATTTTGGTACTAGGGGCTAAGTGAATGGTAGAAAAAGCAAAAAATACATAGAGGTTATAACATAGATCTTTGACCAAAAAAAGATCGTCCCAGCAGACTAATTTTTAAAAAATAGGTAGCTTTACTATTGTTATAAAATTGATATATGCTCTTTATAATAAAAATATGTAAAAGTACATGAATGCACTGCAAACACAGTATTCCATCTGCTAGAAATAAGCAGTTATAATACTGACCTTTCACACATCTTTTCCTTTCTCTCTCTTTATAAACACACACACACATTAACGAAATGGGGTTGTAGTATAATTACTGTTTTACAAATTCCTGGTTCACTAGTTTGTGAGCAACCTTCAATGTCATTACAGGTATACCTAAATATTTTTAGTGGTTTCTCCTTGTTTACATGTGCTTTAACTGATTAAAACTGGAGCATCAAGATTTGTGGGTTTTTGCTGGAGTAAGACGATGCTATTAAACCTGGCCATCTACATACATCTTCTCCCACATGTACAACTATCTCCCAAGTATAAATTACTACACACTGACTGCTACTTCGAAGTAGAGGTTATACAAATTGAACTTGACACACTGACAAATTTTCAAAAAAGACAACCTATTTTCAGTCTCACCAATAAGTGCATAAGAGCTCATGTTTCCACAGATCCGCACTGATGTGGCTTTGGTGAATCTGTTTACCACTGCTATATTGACGAGTTAGAAATGGTATTTCTGATTTTTTTAAATGTTATAATATTTGTCTTATAGGTTAAAAAAAAAACCCCAGTATGAAATGAAATGGTAAAAATACTGTATTCATGATAGCAATAAAACAAAATCCTAGAAATATACTTAAGAATATTCAGAAGCTAATTTTCAAATCTCTAAAATAATATTTCTGAAGGCTCATTTAAAATACTTTAGTAAGTAGAAACAAACAGCATCTTCAAATGGAAAAAAAATCAGAATTTCAATGATGCAAGTTCTTCCCAAATTAACCTATAAATTCAATGCAATGCCAATTAAGAGCCCAGATTTTGTTTAAAATGATAAAATACTCCTGCAGTTTACATAACCTCTCTCTGACAGCAGTTTCTCTCTAGGAGATAAAATACAATCACAGAAACACGATGATAGTGTGTTGGAGACACGTTACCCAGACCTGCCAAGAGAGCATCTTTCCCTGAAACCATCCATGGCCTAAAAGTGACTTGCCTCAGTGAATGTTAGTATCATCTTTTAATTTTTATAAAACTGCTTTCTAAAAGGTATGTACAATATTGCTTTGAGTAAGGGGACAGTTTTTTCCTACACTTGTCCCGTTTGTAGGTATTTCTCCCGACACGGAATCTGTGTCCATAATCTGCCCCTTTGATATATTCTTACTAGTCCTAGCATTTGTAAAAACTCCCTGCCTGGGCCACCTGTGATGAATGTGATGTTTCTCTTTTTCCCTGAAACCATTGCCACATCATTTCCTTAGGGACTATTCCGCTGTGCAAGAGACTCTGGAAGACTGGAGTTTGTGAAGTTTGTGCCTGAGTGCTTTCCCTGTTTACCAAACTTCCAGATCTTCCTTCCTGTGCAGACCAGCCTCTACTGCAGCCCTCCCAACACATCATGTCTGTATCAATTTTCTCCTGTGTTGGCTCTGGATGAACAGAAAGTTCTGAGGTCTACCTGGAGATCTCCACTCACACCTGCTTACAAGGTTTCTCGCTTAAGTGCACTCGCTGATGATTCCGCAGACCTGAGCTATAGCTGAAGCCTTTCCCACACTCCGTGCACTTGTAGGGCTTCTCTCCAGTGTGGACCCTCTGATGAACGTGAAGACAGGAGCTTCGACCAAAGCCCTTCCCGCATTCCTCACATTTGTAGGGTTTCTCGCCAGTGTGGACCCGCTGATGACCTTGAAGGTGTGAGCTCTGACTGTAGCCCTTCCCACACACGTCACATCTGTACGGTTTCTCCCCCGTGTGCACTCTCTTATGACTGAGGAGACCTGAGCCGTACCGGAAGCCCTTTCCACATTCGTAACAAATGTAGGGTTTCTCGCTGGTGTGCAGTCTCTGGTGGGTGCGAAGATTTGAGCCATAGCTGCACCCCCTGCTGCACCGATCACACCTGCAGGGCTTCCTCCCCATGTGGACTCGCTGATGTTTGTGAAGACTTGAGGTGCACCGAAAGCCCTTTCCACACTCTTCACACCTGTGAAGTTTCTTGCCCGTGTGGACCCTCCAGTGGATAAGGAGTCCGGAGCTGTGACTGAAGCCTTTCCCACACTCCGCGCATTTATACGGCTTCTCCCGTGTGGGCCCTCTGGTGGATGAGGAGGTCGGAGCTGTAAACGAAGCCCTTCCCACACGTGGCGCAGATGTAGGGCCTCTCTCCCGTGTGGACCCGCCGGTGGCTGTGAAGGTCGGAATTCCGCCAGAAGCCTTTCCCACACTCGGTGCATCTGTAGGGCTTCTCTCCCGTGTGGACCCTCTGGTGGACGTGGAGGTCTGAGCTTCGGCCAAAGCCCTTCCCGCACTCACACTTGTAGGGCTTCTCTCCCTGTGTGCAGTCTCTGATGCGTGAGGAGCCCTGAGCTGTAACTGAAGCTCTTCCTGCACACGCCACAGTCACAGAGGCGCTGCCCCGCGTGAGCCCTCAGGTGAGCCTGCAGGTACAAGCTGTGACTGAAACCCTTGTCGCACTGGTCGGGTTTCTCTCCGGCGGGCGTTGTCTGATGACTGCTGAGGTGGGAGCTACAGCTGAATCCCCTGCCGCGTTCCGCACAGCTGTAGGGTTTCTCCCCGGGGTGGACGTGCTGATGCTTATGTAACGCGGACCTGGCGCAGAACCCTTTGCCGCACTCGCTGCACGTGTAGGGCTTCTCCCCCATGTGCAGCCGCTGATGGACCTCAAGCACCGAGCTGTAGCTGAAGCCCTTCCCACACTCACTGCATTTGTATGGCTTCTCTCTGGTGTGGACCCTCTGATGGACCAGCAGGTTGGAGCTCTGCCCAAAGGCCTTCCCGCACTCCTCGCACTTATAAGGTTTCTTTCCTGTGTGCACGCCCTGATGGATGAGAACAACTGATTTGTACCTGAACCCCTTCCCGCATACCTTGCATGTGTAGGACGAGTCTCCTGCCGGGACCCTGGCACGGCCATGAATGCGTGTGTTCTGCCCGGAGCCCCAACTATGCTCGTTACTTTGAAAGGATTTCTCTCCTGGGGGAGTTCTTAGATGTCTCTCCAGACAGGCGCTCTGCCCCAAGCCCTTAACAAACTTATGATATTGATAGGGTTTCTCTTTCAAGGGCACTCTTGGATGAGTGGGCAGGTCTGAATCATCCTGGCAGCCATTTTCACTTTCATTTCTTTTAAAGCCATTCTCTCCAGGGTTAGGGCATTGAAGTATTGACTTTTTAATGCAGTCTTTTCTGCCTTTATCACAATTACATGGTTTCTCTCTTCCAGGTTTCCCGTGGTCATCACGATAATGTGATAGCCAGCTAAAGCCGTCATCATCCCAGCCACATTTATATATTATATCTTCCATGTTGAGTTTTTTCCATCTTTCTTGAACATTCCTTGTCTCATTCACAGAGGCTTTTATCCAAGATTCCTGAAAGGAGACTGGTCTCACAGGCCAGGCTGGAAACTCGTGATTTTCCAAATTGATGGACCCATCCCGTTGAAGACTGTCTACCAAATTTCCAATCTGAGAATCCTCAGCAGATACTAATTTCCTGCCTTGACAGAGAGAAGCATCTTCTGAGGACCAGAAATCTGCCCCTGGAAGAGCTTGCTCTGTGGTCTTGACTCGCAGTTAATTCACCAGCCACCTGCTCCCAGATTTTCCAGCAGGGGAGCTCTCTGTGTGAAAGAAATCTGAATTCTTTTTCTGGAGTATCCTCCATATCCTCCTCATACTTGTCTCCTAAAGGGGTAAAGGTGACTTGTGAGAAGAAGTGCAAGACTGGCTCAGGGACATCAGGCTCTCAGACCGGGACCAATAATGTCCCTAGAGGAAACTTCAGGTTTATGTATCACAACTGTCATGGTGCTTCTTTTTATGTTTGAAAAAAGGAAGAGGCTTCTATTGATAAACTTGGAAGCTCAATGTTAATATAATCCTGTTAGTAACAAACTAGTCTCATCATAGAGCTGCCAAGCAAAAAATAAATTCTGAACAGGATTTTACCCCCCAAATTTTATTTCTTCACTTAATAATGCTGTTGTTGCTAATAATAATAATATTAATAGTATCTAACACTATTAAAACAGTTCCTATGTGCCAAAGATATACATATATTAATTTATTTAATGCTCAGGATACATGGAGGTAGGGACTATTATTTTCATCTTACAGATGAGGAAAACCAAGGCACAGAGAGAGGAACCTAGTCAGGTCACTGCACCGTGCTGTGAGGGAGGGCTGAACTGGGATTCCCACATACAAGTCTGGCTTCAGAGCCCACACTGAGTGGACACTCTCACCACACTGCCTCCCAGAGGACTCTGGCTCTGGGTGTGTGTGAGCCAAACGTGGGCAAGGAACAAAGCAACCAACCTGCCAAAGTGCACCAGCCGTGTCTGCGTCTTCTGTGGCATATCACAGGGAGCCAGGTGATACGGACAAGGTGTGGAGACATAAAACCTCTCCACTACTGACGGCGGGCCACCACACTGTCATGTTTGCCACAGAGTTCCACATGCTTTTAAAAATGTGCCCACACTTTCTGATGTTCTTTATTGGCCATTTTTATCTTTTAAGGCTGACGTAACAGGAACCTGTTTATAACCAGGGACTTGTAGGATACAGAAGTGAGAAATCCATCAGAGGTCTCAGCCTTCTGGAACAGTCTCTCTGCCACTGGCTTGCTGGTCTTACACTGCCTGTTCTATCAGAGGGACGAAAGTCCAGAGATCCCACACTCCCTCTGGGTCTGTCATTCTCTGGGAAGCATGAAGGAACCATGAGAAGGCAGGGACTGAGGAACAGAAATGAGGCTGCACAACAATCACCTACTTTGGGACCCGCCGTGTCCACCGGCAAGGCCGAGGGTGGGGAAGGGCCTCTGTGTGGCCAGCTCACCGGCGCACTACCTGGCCTGGATTCTAGACTCCGTGGTCCTCACCTGGATGTGCATCTCTTGGAGTTTCTCTCTCTTTCACCCAGGTCTCTCTGTCTCGTTCCAAACAGCATATTTTATCAGGTTTGAAAGGTTGTTGCCCTGAAATCGCAAGAAAATGCAAAGCTAAGACTTGCTTTTGAGGTATAAAAAAAGAATCTGAAAATGCAGCCCTAATCCCATGACTTTCAGGCGTTTGAAAGACAGATAAGGAAAAGATTCACGACTGGTTAAATGAAACTATTTTTCAACAGTTCTAGAAAAAAAGGATTTAACCTGCATACCAAGACCAAAAATATCCTCTCTTCAGGGAACAAGAACACTCCGATGAGTTAAGTTTCAATTACCCAGAAGTTCCCCTCACCCACAGAGACTAGGTTCCAGGAAGTTCTCCAGCATCACATCTCAGTACAGCTCCCTCTGGACAGGAGTCCAGCAGCCCCATCTCCTCCTTGGTGAAGACCACGGCCACATCCTTGAAGGTCAACGGCTCCTAAAATGTGATGCTGCCATTAACACCAACACCCACTAGATGAAAAGTCAACTTGGCATCACTAACAAAAGCAGACAGGAAAACAGAAAGTTGTTTGGCATGGCAAGTTAAATCAAGTTTTATTAATGTTTGGTGCCAATAATTTCAATTCTAACCAATTGATCTTCCACGGTTATCCAAAGGAGCAGAGCAAGGAGCATCCTTTGCTCAACTGCGAGCACTTCTGAGGGCCTTTCCTGGGACTGGAGTGGCTGAAGCACAGGGTCTGCACGTTTTATAATTTTACTCTAACATGTAGATGACCAACTCTTCCTCCAAAAATACCATGAAAATGGACAATTCCAATGGTGCCTAATTTCAGAGTAGCCATGTCTGCACACACCCCCAAAATGACCAGCCCCCCAGAATGGCTGTTTTCTGACTGCCAGCCCCTCACCCCTCTGTCAGCAGTGAGGCAAACAGCCCCTGCCCCCTCCACACACACAGCTTCTAGAAGCTTCTTTGTCGGCATTTGACGGGCAGCCAATGTGTGTGACAGCAACAACCTCCCAGCCGGGTGAGACCTCCAGAGCAGCGGTTCAAACTGGGGAATTTAAATCATACCATGTCATCCACAGCTATGAACTACGGCCTGTTTTTTAAGTGAATTGCTTCAGTCCAGTGAGGGAAAAAAACCCAGTAGTGATATATTTTGAAACATAGTGACAGTCCTGGCCTGGGCCACACAGCAGCGACGGGGCCAGGGCCTGCGTGCAGCCTTGTTCTAGACCACTAGGCTTCTTCTTCCTCCTTTCTTTTCCTTTCCTTTTTTTCAGAGCCACTGTATTTTAACAACTTTCCTATAAAAGCCAAGATGTGTGTTCCCAGGGGATAAGACAATGAAAAGAAACTTCTGGCTATGAGGTGAACACATCCCAGGGGTGCGGGGGTCATGGTGAGCACGCCGGGGATCCAGTCAACAGTACCGGAACAACTCTGGTGACAGGGGGTAATGGTCTCACTCAGGTGACCACTTCATGATGTATAAAAAACACTCAGTTACTAGACTCACACCTGAAACTCATATAACATTATACATTAACTATGACTCAATAAAAGCTGAAAAAAATGAGAGCAGAAAGCAGATAACACCAACACCTTATATTTACAGCACACCCACTGTAAGGTAGGTACGAGCCTACGTACTTTTTTTTTTAACGAACTTTATTTCTATTTATTTGGTGGGGGGAGATAATTACGTTAGTTTATTTATTTACTTATTTTAATGGAGGTACTGGGGATTGAACCCAGGACCCTGTGCATGCTAAGCACATGATCTACCCCTGAGCTATTATACCCTCCCCGCCCCTCCAAGGCTAAGTACTTTTATACACCTTATTTCATTTTATGCTCACAGAACTCACAGCAGGTGAGAACTTTCTGGAATGCTGGCAATGCTCTATTGTCTTGGTTGGGTCAGTAACTACTCACAAGGCAGTCGCTATTCACAGATGAGCAAAGTGGGGTCTCAGAAAGGCGAGCACTGTTTGTCCATGAACACACACCTGTTAAGCATAGAGTCAGGACTGAACCTGGGCAGCCTGACTAACCACGCGGTAACCACCCTGTAACCACCCTGCTGCCCCACTGCCCTAGGGAGATCAGAGGAGCACAGAGCAGAGGAGCCCACGTTTCTGGTTTGGAGAAGGAGTGTCACCAGCAGAGCACACTTCCCAGCAGAATCTGAGATCAGTTTCAAGACTAGAGCCAGCGTGAGGGGGAGGAAGCTTGGGGCGGAGGCAGTCAGGTTAGCAATTCATTCAGCAGATGTGGACCAGGCCACTAACTTCCGAATCTTTATAGCAGCCCGGCCTTCCAGAGCAGATTCCTGCCAAATCCAGCCACCACTTGGGTGTCTAAAAGGTGTATCGAGCCAAAAAAAGCCTCATTAGAATTAAGTCTTTGAGAGGGGAGGGCATAGCTCAGTGGTAGAGTAGCATGCTCAGCATGCACGAAACCCCAGGTTCAATCCCCAGTACCTCCTATTAAAAAAAAAAAAAAAAAAAAAAAGAATTGATTCTTTCCTCCCAAACTGATCTCTCCTTACCCCATGGGAGTAAACAGTACCATCTACCTTAAAGTTATCCTGAATTCTTCCCTTTTCCTCATTTCTCACACTATTCATAAAAAAAGTCTGCCAATTATGATCCCCAAATACCCTTCAAACCTACCCAGTTTGCCCCATCTCTGCTTCCATCTCTCTAGTCTGACTCATCGTTATCCTTTGCTTAATGATGCAGATACTTTTCCTCAGCTCAGCCCGTCCCTTAAAGTACTTGAAAGCCATTGTCTTGTTAGCCCCATGAAGGCCAGGATGTTGTCTGATTTGTTCTTTGATATCCCACCAGTGCTCAGAAGAATGTCCACAGTAGGTGTTCAATAAATATTTGCTGAATGAATAAATGAAAGGAAACATGAACAGACCAATAACCACACAAATAACTGGAAAAAGTCGTTTGAGATCTACCATGAAAAAGAGCACCTGGTTTGGAAAACATTACAATTAAGTTTTAGCCAAACTTTAATTTTAACATTATTCATTTTTTCCTCATAAATATTTTTTCACCCGAGAAATATGCTGATGGGTACACATCCTTTTGTTAATGTTGGGCATCTCAGGGAGGGCAGAACTGGAAGGGGGAGCTTAAGTTTTTTTCTTACAGATCTTGGTATTATCTGACTTGTATGAAATTTTACTTTGAAGATTATAATAAAATATATGTACACTGGAATTATTCACATGGCCAAGCTGCACAGGCTTAATACTATGAGTTAGTAAGATGGACAATCCAAAAATATCTCCATGGTAGTCCACGGTATCCCTTTTATGTGGATAAAAGCTGGGGTCACCAGGAGGAAAGTCTCATAACTGTAAGTCACAATGGTTTTGGGAGAAGTTAAAAATATAGTCTTAACTACTCGAACTCAAAAAGTACATTCACTAGATGTTTTCTTTTTTTTGTGAAGGGGAAAACCTCGCTAGGAAAAAACAAAAAAACAGAATTCTTGAATTGTAAAAAAAAAAATCACTATGATTGGAAAATAAAACAAAAAAAACCCAAAACCTCAAGAGATGAGCTAAACAGCAGAATGAACTCCAGTGAAGAATAAGCCAGTGAACTGGAAAACCGATCAGGCCCTGGAACATGGTAGGGAACAGCGAAGAAGAGAATAAAAGTTAAAGAATAGGGAAGATGGGACCCAGAAGTTAAACCACTTACCACAGGAGTTCCAGGAGGGCCAAATGAATAAAATACCAGTAACAACAGACATCCAGGCAGAAAATGCACTAATCAGCGCCAGAAGACCACAGAACAAGCACAATAAAGAACAAGGGTCACGGATTTTCAAAGATCCTTGAAAGTGACACTCAGCCAAGCCTTTGTCAAGTATAAGCTTGACAGACCTTTCTGGGAAAAATGACCAGAATACACGTGGCTCACTGGAAGATGAATGGAGAAGGCAGGATGCAAAGACCAGCACGGCATTTCATGCCTAGAGAAAATGAAGCAACTTACGCAAAGTTCCGCAAGTGAATGTAAGAATTTTAAGCCCAGACAGTTTGCCATTGGAGCATAAAGGCAACAAAGACTTTTTTTTTTTTTTAACATGCACTGCACCTTCTGTTCTTTTATTGTGGGGGCAGCGGGGTAATTATTTTTAATGGCGGTACTTGGGATTTATCCCAGGACCTTGTGCATACTAAGCACGCGCTCTACCACTGAGCAATACCCTCCCCACACAGCCAACATTCTTAAGCAAGGAAAAACTCAGAGGATACAGCATCCATGCCATGAATCTTCTTTGGAAAAAAATCAAGCTGTGGATGAAATTAAGCCAACCCAAAGATAAATCACCACAGAGTCAGGCCTGAAGGAACAGTAGTAAAGGACAAGTGGTGAGCAATGACTTACACACCTAGAACTGAGACACGCCAACAGCGGGAATCAGGGGAGGCACATCAGAAGGGAACAACGACAGTAATAATACAACATCAGGAGGTGGTGGGAAGTAAAAAATCTATCTTCAGCTCTCATTTCAGGGAGCTCACCGATAAGATTTAAAATTAAAGCAAGTGAATCAAACTTTCAAATTTTTTTCCCGTAATCTCTTTTCATAAGAGAAAGCTTTATAAAATATCATGTCTTGAAAAAAGTCCTTAAAATTCTGCAACTGCTTTTCCCCAATTTAAAGACACATTAACACATATACATGTATGTACTGAGAGAGAGAGAATATATTCTCATGCCCTAATACTTTCACCCACTTTATCTTACTTGATAGCAGCATAGGACCTAGATACGAGGACAAATGAAACCATAATAATCCAGCAGTGCAACATCAATTCAATGGATGGTCACGGAGTCCACGCCACCATTTTTTTTTTTTTCTGTTATGAACAACACTGCAATGATCATTCTTTGAACACCTGCTCTGATTCAGAATAAATTCTTGGAATGGGACATACTGGTGCAGAGGTTTGCAGAACTTCCAGAAAGGCTGAAAGGCCCCTGCAATTGTGTGGATTTCTCCATGTGTTGACTAACAGTGATCTTTCAAATCTCTGGTCATCGAGAAAAAGAACCGTAACTTCTTTCAATCTGCATCACTCTGACTAGAGGCTGATCATCTTTTCATACGATTACTGGTCATTTGTTTTTCTTCTTTTCTCCCTCCCTAAACACGAATGCTTAGGTTTTTATTCCCAATCCCTCTTTTTAACATAAGGTTATTAAAAGTTTGTGGTCCATGAACCTTTTTTCACCCAATACGCTGACTCTGAACACTGTTCATGGTATAGTTTTTTGGTCGGGTGTATTAATTGGAAAATACAACATCAAGAAACGAATAAGAGAAATGCCCCACGAGGAGGCAAACGTGGGCAGTGGAGGAGGATTCCTTATTTGGAGGGGCATCTCTCCACATAATACGGGCTCAGTCCCTTAGATGAAACTCTTACTGACACGTGACACGTGGAGCAAAAAGGCAAATTACACGGGTCCTACTATCCTGGGTTCAAATCCGGGATTCACCACTTGTTTCTTCGCCTCTGAAATAGGGTCGTACCACCTCTCTTACCCAGCTAGTTTGGGGATAAATGCACTGAGTAATGTAATGTATTCACCTAACATGCTGGTTTATTCCCCCTCTTTGTCCTTTACCAAGGGAGGGAGGTATGTTTACCCTCTGATGCCTGAAGTGGTGTTTCTGGAGAGAAAAGAAAGCAACCCACCTGAAACTTGGTCTCATCCTCCCCGTCCTGGGAAAGGGCTGAGGCTGGAGGACGCGACCCTGTAGGAGGAAAAAGACCCCTGGAGAAGGGTAGGGCCTGCCTGGCCTCGGCCACTCCTTCCTGGGCCCCAGGAAGAGCTGCTGCCTTCCAGACCTGGCTTCTCTTCACCAGACGCAAGTCCTCATCCACCTCCCTTCCTCTCTCTCCAGGCCCGCTCGGCTTCTCCCGTCCCCACCCTTTGCTAACTCTCACCTCCTTCCTCATGCCTTGAGGTCCGACTCTCCATGGTCTCCTCTCCTAGGTTTCGGGAGCAGCAGCAATTGAATTTATCCTCTGATCGTCCCAAACTGGAGAAGCAGAAAAGCCAGCGGTTCTTCATTCTTGAGTCTCTCTAATCTCTGACCAGGAGATTCGGATGGATACAAGGCCCTACTGATGAGCCTGGGGGACTATATTCAATATCTTGTAATAACCTATAATGAAAAAGAACATATATATATCTGAACCACTATGCTGTACACCAAAAACTAACACGACATTGGAAATCAACTAAACTTCAATTTAAGAAAAAAAAAAAAAAAAGAAAGAATAGGAAAGAAAAAAAGGGGTAACAGGAATAGAAACTGCAAAGGTAGAAATACCAGGACTAGATGAGTAAGTATGTGTGGGGATGAAAAGGAGGAGAAGTCAAACATGAGTCAGGGACTGAAGTTTGAGGAAAGTGAGTGAATGATGACATTTTCATCCAGACAAAAGGGGGAGTAAAGTTTTGGAAGCTGCAGTGCTGGTCTCTGAGCATCAGAGCTGTGAACTGGTTTGGGTCCAAAGTCTGGCTCAGTCACTTTGTAGCTCTATTGACTCTAGATGAACGACTAACCTGGAAAGAATTCTTTCTCTCTTACACACGTTCACATGCATACATACTTGAATAAAGCTCCCAGTTCAATACGTGGCACAGAGAAAATCCTCAATAAACTATTATCATTGCCGTTATCCATTCATCCCCAGCACTGACCCAAAAGTACAGGCACCCGTCCATTTAACAAATGTACCTTGGTGTCTAACTACATCTTGGATGCTATAACAAACACTGGGGATGCAGCAGGAAACAGGACGGGCAAGGTACTTGTTCTTACGGCGCTTCCATTCTCATGGGTAAACAAGTCTACAACGAAGGTGACCTCTGATTACAAAAACGGCAAGGAAGAAGAGAAAACAAGCATGATAGATTCTTGCTCACCAACTAGCCTGGAACTTCTTTCAGATAAAACATGATGGCAAGTGTGGGAGGGCAACAATCAATCAGGTTGTCACGGACAGTGGCTGAGACCAGCATGAACATAAATCAGCTGTGCAAAGACCCAGGATGAGGCGAGCACAGAGGCAAGTGCCTGTGCAAAGGCCCTGACTTCTGGTTAAAACATCTCCTGGCTGGTGGGGAGGGGATACCTCAGTGATAGGATGCATCCTTAGCATGCACAAGGTCCTGGGTTCAATTCCCAGTGCCTCCATTAAAATAAATAAGTAAGTGAAAATAAACCTAATTACCTCTCGCTCCCCTCCCTCCCTCAAAAAAGAAAAAAAAAATCTCCTGGCCAAATGACATTCCTTAAGCTTCTTAACCTTTCTGAACCTTGGTTATTCTTGCCTGTAACAGGGGACTCATATTATCTGATGTGCAAAGTTGCTGAGCAAATTAAATATATTTACTCATTCTAATATTTATTGACAGGTTACAGATGCCAGGCACTATTTCAGGCACCAGGGATACAGCAGTGAAAGCTCTCAACATAGAAACTGGCATATAATAAGCAGTTAATTAATGCATATCATTATAGCTACCATCATGATCTCTTTCCTGTATTTTGCACAGGACTGAAACAATATAAGCCAGAGTGATTTACTGACCACTACTAGAAGCCAGGGAGAGAAGACACTAAATAGACACCAGGGATTTCCTCAGCCTTAGAAGAAACCCATTTCTAGGCAGAGGCAGCTGTGGCTGAGCAGCCTGAATAGACATTTGTCAAAACCACGGGATGAAGAATGAGGTCAGGGAAGCAAACCTCTGGGAAGAGAGCTGGCACTGCCATAAAACCACAACAAGAAGCCAAAGTTCTACTCACCTGCAGCTCTAACGTCGAGACCTTCCTTTTCTATGCAGTTCCTTTCAGCAAGGAGCAGTCCCAAGAAGCCAGTGCTGTGGAAGAAAAATGATCCGTGAGATAACATGATTTTATCGCAATTCCCGACACCACAGGGAGATACCTGTCAGCACCAGCTGGAAGTATTGTACCCCTTCCTTTAATTTATCCTTCCTGCCCTACTAGTTCCTTCAGGAATCCTGGAAGGAGACCTCTCTCCCTACAGGACTCAGAATGAAGGACCCGCACCAGTTGCTTTGGGTGCTGACTACAGTGAGCTACGCTCACTGCAGCTCCCAGGAGATGAGGAGAATCAGGACAGTCCCAAGATGGGAATTCAGAGCCATGATTTGCACCTGCTACCTGACATTGAGCGTGGCATTCAACCAGTGTGTGCCTCAGACGCTACCAAAAGCAGAGCCAGCAACAACACCTCAGCAAAACCTCGCTGACAGCTCGTACGGTGCTTAAAAATTCTCAGAGGAAAACATACAGAACAGGAAGCTCCCAACTTCTACAGCTTTTTACAGAGATGCCTTCACAGACAGGAAACTGAAGTTAGTACAGAAGTGGGCGGGCAGTTACTGTGATAGAATCCAAAAAATCAATTCACGACTGCCTGGACTGGGGTCTCTCAAACACGAGATGCCCGTCGTAAAGCCGGAGCTGCGGGCCTTCGAGAGCTCCTTCAGAGCCTGGGGGTGCCAAGGGTTGCCCGCCCGGGCCCACCCCACATCCCAACCCAGGATGCGCGGGGATCGGCCTCCTCAAACCCGTCCTCCGCCAAACCGAGCTCGTTGAAATCCCCCGGTTCCGACCCTCCGTCATACGCTGCTCTTTCATCCTCACGGTCCCAGAGATCTGGCCCCCAAGCCTGCGGCCGGAACGAAGCCCTCCAAAAAGACTCGGGGCTTTTTGGACCGTCGCAAAAGAGGCTACGGCAATTGTGCCCTGGCCGGAAGCGGAAGCGGGTGACTCTGACGTGTCCGGACTACAGTTCCCAGAATCCTCTGCGGCGCGAGGCCTTATTTTGGATCCAGGTAGTGATGGAAGTAAGCGCCAAGCTGGAGCCCTGGCAGAAATCTGGCGGAGGGTGGGGGAGCACAATGCGGGTATCCCGAAAGGGCACGGGATGTTCTGGCACTCAGCTTTCAGGCACCGCTATACTCTCCTTTCCTTAAAAAAAAAAAAAAAGATTCCTTAGTACTAATATGTTCATGTTGTAGAAAGTCTGACAATGTTCTCAAATCCACAATCCCTCACAGGGGGGAGGGGAGAGCTCAGTGGTAGAACGTGTACTTAGCATACAATAAGGTCCTGGGTTCAATCCCCAGTACCTCCATTAAATACATAAGCCTAATTACCTCCTCCAAAACAAACAATAAAAACAAACACAATGCCTCACAGAAGATATAAGGCATTATTGATGTCTTGGTGTAAATTTTATATATGTAAATTTACATTTTATATACATTATAAATTTATAAAATTTACAATTTATATATAAATATATAAGCTATATATAATATATAAACTACATATATAGTGGATTTGTATGCATTGTGTGTATATATTGTATACATTATATATAGTGGATTTGTATATATATACACACAAATATATATAAAATACAAATACAAATATATATAATATATGTATATACACAAATATATTATATATATTATTTATTCCAAAAGTAATCCATGGCCAATATTAAGCAAAGTAAGCAAAAGAAGAAAAAGAATGTTAAGCAAGAAAAAAGGGGAGAACATGTAAGAAAAAAAGGACGAAATTGAAGTCCTCTGTAATCCTAGCACTTAGAAACAATGATCAATATCTTAGCCTGTTTACTTCCTGATCTTCTGTGTGAGAAGAATTTCAAATAATATTTAAATTTTTTCTCCCCAGAAAACTGCCATCATAATATTTTGGAACTATTTTTTTTTCTCCCACTTTATGTCTCATGGGTAGCTTTTTCCATGTTACTAAATAATGAAATCATTTATGTGGTTGCTCAGGATTTTTTAGTTATCGATGCCACAACCTTGTCCGCCAATGAAGTTAATGGTTCCAATCTTAAGTGTATCAAAACTAGAGATAATAACTTTCTTGAATTTTTCCCAATTTGATAAGCAAAACATACTGTCTCTTTACGGAGATGTTCAATAGGTAATGATATATAAGTGGTGAGTGAATTGCTTATTTATATCCTTTGCCCAGTCTTCATAACTGATTTGAAATGTTACCATGTCAAATGCTAATTATATAGTTCATGCTCAAATGTGCGTTCTGCAGGCTCTGTTTTCTTCTAGGGGTTATTCCAGCTGTTTGGAAGTTTCAAGTTGTTTCTTTTTTTCTGTTTTGTTTTCCCCATAGGTTTATCCCACTTTCATATTAACTACATTTCTACTGATTTCTTAATACTCAATTATTTTTCATTCCATTTCCCGGTTTGAGTTCTATGATTCATGTGTCGGTTATATTTTGCTATTGTGATAACAAGAGTTTAAGGTTATGCAAACTCCCAAAGATTTCTGCAAACTATAAAATTTTAATATTTCATGTTTAGATCACTGCTTTCCTCTACCCTAACTGAACAGCTTTTAATTGTGAGTTTAAATTCCCTTATAAACCATGATTAAAGAGTAGGAGATTTTATTCTCACAAGTGATGGTTGTAATTATTTTCTGTTTTAGCTTCTTGACATGTAAAAATTTTATCTGAATGATTTCTGTGTTGTTGTATGTATATATACATATATATGTATGTGTATGTTGCAATTTAAGATTTTGTTTTCTCATTTCTTTTTTTGGTCACAGATAGTAGGTCACACTCCAATCTGCTTATTTGAATTTCCAGAGAAATCAAACATGTATTTCCAGCCCAACATTCTACTCTTAACCTACTAAATCATGAATCTAAGCTAGGGCTCAGGAAATAGCATCATTTTAGACAGTCCAGGAAAATTTGAAATTAGCTGTTTTGGGAAGCTCTGGTCTACATAAGCCCAAACTGTAAATGAGCCATATGTATTTCAATATAAGGTATCACATGCTGAAGCTCTATCATTTTATCCATTATGTTATTGTATGAAGACAACTCAATATGTGGGTCAGTTCCTATGTGTATTTAATTTTTCTACTGAATGCAAGAGGTGCGGTTCCCCCATTCCCTCTGTATCACTAGCCATCCATGACTTTTTATCATATTTATATAAGCATGATGGTTGGTAATTTTTTAAAGTACACATTGATTTCCTTTTCCTATTTAGTGCTCTTGACTTGAAATTTTTTTGGTTGGGGCTGCCTATTGATTGACTGATTGATTGATTGAACCAGCTTTATTGAGATATAATTGACAACATTGTGTAAATTTAAGGTATAAAACATGATGATTTGGTATATGTATATACTGTGATACACAAGGTTAGCGAACACATCTATCATCTCATATAGTTACCCTGCTTTTTGTGATGAGAATATGTAAGACTTACTGTCTTAGCATATTTCAAGTATACACTACAATATTGTTAACTTTAGTCAACCTGCTATATACATTAGAGCCCCAGAACTTATTTATCTTGTAACTGAAAGTTTGTACTCTTTGGACAGTATCTTCCCGTTTCCCTCATCCCCTAACCCCTCACAACCGCCAATCTATTCTGTCTCTATGAGTTCCATTTTTTAGACTTCACATGCAAGTGAGGTCATGCAACATTTGTCTTTCCCTGTCTTTGTATTTGCTCTAAGTAAACACGGTCACCTTTCATTTACTTATTGATGTGTAGTTGATTTACAATGTTGTGTTAGTTTCTGATGTACAGCATACTGATTCAGTTATACACACAATTTTTTTTAATATTCTTTTTCATTATAGGTTATTACAAGATACTGAACATAATTTCCTCTTCTATACAGTAGGACTTTGTTGTTTATCTGTTTTATATATAGTCATTTATATCTGCTAATCCCAAACTCCTAATTTATCCCTCCCCTGTCCCCTGTGGTAACCATAAGTTTGCTTTCTAAGCCTGTGAATCTGTTCCTGTTTTGTAAATAAGTTCATATGGTCACCTTTTAAAAATCCTGAGTGACTAAAAATAAACGTCTGAACTCCTTGCTGAAATCCCTCACAGAGGACTTCTCGCCCTCCTGTATATACTTGATTGCCTGGTAAAAGAACCTGAGACATCATTAGCGATTTCTGTGGAAGGTAGCCTAACAAAAGACCACAAACTTAGTGGCTTAAAACAACTACTTCATTATGCTCAGGGGTTCTCTGGGTCAGGAATTTAGAAAAGGCACAGCAGGGATGGCTTTTCTCTGTTCTGTGATGTCTGGAGCCTCAGCTGGGAAGACCCACAGGCTGGTGGCAACTTGACAGCTGGGGAGTGGAATCACAAGACTGGAAGTTGATGGCAATGGTCGGCTGGGACCTCAGCTGGGGCTGTCAACTCCAGTACCTACACATGGCCTTTCCATGTGGTTTCCTGGGCTGCTTCACAGCAGGGTGGCTGTGTTCCAAGTGCGAGCGCCGCAGGAGAACAAGGGAAAGCTGCATCACTTTCTATGACTTAGCATCAAAAGTCACATATAGTGTCACTGTCATTGTCACAAGCCTGCTCATGCTCAAGGACGAAGAAGATCAATCCCCTTCCCCCAACCTCTCAATGGAAGGAAAGTTAAAGTCACATTTTAAGAAAAGCACGTAATTTGAGAGGTGCTATGTTAGTTCCTGGGGCACAGGGACCTGGTCTGGTATTGCCATCTAAGACCTGACAGGGCACCTGGTTTGGGCCAGGAGCCACTCTGGGAACAGGACAATTTCTTCTACACCATTATCCCATAGGGGACCTAAGTGCAAATAGCCAGTAGTATGGGTTTGACAAAATTAAAGAAATCCAACAAAAAATAAATAAAGACCCCTTTGAACTTTTGGAAAGGATTTATCAGGTTTATAGCAGATCCCAAGGTCCCTGAAAATGCTAGAATGCTAAATATGAGAAAACTGCAAAAATTCAGATGATGTATTTGGAATAAACCCTTCACAATTGGTAGGTGTTGCTTTTAACATAACAGGGAAACACTCATTCTAGAAACTCATCACTTTACCCAAGATTGTCCTTATATCCATCACCACCTCACTCAGCTCATGTTTTGGCTTCCTTGATCCTACACTGTCCCTCTTTGTTTTAGAGAAGTTCACCAGCTGGATATGTGGGACTGACTCATGTTTGGCAGTGTCCTATGCCAGTTCTTCACCACCACTGGGCCATTTTATCAGTGATAAAATGCCACATCTCAAGAAATGGTTTCTGAGTTTTGGAAACTCAGTCACAGCAGGGTGCTGCATGTTCTTAGAGCCTGTCCCAGTCTTGCACATTAAGAGGTGATGGCCCTCCAGAAGGTGAGACACCCAGGCGGCTTTCAAGAGAACAGATTTTTGTATTGATATCAGCAGCTTCCATTAAGTTAGGTTCCATGATGTGCTATTCTAGCCTTGGGCCCTTTTTCCCAAGGAGCCTGAAAAGAAAGGAACCAGCAGTACAGTTATTGGTATGATCGCTGGATGTTATGCTTTGTCGGATTTGGGGGCACCTTTGGTTTTTGGAAAAAATCATGTACATATTGGAGCACAATTTGTTCGTAATAAGAAAGTTTGTCTCAGGAGGAATTACAGTTCTCTTTGGTGTATGGGAACAAGGCTTAAAAGGACCAGTGTTTATTGCTATGCGTTTTCTAATGAGAAAAGCTGGAGCAATAAGTTTTTTGCTGCAGCAACGACTGCATCTTCTATCCTTACAAAGACGTGTCCAAATGATGTGGCGACAGTATTGGGAAGTCTTGACACTTTTTCTGGACTGGGACTAATGCTAGGGCTTCCTTTTGGTGGCTTCTTGTACCAATCCTTTGCCTATGCAGTGCCTTCTATTTTTCTGGGATACATAGTTCTACCATCAACATGTGCATTTTGCATAATTATGAGTCTGATCCAGGAAAATAATTAAAAAGGTGGGAGCCTCTTACATGGTAAAAAGAGAGGAACACTGATGAATGAAGAGGCTCAAGGGCTCCCTTGGACTTGAGGCCCCCAATTCCAGTTTCCCCACAGGAGCCCCGGGTACCTTTGACAGTGGGCGGGCCAATGGTATGAGAATCCAAAAAAGGCTGCCTCTTTGGTATTTCAACTGGTATTGAGTAGTGCTATTAACTCTTTGGGAAAAAATAGCCAAAATAAAGCCTTATCAAATTTATTAGTACTGTCTCTGGTCCTTGAAACACTTGAATAATTGTGATGCTATTTAAGGAAAATAAAGTTAAATTTCAGGTCTTGCCATTGCCATCAAAAACAAAGTAGACAGGAGACTTGGCTTTACCTGGGTGTGTAGTTGAATATTCTGCACCCGAGGCGTCTGACCTCTGTCACTGTGCCAAACTCAGGAGCAGCTGCAGCGAGTGGTTACTCCGCATGCACCGCTCAGTTTAGTTTCACGTTTGCATATGGATGGTTTTTAAAAATCCTTTTACATATTTAGTAACTATAATGCGTCATAAGTTAATTAAACTGTAAGTTTAGTTTAAATCAAATATGCGAAGTTTACTTGAGTTTTGAAAGCAAATTTTGACTATTTACAGAATTGTTTAAATTATAGTTTCTCAGACATGTGAGCTTTCCTTTTGGGCCTCTTGCAGATGCATATTAAGGGATTAGTGTTAGGATCTGCATACGTGGGGCACTGAAAAGACAAAGGACTTACAAATAACCTTTCGCTTATATTTTATTCCAAGACTGGCACTGCTGTCAAGGGAAAGTATTTTTAACTAATCTGTTATTGAGAAATTAATCATATTTTTGCATTTCAGCCAAAATAAGGACCATAGCTAATATTTTGTAGGATACAGTTAATCTGCAAACTTGAAATTCATGTTTCATATGATCTGAACAGTCTTCTCCAACTTAAAATAAAAATGCAGTATTGATTCAGAAAAGTCTATTTTTCTAACAGCTTCACTTTATATTATTTTGTTGGGTTGCGTAAAACAGGAATTGTATTTGTTTTAAAAGCTTAAGAAAACTATTAGTTGAGTTTATTATATTTGTACATCATTGCACACGAGTCCATGCCACTTTTTTTAAAAGGTGGACACTATTTTAAAGCGATCTTTAATATGTTTTTTATATAAACAAACTTGAAATAGTTTACTTGGTGGTCTTTGCTTATCAAGTCCCGTAAGTCTTGTATTTGTTTCTCCTTAGTGGAACCCTGGACCATAACTTCATGTTAACTCTTTGCTTTGTCTTTTGGGTGGCCTAACCTACATTAACATGAAGGCTGAACATTTTTAAACTTTTTTCAAGAAATTATAATAATGATTTACTTTATTAATAAAAAAGGATTTTTTTGTTGAGTTTCATGAGCACTTATGCAGGTTACATGTGCTATAGAAATACTGGACACAGTCTGAAGTGGTTAAAGCCCTCCTTGAGGAAATTGTCCCCTGATTTGGACTGCCTAATACTCTTCAAAGTGATAACAGGCCTGCTTTTGTCTCTAGCATAACCCAACAAGTGTCTAAAATGTTGCAAATTAACTGGAAATGACATTCATCCCAGAGACCACAATTAACAGGAAAAACCAAGAAAATAAATCATACGTTAAAAAGGAGTATTGCTAAAACATGTTGAGACTAATTTAACTTGGGATAAAGGCCTTGCCAGTTGCCCTGCTACAGATCAGAGTGGCTCCTAGAAGAAGGCTTAAATTAAGCCCCTTTAAAATATCACATGGTGGGCCATTCCAGGCATCCCCCCAGGCAGGAGAATCTACAAATGCTCTTAAAGTCCTAGCAGTTGTCAATTATGTTAAAACTTTGGGCACTCTACTAACCTCTGTTCATGAGTTTGCCTCCAACAGGTCTGCTTATCCAACTGAAGTAGCCTTACATCCTTTCCGACTTAGAGACTGAATCTTGTTTAAAATCTGGAGGGAACAAGGGCCTGAGAGTCAGCTGACTGTAAAGCGGACAGGACCACGTGTGATATTACTTACCTCGCACTCGTCTGTCAAGTTAGCTGGGGTAAAGCCATGGATTCATCACACGTAGATTAAAGCAGCACCACCATTGTCGGAATCAGAAAACAACCCGACTCCTGAGAGGCCTGGGGAACAGTGGTTTTGTGAACCCTTAGAAGACTTCAGGTTACTCTTTAAAAAAAGATAACTATTGAGATTATAATTTCACTGTAGCTGAAAAAAGGTCAACCTATTTGTTTAATCTTGCCTAAATGAACAGCACAGGAATCTAGTGTAATTATGGCACAGTAAGAAAGTTAACATTAAAAGATATGTACTGGGAACTGGAACCAAAACTCCAAGTTCAACAAAGTACTATGGTTCAAGTGGCTGTAAATAAAGAAAAAAAGAGAATTATACTATTTACTAAAGATTCTAAGAAATGTTCCCTGTACGAGGCTGATCAATTCTATTCCATAATCACCCCTTCATTGCCCCTGTTCAGCAGGAAGTAGCCAGAGCGGCCATCACCCCTCTTCCCACAAGACTGTGGAATGGACATTGACAGAAGTGAATTGTAATAGGAAAGAACAAACCTGACTCCATATTATATCTGCTATTTTGGCTTTAGCCCTACACCCTGTTTTCTAGACTTAGTCTTGCTAACTCTGTACCTTTTGTAAAAGAATGTTGCCTACAGCCTGAAATACACAGGGGACCCTATTCTCAAGGCTCTGACCTTTAAGGGTATTAACACCTATGCATTCATATAAAGATAACAAGTGCAGAATAGAAAATAACATTTGTTTTGTTGGAGGCTTATAGGGACCCATGTGGACACCTGCAAGAACAAAGAACTCCTGCACCAAGAAGTTTGCAAAAACCAACCACACCCTCTCCCATTTTTAGTATAAAAGGAGCCTGAATTCTGACTTGGGGAAGATATATCTCCAGGAGATGAGTCTATCATCTCCTCTGTCTGCCGGCTTTCTGAATAAAGTCACTATTCCTTGCCCCAACACCTCATCTCCCAATTTATTGGCCTGTTGTGCAGCGAGCAGAATGAGTCTGAACTCAGTAACATCCTCTCCAGCCCAATAGCATGAAAAAAAGCCTTTAAACTATTATACATTTACGCAAATACCATTACAAATACCAGATGGTCACCAATGACAATAGAGTACTGCTTGATTAAAACACACTTCTAGATATATGGGTTTTAAAAAAAGTCCATTTGCCTCCATACTGCCCATGCATTTTTCAGTCCCTCTGGCCTAAATTTCCAGTTCCACATTCCTAGGGAAATATTTTATTTCAATGAGAACTATTCCTGGGAATCTAAGTCCTAAGGAGTGACCTGCTCATGCTAATCCAAATGGGACTCTCAGAACCCTGAGGGATCTCTGCTACCTGGTTGTCCCGTCTTTCCTAAATGGTCAAAGGAGATGGACATTTTTGGATGGGTAATTATTATCCATTATGTTATTTATTAGTATGATAAAAAAGCATATGTCCCAAAGAAAGAAAACCAGACATCAACCCAAAGTTAAAACAGATACACCTAGAATCCCTTTCCATTCTGATCATACACAAATATCTTACCATGATGGTTCTACACATGAGTGTTCTATACTCTTGTCCTGCAGTTTTCAGTTCATATCAGAGCCATTTTCCTATTTTTACAAAATCTTCACATAAAAAAAAAAGTGCTATATGGAAGAGATTATTACCAAGTAGCTGCTGGGGAAATGATGTTGTAAAAGGATCCACTGAAATGCCACTTTCCAGTCTAACAACCACAGCAAGTTTTCAACCTTCTCGGCAACAAGCCCACCAGTGCTAGCATTCTCACTTATTCTTTATTGGAAAAGAGGTCTACTTCACTGACAGTCACTTCTCATAATAGTGCCCATTTAATGGTAATTCTCTTGGATTCAGGTTGAAGTGCTTTCTACAAGGAAAAGTGCCAGTATTTATTACTTTCATGGGAATGTTTCATAAGGGCCAAGTTTGATTTTCTTATGTGGAATTAAGTAAAATGTGATTCAGAGTCTTTCTCTCTTTCCTCTCTAGAACAAATTTTCAAATACACAATAACAGAAGGCTAACTGAAAGCTTTTCCACACATATCGTTTTCATGCTAGTTCTCTCCAATACATGTAATCCTGGATGAATGGAAGGAGGGGGAAAGGGTGGAAGCAAAGGAGGGAGGGAGGGAGGGAGGAAGGAAGGAAGGAAGGAAGATACATATACTCTAAAAGATTTCCAAACTAGTTACATTCATAGGGTTTCTCTTCACTATGAGTTGCCTGATGCCTAATAAGTTTAGAGCTATTAATGAAAGCTTTCCCACACTGATTGCATGTAAAGGGTTTCTCTCCAGTATGGGTCCTCTGATGTACAATAAGTCGAGCACTCAAGCTGAATGTTTTTCCACACTGATTACATTCATAGGGTTTCTCTCCAGTATGAGTTCTCTGATGTTGAGTAAGGCATGAACTCTGCCTGAAGGATTTCCCACACTGACTGCACTCATAGGGCTTCTCTCCAGTATGAGTTCTCTGATGCACAACAAGAACATAACTCTGGCTGAAGGACTTCCCACACTGATTACATTCGTAGGGTTTTTCTCCAGTATGAGTTCTCTGATGCATGACAAGGTGAGAACTGCGGTTGAAAGACTTCCCACACTCATTACATTCATAGGGTTTCTCTCCAGTATGAGTTCTTTGGTGTGCAACAAGTTGAGAGCTCCAGCTGAAGGATTTTCCACACTGATTACATTCAAAGGGTTTCTCTCCTGTGTGAGTTCTCTGATGGGCAACAAGTTTGTAACTCTGACTAAAGGACTTTCCACACTGACTGCATTCATAGGGCTTTTCTCCAGTATGAATTCTTTGGTGTGCAATAAGTTTATAGCTCTGGATAAATGATTTCCCACACTGATTACATTCATAGGGCTTCTCTCCGGTATGAGTTCTTTGATGTGCAATGAGTTTGTAGCTCTGCCTGAATGACTTTCCACACTGACTGCATTCATAAGGCTTCTCTCCAGTATGAGTTCTCTGATGCACAACAAGGACATAGCTCTGGCTAAAGGATTTCCCACACTGATTACATCTATAAGGTTTCTCTCCTGTATGAGTTCTCTGATGGGAAACAAGGTGGGAGCTGCGGCTGAACGATTTCCCACATTCATTACATTCATAAGGTTTCTCCCCTGTATGAGTTCTCTGATGTGCAACAAGATGAGAGCTCCAGCTGAAGGATTTCCCACACTGACTACATTCGAAGGGTTTCTCTTCAGAATGATTTCTCATGTTTTGAGCAAATGATGAACTCTGGGAGGTTTTATTACACTTATACTGACTCCCTTCAACAGGGAATCTCTGTTTTTTATTATGGGATATGCTATGGTTCAAAACTTGCCCATGTTCCTTAAAATCAAAGTATTTTCCTTGTGTGTGTATTTTCTCATGTATATTTAGGGGTGTACCATGGCTAAATGATTGAATACTGTCAGTAAATCCATAGGATTTATCTTCTGTTTGAGTTCTTGTGAACTGAATAAAATGAATGCTCTGGGGGAGGTTTCCACATTCATTATTTTCACAGTGTTTCCCACTGTCATTAATCATCTGATGAGTATTTACTGTAGAATTACAATGCAATTTTTTAACATGTGAGGCATGTTTATGAAAATGGTTTCTTACAGGTATTAACTGGGGTGAAAGAAGACTGGAATTCATATCACCCTTCTCAAGGTCATCACTTTTGCAGACTCTCTCATGAGTCATAGCTTTTCTGTGAGTAAATGTCACTTCCTTCAAAAGTCTCGCTTGTTTTCCTTGTTGCTTCTCCAACTGGTCCTTACAATCCCGAACTTCTTCACATGAAGATAACCAAGGGTCATCTCTTGTCAACCTTTCTATCTTCACTTCGAGGGATGGTTCATCATGAAAAATGCTCTGCTTTGATGTTGATTCTCTACTTCCAAGTGCAGTTGCTGAGTCTGAAAGAAAGCAAAAGAAAACATCCTAGTGCCAAAATGTTAAAGCTGGAATAGTGCGGGGAAAAGCTGACAAGAAAAGTATGCAAAATTTATGTGGATTTGTTTTAAGCTATGCAGACAGTGGATCTATAACCTGAATTGAGAAAGCAAAAGAATGGGATGAAACAGTAAGCAGAGAACTATCACAGTCCAATAGCATAACAAGGCATTAAAATGAAATGACTCCCATCTTAGTGTTGTTGAATAAAAAGACTTTAGATGTCAAATATCTCCACATTCCAAAATAAGATCACCTATGCAGAATGTTCAAATTACAAAACAATTTTGCAATCCTTATATATAGGCACACACACAAAAAAGAGGGTCCTTTCTACCCTTAGAGCTAGAAAAAATGTTCACTGAAACAGAGATTAGTGTTTATATTTCTAACAATTTCTGGAGGCATGAAACTTGCTAGCACAGTCTGTGTTAGTAAGACAAGGGCAAACTACTTTGTGAACCAGGAGCAAAGAATTAGGGCACTGTTATCTGAGGGTCCCTAAATGCCTTAGGAGTTAAGATGGCCCCTTGGATTTCAAGTGACAGAGGATGGAGATTAGCTCAGAAGCAGATGCCTGGGTGTCTACTAGGCCAAGCAAGAGAAAAAGTACCCCTGGAAAAAGGAGTGAGATGGAGAAATATGTGGCATGCCTTATGGGGATTTTCCAAACAAATCCTCCATACCTGTAATGACTCCTAAGTGTCTGTTTCTCACCTGGATATGTGTGTTGGGAAATCCTTTTTATACTTATCCCCTTGTTCCAACAGGAGATTGTGTCTGGTTTGAAAGGCTGATAGGGAAAGATATAGAACTTTGGGTATTTGGCCTGGAGACAAAAGAAAATCAATGCAGAATTTGGTCCCAGTCTTTGGCCTTTATGAACCAAGAAGACAGAAAAAGCTCAAACACAAGAAACTGTACCTTTGCTACCCTACAAATTAAAATTAACTCTTCAATGGAGTGTAAAAAGCACAAACACAATCTATGTGTGGCCAAAATCATTCTGGCCTCTGAACTCCCTAGGTCTTGATCAATGGAAATGAGAAATCATTTCAACATGTGGACTTCATTAAAGGGGACTGTATTCTTACCCCAAGAGACCAGGTCCCTGTGGTCCTCCAGGATCACATCTCTGTCCGGGGTCCTCTGAACAGCATCCAATGTGCCTTCTTCCTCCTGAGTGAAGTCCACAGTCACTATTTTGAAGTTTACTCCTTCCTAAAACAGGACACACATTCCTGCTCAGCTGAGCATCATTTCCTTCCAGTGTTCACCGAGAAAGAAAAGTTTGACAGATGGAAGAAGGAAAGTCTGATGGCCTGGATACTGTCCTGAGATGGTCAGTGTCCAAAGGATTCTAGTCAAGAGGTACAAGTACCTTCTAGGTGAGCCCCTTTGGGTTTTGAATGCTGGACCAGTTTATATAACCCCAAAGAGGAACACCAGATAAAAACTGACATATAAATTGTTTTTGCTCTTGTTCACCTTAAAGAAAATGCTTATTCTGATTTTAGCATTGGTGAATACAGAATTCCTACTTAGGAATTCCCTCCAAATTCCCAAACAGCACAGGGTCAGCAAACTTTTTCCATCAAAGGTCAGATAGTAAATATTTTAAGCTTTGCAAGATACACAGTTTCTGTTACAACTACTTAGTTCTGCTGCTATAGCGAAGAAAGCAGCCACAGAAAATATATAAACAAATGGGTGTGGTGTATTACAATAAAGCTTTATTTATAAAAACAGGTGATGGGCCAGATTTGGCACACAGGTTTGACTGATGCTTCAGACAGAAAATGGCCTGAAGGCCTCAATGAAAGGCTGTATGTACAGGTCAAGAGCACTGGATTTGGAAAAGAGACTTGAGTTTTCTCATCTATTAAGAGCATGCGTCTGAAATTTTTTAAAAATACATCTGATCTGACCATCTGTCTTTTGATGGTGAGTTGATTCCATTTCTATTTATTAGGCTTCACACACCCAACTCATTCTGCTGTTGAGTGAATTGATTGTAATGATATATGAAAGCAATTAGAGTTTACTGAACAACAACAGCAACAAAAGGCTGGCAATTATTATAAGGATTATTAGGTTTGAGAACCCTGAAAAATTAAGGGACAGCCAATGCGACCTTTATCCTGGACTCTTAGTCTTCAGGAACAGTTCTATTTTGCCCACGTGCCAAGCTGCACCATAGGGCCTGTCGTTACTGCCATGTAAAGGGGGTTTCTTGGTCTGCTCCTCTAAGCAGGAAAGACTACTGGGCAGGAATTTTGATCCAAAAAAGTGCTGGGGATGATCTGTCCTTACCCAAAGGCAGCAAAATCCACAGAAGTTGAACGCCACTTGCCAAGGCTTTAAAAACAGACGGGGTATTCCTTTTTTTTTTTTTTTAATTGAAGCATAGTCAGTTTACATGTGTCAATTTCTGGTGTACAGCATCGTGTTTCAGTCATACATATATGTACATATATTCCTTTTCATATTCTTTTTCATTATAGGTTACTACAAGATATTGAATATAGTTTCCTGTGCTATTCAGTAGAAACTTGTTGTTTATCTATTTTATATACAGTAGTTAGTATCTGCAAATCTCGAACTCCCAGTTTATCCCTTCCCACCCCCTTCCCCTGCTGCAGAACGGGTGTTCTTAAGCTGTGGTTCATGAACAGGACACAAGGTCCCTGAATTTCATGCTGGTACCTGCATTTTCCTAAGTTGTGGCCCACAAATCTCACTAAAATCTCAAAGGTTTTCTTGATTAGCCCAAAATGGGATTCAGAAATATCATTTGCAAACTGTTACTTGTGAGGAACATGGGATTTATAGGTACTGTTTTTCAACTTCCAATCTACAGTTCTTAATAAACACCCCCCTTCACTGTTTATTGTCGGTCCCTTTAATATCAAGCTTGTTCAAATGTCAAATAAATAATAGCAGACTAGATGAGCCCCCCAACTCCACCCTAGAATATATGTCCTCAAAGTTCCAGGGGTTTCTATTGTAAGACTCACCCTGCTTTTTCATCATTTGCAGAATGGTCATCTTTGTCACCAGGCTGAAATCCATGAGGGCAGGGACAGGTATTTATTTAACTTCAGTGCTTAGTACAGTGTTGGTGTATAGTACGTACAAAATATGTATTTGGTAAATAATTTCCATAAGTGAATCAACAGTACCAATGGACTTGGTAATATACCAAAATAATCCTAGTTCAATTTCTGATTTAAGTCCTCCCTCCCCTGAACCTCACAAGGCCTATCACAAACCCATTTGAAAAAGCCCCCCAACCGGTGGAAACTGCTTTTTCTGGACTTTTAGTCCCTCTTATTCTACTCCTCCTCTCACCTGTCCCCTGCTCTCCACTCCTCCAAATTCCTTCCCAAACCCTTCACCTGTGCCCTTGGGAACTCTTCTTCAACAATAACAAAATCTTACAGCTTCACATCGTCACTAAATATCCTCTCTATATCCCTGTGTACATGGAAACCTACACTTCCCCGAGGACTCCCTCCTCCACAGCCCTCAGAGGCTCAGGGTGGTCATGCTCTCCCATCCCGGGGGTCTCGGCATCAAAGGAGGAGGGCGTGTGCCCTTCCAATTACCCTGAAACTCATGCCACTTGCCTCACGTCTTGGAGCTTGGTCCTACCAACCTCTTGAACACCACCCCCCTCATCCACTGAAGAGATATAATACTAGGATTTATCCTCTAATTCAAGAACCTGTATTGCCTGCTCTTACACTGCCTATAGCATCCACCCGTAGAGTTCTCTGACAATAATATAAAAATAATTGACTTTAATAAACACTTACTGTGTGATATCAGGCAGTGTGCTAAGCATTGGCATAAATTACCATTCATCTAATTTTCACAAGGTCCCTGTGAGAAAATGCTATGAGCAACACCATTTTTCAGATGAAGAGCTAGAAGGTTAGAGAAATTAACACATATGCCTAAGGTTAGTGACTAGGATGCCACCTCGAGTTTGCCTCATCAAAGACCGTGTTTTCAGTCATCAGTTCATAAGGTCGGCCCAGTGCCCAACCCCTCACTCTTAGGGTGAGACCCTAGATCTTGAAATCACCATGAAGGAGGCTACCGCTCAAGTCACACATACAGAATGACTCACTATGATTACGATATCAGATTGCTCACCTTTACTTAACCAGTCCTTTACTCATCTCATTCTTTGATGGTTTGGGGCTTTTACTTTATTGAAATACCTATGATTCCTACCTACCGGCCTATATTCTTTTTGTTTGTTTGTTTAGCATCCTCTTAATCTTTTCATCTTTTCCACAGTTGAGAGTCTGTGGATCCTTCACTTTAATCTTTCTATTTGATATGCTCAAAAATCCTCTTGCAAATATTACCTTGACCTGTGGGGCTTCCACTAAGTGTGTACCTGGCTACAAAGACCAAACAAAACTGAATGTCAATCTGCTATCTATGGAAAGGAGGTTACAGGGTGCCACTGTGAAGGAAAACCCACAAGAGCAGCTGGATAGAGTATTATGAATGGTCAGTATCTCAGAATGAACCTTTTGGGCTGATCAGCAACCCTACTCTACCTCCTGGAACAGCGTGGCTCTCATCATTCAAAATTACTATTGTAAACCTTCTTCACTCTTGGCAAACATCTCTGCATTCCAACTCCCTCCCTCTTGCTCCACAGATAACTTCCTCTGATTATTCACAGAGAAAAATGCAAGCCTTCAAAAAATTCCCTCAATCTCATTCTTTTTACATGAGTCCTTCTTCCTCTACAGAGCCAATGGGCTCACATGCGCTCTGAATTAATTCCCCTGACACGAATCAGAGACTCTGCTTTACAGTTTTATCTCCTCTCTTTCCTGAACGGTAACTTCTCCACTTTCTCCTTCCTGTAACCACGTAAACACAGCCAAATCTTTTCAATCATTTAAGGGGAAGGAAAGAAAGAAAGAAAAGTCCCTCAACCTCAAATTTCCCTGCAGATATCACTCTGTTCAATCTTTTACATGACAACCAAATCTTTGTAAAAAGCTGTGCACTCTGATCTTCATTTTCTCACTCTCTACTCACTTCCCAGCTCACTTCGGTCTGGCTTCTGCTGCCCAGCAGCCATGCACATTTCTCAATGTAAAGAAAGAGATCAAGTCCAACTCACCTGGGATGGGATGGCCAGTGAACCGGCATCTTCCCTCTCGACCTTGACGATAATCTCCTGGGGAAGGAGAGAGTCTTGAGAAGGCAAAGCAGATGAGGAAAGGGAGGAAAATCACCGCTCAACACTCCCCCTTGAGTAGGCTAGGATTTGACATACCACCTTCTTTAATACCTCTCACCTACCAACTCCCTCCCATTGGTCAGCTAAAGCTAACCATGTGGAGAGACAGGGGACATCTGGAGGAGCAATGAAGCACCAGACATGGCATGAGGTCTCTGGGCATCTTCCAGGCCAGCCCAGCTACCAGCTGAATGGAGCTGAGTAACCCTAGACACTATATGGGAGAAAAGAACTGTCCAGCTGGGCCCTGCCTGAATTCCCCAATCATGGAATTGGAAGCAAGTAAGATGGAAGACAGCATGACCAAAGAATGATCAAGAAAAAGAACAACAAATTAACTTCATAAAATTTTTGGCAAAAAGTGCCATCAATAAGGGCACCATCAATAAGAATCTATATTGTTATGATTTCTTCTTAAATCAGTAAGGAAAAGGTAGTGTCAACAGAAAAAGGAATAAAGGAAAGTGCACACGCAACTCAACTATGAAGGAAAATGGTCAGTGAATATACAAAAAGATGCTTACCTCTTTCAATCAGAATCACATCTCTCTCTCTATACTATCCCTGTACATTAGAGACCATAAATTCACACTGATACTTCCAATCACAACACAACAACACATTTATTCTAGCCTTCTGGCTTCCTGTATTTGTACCCTTCTTCTCTGGCTTTCTTCATCCTCTTTATATTTACTTACTACTCGAATCCCTGTATGTAACCAACATCCCAACCACATGGAGTGTTTCTTTGGACTGTTGCTAGTGACGCCTGCCCTGGTGGCCTGCCAGTCAAGAGCTTCATGTACTCTTTGTGGAAATTTAAGTAGATACAACCTTCCTGGATGAGCAATATTTTTTAAAATAATATTTTATTATGAAATAGCTTCATGCTATTTCAAGAAGCTCACAAGAAATTGCAAAAATACAACAGAGTTTCTGTGTACCCTTCACTCACCTTCCCCCAATGCTAGTATCACACGCAACCACAGTGCATTGTCAAAACCAGGAAATTGGTGTCAGTGCAACATCTTTAACGCAGGTACAGACTTGATCCAGATTTCATCAATTTCTATATATAGTATTTGCTTTTTTTTTAATGGCAACATTAAAAAAAATGTAATATTCAGTAAGTTTACTTGAAAGCATGTCCTTAGGAAATAAAAGAAAGTACCTTTAGATGCGGGTACAAGAAATCTCATTAAAGGGTTACATTATCATAGCAAAAAAGGGAGGGGGGTAGTAAGTATCCATCAGTAAGTGCCTGGTTAAATAAATTATGCTTTATCCAGATAACTGAATACTATTTAGCAGCCAAGAGAAGAAAAGATGAATTTGCATGGATTGATGCATATAAATAACAGAAAGATGTCTATAATATAATTGTTGAATGAAATTAAGAACAGTATATGTGGGTTATGAATAAACCTTTCAGAATATAAACATGCACAGAAAAAAAAGCATTGAAAGCAGTTATTTTTGGAAAGGTAGAACTGAGGGGCAGGTACATAGTCTACATTTCAACACTGTATTCATTTTTTAATGGCATTTATTTTCCTTAATTAAATATTTAGGAAACAACCGACAAAATCTCTTTGAAATAAGATAATTTCTTTGTGGCTTCCAGAAGTTTCTCCTACAGAGTACAGTCAGTCTGTCAAATGATAGTCCATTCGAGGACAGGCATATTTCATTTTATTACACTTGACAAAATGAATGTTTGTGGCAACCCTGCATCAAACAAGTATACTGGTGCCATTTTCCCAACAGCATTTGCTCACTTCATGTCTATGTGTCACATTTTGGTAATTTGCACAGTATTTCAAACTTTGTCATCACTACTATATTTGCCGTGGTGATCTGTGATGAGTGACCTTTGATGTTACTATTGTAACTGTTTTGGGGCATCGTGAATTGTGTCCGCATAAGATGGCAAATTTAATCTAAAAATGTTGTGAATGTTCTAACTGCTCCACTGACCAGCCCTTCCTCCATTTCTCCCTCTCTCCTCAGGCCTCCCTGTTCCCTGAGACACAACAATATTGAATTAGGCCAACTGATAACCCTACAGTGGCCTCTGAGTATTCAAGTGAAAGGAAGAGTTGCACGTCTCTCACTTTAAATCAAAAGCTAGAAAGGATTAAGCTTAGTGAGGAGGGCATGTCGAAAGCTGAGATGGGCCAGAAGCTTGGTCTCTTGTGCCAAACAGTTGGCCAAGTTATGAATTCAAAACATAAGTTCTTGAAGGAAATGAAAAGTGCTACTCCACTGAACAGATGGATGATAAGAAAGCAAAACAGCTTTACTGCTGAGAGGGAGAAAGTCTGAGTGGTCTTGACAGAAGATCAAACCAGCCACAACATTCTCTTCAGCCAAAGCCTAATCCAGAGCAAGGGCCTAACTCTTCAATGCTGTGAAGGCTGAAAGAGGTGAGGAAGCTGTAGAAGAAAAGTCTGAAGCCAGCAGAGGTTGGTTCACAAGGTTTAAGAAAAGAAGCCGTCTCCACGACATAGAAGTGTAAGGTGAAGCAGCCAGTGCTGATGTAGGAGCTGCAGCACATTATCCAGGAGATGGAGCTAAGTAATTAACGAAGGTGGCGACACTAATCAAGAGATTTTTCAACGTAGACAAAACAGCCTTATGTTGGAAGAAGATGCAATCTAGGATTTTCATAGCTAGAGAGGAGAAGTCAATGCCTAGCTTCAGAGCTTCAAAGGACCCTCTTGTTAGGGCTAATGCAGCTGGTGACTAAGTTGAAGCCAATGCTCATTTACAATCTTTCTGAAAATACCTTAAGAATTATGCTAATCTACTCTTCTTGTGCTCTATAATCAGAACAACACAGCCTGGATGACAGCATATCTGTTTATGACATGGTTTACCGGGTATTTTAAGCTCACTGTTGACACCTATTGCTCAGAAGAAAAGATTCTTTTCAAAATACTACTGTTCACCTGGGAACTCCGATGGAGATGGACAATGAGGTTCATGTTGTTTTCATGCCTGCTAACACAACATCCACTCTGCAGTCCATGGAGCGAGGAGTTATTTCACCTTTCAAGTCTTATTATTTGAGAAACAGATTTTGCCAGGCCATAGTTGCCATACATAGCTGCTGATGGATCTGGACAAAGTCAATGGAAGACCTTCCAGAAAGGACTCACCATTCTAGATGCCATTAAGAACATCTGTAACATGTGACAAGAGGTCAAAATACCAACATTAACAGGAATTTGGATGAAGCTGATTCTAACCCTTATGAATGACTTTGAGAAGTTCAAGACTTCTTGAACTGGAGGAAGGAACTGCAGATGGAGTGAAAATAGCAAGAGAACTAGAAGAAGAAGTGGGCATTACAAAATCGCTCCAAAAGCCAAGGAACAAAAACAAACCTAGCTCACAATGCCAAAGTAACACCAACTAAACGACAGATGGTCCAGGAGAGCCACAAGGTTTGACCCCAAACTGCTAATGAACTCAACCACATCGTGGCAACTGGGCTGCAAAGAGAAATCACAACCGTAATGTGTGACAACACCAAATGTGTCTTTCCTTGCTACAAGACCGGTTGCTGTTAAATTCTAATAACTTAAGGGCCGGAAGTTAATTCATCCTATAATTTAAAAGTACCTGGGGCACAACCACACAAAATTTATGGGACACAGCAAAGGCAGTGCTAAGAGGGAAGTTTATAGTGATACAGGCCTTCCTCAAAAAAGAATTTAACCCACCAACTAAAAGAACTAGAAAAAGAAGGACAAAAAACCCCAAAAGGCAGCAGAAGGAAGGAAGTTATAAAGATCAGGGAGGAAATAAATAAAATAGAGATTTAAAAAAACATAGAAAAAAATCAATCAAACCAAAAGCTGGTTTTTTGAAAAAGTAAATAAAATCAACAAACCTCTGGCCAAATTCACAAAGAAGAAAAAAGAGAGAGCACAAATTAGCAAAATAAGAAAAGAAAATGGAGAAATTACAACAAATAAAATAGAAATACAGAATATCATACGAGAATATTGTGAAAAATTATACGGAACCAAACCGGATAACCTAGAGGAGATGGACAAGTTTCTGGAAACATACAGTCCACCAAGACTGAATTAAGAAGAAACTGACCACTTGAACAAACCGATCACTAGAAATGAAATCAAAATAGTAATAAAAAACCTCCCTACAAATAAAAGTCCAGGACCGGACAGCTTCATTGGGGAATTCTACCAAATATACAAAGAAGAACTCATACCAGTCCTTCTCAAACTCTTCCAGAAGACTGAAAAGGAGGGAATACTCCCAAACTCATTCTATGAAGCCACCATACCAAAGGCAAAGACACTACAAAAAAAGAGAATTATAGGCCAATATCACTGATGAACATAGATGCCAGAATCCTCATCAAAATATTAGCAAATAGAATCCAACAACACATAAAAAAGATTATACATCATGACCAAGTGGGTTCATCCCAGGGACACAAGAGTGGTTCAACATACACAAATCAATCAATGTAATACATCACATCAACAAGAGAAAGGACAAAAACCACATGATCATCTCAATAGATGCAGAAAAAGCATTTGATAAAATTCAACACCCATTTATGATAAAAACTCTCACCAAAGTGGGTATAGAGGGAACATATCTCAATATAATAAAAGCTATATATGACAAACCTACAGCCAGCATAGTACTCAATGGTGGAAAAACTCAAAAGCTTCCCACCAAAATCTGGGACAAGACAAGGATGCCCACTATCACCACTCCTATTCAACACAGTCTTGGAAGTCCTAGCCACAGCAATCAGGCAAGAGAGAGAAATAAAAGGGATCCAAATTGGAAAAGAAGAGGTAAAAGTGTCACTACATGCCAATGACATGTTATTATATATAGAAAACCCTAAAAGGTCCACACAAAAACTACTAGAGCTGATTGAAGAATTCAGCAAGGTAGCAGGTTACAAGATTAATGTTCAAAAATCAGTTGCATTTCTTTACACTAACGATGAATCAACAGAAAAAGAAAGTAAAGAAACAAATCCCCTTTAAAATAGCACCCAAAGTAATAAAATACCTAGGAATAAATCTAACCAAGGAGGTGAAAGAATTATACACAGAAAACTATAGACCATTGATGAAGGAAATTAAAGAAGACTTTAAAAAATGGAAAGATATCCCATGCTCTTGGGTTGGAAGAATCAATATTGTTAAAATGGTCACACTGCCCAAGGCAATCTACAGATTTAATGCAATCCCTATCAACTTACCCAGGACATATTTCACAGAACTAGAACAAATCATAATAAAATTTATATGGAACCACAGAAGACCTAGAATTGCCAAAGCATTACTGAAGAGAAAGAAAGAGGCTGGAGGAATAACTCTCCAGACTTCAGACAATACTATAAAGCTACAGTCATCAAGACAGCATGGTACTGGTACAAAAACAGACATATAGACCAATGGAACAGAACAGAGAGCCCAGAAATGAACCCACAAACTTTTGGTCAACTAATCTTCGACAAAGGAGGCAAGAATATACAATGGAATAAAGACAGTCTCTTCAGCCAATGGTGTTGGGAAAACTGGACAGCAGCATGTAAAACAATGAAGCTAGAACACTCCCTTACACCATACACAAAAATAAACTCAAAATGGATCAAAGACTTAAACATAACACAAGATACAGTAAACGTCCTAGAAGAAAATACAGGCAAAAGATTATCTGACATACATCTCAAAAATGTTCTCCTAGGGCAGTCTACCCAAGCAATAGAAATAAAAGCAAGAATAAACAAATGGGACCTAATGAAACTTACAAGCTTCTGCACAGCAAAGGAAACCATAAGTAAAACAAAACGACAACCTACGGAATGGGAGAAAATTTTTGTAAATGAAACCGACAAAGGCTTGATCTCCAGAATATACAAGCAGCTCATACGACTTAGTAAGAAACAACCAAACAACCCAATCCAAAAATGGGCAAAAGACCTAAACAAGCAATTTTCCAAGGAAGACATACAAATGATCAATAGGCACATGAAAAAATGCTCAATGTCACTAATTATCAGAGAAATGCAAATCAAAACTACAATGAGGTATCACCTCACACCAGTCAGAATGACCATCATTCAAAAATCCACAAATGACAAATGGTGGAGAGGCTGTGGAGAAAGGGGAACCCTCATACAATGCTGGTGGGAATGCAGTTTGGTGCAGCCACTGTGGAAAACAGCATGGAGATTCCTCAAAAGACTAGGAATAGTCTTAACCGTATGACCCAGGAATCCCACTCCTGGGCATATATCCAGAAGGAACCCTACTTCAGGATGACACCTGCACCCCAATGTTCATAGGAGCACTATTTACAATAGCCAAGACATGGAAAAAGCCTAAATGTCCATCAATGGATGACTGGATAAAGAAGAAGTGGTATATGTACACAATGGAATACTACTCAGCCATAAAAACTGACAACATAATGCCATTTGCAGCAACGTGGATGCTCCTGGAGAATGTCATTCTAAGTGAAGTAAGCCAGAAAGAGAGAGAAAAATGCCATACGAGATCGCTCATATGTGGAATCTAAAACAAACAAACAAAGCATAAATACAAAATAGAAACAGACTCATAGACACAGAATACAAACTTGTGGTTGCCAAGGGGGTGGAGGGTGGGAAGGGATAGACGAGATTTCAAAATCGTAGAACAGATAAACAAGATTATACTGTATAGCACAGGATCTTACGGTAGCTCACAGAGAAAAAAATGTGACAATGAATATATATATGTTCATGTATAACTGAAAAATCGTGCTCTACACTGGGATTTGACACAACATTGTAAAATGATTATAAATCAATAAAAAATGTTAAAATAAATAAATAAATAAATAAAAGTACCTGGGGGGTGGATAGAAAAGGATAAATTAGAAATTCAAAAATTGCACCTCTTGGGGAGTGATGGAAATGTTAGCTATCTTGATTGTGGTGGTGGTGGTCTCACAGGTGCATATATCTATCAAAACTCACCAAAGTGTACATCTGAAGTATGTGTAGTTTACTGTACAGGAACCACACCACAATAAAGGGGTTAAATAGATAAATAAATAATGCACCTGGGAAATGAGACATTTCCCAAGGAAGGAAAACTTAGAAACACTAGACTGTATTTTAAATTATTACATAATCTTTCAATTTTTTTTTTTTTTTGCTTTTTTAACATTTAAGACCAGTTAAGAAATAAGGCCCAGAACTGGAACACTTCATGTTTCTAACTCCGCAGGTACAGGACAGAGACAAAACTCCACCACGTCCTTGATCTCACAACTGCTGAGATCGTTTTACTTGGGGAGTACGGGTGCACCTTCTCTTTAATCAAAACTGGTTTCAACACCTTTTGGTTTAAAAGTTTTCACAAGGAAACAAAAGGGAGCTCAGTTCTGCTCACAGTCAATCCTGCATCCAACGTCCTTCCCGGCCCCTACCCCAGCAGACAGTTCTGCACTTGATCCTGCTTTCGTTTCTTCACATCACACATCTATTTATACCTTGGGTTTTTTGTTGTTTTTTTTAAAATACAGCTTCCACTAGAATGGGTTCTTTAAGAGCTTAGCTCACCTCTCTCCTATTTACCATGGTTTCATTGTGCTTAAATCAGCATGGGGGCGGGGGGGGGGATAGCTCAGAGGTACAGCGCGTGCTTAGCATGCATGAGGTCCTGGGTTCAATCCCCAGTATCTCCATTAAAATAAACATATAAATAAATAAAACTTAATTACCTCCCCCGAACAAAAAAAAAATCAGTACAGTCATCACTCCAAGTCTGCCAAGGATTGGTTCCAGGACCCCCAGATACCCAAATTCTTAGATGTAAGTCCCTTATATAAAATGGCATAGTATTTGCATATAACCTATACCTACCCTCCTGGATACTTTAAATCATCTCTAGATGACTTATCATACCTAATACAATGTCAATGCTATGTAAATACTTGTAAGTACCAGGTAAATGCTACATAAATAGTTGCCAGGCATGCAGAAAATTCAAGTTGTGCTTTTGGAACTTTCTAGAACTTTTTAAAAAAAATATGTTCAATTGGAGGTTGGTTGAATCTGCAGATACAGAGAGCCGACTGTACTGACACATAGTAGGCACTTCATAAATGTGTGTAGACAGTAAAACCACCACCTAGAATGTGTACCTGAGACTTGGCAGTTGTCCTTTGGCCCCCGAAGGCACCATATCATTGCTGAGCTCGAGACTCCCCTGTCAGGTGCCCTTTCTTTTCAGAAAATTCAAAGGATCAACCTCCAGAACCCACCCCAACTTACTGTCTTGAACTAAAGGCTCAAAAACCATGTTGTCACAAAAGTGAACACACACACATCAACACCCAGCCACCCCTTCCACCCACTCTGGGTCACTGACCATTTTGGGAAGATCTCCTGTTACTTACACCTTAGCTCCTGCAGTGTCCTTCAGGTAATGTCATCCACCATTTGCCTAGTGTTTGATAACGCACAGAGTACTTCAACATGGAATATCTCATCCGATTATCCAAACTCTTTTGAGGAAAGCAATGACACATCTATCTCACCAACACAGAAGTTAATGGTAATAAAATTTAGTGAACTCATTTAAGTCCATGGAGTTCACCAGTGACGATCCAAACACCGACTGTCTGATCTGAACTCCTCCCCTTTGCACTGCCCTGCCGCTCCACTCCACATCTGACCATTCAAGTTCCACATCAAATGCCACCTCCTCCATGAAGTGTTCCTGGATAGCACAGTCTCATCTCTTCTTCCCTTAGTATTTCTTAGCTGTCTTAGCACATGAACTTGCCTTCAGTAACAGTCTGTCCCCTGTCAAGTCTCAACATTCAGAGCCAGGCAGGTGATTGGTGAGTTGATGACCTGTGGTGGAGGGTCTGTTCTCTGTATATTTGAGGAAAGTTGCGAATTATTCACAGAGGATGGGATGGGATGGGAGAGAGAATTTTCTTGTGCCTGAGAAGTAGTGAGACCCTCTGGTGAGGAGGGTCTCTGGGAAATTCAAGCAGGGGAAACTTCAGCTTTCTAGTTTGGGTGGGGGTTACTTTTACTCTCTCTTGAATTAGTAATTAAGAAACTTTGGTGAATAATATATGCGAAAATGAATCATAAGATGTTACGTTATATAGACTTTAGGTATAATTGTTGTCATTTTGTGATTACAGTTACGTGTAGCAGTGGTTTTTAATCTGGCTATGCATTTGAACTACTTGTGAAGATGTTAAAAAAAAAAATACAGTTGCCTGGGCTCTATCTCAAGTCTACTTAAAAAAAGAGAGAGAGACAGAGAGACTTTGGGACCTCCACATGGGCCCTGCATATCACATCCCTTGAGCTGAAATGTGAACTCTGCCTTATGTCTCCTGCAGGCAGTAAAAGAAATGAACACAGCAAAGAGGGACAATTCTCCTGGTGTGACACCTATCAGAGTTAAGATTCTGAACCTCCTTATAGATATAGGAGTTTCCAGCCAGGACACCCCAAATACAAAAGCTTTGAAAATTGAATTCAGTAATAATTCTGTGATTTGGCTGGAAGCTTTGTTTTATTGCCAGAAGAAGCCTCCGAGTTAGGAAGGGTCTGTTTGGTCACCTTTGTTTTCGGGAGAGCCAGCAGCAAACAGCCCTAGGACTGACCTGCACACGGGCTCGCTATGGAGTGGGCAGTCACTCCACGATGGCCCTGCCAGTCAAGCCTTCCCAAGGCAGCTCCTGCCCACAACTTACTGCAACCTCGTCAGAGACCCTGAGCGCCAGAAACATCCAGATAAGCCGCTCCCAATTCCTGACCCTCAAAAACCGCGAGAGACAATAAATGTTGGTTGTTTTAAGCTGCTAAGTTTGCGGTGTGCAACCACAGAGAACTAAGACAAGAAGGAAGGTGTTTTTATCTAGGTAGCTCAGAATGTGTGAGAAGCGCATTTCTGCCCATGAGAACGAAGTCATCTTTCTCCCTGGCACCTCTCACAGGGCCTCGCACCGACTAGGCAATCGACAAATGTGTGATGGAAGCAAAACTGTTAGCGAGTAGATTGCTAATTCCATTGTATGACACAGAGGAGAATAGCAAAAGGACCATTATGATTCCCAGAAAACACACGAAGTCACTCGCTTAAAGTACAATACCAATGGCCACACCCAAACTCGTTTTACCTGTGCTTTTGACAAAGACGTGGATGTGCATGTATGTAAATGTACACGTTCATAACGCTCTCTTACACTCTTGCGCATGTGTACAGGGAATCACATGCAAAATCATTTACAGCAGTGCCATCCATAACAGCAAAGAACCGAACACCAAATCTCCATTAACGGCAAACTCATAAAACCCATGGCATATTTAGAAGCTGAAATCTGGGCACTAGGGGTGCACACGGGCATGGAAATGTCACTGCCCCCAGATCCTCACAGTGGACAGAGACAGGGAATGTATGTGTGGACATCTGCACACACACACGCACACACACATCGAGGCACACAGACACCTCTACATATTTCTACACCTACATACACTGAAAACCATGAGCCACACCAACAGCTCCAGTTCCACTGATCACCGCCAAGTTCATTCCAGTGTTCTCTCTCTCTCCACAGCTGATGGTGAGAACCCTGCTTCTCATCATCCTTATGATATTTACTCATCTGATCAAGCCCCCCCAAACCCCATAAGTAGCTAATTTCCCGTTTCCCCTGCCACTCCCTGTCCCTCCTCAGCCCACCTGGGCTCTGCCACTCCACAGGAGGCCACCCTCTCCTCATCACCCTGCCTGGGCTCTGATTCCACAGGCCAGACGGCCTCTCCTCGTGGACTTCCTCTCGTGCCACTTGGCCTGGGGACTCCATGTGGATGCCCTAGCCTTCCTGCTTGCGCTGACACTCCACGTGGGGCCACCCTCGTGTGCAGATGCCCTCAGCCTGCTCAGGCTGTGACATGCCACACCGGGATGTGCCCCTGTCCCCAACATGTGCACGTCTCACCTGCTCTGGCTCTGACACCCCAAGCTGGACCACCATCTGAGTGGAGACTCTGACTACATGTTGACTGCCAATTCTGGGGTGTCGCCTTTGTGGTTGCCCTTCTTCCCTGTTCTGGCCCTGCCACCCCAAACCAGATCCCGCTCTCCCATACAGACATAGCTCACTCCACTTGGGCTCTGACTCCTGGTGCCATCGTCTTCACCCCACTTGGTCACTGATGCCCCCCAACATGGAAGCCCTTGTCACCCCCAGGCTGTGACACTCCACAGCAAGCAGCCCTCCCTCAACTGCAGACACCGACCTAGCTCTGCCCCACCTAATAGCTTCAGGACTGAACTGTTCAAGAGGAGAAAGGTGAAATTTTAATTTAACATTAAAAAAAGGGCTCTCCCTCTCACCGGTCAGCCCCACTGGATCCTCACTCAAACAGTAATAGCATTAGTTCCCGGTGCAGCTGTACCCTGAGCCTGCATCCATACTGTTTCCTCCACCCACCTCCGCAGGCCCCAACTTGAGTCGCACCCGCCCAGATTCTTGCCCAAACATCTTCCTGGGCACCCGCAGCTCAGGGAGATGCTGTCTTTCCCCCAACCTGGGCATCCTCAAGCTGTGATTAGGGAGCCAGGTGCACAAAGATCCCAGGGCCCTTGTCTCACCCACTAAAAAAAATTAAACATTCTTAAAGAATAGCTGCTGTAGGAAAATGCTTTAAATTGTTCATTTCTTAACCTTAAAATCCACCATGCAAAAGCACAAAAATATAGATAAGTAAATGAAAGCATAAAGTCACTTGGAATATAACTTACAGATAATCTTTGTTAACTGATCAATTTGGGACAGATTTTCTATGCATACACAAACTTCACCCCCCTTTTTTTTTTATCAGTTTGAAATGCTATTTACTTAACATAGATCATAAATATCTTATGTTGGTAAGTATGCGTTACTCTATCAATGGCTACAGTGAATTTCATTTCATGGTCTTACCATAACCCGTAACTCTCCTCCTGCACTGCACATTCTCATTCTTTCCAACTGCTCATTCTCAAGCACAGCTGTGAGCTGCTGGTCAAGGGGGAATCAGTACCCTAAGGGCTTTTGATGCAGGGTGCCAAATTCCTTCCAGAAAGAGTTATTTGGGTTAAAAGGGTGAGGAAATGCCAGGAGCCTCGTGAAATGTACAGTGTGTTAGATGCCTGCTGATTGGGAGGGACCAGAGGGCCCCAAAACACAGCCTCTCAAGCCCAGAGGGTCAGGCTGTGGGGCGTGGGTGGGAAGTTCCGGGTCTCCCTGGGGAAGGGATGCTCCACTCACCTGCGCACAGGCCCTCAGGGGCCCTGGGGGCTTCTCATCCCGCTCTTCCATGCTCTCCTCCAGGCACACGCAGGGGCCTGACGTCCTGAGCTGCAAGGGGAGAAGCCCTGAGAAAAGCATTCCTGTGCAAGTCCACTGTGGCTCCCCCATCCCTGGATTAGTCTCTGCTTCCAGGATGCAGTCACTATGGCAACTGTGCTTCCAGAGGTTCCTGCCCGATAGATTCCTGCCTGAAGAGCTGTGCACACACCTACAGTCCCTCAGTTCCTCTCCCAGGCCAAGACTGCAGCTCCAGCCTGGTTTCTGTTACCTGGGGCCTCTGGGCCACCTACCCAGAAACTCACATCATGCCCAAAGACAGCCTTCTGCCCACCGCCAAGATCCGCAGCACAAATCAGTCCCTCTCTTTTCCACTGGATCTGGGGACCCCCACAAACACCCAGCACACTGAGGATCCTCTAGTGTGCACCCTCCCCCTGCAGCCCCAAACCAGCACCTCTTCTAGGGTGAACAACAGGCCCAGACTGATGGCCCAGAGTTAAACTCCATGACTAATTGCATGAAGCTCATGACAGCCCCACCACTCCCAGGACCCCATCCTTCCCCTGCCCCTCCAGTGCCTGTCATGGGTGGACTGCCTCTCACTTCCTGCTCAAATAGCCAAGTATGCGCACAGAGCTGAGCTGCACCCAGGACCTGGTCCCTCCACCATTCTGGGGTCAGTGGGCCCCTACAAGAAGTGCACCAGCTCAGAATCCCACCTCCAACCCCTCCAGGCCCAGAATGTGTACCCTAGTTGCCTTGGTACCAACTGTTTCCGGGTCTGAGACTAGAACAGCCCCTGGCAAATCCCACCCTACGCATCCCATCCCCACCTCATCTCTCCCTCTCACCGGTCAGCCCCACTGGATCCTCACTCAAACAGTAATAGCATTAGTTCCCGGTGCAACTGTACCCTGAGCCTGCACCCATACTGTTTCCTCCACCCACCTCCGCAGGCCCCAACTTGAGTCGCACCCGCCCAGATTCTTGCCCAAACATCTTCCTGGGCACCCGCAGCTCAGGGAGATGCTGTCTTTCCCCCAACCTGGGCATCCTCAAGCTGTGATTAGGGAGCCAGGTGCACAAAGATCCCAGGGCCCTTGTCTCACCCAAACACATGTGTGTGTGCACAGAGGGAACCTGGCACAACCCTACCCTTCTGCAGCCCAGAATCTGCGGCTGCTCCCTCTACTGCACCCACCAGGACATCCTCAGGCTGTACCAGGGCCCCAGGACTGCCCACGCCTCCACATTCTGCCCAAATGCCAGTGCATGTGCAGAGCACAGACTTGGCCCTCCCCAGTCCAGAACTGGAAGCTCCAAATTCAGCCCTCCCAACCTAGCCTCTACTGCAGCAGCCACCACACAGGGGCCACCCAGTTAGGTTCCCTTCTCCTGCTGGCATACCCGAACACACAAAGCAGGCTCATACCCAGACTCTACATCCAGAACCTGGGCCCTCCACCAGCCTGGGGCATAAGTCCTCGCTCTTGAGATGAGAGGCTGCATCTCCCACTCTGTGCCTCAACTTCCCCTGGATACATAAAGCATCCACTAGCCTCTGGGAGGACTCTAGGGTCCCCAGCCCCACTGCCTGCTTACCACCAGAGCTTCAGAACACCCGAACAGTAGTCTAAGCAGAGAACTTCAGAATCAGGCCTAGGACTTGGGCACTCACCAGCCTGGGGGTTCTCAGGCTCATGGCAGAGCAGCTCCCATGGCAACAGGGTCCTTTTGCTTCCGCCAACCCAAACATGAACCCTGGCTGCCACCGAGAGTACAGCCCCTTCCGGGTCCAAATCTGCAGCCCAGACTCTGTCCCTCTACCAACTGGGGCATTCTCATGCCTGCAAGCTAAGTGGCCGGAGCAAAGGTCCTGGGAAAAACTACTTCACAATCATATAGGCAGCATCCTGCTTCCTCCCCAAACAGCTGTCGATTTAATGGCAACTGGTGCAGCTCTGTCATTCCCGGGCTCCAATTCTGTAGCTATCACCCACCGTCTACACCAAACTTGAATGTCCTAGAACTCTGCACTATCTTACAAGGGTCCATTTCAACGTGTGCAGAGAGCCCTCCGCCTCGAACCTACCTCTAGGCCCTGGTCTCTCTGCCAACCTAGTCCGTAAGCTATCCCCACCATAGGCGTCGGGGGAGGGAGGGCTCGCTAAAGCAGTGCTCCCTCTCCTGAAACAAGAAACTGCAGCTCCAGCTTGGTCTGTCCACTACCCAGGGCGCCTCCAGGCCTGCAAAAAGAGCAGTCTGTTCCAGCATCCGAGAGCCAACCGCCCAGAATCCAACCTCCCACCTCGTGCTTTCTACTCAAACAACTACTCAAGAGTATACTAATAATGACAGAGCCCCCCTCCGTCAGGAATCAGAATCTGCAACTGAGCACTTTCCAGCCATCCTCAGGTCCTCCACTAAACAGGCCCAGGCTAGTATGAGGAGGAGGCGGGGCTCTCAGGATAGCTCCCACATCCGAGCATACAGCCTGTCTTCCACCAACATGGGCATCCTCAAAGCATCCCAAGAGAACCACCTGACCAGGCACTCGCGCGCGCACGCGCGCAGAGCACAGTCCCAGAATCTGCAGCTGTTCTAGTATCACTACCCACTTTGGTGACCCGAGGGTGAAGCACCGCCCACGCAGGTTCCAAATCGCCCACCCACAGTCCCGATCTCAGCGGCCGGCCTAGACCCTGCGCATGCGCGCATGGAGGAGCCGGCGCTGCCCCGCCCCTCACTAACCTGGGCGTCCACAGGTTCGAGGGCCAGGCAGGGCCCGTCCCAGTCTCAGTCCCTAGCACGGCTCTGCGTCAGGACGAGCTCGGTTAAGCAACTCTCTGCCCCGATTCTGCATGCGACAGACTTGGGTTAAGCTAGTTCTGTCCCCTTCCCTAGTCGGCATCCACAAGGCCGCTTGGGTTAACCTCCGAAGGGCCGAGGTGCGCGAAAACAACAAGCCTCTGCGCGCGGGACAATGGCTGCCCTTCTGGCCGAACCCGGAAGTGCGTGTGGACTCCGCGAGCTGGAACTACAATTCCCAGAAGCCTCGGCTGCGCGGGCGACGATTGGGCGAGGACCCAGCTCCTCAGGGGAGGCGGGCCCGGGTGGTGGTGCTGCACAAAGCCTAATGTTCGGGTTGGAGTCCCGGCTGGGTGTTGAGAGTGGGCATATCCGTATTTTTGCGGGGCGCCGAGACGGGGAGCCAGATCGCAGGCCAAGGCACCGATGCCTGGGGAGTAGCTGACCTGGGAAAGGCTGGGCCTGGGCTCAGTTTGGCGCCCAGAAAAGACTGAAAACGGGATCCGGTTGGAAACGGCGAGGATCCCTCTCTGCCTTGTGAGACGGTTGTGCACAGTCTCCTTTGGTCCTCATGGGCAAAGATAGTTGCTACAAACCCGTTATACAGTTCAGGGAGCTTCTAGCAAGCTCTTCAAGAATCTGATACATGTTTGTAGTTAATAATAGTAAAATAGCAAGAATCCTTTTTTTTAAATTGTTGTCTTTTTTTCTTTCTTTCTTCTACCTATAAGGACTTAAGAATCTATTCCCTGCCCCAACCCCTTGCTCTGTGACTTCATCTCCTGACCATTTTCCTGGCTTAGTTGCAGTCACGCTGGCCTTTACACCTTCTCCAAAAACTCAAGCAGGCTCCCACCTCAGGACCTTTGCATACGCTCTTCATGCTGCTTGGCAGGCTTTCTCTATGAGGATTCTCCCACCATTTGGTTTTTAGGCAAAGGTCACCTCATGAGGCATTTCCCCCACCAACCGTTGTAAACTTGCAAACGAACTCTTCACTTCCCATGTAATCCCTGCCTCCCCCATCTTTATTTTTTTCTCTTGAGAACTTTTCTCTAATATACTATATATTTTAGATATTTATTTGGTCTATTGACTATCAGCCTTCACCACTAGACTGTCAGCTCCTTAAGGGAAAGGATTTATATCTACTTTATATCTATCCACAGCACTTATTACGTGGCACATAATAGCTGCTCAGTAAACATTTGTTTTGAGTAAATAAAATACTTGTTTTATTTCATGTTAAACTATATTAACACTTTAACATCTAACATCACATTGGGGGAGTGCACTAATTAGGTTTATTTATTTATTTTATTTTATTTTAATGGAGGTACTTGGGATTGAACCCAGGACCTTGCGCATGCTAAGCACGTGCTCTACCACTAAGCTATATTCTCCCTCCCAATGTCCCATTAACCAACACAATTGCCCTGTGAGGAAATTGTCATGGTTATTCCTACCCCACCAGGGAGGAAGCTGAAAATTGGAGCCCTGCTGTATGAATATAGAGTATCTTAAAGTTTTTTCTTTTAATGCTGCCAACGCACTCCTGTAGTGTTCCTCACACAAATTCTGACTTTCAACAACAAAAATTATTGCTGTTGGAAATGTAATCTCTACCCCCAAAGTTTCTTATAATTGGTTATTGTGCTTGATGCTTTTTTAAAAAGTATTTATTTTTGGCTAACCTACTGAACTCTTATGAATTCTTATAGTATTCCATTTGATTTTCTTGGCTTCTCTACTGAGACAGTCATCTACTGATAATAATTTTATCCCTTCCTTACCAGTATTTTTAACCAGGTATTTCCTTTTATGGAAGATAAAACTGAAACCCAGAAAGATTATGTATCTTACCTTAGATTGTATTGTAAGGGCACAGCTGGTATCTGAGTTCAAGCAGACTGACTCTGGAGTAGATGCTCTTAATTTTCACATTATTCCCCCCTTGCCTACAATTCAGTATCTTTCTTACACATAATCAATACAAAGTTTGCAAACAAGACAGAGAAAAGTTTTGTATGTATTCATAACAGAAGCCAAAAAAAAAAAGGTCCTACAAATAAATTTAGTAATATATGTAGAGACATTAGAGGAAACCTTCAAAACCCTACTGAGATAGTGTGGACATACAAATGCTGCCTTATAACTGTTGTGTTGTAAAAATGTTAAATCTTGCAGATTGATTTACAGACTCAGTACAAACATGACAAAATCACAATGGGTGCTTTGAATGTTAGCTCATCTTCCTTTTTTTCTGTTCAGTTGTTTTTGTTTTTTTTTTTTAAGATATTTAGACATTAAAGCATAAGTGATATGTAATTTAAAACTGACTTTGTCTTTTGTTTGGTCATTTTTTTCCCCTTCAAAATGAACTAGATGGTAAAGTTTACTTCCAGGAGCACTTGAATCCCTGACCTAACCTGAATTATAGGGACTTTGGAACAGCTACTACTAAGGAACAGGAGCTCCTTCTACAAAGATGCCCAATTAATCCAGAGATTTATCTCTCAGTTGTCTGGGGATTGGCTGTGACCCAATTTTCATATTGAGGTTCTACTGGCCAGGAGTTGGGTGAGGGCTTAATATCTGAAGAGCAAGGAGGTTGAGAATCCATTTGCTTTAAAGACAAAAGATAAGGGAGAGGAAGAGTGTGACCTGTTCCTAGGATATTCGGTGGTAAGGGGAAGCAAGGAGGAGGTTCTTGGCAGAAAAAAAAGAAAAAAGACAGTCCTTGTCCTTTGCTTGATCCTCTGTCTCAAACTATAAATGTTTAAGGGACCAGTGCTTAGTTTGTCAGTCTCTACCCTTCTCTGTCTTCATCCACTCTCTTTGGGATCTGTAGAGGAAAGGGTTAACTTAGCAGGCCTGAGTTGCTCAAACCCTGCATATTCCCCACAAAAGGCCTATCTCCATGACTAGTTCTTGGTCCGCTTCTAGCAACTGAGCTTTTGTAATGTTCTAAGTGATAAAAGTGTTTTTGCGTGTCTCTACCCATTTGTCCAGATAGTTATACAAACAATGTGATCTATAGTGAACATCTGCTACCCTTCTGGGAGTCTGGAGCTTCAGTGACTGACCCCCTTTTAAAAACCTTGGACATTCAATTTCAGGGTGAGCCTCCCCAGTTGGCAACACTTCACATGTGTTGTCACACATTGTGGGAATCCCCATGTGACTCCACAGACAAGGGACACTGGGAGCTTATTCATGGTTTCCTCCAGACATTGCCATTGGCACCTTCTCCCTTTGCTGATTTTACCCTCTATCCTTTTGTTGTGATAAGCCATAAAAATGAGTATAAGAACTTCTAGGTCCTGTGAATCCTTTTAGCAAATCTTCGATCCTGAGGGTGGTCCTGGGAACCCCTGACACAAGATCTCATCTACCCCCATAACTTCAAATCCCAAATGTGTATCTCCAGCCCTCCTTTGCCTAGACTTCTATGAACTGCTTAATGCTCCAACTGATCCTTGACATGTCTAAACCAAATTCTTGATTTCCCTCTCTATCCCCAAAATGCTCCTCCCCCATTTTTGCCTCAGAAGGTGGCCTGCTAGTCATCCAGTTGCTCTGGCCAGAAACCTAAAAGTCGTTCTTGACTCCTCTTTACCTTTAGCAAATCTCATTCTCACATCTCCACCCTTGAGTTCCTCAGGACTCTAAGCATCTCATGCCCACTTCTCCTCATGTGCCTCATCCCCATGTTTCATTTTATGATTTCTCCTGTTATCTCTTAACAGCTCCTTGTTCCTTATCCTCTACCATGATTTGAAAAGACACTGCTTGTCTGACCCCTGCATACATCCCACGCTCATCTCTAGAACTCAGACTCACAGTTCTCCCTGGCTGCTGTGTCCAGCAGTGTTTGTCCATCCTTGTGATGCAGCAAACACTATGGCATCCCCAGCTTCTGGGTATCAGAACTTGGCCCTCTTAACTCTAGGTCGCTTTTGCCCTGTTTCTGTTGCTTTTAAAGAAACATTAGTCAACTGAACATAGCTACTGAAACTTCTTCAAAGAGGTTTTTTTTAAAGGCTTTTCCTCCTTTACAAGAGTAAGAAATGAGGTGCTGCCTTTCTGTTTAGCATAGTCAATCTGCAGTGGCATCTAAACAAGAGACCCTTGTATGTGAATGATTTATTATTCATTATTTATTATTATGATTATACTTTTTGCACTCTCAGAATAGTTTTTTGGTAAGACTCACAGATATTTATTCCTTCTGAATATATACCCCATTATAGGAATAATTGTTAGTAAATTTGTGCTTTAGGATTCCATTAAATTTCTTCAGTAAAGGATAATCATTTTTTAGGTTAACTAAAGCACAGAATTTTGGTGAAAATTTTCCATCATTGAAAATTTTGACCAAAGGCACAATAATGAAATTTACAGTTCTCTATTCGGTCACTGTAATTGCCAGTCACTGTTATTATCAGTCATTACTAGGAAACTGAAACCTAGGTTCAAATAAGTTGTAATTGTCAAATGAAGTATAAACACCTACATTAACTTTCTTTCTTTCTTGAGTGGGGAGGTAATTCAGTTTTTTAAATTGTTTTTAAAATTTTATTTTAGTGGAGGTACTGGGGATTGAACCCAGGACTTCATGCATGCCAAGCACATGATCTACCATTGAGCTATATCCTTCCTCCCCACTACATTAACTTTCTGGTAATTATTTCTTCTTTTGGACAGTTCTTTAACCAATGACATATGTACTTTGTGTGTGTGTGTGTATATATATATATATATATATATATATATATAGTACATTTCTAAAAACCAATATGGATACATCCATTCACTGTGGCACATTTTAAAATAAAATAGTGTAGCAGTGAGTATGGGGGAAAAAAGAAACATGAGTCAAAAGCCTAAGATTTGGTGGGAGCTAGGGTCCAGAGCCTGAAAAACACATTGAAACAGAACATCATATGGTCTACAAAGACGATGTCTAGGACATAATATGTACACAGTAAATGTCATTGAATATATGATTGAGCATGGTTTCTCTAGGATTTCTGGAGAAAGGATCTCTGCTTCCGTTAGGTGGAGGAATTCATTTGGCAGTAAATGTTGTGCTCTGGATTCACAAGCACCTATTAAACAAAAAGAAAAAGTGAGTTCCATTTCTAGGTGAGCCTTCCTGGTCAACTTGCTGAAGGGGCCCAAACACTCTGGCATTCTCCTTTCTCATCCTTGAAAATTCCAAAGGTCTTCCTCCTTTCTCACTGTACTTCAGCCACACTGGCACCTCGCTGTTCCTGGAATGGCCCATGTACTTCCCCACTGCGGAGGGCAGACGGTAAGGTGACCCTTATAATCCTCACCTCCTGCTATTCATGCCCTTATGTAATCCTCCATTTGAGGGTAAGATCTGTGACTTGCATCCAACTATTAGAATATGGCAGAGGGGACAAGACGTATGTCATTCTGCTACGTAAGATCAGGGCATAAGATCTGGCTTGGCTTTGAAGTAGCAAGATGAAATACATGAGCCACTTAGGGAGAGGGCTACATGGCAAAAGACTGAGTGAAGACTCCAACTGATGGCAAGAAACAGAGGCCCTCATTATGACAGCCTGAAAGGAACTGAATGTTGCCAATAACCATGTGAGGTTGGAAGTGGAGCCTTCCCCAGACGAGCCTCAGATGAGACCTGAGACTTGGCCAACACCTTTATTTGCAGAAGACTCATCTGAGCAGTGCCTGGACTCCTGACCCCAAAAACTGAGATAAAGAATGTGTGTTGTATTAAGCTGCTAAGTTTGTGGTACTTCATTATGCAGTAACAGATAACAAATACATTCACTTCAGGACCTTTTCATTTGATGCCTCTCAACTCAGAATGTTCTACTCCAGACCCTTTGCATTGTTTGCTCCTTCTCATCTCTTCAGGATATAACATGCTCAGGTGGCTGGCCTCACACTCTTCCTCACATCTTCTCTCTTGTCTGCTTCTACTGAAGAGACTGGGAAGGATAGTACCTCACTTTCTCAGCCTTCCTTGTAACAAGAAAAACCATGTGACTGCACTCCTACCCAAAGAGATACAAGACGAAGTGTACTAGGTGAGATTTCCAGGAAGAGCTTTTGCTCTACTGATAAAAGGGAACAGATGTAACTCCTTTCCTTTGACCCTGATGAAGAGAGGGACCTAGGAGCTATGTTTGTACCAGTTCATAGGTAATTGGAGAGCTGATAGATACCAGCACAATCCATACAATGGCCTGAGCAAGTGTGATTCTCCTCTGGAGAATGTGAATCTAGAAACTTTTAAACATTAGTAGAGGGCATTGTCATATATAATCAGAAGTTATAGAGGAGTAGTGACCAGGGAACTTACATAGGAATTCCATGTGAACTGAGGAGAATGGAATGAATTCATGATCAGAAAAAACGAGCAACCACAGAAGAGAAGGAAGCTTCCTGATAACATTCTAGTCCCCATGAGGCCCAAAAGTAATTTCTAAAACTGAGTTATCTGAGATTCCCCAGTGTTCTCTCAATTAATCCCCACTTTATCTGAACTACTTTTGAAGTGTTTGTCTTAGTTCTTAAAAATCCCTAAGACACAGACATTCACATCTTGTGAGAATGGTTCATCCAATGAATAATGGAGTAGAATGGAATGGGATACAATGGAGTGGGGTGGGTTAAAGAGGAACAGAAGGGAAGAGAATGGAATGAAAGGAATAGAAAACAATGAAACAGAATTGAATGGAAAGGGAAAGGATGAGGAAGAGGAAATGAAGAGAAAAGAAGGGAGGAAACAGAAAGAAAATGAAGTGAATGTAAAAGAAATATACAGAATGAGAAGAAATGGAATGCAGTGGAATGAAACGAAAGCTAATCAAATGGACATGAATGTGAATAGGGACATTGACTAGAAGGGGAGGAATGGTAAGAAATAGAATGAATGGAATGGATTGAATATGTGGATGGAAAGAACAGGAATGAAATGGGACCGGAAGGAAAAGAATGGAAATGAAATAAATTGATGGGATGGAAGTGGAGTAGACAGGAATGAAATAGATGGTAATGGACTATGGAAGAAATGAATAGGGTAGGATTAAAAGGAAACATTAAAAATAAACAAAATGTAATAGGAAGAATTGGGAAGTATGGAAATGAATGAAAGAAGAAAGAAATGAATGAAACACAAGGAAACAGAGTGGAGTGGGACTGAATGCAAAGGGATGGCATTGAGTGGAGTGGATGGGAAGTGATGGCCAGGAATGGAACAGGAAGAAATAAGAGGAATTAAAGGAATGGAAAGGAAATAAAAGTAATTCTATGGAAAGAAATGGAGTGGGATGTAATGGAAAAAATACTAAACTGGATGGAGAAGAAATTGTTGGGATAAAGTGGAGATGAAATTAAATGAATAGAAAGGAAATAGATAGGTGGAGTGAAAATAAATGTGATGGACTTGTGGAATGGAGTAAAATGGAGTGGACTGGAGGGAATGTAATGAAATGAACCAGAAAGTGATAGGATGGAAACAGGTGGAATGGAATCGAAAAGATTTTTGAAAGGAAATCTCTTGATAGTTTATCCTACAGACTCTTCAGCAAGGAGGAAAAGGCAGACTGGTGACAGCTCTGCATCTGTCCAAAGACTCAGTATGGCATAAAAATACCTCATAGTTTGACTCCGTGTTTTCTCTTGGTAGTGCTGGGACCAATGGATGCAACGCAAGCTTGGGTGATGGCTTCCTGGGGCCATCAGAATAGCGCTCAGGCATTGCTGAAGGTGATTCCTTCTGCAAGTGAACAAAGATGAGTTAGAGCCCTCAGGCAGAGACTGCCTTAGAATCACAGCATCTAGAAAGTCAACTTACACTCTTCAGGGATCCAGAGAGGAAGAGGTTTAACCATGTTCTTACGAAGTATCAGAAGCAGAAGTAGATTTAGGACCCAGGGCCCTCCCTCTGGCCCAGAACTTTTCCTTTTCACCTGGCGACCTCTGCAACCACCACTTTAAAACAGTCTTTTGCAACCCAGCATGTTCTAGGCCAACGCCACATCACTTGCAATACAATTCCAAGCCCTGGAACTGGAAGCGGCTCAGTACAGGAGCCTAGAATCTGATCCTCCCTGTGAGACCTTGGGCCACTTTCTCCCCCATTCTTGACCCTCCAATGCTCAATGAAAGATCTAGACAAGACAGTTTCTCAGACTCATCAAATATAACATGTATTCCCTTGAAGCTTCTTTAATAAAATCAAGCAGGGCCAACCTACCTCATAGAACTGCTCAGGAGGGTCTAGTGGCAGTATCTGGGGGAAAAGAAAGTAGTGAAGAGATCATGGGGCTTGGGATGAAGGCCACCCCAAGAAATTCTTGGAAAACGCTTAGGCCTCAGAAACAGTTACATCCCTTCTGATTCCCTGGGGGTGTCCAGGGAAGAGCAAGAAGACAAGGAGAAGAGATGAAAAAGCCACAGAAGGTCTTGAGATCCCCAGAGAAATCAGGGGAGGAGATGCAGAGAGACCCAAGCTTCCACTGGGCATTCTCAAGAGAACATGCCTGAACCCTCAACCCCAAGAGATGGGACTGAAACAGCCCTGCTGGGCTGGAGAAGGGCCAGACAGTCAGGGGAGCAGAGATGGTCCCTTTGGAGCATTACCTACCTTTTTGAGTTGGACCTGTCCTTGACTGTCTGGTACATTGGCATATATTGGCCAGCCTAGAGAAAGTGAACACCAGCCCAGGGCTGGAGTTAGGAGGGGATGGGGCGAAGGGGCTATTTGTCCAGGTAACATCTATCCCCAGGAAGGGTGTGGCAGAAACCTTCCTTCCTTTCTCCCTAGGACTCCCCATCACATCTCCAGTGATCTTGACCTGGGAGTGTCCTGGAAATCAAGATCTGAGTTAGCTGAGGACAGAAGTCTAAGTTCTAGCCCCAGTTAGGCCAGGGTCCTCTGTAGCCTGGGTTTATCACATACCCTTCCTGGTCCTGGTTTTTTCTCTGTAAAATTGAACTGGATTGAGCAAGTCTCTAGAGAACTTCCATTTCATAAGGCTGATCATACCAGAATCTTAGGCCAGACATGGCAAAGATGTTTCGTTTTGCCTTTGATCAACTCCCCTCCATCAGTAGAGGGTGCCTGAGGCACTCTGTTGAGACTGTGAGCCTGGTTTTGAACTTACAGGGAGGAGTGTTGTGATTGATTCTGTCTACAATAATCAATTAACAAAGCTTTCTGAAAGTGAGGAAGAAGAGAATGGCAGCACGTTGCCCTATTTGTGTTACGGTTGTTAGAACAGGCAAACTCCTCAGAGTTCTTGATCCCGACCTCGTCCACTTTCCAGATGCGGACATGGAGGTTCTGAGAGTACAGGGTTTTCCCATGATATCATAGGGACCTGGGGGCAAAGCTGGAGCAGAGGCCTGGGCCCTAGCACCAGTCTCTTCTCTACATCTCATTGCTGCTCTGGGCATCAGCTATGGAGTCACTTACTGCAACCGGGCTCTGCAGGCTGATCCTTTTCAGAGATAGTTGTCACGGCCTCATGGATGGAGTCCTCTGCTGCTTCCCTTGAGGACCTGAAACCCCAAGACTCTCATTCTTCTATGCCTCTAGTCCTTGCCCATATCCCATGTCCATTTTTGGGCAATGTCCCAAACCCTCTGACTTCCCCACCTGCCATGGATACAGCTCAGCACCATGGTCAGCAACACTCCTGCCAGGCAGGTCCCCTGCGGGCCAGCACCCCAATCCCATTCCCAGCTTTACCCTGTGGCATTTCTGATGTAGAGGAAACAGCCCAGCCCTGTGACCAGGGCAATGACAGCCAGGATCCCGATGGCAATACCAGCGATGGCCCCTGCAGACAGGGACGACTGGGGACCTGGGCAAGGAGAGAGAATCAGGGCCTGGGTCTGACACACTCTCATCCCTGTCCCCAGCCCATTCCCAAGCTTGTAGCTTTATTTCCACTGTCATTTGATGAGTGCTTGTCTTCCAGTCACTGGGAGAGAGAAGTTCATGGTAGTAATAACATGATTTCTGGAGTCAAATGGCCTAAGTTCACATCTCAGGTGTGTGACCTTGGCCATGCAATATAACCTCTCTGTGTTTCAGCTGTCTCTTCTGTAAAAACAGAGATAATATGAAGCCTACTTCATATGGTTGCTGGAAAGATTAAACATATATGTATTCATATCCAATATATGTAATGCTCAATATGTTTAATGCAGGTAAAGTATTTAGAACCATGGAAAGTGATCAGTCAGCATTGGTGTGATTATGACACTGATTAGGATAACGGATCAAATGCGGCCTTCAGAGGAAAGGGCTTTGGCAACCAGAAACCTAACTTTCCCCCAAGTGAGTCACCCTAGACCTCCTGAGGCCCTGTGAACATGGACAGTGACTTCTCTATCTGAGTCTCATTTCTTCATCTGCAAAGTGCAGTAAGTGGTACCTACTGCACAGGTATGTTGCCAAGGTGACATGAGACCATGAATGTTAATGCCGGGCACCCAGCAGGTGATTGATCAATAAACAGCAGCTGTTGTCATGAACACTGGCCGACTGCTTACCCATCCCACTTCTGCCAAAACCTTTCTTGAAGGGGTGAAGTCCAGCCACAAGAATTAGGAAGGCAGCCACACGAGGGTCAGGGGTAGGAGGAAAGGGCTCTGCTTTGGACGGACGGGCAGAAAGGGGCTTCCTGGATGCCTTAGGAGTTCTTGGTCTTATTCTCGGAGTATCTATTTCTTTATATGTCAAATAAGCATAGTAATCCATAACCTTACAGGCTTTTGAGAAGATTAAATGAGATCACATGTGAAAGAACCAGCATGGTGCCTGACACTTAGTAGGTGCTTTATAAAAGGCGATGATGATGATAGAAGCTGCCATCTACCAATCTCTAAGCTCCAGGAGCCCTTTATACGTGATCTCATTTAAATCCTACAACATCCTGTGAGCATCACCCGAACTCACTACTTCCTCCTCCTGAGCCTCTGTTTCTCTCTCCATCAAATGGTCATAACAAGACCAGAGGGTTATTCTGAAGATTCAGTGAGGTAATTTAGAAAGCTGAATGGGATCCTCTACTTTGTGGACAACTAAGAACACTGCTCTTGAGATGGCCAGCCTGGTTTTAAACCCTAGTCACGGGGCTTGAGTCTCTGCATCTCAATCTCTCCCATATGATGGAGACACCAATAGGCCTGCCTCAGAGCTGGCTGGCCAAGAGTATCCACGAAATGTCTGTTGATAGTATATGTGGAAAGGCTTGCTTTTAGGGTGTAGCACAGGCTCAATAAGGAATAATTTTATGTAACAAACATAATATGCCAGGCACTGACATAATAACTTTCCAAATGTTAATCTCCAACAACCCTATAATATAAACACAATTGTTATGTTTGTTTTACAGACAAGCAGTTGAGGCCCAGAGAGGTTAAGTAGCATGCCCAAAGTCACACAGCACTGGAGCCAGAACGTGAACAGTGACTGGCTAACAGCAACACTGTGTTGCCCCCTCAAGGACTCAAGACAGAAACATAGTAGTTCGCTGCCAGTCACATCCAGGTTGTGAATAATATGATTCCTGACTTTCCTTATCAGCTCACCCCTTCTCTCATTGGTTATCTCCCTGACTCATTGTACTTCTAAACTGAAAGGTAGGCATCACAAACCCCATTTATGGGTAGGAAAACTGAGGCTCACAGCAGCCTGGAGTGTGCCAGGGCGCACAGTTAGGAAATAGAGATTCTAGCGCCTGAGTGTGAGCAGTTGGGATTCAACAGCTCCGGATTAGGAACCTGTCCATGCAGGACTGTCATTGCCACACCCCAGCCCATGGTAAGGGAAGACTAGACGGCTGAGGCCAGCATTAGGAAAAGTCACTTGGCCCCAAGGAGAAGGTGCACCAGAAGGACTCACCTATCACTCTGATCAGGACAGAGGTGGAGCGGGCCAGGTGGGTCAGAGAGTTAAAAGCTATGCAGTTGTAGATCCCGTGGTGCTCCCAGGTCAGGGCCTCGATTATCAGCTGCTCGCCCGTACACACAGTGGTGGAGTGTGCAGAGGTCCAGTGAAACTCAGCATCCGGCTGGGAGTCAGCCTGACACTGCAGGGTCAGGCTGGAGTTGAGCTCCGCCTTGATGATGTTGACCACCTGGGACGCTGACCCCCTGGTGATATCCACTCGATCAGGGCCATCTGCATGCAGAGCCAAACATTATGCACCCATCCTCCACTGGCAAGATGTCCTATTCCACCCTGTTCCATTCCCATTTCTCTTTGGCTTCATGCCAATTAGAAGCAAATCCTGTGAATCTGATATTTAAAATGTATTTACGGCCCGACCCCATCTCATCACCCGACCCCATCTCTTCACCCCCAGCTGCCACCCTGGCTCAACCCCATCATCTCTTGATGGGTAATTGTGATCACCACCACCAGAGGGCGCCTCAAAGATCTCCAGTGGTAAGAGTGTAATTGACCAAGGGCAGCGCTACAGGACCCGAAAACGCATCCATAACTTTCTCACAGGCTACACCCTGCCAATACCGGAGTGTGCTGGAGAAACTAAGGGAGATCCCCTCCTGGGAGACATGGGATCCCTGACAGTCTTGATGTTCCTTAGACTCCATGGTGTTCTACACACGCCCGCCCAACCCTCTCTCCCTTTCTCCCTCACTCCAAGTCAGACTTGCATCTCAGTCTGATGGCTCTCCCTGCCTTTCGAGGCTCTCTCCCTACTTTTTCTGCACAGGAGTATTCCCTTAATAAAATCCTTGCAGGCATAACCTCATTTAATCCCATTGTGAGGCCTGCCTCTCCATGGACCCAAACAAATAAAACTCTTTCTATAAATTCCTCTCTCTCCCCTGCTTCCACTCCATAGACAAAGGCCAGAGAGACACTGAAAACCTAAGTCTAATCCTCTCTTTCCTCTGCTCAGAGCCTTCTGTGGCTCCCAGTGTCCTCACCATGGCCCGCAGGACCCTATGTGGTCCACTCCCACCCTCTCGACCTCTTCTGTTCTACTCTCCCCATAATTCACCTCTCCAGTCACCTTGGCCTCCTTGGATTCCTCTGACATGCCAAGCACAGTCCCACCTCATGTGCTGTTTCCTCCCCTGGAACTCTCTTCCCTTGGCCACCTGCACGGCTCCCTCCCAGGTCCTTCAGCACAAACACCACCTCCTCCAGGAGGCCACCTCTGACCACCCCAGCCAGGACTGCAACACCTTCCCAACCTCCCAGCCTGGACTGTCTTCCTTGCTGCCTCCAGCCCCATCTGACACTCCACGTATCTCCCCTGCTTCACTGTTTATGGTCTGTCTGCCTCACTAGAATGTAAGCTCCATGAGGGCAGGTGCGCTGTCTTGTCTGGTGCCCAGCATGCCTGGCCCAGAGCAGGAATTCAATAATTATGGAGTGAATGGATGGAAGGAAGAACTTCAAGCAAGGGAAGGAGGAAGGGAAGGGGAGAAGGTCCAGGCTGCTGGTGACTCACAGCTGATGTTCAGCCAGAGGGGGTCGCTCCGCGCCCGGCAGCCCCAGTTCCAGATCTCACACTCATAGGGCCCCGCGTCGTCTCGCCAGAGGCTGTGGATGGTCAGGGTCCTGTTGTCAGCCGACAGCACCAGGTGCTCACTGGGCTGGAGGAGCTGACCCCCCAGGAACCACTGGGCTCCAACCTGCTTGTGGGTGGTCTGACAGGTCAGGGCAACCAGGCTGGTGTTCTCCACAGGACTCAGGTTTGAGGGCGTGATGCAAGGCTTGGTCAGTCTTTCTGGGAACACACAGAGACACAAGGATGGGACCCAGGGACCTTCATCAGTCTTCTGCACATATGGAACCTACAGGATTTTCCAGGGATGTGTGTGTGCGTGCGTGCACACTTAGCATCTGAATGTACTGTGAGGGTGGTAAATCTAAGTCCTTTGTGTATGAGTGTGTCTTGTGTGACAATTACGTGAATGCGTTATGAATTTTGTGTGTAAGGAGAGCGTGTGGTATTTGGGTGTGTTTTGTGTCTGCTGTATCTGTGTGTGTTGTGTGTATATGTTTTGTGACCGTGAGGTATGGGTGGTGAACACAGGGACTTTGGGAGCAAGTGCGTATTGTGTGTGTATGTATTCTCTGTAGCTGAGTACGCTGGTGTCTGTGGTAGTGTGTGTGTCATGTGCATGTGTTTTACTGTGCGTGTATATCACTGTATTGGGCATGTAGTGTGCTTATGCATTGTGTGTGTGTTCTGTGTCATTGTGCACATGTTGAGGTGTTGAATACATAGCACATTTTCTGTGTTGTATGTGAGGATGTGGAGTATCCGTGTTGTGTGTGTCTGTTTTGTACATATTATGTTTTGTGTGTATATGTTTTTATAGGAGGATATGTTGCATGTCTGTGGTCTTGTTTGTTGCATTCATGAGATACGTGTGTCTGTGTTTTGTGTGTATGTCCTGGGTACTGTTTATGTGCTATGCATATGTGTGTGTGTATTGTGTGTACGTGGTGTAGGTGTGTGTGTATGTGTTGTGTGTTTGTGTTAGGTACTGTGTGCTGCACGTATTGTGTATATCTGTTGTGTGCATGTGATATGTGTCTTGTGTGAGTTTGTGTTGTATTCTGTACTGTCATGTGTTGTGTGCACTTATGTGTGAGTTGTGTGTGTGTCTGTGGTGCACATGCGTGAGTGTGCTGTTCCTGTGTGATTGTCACCTGTGTGTGTGTCTCTAGGTGAGGATGGGATGTTTGAATGTGGTGTTACTGTTTGTATGTATAGAGATTCACCTCCTCCACTTCCAGAGAATCACATTATAGACACTCCACTGAGAGCCAGCAAATCCTTGTGGAAGACGTGCCACACCAGGACCCAGGTCCTCCCCTGTGCTCAGAACCATGATCTGCCACCCACCACACGGGAACTCCCCACTCCACTGGCCTCCTCAAACTGTAGGATATCAGTGTAGCTCTGATTCTCGGAGAAACAAAGGAGAGGAACAGGGGAAAGAGACTCACCCAGGACTCGGACGTTCAGAACCCCCATGCGGGACAGGTTGGTGGCACTGTTGGACACCAGGCACCTGTATGTGCCCTCGTGTTCCCTTGACATGGCATGGATGGTGAGTGTGCTCGTGGTGTGGAACAAGCTCCCGATGGGCAGAGAGTCATTGGGGAGAAACCATAAATAGGTGGGGCGTGGGTGAGACTGAGTCTCCACTGAGAAGGTCGCGTTGGAGCCTTCTATCACCTCAACCGCCTCCCTGTTGGCCACACCAGACTTCAGCTTGATTTTGACGGGGTCAGGACCATCTGAGGGGACAAGAACAGTGGTAGCAGGAACAACAGCTTCAGTAACAGCTCTCTTAGGGCGAACCTGGGGAGTCAACAAATACTAACTTTTCTCCCCACCCAAACTCTGGGACCATTACAGAGAAGACGCAAGAGCCTGGTGGTGATTAAATGTCTTCCCTGGGTAGGTGGGAAGACACAGCTAAGCATTCCAGCAAATGCTCTTTCCTCACCCCTACCCAGACAATATTTTGGATCAAACATCTGAAAGTTAAAGAGCTCAGTTTTAGGGATGTCAAGTTGGTTGTTCCAGTAGAATCCAAGGAGAAGACGCCGCACAGGTATGCGCCTGGAGTTCAGGGGTGGACAAGCCCACGTTGGGATGGTATTGAAATCTGTGAGACCGAATGAGATCACCAAGGAAGTGGCTATCAGTGAGGGGCTGGGGAGAATGGAGAAGGACTTACAGCTCACGGCCAAGAAGGTGGGGTCACTGCTCTGGGCTTGGAGGACACCCCAAACTTCACATTGGTAAGTCCCAGCGTCCTCGCGCTGGACAGTGAGGATGGTGAGGTTCTTGCGATCCTGTGGACAGCCACGTGCGCTCGTGGAACACCAGGGGAAGACTGTTGGAGACCCAGTGGATGGTAATGTTGACGTCCTTGGTGTCACAGTAGAAGGTCACCATTTCCCTCTGCTCTATGGCAGTGCCTTGGCTGACTGAAATGGTGGGCTTGGCCAGTGGTTCTTCGGGGAGGGGGGAGGGAGACAGAGGCAGAGAAACGATAAAGGAAGACCCAGGAAGACATAGTCACAGAGGGACCCAGAGGAGCAGGGATGGGTTGGAACTGTATGCAGACACCCTGGAGCTCAATGACTGGGCTCAAACGCTGGATCTACTTCTCATTCTAGGTGTGATCTCGGGCAACTCACTTCCCTTCTCCAAGCCCCCTTAAGTGGGACTGTACAAATAAAACAGAGGGTCTGGGACATGACAATGGGTCAATTAACATCAGCTGCAAAGAAATCAAGCTTGTAGCAGGGTTGACAGTTAGGTTCCTCCTACCCACTTCTTAGCGAACCTTCCCCACCCACAGCCATGACAGCTGCAATCCACACCTTTACCCTTGCCCCCAACACCACTGATCAGACCAGTTGTTGTCAGACCCTGGCTGAGCCAATCAGGTTTGTCCAGTTGGAACTTTGGACATAGAACCCTGATGGGTGCTTGAGGTGTGGAGACAGAGATCAGAATGACAGCCTTGTTTTCTGTGCCCACATCTCTGAATCTGCCATGAGCGTGAGGTGACCAGGGGAGTCTCAAACACAGATGGAACAACATCCTTCTCACTTTGGATGGTCTTAAGCAGGCTGGCACCACGGGAGAGCTGGGCTGCGGCTGGCAGACTCCACACGGTCAAAAGTGAGGCTGCAGGAGGAGAGAGGAGGCGTTCAGGGACGGAGAGGTGTGTTGGGGGTGTCCAGTTATGGTCTTCATAAGTGGAGGGAAGTCTGAGGTCATGGATATGACACTCCACCCCTAGCAGCCTGACTCCTACCCACTACTTACTTACTGGTTGTGTGGCTTGAGGCCTGTTTTTATCTTCTCTGAGCCTCAATTTCCCCAGGTGTAAAATGGGAACAATATCATCTGCCTCCTAGAATTGTGGTGGGTGGTAATGAATATTGGCAAGCTTTAACTGGATCCCCTGAGGATCACTGAGCTCTCTCCAATGATGCTCACTCTGTGGGAGATGCATGATCAGCCTCCCCATTCCACAGAGAGGTAAACTCAGCTCAGATTGGTGAAGTCACTTTCCAAGACCATACAGTGAGTGTCAGAAGTTAGAGCTGAATCTGGCCCGCCAGCTCCTGAAGACTGTGCTGTCAACACCCTACAATTCCTCTGGTCCAGGGATGGGCACAGAACCAATCCCCGATAAAGGGGAACTTCTATTAACTTTGATGGGAGGAATTAACCCTTGGTACTCCCTCACACTTGCTCTCGGGCAGAGACCTCCCTTGCATGGGGCAAGAAAAGGGAACCAGGCGGAAGGAGTTTCCATTTGGCTGTTCTGTGCGCAGTTTAATGGAGACTCAAAGAGATGGTGGGCGTAGGTGGGGGAACCCCAACCCCAGCAGCTGACCTTGACACCCCCCGCCCCTCCCATCAGCCCAGTTAACAGAAGTTGGACTCCACCCCACCAATGACCCGATTTTAGCCCAAGCACTGCCTCATTCTCCGCTCAATCAGTGGTTAAGGGCTCGGACTCAGGATATTTGGGAGCAAATATGGACTCTGATTCTTACTTTCCCTGTTATCATGGGCAAGGGGCTTTCTCTTTGTGAGCCTCAGTTTCTTCAACTGCAAAATGGGGAGAATAGCAGAACTTACTTCATTAGGTTATAGTGAGGACTGAGGAGACAACAAATGTGACATTCCACAGTAAGTGGCAGTCACTTTTATTATTGTTACTGTTACTATTACTCTTGTTATTATTTCCTGCGCTTGTATTTCCCTATCTCCAATGTTATTAGAGGTGAAGCCCACAGGCTGTGTGCCTGACTCCCTGGGTTTTGGATCCCAGCTTCTCTGTTTGGGCCAGTGATGTCCTCTGTCTGAGTCTCAGTTTCCTTATTTGTAAAATGGGGATAACAGTAGTGCCTGCCTCGTTACTGTCGTAGGATAAATGAAATAAGGTGAGCGGAAGCATCAGCATTGGGCTCCACTGTGTCCATCCAAGACAGGAAAGTTCTCTCTGTGCGAAGCCTCCACCTGGACCTTTTCCTCCTGCCTCCCGTCCCCCCCGGGAGGAAGCCCCCACACACGTTGTGGCTGATACGTCAGCCCCCCGGGGAGGACCAGGAGCCCCTGTAGCCTGCCAGGTTCAGCCAGGCAGCTCCGGCCAGAGGGAAGAACCAGTCTCAGGACCACACAGCAAAGCCAGGCTGAGCCTCACTGCTGCACACCACACATGGCAAGATCATGTCTTTGCCTCCAAAACGCCTTTCTTTTCAAAATATTCTAGTTTCTCCCATTTGGCCTCAGATGCCCTTTAAGCATAAATTTCACCTCCATGCCCCGTCCTGGTGCGTGAGCTGGCCACTCAGGGCTGGTGCCTCCTCCCTCTGCTTGTCTCACTCCCGCCTCTCTGTTCTGCTCCAGCTCTGGGTCTCTGTCTCTCCCCACCCTGACTCCCCTTGAATCTTTTTTTTTTAATTGAAGTATAGTTGATTTACAACGTTGTGTTGGTTGCTGGTGTACAGCACAGATCTATGTACACACGACAGGTTATTACAAGCTATTGAATACAGCTCCCTGTGCTGTACGTAGGACCTTGTAGTCTCTATTTCTGTGTGTCTTTGAACAGTTTTCTTGCTGCCTCTTTATCCTCTGTCTCCCTGTCTCCTCTCTGTCTCTCCCTCCCTCTGGTGCAGTTTCTACTGCTATTTTCACTCTGTCTCTGTCTCTCTCTGGGTCTCTCTGGTTCGCTAGTTCTGATCCGCCCCCTCCTCTTTCTCTCCATATGTATGTTGTTTTCTCTGGTCTCTGCCTCTGTCTCCCATTGTCAGTCTCTTTTGTATTTGTGTTTATTTTTGTCTCTGTCTGTATTTCTCTCTGTCTCTACCTGTGTCTTTTGTGCACAGGTGCACGCACACACAGCCCCCCCGCACCGCCCACCCCATCTGAGGGGAGCAGAGCACTCACCTGAGAGCAGGATTCCTGCCCAGTGGGGCTGCTGTAGGTCAGTGGACCCCATGGATCCTGACGCCTGACTTCAGAGCACCAAGCTGACAGTGTCCCCGGCTTGCACACGCAGGCACTGTCCTCACTCCGGCTGTGAGGGCTCCCTTCTCTTCCCCTCTGGCTTGCTGCAAACTGACAGGGACTTCAACGACAGCAGACAGCAGCTCCCGGAACAGACAGGGGTGGTGGCATGGGAGGAACTTTGGCTGCCCCTCCGTCCCTTCACCCCAGGGCTCACTTTCCTCCCTCCTCTGCACAGAGAACAGCAGCCCCAGGAACCCTGGGGTTTCCTTCAAGGTGAGAAAGGAGAAAGAAAGCCCTGCCCTTTGGCCCTGGATCCCCTTGGGAATTATGCCTCCTCTCACCCCAAGCCTCCCTCCCCACCATTCTGCCAGGATGAGGGAGCAGCCAGGGAGACATGGTGCCAGGGAGGGACAATTCAAGAAGTTTAGAGTTAAAGGGACCAGGAACTGTGATCGTAACAGTTAACAGCTATAACAATAAAATAAAAAAATGACAAGACAGACCCAGTGCTGAGTTCACCGTGAACAGCCTGGAAATATTAAATAAGCTGAAATGATGCTTGTGATACAGATTCCTGGTCATAGAGGCACAGAGTGAGCTGGGCTGCGAGAACCCCCAGAGGGTGCCTGACTCAAGCTAGGAGGAAGGGGCAGGGAAGGCTTCCTGGAAGAGAGGACATCTGCGCTGAAACCTGGAGAACATAAAAAAAGGTTCAGTATATGAGAGTTAATTCCTCTCCTTTTCAAAGGAAATTCAAGTGGCTCCGGAACAGAGGAGGTGGGATGTAATTCAAGAGAAGGCTGAGAAAACTCTAAAATGATTACTTAGGGTGTGAGGGGCAGCTTGGCATCCAAGGAAAGAGATCTCAGCTCGCCCAGCTGCCTCGAATTGCTGCCACTGTTTGGGTCTCATTCGAGCCATGGACAGTCACCAAGTTTCTGCTCCAATGAAGCATGGGCTGAGCAAACTGGCTCTGGATCCAAACTGCAGGGAGGGGTTCAATCCTGGCTCCTCCACTTGCTCACTGTGTGGCGTTGGGCACGTCAGTTCTCCTCTCTCATGGTCACTTTCCTCTGCTATGAGATGGAGATGGTGCCAGTTTTGCCTCTTTGGAGGCTGCTGTCCAACTTCTCCACGCCCCAGCTGCGGTTTTTGGGGAGAGGTAGGTCACGTGTGTGTGTGTGTAGGTTCTCACCAGCCGACTGGGGATGAACAACAGTCTCCCCTCGCAAGATGGTCGTGAGGATCAAATGAGTTAACGGTGGGAGAGAGTGCTGGGAACAGTGCCCGGCACAGAGACGGTGCTCGATACATGGGAATCTCCACTAGGTGTCGTGACTGTCATGTGTTGTAACACAGTAGCCCCTGTGAGGAAGGTATACACTCAGTCATTCAACACACATTTCCTGAGCTCCTACTGCCCCTGCTCTATGGAGTCAGCTAGGGACAAAACAGACAGAAATCTCTGCTCTGGTAAGGAAAGAGACAATAAACAATAAACATAATAAATAGGTAAATGATGTGGGATATTAGAAGGTGATACATGCTATGGAAAAATGAAAAGTACAGTAGGGTAAGCGATCATATCATTCCATCTTATAGTTAAGAACACCAGAGTTTAGTTGGGAGAGTACAGCTCTGTGGTAGAGTGTATGCTTAGTGTGCACGAGGTCCTGGGTTCAATTCCCAGTAACTCCATTTAAATTTTTTTAAATAAATAAATAAACCTAATCACCTCTGCCTCTTAAAAAAAGAAATCATAAAAAAAGAAATGTAAATACTTTAAAAAATGTTTTTCTTAAAAAAAAAACAAAACACCAAGGTGTTATACAGGTGTGATGACTTGCCTAACTCAGGCCAGGGATTCTGGTGTCTATGCATGCTGGGACATTGTCCTGTACATTGTAACTGACTGCACTTCAATTAAAAAAACCCAAAAGATGGAGGATATAACATGCAAATGTTGGGGAGGGTGTAGCTCAAGTGGTAGATTGCATGCTTAACATGCAGGAGGTCCTGGGTTCGATCCCCAGTGCCCCCTCTAAAAATAAATAAATAAACCTAATTACCTCCCCACCACCAAAAAGTAAAATAATCATGCACATTTTATTCAAAAGAAAGCAGGAGTAAGGAACAAACTTCCAGTGGTACAATAAGTACCAGAGATGTAAAGTACAACACAATAAATATAATTAACACTGTTGTATGTTATGCATGAAAGTTGCTAAGAGAGTAAATTCTAAGAGCAAATCTTATCACAAGGAAAAAAAGAAAGGAAGAATGGCTGTATAAATAGCAAATAAAATGGACTTCAGAGTAAACAAAATTACCAGGGACAGAAAAGGACATTATGTAATAATAAAAGAGTTAATCCACCAAGAAGACATAGCAACTGTAAATGTGTACACACTAAACAACAGAGCTGCAAAGTATGTGAAGGATAAGTTGACAGAACTGAAATGAGAAATGGATAAGTCCACAATTATGATTTGGATACTTCAGCAACACCATCAACAACTGATAGACCACCCAGGCAGAAAATCAGCAAGAATATGGAAGAACTCAATACCATCATCAACCAACAAGATCTTGTTGATATTTATAGAGCACTCCATCCCACAAGAGCAAAATACACACTCTTTTCAAACATTCATGGAACATTTACCAAGATATACCATATCGTGAGCCAAAAAACAAACTTCAACAAATGCAAAAAAAAAATTGAAAACCATATAGAGTGTGTTCTCTCACACATGGAATCAAAGAAATATCTAAGATAATAGCAAACTTTCCAAACATATGGAAACGAAACAGCACACTTCTAAATAAGCCATGGATCAAAGAGGCAGTCTCGAGGAAGAGGGGACCAAAACACATGGAACTGAAAGAGAATGAAAATACAACACATCAAAGGTTGTGAGAAGCAGCTAGAACAGTGCTGTGGGAGAAATTAAAGCGCTAAACCCTTCACAGGACAAGAGGGGAAGTCTCAGAGAGTCTAAGCTCCCTCCTCAAGAAATTAGTAAAAGAATAAACAACCCATATCAAGAAGAAGAAAGAAAGTAATAAAGAGGCAGAAATCAGTGACATTGTCCAATAGAGAAAATCAATGAAACAAAAACCTTCCAAGTTATCAATAAAATTGATGAACCCCTGCTATTACTGACAAAGCACAAAAGAGGGAAACCACTGATTACTAATTTATCAGAAAATCACCAACTACCGATGTTAGGAAAGAAACAGTGAATATCATCACAGGCCCTGCTGACCACAAAAGGATAAGGAAATAGGACAGACCACTCTACACACATAAATTTGACAATTTAGATGAAAGGAAGCAATTCCTCAAAAAGCACAAACTACCACCATCAACCCAATATGAAATAGACCATTTGAATGGCCTTATGACAATTAAGGAAATTGATTTTGTAATTTTAAAACTCCCAAAAGAGAAACCTCCAGGCCCAGAAGGCTTTACATGAGAATTCTACCAGCTATTTAAAGAATCAGCAACAATTTTACACAATCTCTTCCAGAAAAGGGAAGAGGAGGAAATAATTCCCAATTCATTTCATGAGGCCAATATTACCCTGATACCAAAACCAAGCAAAGATGGGAAGGAGGAGGAGGAGAGGGAAGAGGAGAGGAAGGAAGGAAGGAAGGAAAGAAGAAAGGCAGGCAGGCAGGAAGGACTATAGACCAGTACCCCCACATGAATTCAGACACAAAAATTCTTAACAAAATATTAACAAACAGACTTTAGCAATATATAAAAGGAATTATACACCATGATCAAGTGGGGTTTATTCCAAGGATCCAAGACTGGTTCAATATTTGAAAATCAATCAATGTAATCCACCATGTTAACAGGCTAATGAGGAAAAAAAAATCACATGATCATGTCAATTGATGCACAAAGAACATTTCACAAAATTCAATAGGATCTCTTTTTCAAGAAATCGTGCTTGAGCAGTTAGATATCCATGAGCAAAAAGTGAATCTTGACCTAAACCTTATATAAAAATTAACTCAAAATAGATCACAGACTTAAGTATAAAACATAAAACTATAGAACTTTTAGAAGAAAACAGGAGAAAATCTTTATGATCTTAGGGCTTGGTGAGGAGTTCTTTTCTTAGACATGACACCAAAAGAACAATCATAACAGAAAAAGTGATAATTTATCAAAATGTTGAAATGTTTCTCTGCAAAAGACCCTGTTAAGAATATAAAAAGACAAGCTAAAGACTGAGAGAAAATATCTACAAACCACATATCTGACAAGGAACTTGTATCTAGAATATGAATATCTCACAACTCAACAGTAAAAAACAAACAATCTAATTAGAAAATGGCCAAAAGATATGAAGAGATATTTCACTGGAAAGGATATGTAAATGGCAAATAAGCTCGTGAAAAGATATTCAACATCATTAGCTATAAGGAAATGCAAATTAAGATCATGATGAAATATTTCTACACACTTATTACAACTAAAAATTTTTTTGTAATAGTTACATAGAAAGGGAAATTATGTAATAATAGAAGAGTTAATCCACCAAGAAGACATAGCAACTGTAACAATAGTAATAGTGACAATATCAAATGTTGACAATTGAACTTATTTACAAAACAGAAACAGACTCATAGACTTAGAGGATAGATTTATGGTTACCAGGGGGTGAAGGGGTGGGAAGAGATAAACTGGGAGTTTGAAATTTGTACCTCTTGGGGAGTGATGGAAATGTTAGGTATCTTGATTGTGGTGGTGGTTTCATAGGTGTTTACAGCTATCAAAATTCATCAAACTGTACATCTGAAATATATGTAGTTTACTGTACATAAATTATACCACAAAGTGTTTAAAAAAAACACAAACGTTGACAAGGATGTAGTGAAAATGGCTCTCTCATACACTGTGGAAAGAGCCATTCCGGAAAACAGTCTGGCAGTTTCTTTAGAACACTGAACAGACGCTGACCATATGACCCAGCAATTACACTCTTGGACATTTATCCCAGAGAAATGAAAACTTATGTTCACATAAAAACCTGTAAATGAATGTTTGTGGCAGCCTTATTTGTAATAGCCAAAAACTAGAAACCACCAAACATTCTTCAATAAGTGAATGATTAAATAAACTATGGTATGTTCATAATGTGGAATACTACCAGTAATCAAAAGGAATAAACTATTGAAATGTAGCTACTTAGATTGGATCTCAAGGGCATTGTAGTTGAGTGGCGGGGGAAGCCCCTCTCAAAAGGTCACATGACAAAATTATAGGGATGGAGAACAAATTGGTGGTAGCCAGGGGTTAGGGGTGGTAGGAAAGAGAGAGGTGAGTGTGAATGTAAAGAGCGCCAGGGAGATTTTTGTGGTGATAGAATAGTTCTGTATCTTGATTTCAGTAGTGTTTACATGACCATGTGATAAATTGGAACAGAATTCTACGTACACATCATACCGACAACATTCCTGCTTCTGCACTATGGTTATGTAAGATGTACCCATTGGAGGAAGTGGAATGAAGCATACATGAGATTTTTCAATGATACTGTATCTTTGCAACTTCCTGCTAATCCATAATTATTTCAAAATAAGAAAGAAAAAGAAAAGAAAATTTTAAAAATGAACTCTGTTCATTAATCCTACTCCTGGGCATCTATCTGGAGAAAACTAATTCGAAAACATACAGTGTTCACAGCAGCACTATTTACAATAGCTGACACATGGAAGCAACCTAAATGTCCATATATGTGTGTATGTGTATATATATATATATATATATATACACACACACACACATACACTTACACACACACACACACACACACACACACTGGAATACTACTCACCCATAAAAAGAATGAAATAATGCCATTTGCAGCAACATGGATAGACCCGGAGATTATCACACTAAGTGAAGTAGGTCAGAGAAAGACAAATTATCATATGATATCACTTATATATGGAATCTAAAAAAAAGATACAAGTGAACTTATTTACAAAACAGAATATAAACTCACAGACATAGAAAACAAACTATGGTTACCAAAAGGGAAAAAGGGAGAGAGGGATAAATTAAGAGTTTGGGATTAACTTATACACACAACTATTCACAAAACAGATAAACAACAAGGTCCTACTGTATAGCACAGGGAACTATAGTCAATATCTTGTAATGACCTACAAGGACAAAGAGTATGAAAAAGAATATCTATATGTATAACTGAATCACTGTGCTGTACACCAGAAAGTAACACAACATTGTAAATCAACTACACTTCAATAAAAAAATGAAACCTTAAAGAAAATATAACAAAATGTTAATAAATGTTTATCCTGGGGTGAGAGTACATGCAATTTTTCTCTTTTTTGCATACGAGTATTTTCTACAAGGAACATTATTACTGTGGGGTTTGTTTTGGTCATAATCATTTAAAAAAATCTTCCAGGGTTGTGAGATGCTTTCCCAGCTGCTACATGTTCCCCCATCAGTGATGGGGAGGTTGGCATCTCCTAAGACATTCCTGGGAGAATGACCTTGAAGGTGCAAGAAAGTGAGGAGGACAGAGCTTCTTCTGGCTGGGGACCTCTAAGCAGTGGGACAAGCAACAATTATTTGTGACAGAAAGTGTAGGAAACAGACACTCTCTGACACTGCTGGTAAGAATGCAAAATGGTATAATCGCCATGCTGGGGAATTTGGCAATATCTGACAATCTATGTGTGCATTTGCTTTTTTTAAAATTGAAGTATAATTGACTTGTAACATCATATTAGTTTCAGGTGTACAACCTAATGATCGATATTTGCAAATATTGTGAAGTGATCACCACAGTAGGTCTAGTTAACATCCATCACCACACGTAGTTGCAAATTTTTTTCCTTGTGATGAGAACTTTTAGATCGATTTTCTTAGCAACTTTCAAATATGCAATGCAGTATTATTAATTAGAGTCATGATGCTGTACATTACTTCCCTCTGACTTATTTATTTTAGAACTGGAATTTTGTACCTTTTGACCCTCTTCACCCATTTTGCCCTCCTCCAACCCTCACCTCTAGCAATCACCAATCTGTTCTCTATATCTTTGAGCTCATTTAAAAAAATTTTTTTAGATTCTACATGTAAATGAGATCATACAGTGCTTGTCTTTCTCTGTCTGATTTATTTCACTTAGTGTAATGCTCCCAAGGTCTATCCATGTTGTCACAAATGGCAAGATTTCCTTCTTTTTTATAGCTGAGTAATATTCCATTTATATCACATTTTCTTTATTCATTCAACCATCTATGGACACTTAGGTTGTTTCCATATCTTGGCTACTATAAATAATGCTGCAATGAACATGGGGTGCATATATCTTTTTGAGTTAGTGTTTTTATTTTCTTCAGATAAGTACCCAGAAATAGAATGACTGGATCATATGGTAGTTCTACTTTTATTTTTTTAGGACCCTCCATATTATTTTCCATAGTTGATGCATCAGTTTACATTCCCACCAACAGTGCACAGGGTTCTCTTTTCTCCACATCCTCATCAACACATTATTTTGCATTAACTTTTCCAACTAGCAATCCCACTCCTAGGGAAGTAAGCCTGAAGAAACACTTTCAACAATGTGAAAATACATGTGCACAAGGTTATTTGTTACAACATTGTCTGCTATTGTGAAATATTGGAAACTACCTAAATGCCCAACCATTTAGGACTGAATAAATTATGGTACCTCTACACAAAGGAGTACTATGCACCTATTAAAAAAGAATGAGGAAGAGTTCTATGAACTAATGTGTGATCACTTTCCAGACATTCTGCAAAATACAAAGAGCGTTTACAGTATGCTATCTGTTGTTTAAGAAAAAAGAGACAACAAAAAATAACGGGAAAAGAGACAATAAGAAAACATACAAATATCTACTTATTTTTACCAAAAAAAAAAAAAAAAAGAAAGAAAAGAAAACATAGGGAGGATAAATCAGAAGGCACTGAAGTTGGTACCCACAGGGTGGAAGAGCTTTGGGAGGGACATTTCTATCTGCATATATCTTTATGTGTAGTTTTAACTTCTGGAATCATGTTACTCTTCTACAGATTCAAGAATTTCAATTAAATCAATAAGAATTGGAAAAGGAAGAAATAAAACTGAAAAGCTGACTAAAGCAAATAAACCTAACTGTATTTAAAATTAGCATTAAAATCATACTGAGGGGAAAGGGAGGGAGGGAGGGCAGGGAAGGGACAACCCAAGTAATTTGCAAACGTATTATTTGACTATATGCAGGGGAACTGCAAATAATTTCTGAACTCTTTTTAGTAGGATATTTTTTGTAGTGGTATAGGCGAAGCAATTCAGAAATATTTTAGATGTATTATAATGAAAAAAATATATTAAGCAAATAAGTGAATGTGTTAATGTTGTTGGGAGCCAGTGTCCTCACTGTGGAAGAAGAGACATACAAAAATGGAACAGGGGAAAGTAAGAGAGAACCTGGAATTTGCAGCATTGGTGTAAACTCATGATTTTGAAAATATGCATAATTATGTGTATATGATGCATAAATGTACTTTCATATAATGTCCGTGCATAGGTGTGTATATGTGGATGTATGTGTGTGTCTGTGTATATATTCCCCAGCTCTGGTCACTGAAAGGTCCTAAAAAACAGACATCCCAGTAGTAATGAGTACACACTGATCTTGGCTTCTAATACCATTCCCTACTGAAAGGAACCAGGACTCCCCCCAGAAACGGTTGATCCATGACAGAAACAGGATATGAACAACATCCTGAATATATCTTTAGCAAACAACTCAATCCAAAAATGGGCAGAAGACCTAAACAAGCAATTCTCCAATGAAGACATACAAAAGGCCAATAGGCAACTGAAAAACGCTCAATATTGCTAATTATCAGAAAAATGCAAATCAAAACTGCAGTGAGGTATCACCTCACACCAGTCAGAATGGCCATCATTCAAAAGTCCACAAATGATAAATGCTGGAGAGGGTGTGGAGAAAAGGGAACCCTCCTACATTGTTGGTGGGAATGTAGTTTGGTGCAGCCATTATGGAAAACAATATGGAGATTCCTCAAAAGACCAGAGGTTGACTTACCATATGATTCAGCAGTCCCGCTTCTGGGCATACATCCAGAGGGAACCTTAATTCAAGAATGTACATGCACCCCAGTGTTCCTAGCAACACTATATACAATAGCCAAGACATGGAAACAACCTAGATGTCCATCGACAGATGAATGGATAAAGAAGTTGTGGTATATTTATACAATGGAATACTACTCAGCCATAAAAAGTAATAAACTAATTGACCCAGGAATCCTGCTCCTGGGCATATATCCAGAAGGAACCCTACTTCAAAAAGACACCTGCACCCCAATGTTCATAGCAGCACTATTTACAATAGCCAAGACATGGAAACAGCCTAAATGTCCATCAATAGATGACTGGATAAAGAAGGTGTGGTGTATTTATACAATGGAATACTATTCAGCCATAAAAATCGACAACATAATGCCATTTGCAGCAACATGGATGTTCCTGGAGAATGTCATTCTAAGTGAAGTAAGCCAGAAAGAGAAAGAAAAATGCCATAAGAGATCCCTCATATGTGGAATCTAAAAAAAAAAAAAAAAAAAAAAAAAAAAAAGACCATTAATACAAAACAGAAACAGACTCATAGACATAGAATACAAACTTGTGGTTTCCAAGGAGGTAGGGGGTGGAAAGGGACAGACTGGGATTTCAAAATGTAGACTAGATAAACAAGATTATACTGTATAGCATAGGGAAATATGTACAAGATCTTGTGGTAGCTCACAGCGAAAAAAAAAAGTGACAATGAATATATGTATGTTCATGTATAACTAAAAAATTGTGCTCTACACTGGAATTTGGCACAACATTGTAAAATGACTATAACTGAATAAAAAATGTTTAAAAAATTAATAAAATAATGCCATTTGCAGCAACATGGATGGACATGGAGATTGTCATTCTAAGTGAAGTAAAACAGAAAGAGAAAGAAAAATATCATGATACCACTTATATGTGGAATCTGAAAAAAAAAAGATAAACAAACTTATTTACAAAACAGAAACAGACTTACAGACACAGAAAACAAACCTATGGTTACCAGGGGAGGAAGAGGGTGGGAAGGGATAAACTGAGAGTTCGAGATTTACAGATACTAACTAATATATATAAAATAGGTTAACAACAAGTTCATACTGTATAGCACAGGGAACTATATTCAATATCATGAAGGAACTTATTCTGAAAAGCAATATGAAAATAAATATATGTATGTTCATATATGACCTGAAGCATTGTGCTGTACACCAGAAACTGACACATTGTAAACTGACTATACTTCAATATATATATATATATATATAAAAAATGTAATAGTGGGGTCCAGTTTGGGGGGACGAGCCTGGTGGAGGAGTGGTTTTGATCACCCCAAAGGTGAGGTCATCTTTATAATGTGTTCCTGGGGCTTCCTACTTCCACACTCCTCTTCTCTCTACTAAGAGGATATCAAGCTTATTTTTACTTCTTGTTCTGTCTGCTTCAGTTACTCTGCTGTCTGGAATCGGTGATTCATCTCTGTATTATATGCCATTAGCCCTTACATCTTTATTCTGTAGTGTGAGTTCTCCGAAAATACACATGGAATTGAGGTCGGTCTGAACTGACACCAGAATCATGTGTGATCGGCACGTGGCCACATCTAGGTTAGGAGGGAAGGAATAAACAAGGTAAGAGGTGCCAACAGCCTGGCTTGTGGAAGCAGAAGGCTCTGAACACACTGATTCAGAGAGCAAACTGGCAATGCTTCAGCGTACGGGCTCTGGGTTGGGATCCTGGCTCACTGCTTTCTAGCTGAGTGATCTTGGGCAAATGACTAGACCTCCCTGAGCCTCCATTTCCTCATCTGATAAGCGGAGATTATGACTATGTCCAGCATGAGGTTGTTAGGATATTAAAATGGCTGCAAATGCTTTGTCACTCCTCCGATGGAATGATGGAGACCACATAGGTTAACAGACCCAAGTTTGGTTCAGTAAGAATTCTGAAGTCATGGAGGAGAGTGGTCACATCCAGCTGGGGTGGCCAAAGGCATAGCCCCCCAGCTCTTAGGGCCTGCCAAGGCTGCTTGAGCCTTCTGAGGGAAGGGATCCCCAAAGACAGCCGTGAGCTTTTGTGTTGTGGGTCACACTCACCTCACCCCCTTGGCCATGAGACATGAACTAGGTATCAAAGGACAGTGAACATAGGAGGCCCCAGGAGGCCACATGAGAAGGGGGGCAAACCACTCCCGAGGGTCTCAGCAGGAAACTCCCACCAGACACCAAATTAAATGAAGCAAACCGCCCCCAGCCACAGGCACACAAAGCAAGTCAGGGCATGGGGCCCCCGAGGACGTGGACGCACTGCCAATGCCCTGCTGGCCTCAACGGAAAGCCCGGTGTGAAGTCATTCAAGTGGAGAGGGGTTCGTTGTCAGAAGACCGAAGGCTGCCTCCAAATCAAAGACAGGATGGGACTCGGTCTCGTGGACCCAAGCAGCCAGCACCCCCACACCCTCAGAGCAGCATCGTTCCATTTCCTTGAACTCAGACAGACCAAGTTCAATATCCCACTTCACATCCCACTCACAGGCTGTGCGACCTCCAGTCGTGTGGCCCCTCCAACCTTCCGTTTCCTCGTCTTGTTCTCATGCCCTGGAGGGATAATGGTAACTTTGCTTCCTGTGGGAACTCTGCCTGGCCCACAGCATGGCTTCGGGCTTGTTGGTGCATATGTATATATATTATGTATGGATATAACATATAATAATACGTGTTACATATAATGTTTATTGTTATGAATAACAATTATCCTCTCACCCCCAAGCTCTCTCCACCAAGGGGAGTAAATGGTAGCTACCGGTCCTGGACTTTATGTCTCTGAAAATGAGCCACCAGGGGGCGCCCGACTCTCTGGTTTTAAGCCCCAGACACCACTTCTCCCTGAAGCCTGCTGGTGCCACCCATTCTTGGACATTTTGAGGCCTCTTTTTCTAGAAAATTCATAGAAATGGAATCAGGTGACATGTGGTCTTTCGTATCCAGACTCTTCTGCTCAGCTTCACGCATCTGAGATTCATCCAAGTTGCTGCGTGGATCAAGAGCTTCGTTGTTTCATGGCTGGGTGGTCTTCCACTGTGTAGGGGGCCCATGATTTGTCCATTGACCTGGTGATGGACATTTGGATTATTTACAGCTGGGGCTGTGATGAACAATGCACGAACATACAGACAGGAGGGCCATCTTGGCTCTGGAGATCCTCCCTGCATGGCTGGGACTTCATCAGGTTGACACGCAGTCTATGTCCCCCTCTCCTTTGCTGTCACAGGTGTGTCTCCGAACCAAGCCTCTTGCACTGTTAACTCAGTCTCGGTGTCTGCTTTCCAGAGAACCCAGCCTGAGACACTCATGTAAAGTGCTCAGAAGAGTGCCTGGCACACTGTTTATCCTTGCGATTATAATATGGATGCAGGCACACGGATGCCTGCCACATCTGGTGCCGGATGCCTGGGTACAGCTGCAGCGCACAAAAGTCCCCACTGAGGGGAGAAGAGCAGCGCCGGGACCTGCCCCGCCTGGACCTGCCCATTGAGAACTTTCCAGGTGCCTCCATGGCTCAGCCCTACAGAGGGAGAGGGGTGAGGAGGGAGGGAGGGAGGGACTCAGACACCCAAGCAGAGAAAATAGAGAATTTCCCACCTACTTTGTTCTGTCCTCAGCTTCCCAGCCTGAAGCCATCTTCACTGGTAGGAAGCCAGAATCTTGGTACCATTCTGAGTTTTCACATGGTAAAATGGTGCAGCATTCTCTTATTACTGATCTGAGACAGCTCTTGGGACAAAAGGTGGCTTCAGGGCCTTTTATTACTGAAGAGGATCTGAAACAAGAGTTGCTTCTGGGGACCCCGAACTCACCCAGGGCCCCTACCTCCAGCCTTGGACCAGATGCCCAGCCTGGAAGGGAGAGGAGGGGCTGGATTCCAGCATCACTTGGGGCAGCGGCAAACACACCTTGTGCAACTTCAGAATCCCAGTCTAGACACCAGACTGGCACTGGCTGACAAGATTCTCTTTCCCAGGAAATTGGGGACTGAAACCAAGAGATTCTGGCTCAGCCTCTTAAAGAGAGGATATGAAAACGGGAGCTGGAGACAGCCTCCTTTCCCCATGCTGGGCGCCGAAAGACAGGTGAGGCCGACCTGTAGGAGAGGAGAAGAAAGGCAAGCAGAGACACAGAAACAAGGTCGTGTGGGGCTTCGATGAAATTCTGACTCTGTCTCCCTGTTTCCTTTCTCTTCTGAGACCTGGCTGAACCCTCTCACAACATGCACTGTGTCCCAGGACATACTCCTTCCTATTTCAAGGTGTCCCAGTTTAGTGCCCCAGTTACTACTGTTGCATAACAAATTGCCCCAACTTTGAGCAATTTGAAACAACTGCATTATTCTCTTTCTCAATATCTATGGGTCAGGAAGGCAGGAAGGGCTCCGTGGGGGTGGTTCTGGCTTAGGATCCCTCAGGCTGGTACACCCAGCTATGCCTCTCCTTCAGGCATCTTATTTAAGCCATTACACTTGGGGGCAATTTGTTTGCACAGCAACAGATAACACACAGACCTAGAAAGTGGCAGAGCTGGGAACTGGACTGAGACTGGAGTCTATGACTGGGTTTTCCTCCCTAGGAAACTGAAGCTCCCAGGCTCAGGCAGCGCTGGGAAGACTTTGCGGGGATGTAGGTGGTGATGATTGGGGAAGGGGACAGATTTAATGATTTCCTGAAAGGGGAGGATGGAAGTTTTGTGAATGAGCCTGAGAGCCAGAAACAAGACAGACACACAAAAGGGTATATATAGAATGTGGTCTGACTCCTGCCTGTTTCTTCGGGAAAGCTTTTTGGTTTTAGTTTTAGTGCCTGTGTGTTTGCTTCTTTGTAATCCTACCCAATTTTAATTATGAAGAATTTCAAACCTACCTACAAAGTAAGAGCAGTTAAATGACCCTCTATATCCCTTTACCTAGATTTCACAAATTATTAACATTCTGCCACATTGACTTTAACATACTCCAAAATCTTTCTCATGCATTTAGAGGGAAAGTATGCCAGACCTAAACAGACAGCTCAGATTCTCAAAGCCAGCACCCACGTAGGCATGAGCTAGAGCCTGAGACAGAGTCGGCCCTGCGCCCCTCCCAGTCACCACGCCCACCCTCCTCCCCAAAGGCAACTACCAGCATGAATCTCACACCATATTGTTGGGGCAAATTTAGTGAGATTGTTCGTCTCCGGCGGAGGCTTAAAGATTCCTTGGAGAATCAGCAGAAAGCTCTCTGGGCCTCCCTTCTAGATGAAAACGCGGATAAACGCAACCGCTGGCGCTCAGTTTGAAGAGATCCCCAGCCCTGAAGCTCCCTTGGGAATGAACTCCCAGGAAAGGGCAGAAGCAGGTGCAGCTGGCAGGGCTCGCTGGAAAGTTATCATTTAAAAAACAATGTGAAGGGCACTTGGGTTTAATTTTGTGTTAACAATAAACCTTTTCCCCCCTAAATCTGCAGCCTCTTTGGAAGGATAGGATTCATTTACACACCTGTGCCTCTCTCATTCTGTTTTACCCACTTTGGCAAAGACTTCATGGACGCTTGAGGCAATTTGCTGAAGCACCTTTTCTTTCTAGAACAAAAATTAAATTTGGTTTTCACTGTTCGTTAAATGTAATGTGGAATTTTACAGCACTCTGACAGATGCAAACACATTTCAGAGGGGCTGAATTTAAGGTAAGCTGGTCATGAGGAGAAGGCACCCAGGACTTAGAAGCAGAAGTTCAGGACCCAGAAGCCTGCCTCCCTTGGGTGGGTGGAGGTGTTGTCTGCAGACCAGCTCAGCCTTAAACCTGGATAATGAAAGTGAACAGTTACTGAGTGCTTCCTGTGTGCCTGGCACAGTCTTAAGAGCTTTATGGATTAAGTCACTTTATTCTCACATCAACCTTAGGATGAAGATATTAGTAATTTTACAAGATCGAACAGCCAACTGGTGACACTGGGATTTGCACCCTGGCCATCCAGCACAAGGTAATTACTGTGCATGCATTCCTGGGTATATATCCAGAGGAAACTCTAATTCAAACAGATACACGCACCCCAATGTTCATGGCAGCTCTATTTACAATAGCCAAGACATGGAAGCAACCTAAATGTCCATCAATATCAAGATGGTTAGTCTGCCATCTTCTCGGTCTGCCCACTTTCTGAATAAAGTCGTTATTCCTTGCCCCAACACCTCATCTCCCGATTTATTGGCCTGTCATGCATGGAGCAGAACAAGCTTGGACTCGGTAACAGAGATACGAGAAATATTCTGGAGGAAGAGCTAATAGGACTTGGTGACCTATTGGACGGGGGTGTGAGAGACAGAGGGGAGCTGGGGGTGACTCCAAAATGTGGGAGGGCTGAGGGTGACGAGGTGAATAGCAGTGATGCAGTCTCCATGGAGGTGCTGGGGGCAGGGCAGAATGGAGGTAGGTAACAAAGTCAAGTTCCCGCATGGGGCTTGAGGAGCCTGTGGGTCTGTACATGGCAACTTGCAGGAGACAACTGAATGGATTGTTCGGGGTCTCGGCAGGGAGGTGGGCACAAGAGAAGGGTGTTCGGGAAACACGGAGCAGGGGACAATGGTGTGCTGGTAAACTAGTTCTCTGGTGGAATAAAAGCCCTGATTTGTCATGCTTGTCAATTTCTGTGACGCACATACTCCCACCATGGCCAATTTTAAGCTTCTAGTAGCTTAACAACTAGCGGGTATTCCCGAATATTCAACAGCTCAACCCAGCTGGCAGGAGTGGCACTAAGAACCCTGCTAATTAACATCCGGCAAGCACTAACACTGTCTAACTGGCAACACACCCTCACAATGCGCTTTCCTTCTCTCAAAGGGGAAAATGGAGATGCAAACAGGTGCTTTGCTCAAAGCCATAGCCACCAACCAGCAAGTGGAGAGCCTGGGATTCGAACCCAGAAGACAGGTGTGATGCTGCGGAAGTGTTGATACTTTGACTGCTGTGCCCCAGAAGCTTCCTGAACTGAGCACTCACCGCCCACGGGGCACCACCCAAGGACTGTTAATTTCTAACGACCCTAGAGGTAGATTCTATCATTACCGCCTTTTTACACGTAGGGAAACTGTGGGTAGAAAGATCGAGAGCTCACAGCTGGCTGGTGGTGAAGGCAGGACTGGCACCCACCCTCAACCTCTGGGCTATACCACCCACAGGTCAGGCTCCATCCTCCACCCTTATTTCAATTCAGATCATGGAATCTTACTGAGAATCTGAGCTCAGTGATTTCAGAAAGGTTTTATCACCCTTTTATTTCAGTCCATATTATGTCACCAACATTTCCTCACATTGTTCAATTTATTTATCAAGCCCAAAATGATTTTAGTGACTGAGTGATTTTTCCAGTTGGGACAATCAGGACAAGGGAAACGGGCAAAACAGAATGGGGTTTGGGGGAGATAAATCCTGGAAGTCACAGTGGGTGTGGCTTGGGAGGCTGAGAGGCGGGAAAGCTCGGACCCTCCCAGTGGTCAGAGCCTTCGGGTCAGCACCCCTCCAGCACACCACTGGCCCTGCTGAAACAAGGAACTGCATCTGTGCTCACTGTGGATTCTAAGTCAGGGGAGCTTGAGGGAATCTGTCTCCCTCTCAGTGGCCAAAACTGTGAGAGGAGAGCTTGGGGACTATGAGTAGCTATGTTCTGGCCTCTGTGGAGAAAGCCAGGCTGTAAGAAGAGATAGGAGCAAACCCAGGGCACAGAGGGAGGCAGATATGAAAGAGAGAGGAAGAAATCCCTTTGAGGGTTTGAGCCTATGGTTCTAGGTGTCCTAGAGACACAGCTCCACAACTGTCTTGAAATTCCCTTACAGCACATTTCCCTTCTTCCTTAAACTACTTCAAGTTGGGTTCCTGCCATGAAAACCCAGAAGAATTTCAAGAAATACTCCTGCCTTGACAGGATGCACCCTGGATTTCTCCTCCATGAGAGAGCATTTTGTCAAGACTAGGTTCCGGTGCAAGGAACAGAAAACCCCAAAATCAAATGACCCAAATAAGTTGAAAGTTTAATTTGCTTTTACATAAACAGAATCTGGAGGTAGGGCACCCAGGGCTAATGTGGCAGCTTCATAATCATGGACTTAGCCTCCTTTCATATTATTGCTCTGTCATCTTTAGTATAACTTGTGATCCAAGATGGCTGCTGGAGCTCCAGCCATCATATCCACATTCCAGTCAGTAGTGCAAAGAAAGAAGGGGTTTTAAAAAAAATGCTCTTTAAGGCCAATCCCTGGAAGTCCCAGATAACAAATCTATTTATCTATTGGCCAAAATGTAGTCACATGGCAACACTTAGGTGAGGGGAACATAGACAATACAATTTTTGGTGGGCCAATCTGTCCATTTAAAAATCAATGTTTGTATTACCAAGGAAGAAAGGGGCATGGATACCAGGGGAATCTCTTCCAAAATCTTATTCTTCTGCAGAGATGGAAGGCATCCCGAACCCTCAGCCAGTTTAGAGGCTCTCTAAACTGAGAAGTTTCCTGACAGGTATTCAGAGAACTGGTTGCACCAAAAAGAAACTCATCAGTGGGCCAGTGGATGTAGCTCACCTAGGGCAGGTGGTAGCCTGGGGAGCAGGCATAAGGCCAAGGAGCTGTTGATCTCCTGCTAGAGCCCAGCTCTGTCCCTTCTTATCAAGAGAGGAAACCATCCCAGCCTCACCCAGGGCAAGGTCCCTGCCTGCCCAGCTGGGAGCCGATGCTAATCAGTAACTCAAATTTCCCATGAGGCAGCCACAGTGAGTGCTTTCCTGTGGTTCCCAGAAGCTGTAAATGGAGTGGGGCCCTGGACTCCTGTAACCCCCAGAGATGGAAGACCCAACCCCCCTACCCCTGTCTGGACAAACACCCATCATACCATTGTTCTCACCCAACATACACACCTTCACCACCAGGAGGCATCATTCACCTGGAGCACATCCAACAGAGTTATGCAGGGCAGTGGCATCTTGGTCTACATCCTCATGGGGTAAGAAGAAGGGGTATAAGAACCAGATTGAGGGGGTGTATCCTCACCCCACTGGCATCAGCTTCAAGAGAAGAGAATGGCAGGGTGGGGCAGGAGGGGGTGGAATAATAACAATTCCTCTTACAGCCCAAGTGACAGGGTCACAGCCAAGCAACAAGAATTTGGTGGCAAGTGGAGGATGGACTGGAGCTGGAGGGATAGGGAGACCAGCTGGAGGAGGGCTCTGAGCCGCTGAGAGAAGAGCAGAGGGCACCCTGACCCAGGCAGCACATCCTGAACTATCCGAACTAACTAGTCCCTTGGCCATACTTGTTAGGGTTCTGACCAGCAATCCAGGGGGAGGAATTGGACGCTGAGAGCAGCAACCAGTCCGTATCCTTTAGACACTTGGAGAAAGTGGGAAGGGTGCTTCAGGCTAAGGGAACAGCAGGGGCAAAGACATGGCTGTAGCCTCCTCATTGGGATCCCCAAACCACCAGGCAGGCACACTGGCTGGGAGAATCACCCTGTGGGAGGCACGGCGTGATCCCATCACTCATCTCTGTCTCTCTCACACTCAGTAGGTGAAGTTGGCAGGATCACATTTAGAAGACCATGAGTTTACAGGATTGTAGGCTTATATATTAAAAGCCTGAAGCTCAAAGCAAGGCTTCTTAATATTGTTCATCCATTGGAAAAACCTGGGGAGACTTTCAAATACTGATGAGGGGATAAGTGAGCTGTACACTGTACATCCGCATAGCGGAATACAGCTGCCCCTCAAACAACGTGGGGACTAGAGGCACAGACCCCCTGTGCAGTCGAAAATCCACATATAACTGGCTCCCCCAAAACTTAACTACTAAGAGCCTACTGTTGACTGGAAGCCTCACTGATAACATAAACAGTTTGACCAACACATATTCTCTACAGTAGATGTATTATACTGTATTCTTACAATAAAGTAAGCTAAAGAAAGTGTTAGTAAGAAAATCAGAAGAGAGAAAAAATCCTTTTACAATACTGTCCTGTATTTATCAGTACATAAGTTTGCACTATTTACAAGACGAACCATCTGCAAGTACCTACCCAAATACGTGATACAAAACACTGTAGATGTTATATACGTATTACCAACACTCAACATCAAAAATGAAAAGATAACGTGCAAAACAAATTCTTTCTTGTTTACAACCACAACAACCCATGCACTGATAATGAAGCAGCAGTAATAAGACTGCTTTATGGTAGGTAGCCTAGTGCAACCAGTATAATTGTGTCATGGTAGCCTGGCCTATAAATGTGTATGGCATACAAGTCTATACAGTATTGGAAACATCACATTTAAAAAAAAATCACTTACCTGTGAGTATAGACTGACACAGTTTCTCCAATTATGGGTTGGGGGGGCGGGAAGGGAGGGAGGGAGGAGGGCATACTCCACAGTAATGCAATTCTTTGAAAGCAAAGTCATAAAACAGTAAGAAAACTAACACATTGATTTTATATTAAGTATCATTCACCTTATGCCTATGTAAGGATAGGCACTTCAAAATAAGAATGGCATGCGACGTTCTACACATATATTCTTGTATGTTTATTGAAAAAATCCACGTAGAAGTAGACCCATGCAGTTCAAACCCAAGCTGTTCAAGGGTCAACTCTAATTGGCAATAAAAAGGGGTGAAATAAAAGGGCTGAATTTCAAAACCATTGTCCTGAGTGAAATGGCTGCTCAAAATGTACTTAAAAGAGTGCATTCAGTGTGATTCTACTGATAAGAAATGCTAAGAAAAACAAATCTAATCTTTGGGAAAAAAAAAAAAAAAAGACCAATCAGCAGTTTCCTAGGGTGGGAGATTAACTGCAAAGAGGCACAAAGGAATCTTTCAGGGTCATGAAAATGTTCTGTATCTTACTAACTACTACATACAAAATAGATAAACAACAAGGCCCTACTCAACTTTAGCACAGGGAACTATATTCAATATCTTGTAATAACCTATAATGATAAAGAATATGAAAAAGAATATATGTATAACTGAATCACTATTCTGTACACCAGAAACTAACACAACATTGTAAATCAACTATACTTTAACAGTTCTGTATCTTGACTGTAGTGGTGATTACGTGGGTCAAATATGTTAAAATTTCCACTTAAAATAAGTACATTTTAATGGATGTATATTATACTATGATAAAGTAAATTTTTAAAGTATATTGCTATCCTGGTCTGCCTTTGGAGATTATGATTTGCTTGGTTTGAGGTAGAGCCTGGGCACTAGAATTTTGATAAGTGATTCCAAAACATCTGGCAGCAGCAGTCTTCCAGGTGCACCCTGCAGATGTGCATCAGAGTCACAGGAGTTTGTTAATGCAGATTCCTGGCTTCTACCCCAGAGGTTCTGATGCTGTAGGGCTGGGGAGAGATTGGGATCCTCATTTTAACGAGCTCCCCAGGTGATTCTCGAATGCTCTAGAATTCTCTAGAACTTGAGAGCAATTGGCTTAGAATGTGCTGTGGGTTGGGTCCTGCTCCCAGGGAAAACTAGGGGCTGAAAAGAACACAGAGCTGGGCCTTGCTGTGCGCCCTTGAGCCAGGCTCCCAACCTCTCTGATTCTGCTTTACCTTGCACACCTAAGAACACACAACTGTCCACTACAGTGGCCACTAGCCATGTGTGGCTAGTGAGCACCTGAAATGCAGGTGGTCTGCTTTGAGATGTGCTCCAAGTGTAAAATACACACTGGATTTGGAGGATTTAGTACCAAAAAAAAGAATGTAAAGTATCTCATTAGTAATATTTTCTATTGAATATATATTGAAATAACAACATTATGGATTACTGGGTTAAATAAAATATATTATTTAAATTAATTTTACATATTTCTTTTTGCTTTTTTTAATCCCCAAATTTCTTTAACCGTGGAACCACTTTTTTTCACAATGGGAAATGCATTTTTTTGTGGAATTCTACTTAGAGAGGCTCCAGAAAAGACAAGTCCTGATTGGCCAAAGGCTGAGCCAATCATGATGCTCCCATTCCCAGCAATAGGCATCTGACCTGGTTCTGGCCTATGCCAAGTGAGAGGAAGTCTGTGGGGGGCTGATGGGAAAGATTTTATTGGACCTTGAAGAGAACTAGGACTAGCTGGTCCTGGCTTCTGCTTTCGGAAGCTGTTGTTGTCCCATATGGTGATCATTTTGGACTGGGAAGGGACTCGGCCCTGGAATTCAACCTGCTAAGGGCCGGGAACGGAGATGCAGAACCTGGGTCTTCAGTGTTATCTCTGAGCCACTGTGTTAACCAACCCAGAACTGCCCTATCATTGGAATCCCTGCTGCATAGGATCATATATGTCAGAGTTTTAAACTATTTTAAGTTGGGTTATCTTTTTTTTTTTTTTTGCAGCCAAAAGCATGATATTTTGGAGGCTGGTTTTCTCACCTGATCATAGTCCAGGCTCAGTTAAGTATAGGATGGGATAAGGAGCAGGGAGACAGAGGGCAAGAAGGAATGTCCATTAAAACATTTTAAAATACGAGATGAACATTATGGGAAAGAGCACAGTGCCACCCGCCCCCCCGCCCAAGTAAGACCTGAAGACTGGAGTTGTAACCATTGTAGACTTCTCAACTTTGTGAGAATACAAGAGTTTTTCAAATGCAGCTCCCTGAGAGGTGAGGCGATTGTGCAGAGGCAGATTTTTTCTGAGATCTGGGATAGCTGAATGCCACCACTAACCTCGAGTTAGGATACAGCTTAAAGTGACAGGTCATTGAGTCCAAAAGACTGGCCTGTGTTCACAGCCATCCTGGAACAGCTCGAACTAAAATTTTTACTTTTCTCTCCTATGTCACTTCTTCATTTTGATGGGTGCAAAATGTTGCATGCCTCATGTTCTATTGATAATTCTATTATTCCCATTTCCTTCTACATTATAAAAGTTTTGACCATGTTGAAGCTGCTTCTTTGTTCTCCTCTCAACACTGAAAAGAAATGTGATTGCAACACTTGGTCTTGGAACTCTAGGCTGTTCTAACTGGTAACAAAAATCTGAGCAACAAGAAAGAAAATGTTCTCTCTTCTCCTGCAGCTTCTGAAAAGCAGACTCTTTTTGCCAGGTGAAACTCTCTTTACAAATGTTACAAACAAAGGAGTCTTATAAGACACCCAGACTTCAAAAATTGAGGTTGCTGCATCCTTTGAGAGCCCCCACTAACCTGCTGTGTTAGTTTGCTAAGGCTGCCCTAACAAAATACCACAGACAAGGTGGCTTAAACAACAAAGTTTTTTCTCATAGTTCTGGAAGCTGGAAGTCCAAGGTCAAGGTGCTAGCAGAGTTGGTTTCTCCTGAGGTCTCTCCGGCTTGCAGATGGGTAACGTCTTGCTGTGTCCTCAGCTGACCTTTCCCTGTGTGCACGAGCATCTCTGGTGTCTCCTCCTCTTCCTATAAGGTCACTGAATCAATTGGATTAGGGCTCCACCATTATGACCTCATTTAAACTTAATTACCTCTTTAAAGGACTGTCTCCAATACAGTCACACTGGGGTTTAGGGGCTCAACGTATGAATTTGAGGGGGACACAATTTAGTTCATAATACTTCCCAAATCTAGACTGGTTGTCTTAATAATAATCTGTTGCCCCAGGTAATAAGATCTACAATGATACTCCCTTTTCCTGAAAAGTGCAAAGACTTCAGTATTCATTGTCACTTCTCTCTTCTTCCATCCTCATGGAGCTAAAAAGAACACCTGTGATTCTGCTCGATCCTTTTTATTTAAACAAACAGTGTTGTGTCGTTTAAATTGTTTACCTCCTTTTGCTGTATGGGCCATGGCTGAAAACAGCAAGGCAAGAAAACTGCTTTCACTTGGGAGGTGCTATTGCACTTGTGTTTTCTAAATGTTGGGAGGATGGGTCTGGTGTGTGACATTCTTGTGCATCTGATTTGACTTAGGATTGGATTGATTAAATTGTGAGAGACTGAAAGGGACAGACCCACGCCAGGGGTAGACAACTGGGTGTCCTCTGATGGAAAAGGTAAATAATGCTGTTGCCACCAGACCCCACAAGCTGAAGAACTGAGGCTGCAGAACTGACCCACTAGGGGAGCTGCTCCCTCTACCATCACTGAAAGGTGGGGAATCAAAAAACTGCAGCTACAGGCATACCTCAAGATATTACTGGTTCAGCTCTAGACCATTGCAATAAAGCAAATATCATAATAAAGCAAGTCACAGGAATTTCTTGGCTTCCCAGTGCGTATAAAAGTTGTAGTCTATTAAATGTGCAATAGCATTATGTCTAAAAAATGCACATACCTTAATTTGAAAATACTTTATTACTAAAAAATGCTAACCATCATCTGAGCCTTCAGTGAGTTGTAGTAGCAACATCAAAGATCACTAATCACAAATCACCATAACAAATATAATCATAATGATAAAGGTTGAAATACTGCAAGAATTACCAAAATGTGACACAGAGACGAGGTGAGCAAATGGAAAAATCGTGCTCGCTGATAGACTCGTTCAACACAGGGTTGCCACAAACCTTCAATTTGTTAAAACAAAACAAAACAAAACAAAAAAACTAACAGGCCTGTGCTCCAGAACCACATCATGCTTGCTGGATTCAGAAAGAGAAGAACCTCTTAAAATGCATGAAGCCAGTCACTAGCAGTGCCTCAGGAAAAAAAAAAAAAAAAAACAAACCACCAGCCTGTTCATGACTGTGCTTTCCAAAATATGTGGCAAAAGCATCGTAAGCAGAATCTCTGTTCCACTTTCTCTTTCCAGATCTCATGCAAGTGGGTCAGACTGGCAGAACCCTGGTTTCAAGGGACATAAGGAAGTGTAGTTTTAGCTATATGAAGGCATGCCAGAAGAAGGAAGGCTCGGATGGTGAGCAAATGAATCCACAATCTAAAATCCCTGGGACATTTTCTCTTCAGCTTCCTACATCCAGGGGGAAACCCATACCTGGTCTTTCCCTGCGTAGGGAGGGCCTGCTTTGCATTAGAAGATCCAGATAACCTCTGGTTTCTTTACACCTACTTTTCTACCAGCATCTGGGTGGAGCCTTAAGATCTCAATGAATATCACCCCTCATCCTGGTCTGCAGGCAGAAACAATTGAGAGAGAGAAAGAGATGCAGAAGTAAGCAAAAGGGAGGGTACCACGATGGCTTTATTATCTGAACAATAAACAATAGCAGGAAACATGGCCAGGTCCTGTGGTCCATTGGGTTTGCCATCACCTTCCCCTACTTTCTGCTGCCTCCAAACTGAATGGCTTAAAATTTGTCTGTGTGTAACAGATTCAAAATGACAATAACTTAAATTACACATACTCAGACAGGGGCTATGAGTTTGGGGAGGAAAATACCACAGAGGTGAAGTGCCCTTCTTATCACAACATATTATGAGCTACATAATACTCACATGACATCACTAGTGATGGTGGACTAAGCTATCTGACCCTAATAAAAGAGAAGTGACTTATTAAGATGTCACATTTGCCATTTGCCTTCTTTCTTCCTATTTAAGTAGTCAATCCCTTCCCCAAGTTAACTATGGACTCAATGATGGTTTGTCATGATTTCTATGTAAGTAGAAGTTACAATTTCTATGTAATTTAGCTATTTCTTGGAATATAAGAAAGGGTTTATTTAAATTGCATCCTACCTTGGTTGGACTGTAAAGTCAAGCTATGTACCTGATTGCTCCTGGCCCTCTTCTATTTTTTTAAAAAACAAATTTTAAAAAACTTAATTGTGGTTTTTACAAACTCTCATAATATAAAATTTACCATCTTAACCCTTTTTAAGGTGCAGTTCAGTAATGTTAAGTATCTTCACATCATTATGTAACAGACTGGGACTCATGTTCTTTTGGTGACACACCAAAAATTTCCTCAGTCATGTGGAAAGAAATGTTTTATTTTCATCTGCATTAATGTAATTAGTATATTAGTATATAATTTGGGGGTCGTTAATATTTTAAAACTGACTTGAGCTTATTTTAGTTCAGTCATTTTAAAGAAAACTATTGAGTAAACAAATTAAAATGGATGTGGGTGTGATATGGAAGGATTTATGATGTGGTATGAGAAAGACAGAAGCTTGTGAACCACTGACCTGCTAAATTCTCCTTCTCCCCCAGGGTCAGTGTAACCATCGCCTCCGCAAGGGGCTTCCCCTCCCCATCCTCAGTCTCTGCTAGATCCCAAGTCATATGCTCTCAAAACTCTATTTTTCACTTTTCCTTTCAAAGTTCTTTTGGAGGCAAGTAACTGAATTCCAAATCAAACTGTTCTGGGAAATCAATGAGAATATATATAGACTCACATAAAACAAAATATGAAGGAGGGAGGTGTGTATAGTTAGCTCAGTGGTAGAGCACATGCTTAGCATGCTTGAGGTCCTCAGTCCAATCCCCAGTACCGCCATTAAAAATAATTAAATAAAAATATTAAAAATATGAAGGATTAGCACCACACCAACTTTAGGCACAGCTGGATCTAGGTGTTTAAATGATGGCATCAGAAATTTCTGTCCATCTACCAGCTATGCTTTCCTAAGGTTGGCCTCACTCTGAAGCAGCATCTCTACTCATGATTGTATCCACAGTTGTATCCTTTCAGCTTTAGCAAGAACAGCAGAAAGAAATGCTGTTTTCTCCAGAGCTCCAATAAAAATCCTCATTTTGCTCCTCCTTGGCCTGCTTTAGGTCATGTGCCCAACTCTCAAGACATCACCCCGGCATGGGATTGATATGCTCTCATTGGCCAGGCTTGGATCACATGTCCAGTCTCTACCCAATCACTGTGGTTGGAGGATGAAGTGCTCTGATTGGCAAGACCTGGGCCCTTCAGCTCCAGGGCACCAGATGCTGTTACCCAGATAAAAGAGAGTGAATGCTGGTGGAGCGGAAACTACAGTCCTCATCCACAGATGGTTATTAATGATGTTGCAAGTATTTGCTTATCATCCTTTGGTCATCCCCTGGCCTACCATGTCCCCTAACAGAGGCCTTCAGAAAAATCATAAAAGAGGCAGTATGGCTAATGCTAATAAAGACATAACCAAGTCACTTGATGATGACTGCTTTAGAGACTCATGGAGGAAACTTTGCCCCAGGGTGGGGTAGAACCTGGACATCTCCGGGAGAGAAAAGCATGAACTTCTGAGTTCAAATTCCAACACTCATATTATGCTCACCCACTTACTCATTCTTTCATGCATCCCCTAAAGGAAATTTTTTCACCCATAATGTGCCAGGTACGGTTCTAGACACTGGAGACACAGTGGTGAGCCAGACAAAAATCCCTTCCCTCCTGGATCTGACATTCTAGTTCAGGAGGTGGGTGTAGGGGAGTAGAGACAGATAAATAAACAACCAAACAAAGAAATAAATAATCTCAGAGAGTAATAAATATTGTAAAGAAAATTAAACAGTGTGTCTTGCTAGCAAGAAGCTGGGGCCTGACTTACAGTAGGTGTTAGGGAAGGCCTTTTTAAGGAGCTGATATATGATTTGAGGCTGGAATAATGAGATGCAGTCAGCCATGAGATGACGGGGGTAAACCTCTAAGAAGAGCAAGTGCTAAGGCCCTGAGGTGGCTTGATCCAAGACCTGACAAAAGCCATGGTGAATTGCTGAGAGATGTCAGGTGAATTACTCAGCCTCCATGCACCACTGGAAAATAAGGATGATCATACCAGCCCCTCAAGACTCCTATGAGGATTCAATCAGGCAACTATAAAAGGCTAGTGTTGTGCCTGGCACACAGCAGGTGTTCAGTGAACATCAGTTATAGTTTAAGCAATAAAATTATTAATTAGAGAAGGAAAGAATGGGTCTAGAGGATCAAAAGGATGTGAGAAATGAACTTTTGTGCCTTACCCTTCCAAAATCCCAAATTCAGGATACAGTATGAACAAGAGGCTTCTGAATATGACTCCCAAGACACCCCGGCTATCAATAATAATTTGCATTATTTTAATAGCTATGTTCATTTATTGAGTACCTACTATATGCCAGGCACTTTGCTGGGAACCTGATGTCCATGGGTCCCTCTGACTCTAGGGCAGGCATTATTATTAACACCCCCATTTTACTGAGGCTCAGAACAATAGTCAGAGAGTCTGGAGCAAAGCCAAGAGGCCAGCACCGCCTACCTGACGACCTTTGGTCGGTCCTCTCCTCTGACGTGAGGTTACAGAGGCAGGACAAGCCTGCCCCACCCTCCACCTTCATCATTCTCCAGGTCTGGAGGGGCTGGGAGTGGGAGCAGAGAGAGAGAGGGGAGTGAAATCTCAGAGCCCCTTCTTCAGGGACTCCACCCTAGCCTGCTCCCCACCCACCACAGCCATCAACTCAGTGCTAGAGAAGGGTGACCACTTGGAGGTGACTTTCCAGCCCAAGGCTGGAACCCGAGACTGGACGAAGCGCAGGTGTTGCCAGGAAACGCTCGGGGCACGTGCGGGGGCGGGGCCAAGGCTGAGTACTTGACTGTGCGGTCTGGGAGACCCCACTCCTTACCGGCGACCTCCTCCGCGCCACCAGGACAGGACCCGGCATGAGGTGTCCTCTGGGCGCCGGCTCCGGCCACAGCCCTGCCTGGAAGAGGCTGCTTCTAACAGGTGCGTGAGAGACAGGGGTAACCCTACAGGCTGGGGACAAGATAGGGACATCCCCAGGGAGAGTCTCTATCCAAATCAGAGACGCTCCCACTCGGAGCTCTGACTCTGGTCAGTTTAAAACCCATGCAGAATGGGCACCCGAGATCTCTTGAAATTCCCAAGAGGCTGTGCAATTGACCCCCCTTTTAGAAGGAGGAAAATGAGGCTTAGATAGGGGCGGGGTCACCTGCCCAAGAGCAGGCAGCTGGCAAGGGCAGAAGCAGAATCCAGGACCCCACCTCAGCCACTTTCTACCAGAGCATCCCGTCTCACCCCAGCTATCCATATCTAATAACAATTTTAATAATAAGAACAGTAATAATAATAACAATCATAATATAGAGAGGTCATTGTGACTGAATACATCTATGTGGCAGCCTGTTCTAAGTGCTTTCATGTAGTAACATTTAATTCCCAACCCCATGAGGCAAGGGCTGTATGATCCCTATTTCATAGAGGGGGAAACTGAGGCACAGAGGGGTTATATATCCTCCCCAGGCCACACAGCTTGGAAGTAGCAGAAGGAAGATTGGAACCCAGATGGTCTGGCCTCCAAGACCACACCTTCCAGAGATTACACACATCTGCCTCTCAGATAGTTAATAAATTGCCTCTATTTCCAGGTCTTAGAAAAGGCCAGTTCTGTATCATTTCCAAACCTCAAACTCCACCTAGTTTAAGGCTTTGCCTCCTCCCCAGCTCAGGCCTGGTTCAGACTGCAGTGAGGACGTGGTGGGATGTGGTGGGCCTCATTCCTATTTCTCTCTCTGTGTCCTTTCTCCCCACCCAGAGCTGAGGTCTGCGGCCCCCCAAGGCCATGGGCAGAGGGTAGGAGGGCTAGAAGGGGGCAGGAAAGTTTCTACTTGGCTGCTGTAGTTGTAAGGTGAAGACATGGCCTCCTGTGTGGCTGAGGCATGGTTGAGGGAACCTACCCAGCAAGTCCTCTCCCAACGGGGGTGTCTTTGCCAGGGTGGCCTCCAGCTGGCTCCCTTCCGAGGCATCCACACTGGCTCATGGGAGACTTGTGAACATCTTTGTTGTCCCACCAACAGCTGGAGGTATGGGCCATGTTAACCCAGCCCTCTCTCTCCTCCACCCCAAAGGGCCTCTTCTCCATCCCTCCCCTGGGGACTTATCAGTTTAAGTTCCCACAAACTCCAGGGAGCACAGCTCCAGCTGGCCAAGAGGTTCCCTTGGAGCCATCTTCATTTGGCAGGGGGTGCAGAGGAAAGCCTCAGCCCCTATCCCCACCCCTCAGGTGGACCCCCCGGTTCATCCTCACCTCTCCTGTAGAAAGCCTCACTCTGTGCCGCCTCCTCCTCTCCATGAGCTCTTGTCTCCCGTCCCAAAGCCTGGTGAGCACAGAGCGGCTGGTGCTGGAGGAACTGGGGATGGGCAACCCATTAGCCAGACCTCAATTGAGAATGTAGGGTTCTTGTCATCTGCTGTTTTGTTCTCAGCCTCTGAAACCTCTGGGGAAATTTTGAGACAATGGGAGAGTCAAGTTTAACATTCTGGTATATCTATCTGGTATAATCTGATATATATATGTATATATTACACATGCTGGCTTACATATATAATCAATATATATAGTGATTCAGGGAATGTCCTGGGCTCGAATAGGAAAAATTTGAATAGAGACTTTTTCCCACTTGATTGAAGGTTAGAGATAAAATAAAACAGCCATGCTCCTGTCAAGTAAGAGTTCTAGGGGGAGGGTAGAGCTCAGTGGTAGAATACATGCCCAGCATGCACAAGGTCCTGTGTTCAATCCCCAGTGCCTCCATCAATAAAATAAATAAATAAGTAAACCTAATTACCTCCCCCTGAGGAAAAAAAAAAGAGTTCTGGAATCATCTATATGTTTCCAGCTCTGAAATTCCATATATATATATACACTTTATATATTTATATATATACTTTATAGGTATTTTTATATAGGTAAGGTATTATTATATTGTGTTTACCTTATATACAAGCTATATATGTTTACATATATATAAATACCTATATATATATATGTAAAATACCTAAATATATATGTATATAATACTTAAGTTAGACCGTCCTCGGCCCTGAAAATTCATGATCTCATTGGATCTCAGGCACTCCTATGAACTGGCTACTATCCACCCTCCATGACGAGTGGGAAAACTGAGGGTCAGAGCTCAGAAATAAAAGTGGCAGAGTCAGGTTTATGAACCCACGTCCAGTGGCCTCAAAGTCTGCAAATGAAACCATGATTCTACACCGGCTAGAGTGAGGATTGCTCACATATGAGGTTTCCTTCTCAAGATGCCTAAGGACACTCCTGAATCACCAGGTACCTGCAGCTGTGTCCGAGTCAGAACTCAATCCCAGAATGTGAACTGTATGACCTGGGATCTCCCCCTCTGGTCACTTATTCAACAAACCCCTGCCAGTGCCTGTTCTGTGCCCAGCCTGTGCTGGGTGGTGCTAGAGACACAACAGTGACCAAGACAGTCCCAGCCCTGCCCTCCTGGGGCTCACAGTCCAGAAGGAAGACAGACCCATCCCCAGATCGCACTGACCAAGCATCGCTGGCTGGGGCAGGAGTGGGTAGGGGGAGGGAGACCCAGACGAGAGGACTCAGGTCTGGAGCTGGGGAGGTGGTGGATGGGGATGGGGATGGGGAACCTTTCAAACCTGTCAAAATCGAAACAGGACCTCAGAAAGATAGGACACCAGCTATGCCAATTGCATCCCTGTGCTCTTGCTTCATAAGCATAAGACAGCAAACTTTTCCATCAAGACAGAAGAGCAAAATCTTGAGCAGGTTCTTGGGTATAATACTTTATTCCTGTCACTTTGGCAAGAGCTTCCATCACCCCATCAAGTCACTGAAGTTCCCTGCTGAAACATCGTAGTATCTATTACCAAGCACACTTGAGGGTCAGGGAAGATTTCAGAAGGGGAGGTGGGGGCCTGGGCTTGAATCACAGCTGGATATAGAGTTGGGGAGGAACAGCATTCTAGGTGGGGAGAACAGCACAGGCAGGGGCCCAGAGGCCAGAGCAGCTGCACGGAGTCTGACTGATGCAGAGAATGAGGAAAGAGTGGTGAGAGGGTCTTGGAGATGTAGCAAGGGTGCCAGGCAAAAAAAAAAAAAAAAAAAAAAAAAAAAAAAGGGAGGGGGATGCCAGGCAAAGGAGCACTGAGGGCACTAGGGAGCCATGGAAGGTTTACGAGCAGGGGGTTAGAAAAGTCACACTAGCTGCCGACTCAGAGATAAAAATCAATGGAGGAGGGAGGTAGGCAGTGAGCCCCCCAGAAGGCCCTACGGCGGGACAACTCCCAGCAATCCACTTATGACCGTGGCTCTGAGACTTGTGCTGGCTGTGCCTCAGTTTCCCTGCCTGTAAAACAGACTAGTGCCAACCTCAGAGTTGCTGAGAGGATCTGTGAGGTAACAGTTGAGAGTTTGGCGCAGTCCCGGGCACTCAGCCAGCACACAGTAGCAGCTGATTGCTGGAAGCCGCCTTCTGAGACCGCTCACTCCCACTCCCAGGGCTCAGTGCATGTGTAGCTGACGATGCCGCCTGCCCTGGGATGCATTCTCTCTCGCCACTATTTCTTATTAATTTACCCAGAAGAAACCTGATGTATTAACATCTGTTCTGTCAGTGGCTATTTCTGACCCTTAAAACTTAACCACTTATTCTATAGCTTTTTTATCTTAAAAGGCATATTTACAGTACTTGTGAGTGTGGAGGCAAGAATGATAAGAATGATGATAACTATAATGTCCAGCATTTATCCGACAGTCACTTTGTTAGTGCACTAGTCTAAGCACTTTACAAGCATTAGACCAGGGCTTCTGAGCATCGGCACGACCGGCAAGTTGGACCCGATGAGCCCTTGTTGTGGGGGGCTGTCCTGTGCACTGTGGGATGTTTAGCAGCCTCCGTGGCCTCTGCCCACCAGATGCCAGGAGCACCCCCATCCCAAGTAGTGACAACCTGAAAGTTTCCAGATGTTGCTAATGTCCCCCGGGTGGGGGGCAAAATCGTCCCCAGACGAAAATCACCAGAGACATTATTATTCTCATTTTATAGATAAGGAAACTGAGGCTCAGAGAGGTTAAGTAACTTTCCCAAAGTCACCAGAGCTAATAAGTTTTGGGACTTGCATGCTGGCAGTCCAGCTCTGGAGCCTGCATTCTGGGATGTGTGCATTTGTGTGTCTTAGATAATTAAGAACCTAGTTTATACTCTCTTATTTCATTTATTCAAATTTTACTTAATTTTTGAATGGGCTATACATCCCCATGGCTCGAGTCTCAAGGATATATTAAAAGGCCTTTAGAGAAGTCTGTCCCCCCACCAACCTACCCCATTTTCCACGTCCCCTCCCTCCCCACACCCCAGACACAGATAACCACTATGTTTATGTACCCTTCTAGAGATTCTTTATGTGTTTACAAGAAAATGCAAATTCATATTTACTTTTCTCCCATTTTTACAGCAAAGGTAGCATACCACACAGACTGTTCAGCAGTGTGCATTTGTAGCTTAACTACTTACTTCAGTGACCTTTCCCTGAGTTCTTCCTCATCCTTTGGCATAGCTGTATTGTTTCGTTGTGTGAATGGACCATCATTTACTTAATCAGTTCCTTATGGATGGGCAGTTGCCATTATCGATATAGTGTGGCAAATAACCCTGCACCTTAGTCATTTCAGACTGGGAAAGTGTATCTGTGGGACACTCTCCCTGATGTTTGATTACAAAGTCAAAGGATATGGGGATTTTTCATCTTGAAAGACTTTGCCAGACTGTCCTCCACCCGGGGTTGTACCAGCCCCGTGTGCGAGCTTCCTGTTGCCCTCAGCCTCACCCACACATGGCGTCAGACTTTTGGATCATTGCCAACCTGATAGGTGAAAAGCGTAATCCTGGTTTGTTTTCATTTGCATTTCTCTTACTATGAGTACAACTGAACGTTTTTCCCTATGTCAAGAGACATTTGAATTTTCTTTTCTGTGAACCTCCTTCTCATCTCCTTTGTACATTTTTCTGTTAGGATGGTGATATTTTTCTTACTGATATCTAGGAGCTCTTTCTGTATTAGTGAAATGGGCTCTTCGTCTGTGATATGAGTTGCAAATAATTTTTCCTGGGAGGTCATGGTCTTTTAGACTTTGTGGGTGCTTGGGGTTTTTATTAAACTTTGCAGAAGTTCCTTTTTATTATGATGTCAATTTTTTCAGTCTTTTTTGACTGAAGTTGATGTTTTTACTGCATTGGTGATCATTCCAGTGAGAGAAAGAAGAGTGGGCAAGTGCATAGGGTCTGGAGGCCAGACTCCAAGGGTTCAACTTCATTCTCTAAGCAATATGGAAATTTAATTAGAGGAAGTGAGAGAAACGGGGATGGGGGCACACTGGATGGTACAGTTTAGTGGCTGAGAATTTCAACTGCCTGGGCATGGATCACAGCTCTGTTGTTTATCACCTAAGACATCCTGGACAAATGTCTTAAATTCTCTGAGCCTCCCTTTCCTCATCTCTAATAGGAGTATAATAGTTGTATCAGACAGAGTTGAGGCAAGAAGCAGATGGTTTACTCAAAAGGAGTAATGAGGGGGGTTTAATAGGGGGGCTATTGGCAGAGGTGTAGGCAGGGCATGGGTAACCCATGGAAGACAGGGAACTGTGCAGCACCTAACGGCTAGCAACAGCGGGAAGCTGTTACTTCCCCTGGGCTGGAAGCTATAAGAGGAAGAGCAGACACCAAAGCCTAAAAAGAGTGGTATATGGAGGGGGGCACCCAACGGGAGCTTTAGTAGAGGGACCTCGCCAATCAGTGTTGATGGAGCAGGGAGGGAGCTATGGGACCAGTTCCCTCAAGGTCACTTGCTCCTGTCCTCCTGCCTTTCACCAATGCCTCCATTGGCAGAAGGCAACCAGAAACCCAAGGCAAGGGATCCCTAGTGATTCAGCTCAGAGAAGTCAGCCGTTGAGGGAGCAGAAAAAGGTGGAGGATGAACCTGCATGACATCCAGCATAATAAGTACTTTGTGGGGCTGATGTAGGAATAAGGGAGATAATACATGTCCAACACTTAGGCAATGTCTGGCTTGCAGGTGCTCAAGGAATATTTCTTTTATTTCTACACTATTTTATTATTATTATTATCACCATTGTCATCATCAACTCTGGGTGGTACTCAATCTCACCAGGTCAGGAAGGATTACTTGCTGGGGCAGCATCTTGCCTTTGGTCCCAATTGCTGGCCTGCTCTCTCCTCTCCTTGCTCCCCACTCCAAGGCACCCTGCTTGCATTCTTGGAGCTGCCTTCCTCTGCATCTCTGGCGCCCTTGACGGAAGGAGCTGATGCCCACCTGCCTGTCCGCGGAAGCCTCGATGGTGTTCTCTCCACTTCTTGGTTTCGAGGGCACGAGGCCCGGACGGAAGCCATGATCTTCTCCCCTGAGGGTCTCCCAGGGCCTGGCCACACTGGCCGGGAGACACTGGACACCCAAGGCAGCCTGGTCATTAGAAATGTGACAACTCAGGACGCGGGCAGCTACACCATGGTGCTGGAAACGAGCAAGGGACGCAGGAGTGTGACGGAGCAGATACAGGTCAAGGGTGAGTGGGGCCCTATGGCAGGAGGGGTGAGTTCTTGGTCAGCAGGGCCCATCAGGATCCATTCTGTGCTCCCTAGCAGACCAACCCAAAACTTAAAATAGCAACCACTTCTTTAGCTCATGATTCTGCTGGACAGTTCTTCTGGTCTCAGCTAGTTTTAGCTGAGCCCACTTATGTATCTCTGGTCAGCTAGGGAGTGAGTACCTGGGCACTGGTCCAGGGTGGCCTCCTTCCCATGTCTGGCAGTGGCCTGGCTGGCAGCTGGGACAATGGGGGTAAATGGGCCACGAGGCCTCTCATCCACCAGCAGGCTAGCCCGGGCTTGTTCACTCAGCAACGGAAGAGAAACAAGAGCGAAAGCTGCAAGGCCTCCTGAGGCCCAGACTCAGAACTAGCGTGCCATCAATTCCACCACATTGTTTTGGCCAAAATGAGTCACATGACTGGCCCAGCTCCAACGGGAGGGAAATAAGCTTCACCTCCTGATGAGAGGAGCTGCAATGTGCTTGGCCATTTTTGTCACCTATCACACTTTTCAATAGATCTTCATTAAATATTTGTTCACTATCACTTGGGGAAGGATAGGGGTCTCTGGTGGCAGCCTTCAAACTCACCTCTGTTTTTATGAGCTATTCAGCTCTGGACTTGAACTTTCACACCTAAACCGGAAAAACAAAGTCCTGAGGCTAACCAGACTCATCCTCCCTAGACGGTGGTTTAGAGATGTATTAGTCTACTAGGGCTGCCACAACAAGAGACCACCTGCCAGGAGGTTTAAAAACCAGAAAGTTATTTCTCATGGTTCTGGAGGCTGGAAGTCAAGATCAAGGTGTCGGCAGGTTTGGTTTCTTCTGAGGCCTCTCTCCTTGGCTTGCAGATTACTGCCTTCTCCCTGTGTCCTCATATGGTCTCTCCTCTGTTTGTCACCCCTGGTGTCTCCCTGTGAGTCCCAATCTCTTCTTATAAGAACATCAGTCAGATTGTATTTGGGTCCACCCTCATGGCCTCATTTTAACTTAATTACCTCTTTAAATGCCCTATTGTCAAATATTATCACTTTCTGAGGTTCTGGGGGTTAGTGCTTCAATATATGAATCTTGGAGAAGGTAAGGGAAAGACATAATTTAGCCCATAATGGAGACCATATAAGACTCAGAGATTGATGCTCTAACAAAGACCCAAAGTAACAGTGTCTTAAACAAGAAGGAGATTTAGCTTTCACGTAGCAGTCTGGCATAAACCATTTAGGGATGACATGGTGGCTTCATGGTATCAGGACCCAGGCTCCTTCTCGTTATTCCATCATCAGCAGGTTTTGTCTTGCTTGTGGGACCCAAGATGGTTCTCATCACATCTGCACTCCAACCAATACTACAGGGGAGGGGAAGGGGAGTGAAGATGCCTTCCTTTTAAGGCCCAACACAGAGGTTGCTCACATCTCATTGGCTGGGAACTAGTCACATGGTCATACTTAGCTTTAAGAGAAGCTGAAAATGTAGTCTTTATCCTGGGCAATCATATACCCAGCTGAAAGGTGGGATTCTGAAACTAAAGGAAGAAGGGGAGAAGAGATGGAGGGAGATAGCCAGAAGTTTCTGCCACAAGTTTCTATCTGAGGATGCCCTTGGGGGTCTCACCCACTCCCTCCATCCCAAGTTTAAGCCAAGTGTACATCAAGCTTAGCCAATGGTTCCTTCCAACCACAGTGCATTTGGCTTCTAGATCAGTCAGGCAAGCCACCTGCTGGTCAGCCTACTCCCCAACTTGTCTCTGTGTCCCAGCATGCCTGTGGGCTCCCAGCTCCACAGTGGGTGAATGATGGGGTGTGAAGAAAAGGTGTTTGGTCCCTAGAAGCAGTGATATGGGTTAGGGAGCTGGGGCTTCAGGGGAAGGCTTGAGGTGGGCATGACCCCATTACTATCTATTAATTCAACAAACCACCACCCTGACCCTGTACCTGGCCCTGTGGTGGGCAGTGGTGGAGACACAACCTGGCTGAGACAGCCCTGGTCTGGCCTTCCCCTCCTGGGCTCAGCATCCAGTGGGGAAAATGATGCATCCCCAGACAGGGATGTCTCAGAGTGGGCAGGGCTGGGACGAGCCAGCTGGCTATGGGAGCCCAGAGGGCGCCTGGCTCCCTCTGGATTGCCTGGGAGGGCTTCTTGGAGAAGGAGGAACTCAGCAGTGAATGACACAGAGTTGGTTCCTCCCACCATGGAATTCCCAGTTGGCGGGGGAGAGAGACGTGAAAGGAATAATCTCAAGGGCAGAGCCAAAGAAAGCTTCTCTGCAGAAGTGGCATTTCAAATGCTATCTGAAGGGAGGTTAGCCAGTAAAGATGATGAGAAAGGTTGTTCCAGACAGCAAGAACAGTGTGGACAGGGCTGGAGGGGTAAGAGGACTTGGTGAGCGTGAGAAACTGAGAGCAGAGCAGTGTAGAGGGCATGGGCGTGTCCACTTCCCAGCTCTCTGATCCGCTGCCTCCATGGCAGCCGTGGGGCAACAGGTGCAGTGTTGGCAGTTGGAAGTGCTGAGGGTGAGGACGCCAACAGCTCTGCTACCCCCAGTGTCTGGAGCAACACTGGGCACAGAGCAGGCACTCCAAGCACATTCATTCATGAATGAATGAATGAATGAATGCCTCTGTGGTGAACTGAAGAAGTGCTCAGTCTCTGTGAGTGGCCTCCACCCACATGACCTTGCTCCTTGTTTGCACAGCCAACTTGGACGGGGTGTTGCTGCTGACATTCCCAGGGAATACAAACGGTGTCATCTACAGTGACCTCAACTACTCAGTGATCCTGCAGTGGGTGGCTTCCGTCAACCCTGAGCCTGTGCTACGATGGAGCTTCAATGGGAAGCCTCGTGGGACCGGGGAGAAGCTAATTATTCAGAGGTTGTCCTTAGAGGATCTGGGCACCTACGTATGCTTCGCTGAGAATAGCCAGGCAGTGTATTTCTCCAGGCCCGTGACTATCTCACTGCCACGTGAGTCTCCCACCGTCACCCCAGACCCCTGCACCCTTGCTGGTCAGTGGCCAGCTTTCCTGATTCCGTTGAGCCACTTCTATGAGCAGTCCCCTCTGAGGCCCTTTATAGCCAAGAAGGCACCCCATTCTTTCATCTGCCTGGCAGAGTGAGGATCATTAGCCCATTTTACAGATGGGAGGCTGAGACCCAAAGACATGAACTCTAATGAAAGCTCAGGGCAGGATCTGGAGGCTGCTGCCTGGGTCCTGGATCCAACCATTTGCTGGCTCTGTGAACCTGAGAAGCCCCGTCACCTCTCTGAGTCTCAGCATATGTGGGAGAGAAAAATGAAAGTGATAATATAACGAGTGGTTCCGAGCATGGGCTTTGGAATTTGAATTCTGGCTCTACCACTTCCTGGCTGTGTGACTTTAGACCAGTACCTTGACATCTCTGTGCCTCAGTTTCCTCATATGTAAAATTGGGAAGATAATTGTGCCCACTCCAAAGTGTAGTTGTGAGCATTCAATGAGATAAGCAGGTGAACAGCTTAAAATAAGAGCGCTTAGCACTACTGAACACTAGTGAGTGCTCAGTAAGGATGGACAAGCATCACTGCTGTGATTAGCATTATCTATATTATTATTCATTTGTGCCTCTTACCATGTGCAGTAGTGTGTTTGGAGGCTCGGGTGGCAGTAACAAGAACAGCCAGTTGTTGGGATAAGAAAAGTGGTTTGGGAGCCAAAGTGGGGTTCAATTCCTGCCCCTATGCCTTGTTGGCTGGGTGACCTAGAACAAGTGATGTCCCTTCTCTGAGCCTCAGCTTCCTCCTGTGTCTAACAGAGGTGGTTGTGTAGACCTCTGCAAGATTGCTACAAGAAACTGAAACAGTATATGGGTGAGGCTGGCATAACACCTTTAAATAGCAGCTGTTATGCATATTATATTTGATGTTTCTATCCATGGAGGATGAGCAGCATGGAGCAAGCTGGAAGGATGCAGAGTTGCTGGCCAGTAGAGAAGATGGGGAGGGATCTAGAGAGCAGGGAATGCATAAGCAAAGGCCCAGAGCATGGAAAGGGGCATGGCTTGGCTGCATTCCGAAAAGTTGCCTCCTCTCCCCAGCTAGGGTTCAGTGGAAGCTTCAGGATTTGGTTTTGCAGTGATTTACTGGGAGATAAAAATTTAAATCTCAGAGTATCTGGTGACCCTGATATGTTTACTGAGAATGACAATACTTCTAAGACCCCTTTCCTCACTCATCAACTGGTCAGAAAATGTTTTTTGAGCACCTATTATATGACTGGTCCATGCTGGGCAGTGCTGAGGACATCTGGTGACAGAGACAGCCCTGGCCCTGCCTTCACAGAACTCCCAGTCCAGTAGGGGACAGACCTGTCCACAAATGGTAATGACCAGAGTGCGCAAGGCTGGGCTGGGGGAGCTCAAAAGTCTGTGGGACCCAAGGGGGTATCCAACTCAGCAAGTGAATCAGAAAGGGCTCCCTGGAAGAGGGGACATCTGAGCTGATTCTAGAATACACAGGAATTATCCAGCCCAAGGGGGAGAAAATGGCATAAATGGCACTCCAGGGGCATTCCAGACAAAGGCCTGGAAGTAGGAGAGAGAGGGGCTGAGCTCAGACAATTGAGTGGAATCCAAGGGGGTGGGGAAGGATAAATTGGGAGTTCGGGATTTGTGGATACCAACTACTATATGTAAATAGATAAACAACAAGGACCTACTGTCTAGCACAGGGAACTATATTCAATACCTTCTAATAGCCTATAAAGAAAAAGAATATGAAAAGGAATATATATATATATGCATATATAACTGAATCACTATGCTATATACCAGAAATTAACACAACCCTGTAAATCGGCTCTACTTCAACTTTAAAAAAGAAAGAAAATTGAGGAGGATCCAGTGGGGCTTCGTTATAAAGGTGGAGGGTGGAGATAGCTGAGGCTGGCCAGGCATCAAGGACTCAAAGGCCAAGGTGAAGTCCTGGGGAGCCATAGCAAGGTTCTGAGCAGGGAAGGAACAGGATCAAGTTTGAACTTTAAAAAGACCCCTCTGGCTTCTGTGTGGTGGGGAGATGGGTGGGGAGAGACTGGGGCAGGAGAACAGGGAGAAGCTGGGGTGGAGACCCAGAGGATGGGAAGAGGTGGAATGGCAGGAGCTGGGATGGGGTATGGAAGGAGGGTGGCTTCCCTAGTCTCTCCTTCTCTCGGTCCCCAGAAGCCAATGTGGATCCCACAGACCCCGCGCCTGTCCGGCCGGACCCCACTCTCTCCCTGTCAGGAGGATCTGCCATCGCCCTCATCGTGGCTGCATTTGTGGGGATCGTGTTACTGATCGGAAGCATAGTTTTCACCTTAATCCAGAAGTGAAGGTACTTTCCGTCCCTCATTCCCATCCACTCAGCCCCCACAAGGCACAGAACTTGCCCTGCAGCGAGACTGAAGCCAGACCAACAGCCTCATCCCAAGGAGCTTTTAGCTCATCCAGAAAGGATGACAAAAACAGAAAGGATGACGCTGACCCCTGATGTGCCATCATCCATTCTCAAAGTGGCCTCTGGGGAACAAAGAGACAGGAGAGGGTTCTGGAGCTAGGGCCATCTCTTTTGGGGGAGGGGACAGGGTATTAGGTGTTTTCTTTTTTTTTTTTTTAATTTTTTTAATGGAGGTACGAGATTGAACCCAGGACCTCGTGCATGCTAAGCAGGCATTATACCACTGAGCTATACCTTCCCACCTGGACCTGGGTTCAAATTACAGCTCTGTCACTTACCCACAGTGAAGCCATGGGCAAGTCACTTCCTCTCTCTGTGCCTCAGTTTGCCCACCTGCAGAGTCAGGGTGATGATAACGGCCCCTGCCTCAGAGAGCCGTTGTTTAGATTAAACAAGGTAATATTTCTAAAGCCTTTATAGCAGGGCCAGGGATATGGTCAGAGCCCTATTCATCCCTTTTACACATAACTGTTGAGTCCCTACCATGTGCCAGGCACTGGGGATACCATGGGAATAAACAGAGGAAAGTCCCTGCCCTCCTGAACTTGCAGTCTAGTTGATATGCCAATGGTACACGTGATGACCAAGTAAAGCATCAATAGTATGTTGCTGATGGTGAGTGCTAAGGAGCGGGGTAAGTTTGGGAAGGAGCACAGGGAGTGTGGGGTTGGGACACAATTTAACTAAGCTAGTGAAGTCCTCCCTGAGAAAGTGACATGGGAGCAAAGACATTAAGCAAAGGAAAGGAAGGAAGAAGCCAGTGGATCTGGGGGAAGGGCATACCCAGCAGAGGGAACAGCAAGTGCAAAGGCCCTGAGGTGGGATCTGACTGGCATGTTCAAGAAACAGCCAAGAGGCCAATGTGGCATGAGGAATGGGAAGAGAAATAGGACATGGAATCAGAGAAGGAAACAGGGGTGGAGAGGGGGCAGGAGTGGTGGGGCACCAGACAGCATAAGGTCTTGTTAGCCATGTAAGGACCTGGCTTTTGTTCTGAGTGAGACAGGAGCCATGGAGGATTTAGGAAAGAGGAGGGATGGAATCTCACTTACATCTGATTTTCATTTTAATCTTAGATTAAATTAACTATTACAATAATACTGTACTATCCTACTGTGGATTAAGTGCCTAGTATGTGCTTACTAAACATTATTTAATCTCCACAAGAGGATGATAATACTGTACTATCCTACTGTGGATTGAGCGCCTAGTATGTGCTTATTAAACATTATTTAATCTCCACAAGAGCTCGGCAGGAGGTGGGGTGGAGTAGGAGTGAAGATCTCATTTTGTGTCAAAGAGGAAACTAAGACTCAGAGAGAAGGGACTGGCTCCAGACCCCACAGTTTAAGAGGGGTTCGAACCCTGAACCCTGCCTCACTCTTGGTTCTAGCCCCTAACCCTCAGTGCTTCTTCTCCACCATTGACAATACAAGCCTTGGTAGCTTATGTACTGAGGAAGAGAAATCTGCATGTTGAAATGGTTTGGAAAGGCCTCGTGGACCAGCTGGGAGGGCCTGGGGCCAGGTCTCCAGTCCGTGAGTGTTGTATGGAACCTTTAGAGTTGGGGAATAGGGGAGGGCCAGGCTGCTGCCTGAATCACCCACATCACCTTTGTCACTGTGGCTCCAATTTCCCATGCCCTCAGACAAGTCACAACAACTCTCATGGATGGGGACTGTTCTTGTGCTCATTTTCCACATGAGTAGAACTAAATCTCAGAGAAATCCATCAACTCATCAAGGACATGACGCTGACAAAGAGCTGATCTTGTATCAGACCCAGAGACAACTCTAAAGTTAGGTTCTTAGAAGAGAAAGGTGAGAAATCAGGCTGGTGTGAAAATCCTCACCCAGACTACCTGGAGTCCCTACCTCTATGAGTGGCAGGAGGGATCCCTTCCTGTCCTCCCGCCACCTTGGCCAACACCTGTTAGGATAGACCGATGCTGACGTCGTCCAGAAGGAACCAGCCTTGTCCAATCAGCTGTGACCTTGGAGGTGAGGTCCCGAGGACAAGCATGGCTGTCTTGACCCTCCCCGTGGTTTGCAGTTAAGGCCTGGCTCCTTTGGCTTATCCCAGCTCTGCCATATGCTACCTTGTGGGACTTCGGGTGAATCCTTTAATGGCTCTGTGCCCCATCTGTAGAACAGGGATAATGGTAATGTAACACCTACCTCAAAGGGTAGGTATGTGGATTAACTAATATGGTAAAAGTAAAATATTGTAAATAATGCTTGGCACATGGTGAGCCTTCAATGAACGTTGGCCACATTTTATTATTATTACTATTATTATTGCTATTGTTGTTATTTTTCTCTCTTCCTTGTAGGTGTGGCAGACGAAGAAATGGTTGAACCATTTTGGGTTTTTTTTTTCAGTTTAAATAAATTGACTAAAACTAAAAAACAAATAAATGACTCTAGACAAAAGGAGATAATTGCAAGCAGATCTTAACCATGAATTTTTGTGTGTACTCAAAAATACTGACAGCTGTTTTACAATATCCTGTTTCAAAATATACATTTTGTGGAACCCATTGTGAACATTTCTGTTCAGTGGATAATTAGAGTGGAATTTCAGTTATAGAATATGTGTATCTTCAGCTTTTATTGATGCTCCCAAATTGTTTTTCAATCAAATTTATTGTATTTTCTCACAGTGGGTTCCACAGAGAGATACTACACAGTAATGGAACAAATATGGATAAATCACAAAAGCATGAAGTCTCATAAACACAGCTCCAAGAGAAGGTAGAGGTTATAGTACCATTTTTAATAATTCAAGCATTACTAGAACTACTCTCTGCTATTACATGACAGGATATGTTGGGTAGCAAAAAAACAAAACAAAACAAAACAAAAAAACAATGTGCATCTGAAGTGTGGGCACTTGTCTATCAGCCCAAGAGGTAATACCAGGAACAGGCAGTGGGGTGGGGAGAATCCCGGGGCTGGGGACAAGAGGAAGTTCCTGGGAGCTCCTTCCTCCTGGCTTCCGGATCATTTGTCTCTGGGATGTCCCCATCTTGTTGAAAACCCCAGGGACTGCTCTCATCTCCTCTTGCCATCTACCAATACCCCATCTGCTCATCTCACCAAGTCCCTGGGAGCCACATAAACAAGCAGTCTATATTTCTTGAAACTCTTGGGCTACAAGCAAAAGAAATTCACTGAAGTCGCTCAAGAAAAAACACAGGGAATTTAGAAATTTAAGGAATTTAATATAAGGACCCAGGAAGAGTTCCAGGAATTGAAGGCTTTATCAGTTAGCACGTGCTGTGTAACAAACTATCCCCAAAAGTTAGTGGCTTGAAACAACAGCCATTTATTTAGCATACAATTCTACAGGTTATCAGTGTGGGCCAGGGTCAGCTGGGCAGTTCTTCTGGTCTCTGCCAGGCTCACTTATGCATCTTTGGTCAGTTGGCAGGTTGCCTAGGGGCTGTCTGGACTAGGATAGCCTCAGCTGTGTCAACTAGCCACTCTTCTATGTCATCTCTCATTCCCTAGCAGGCAAACCCAGGCATACTCACAAGACAGAGGCAGGATTCCAAGAATGAGAGCAGAACTGCAATGCCTCTTAGGGCCAAGGTTAAGAACAGGCACATATCACTTATGCCACATTCTACTGGCCAAAGCAAGTCACATGGTGAGGGGTAGGGAAATGACCTCATCCTTGATGGGAAGAGAAAAATCTGTGGCTATTCTTGTAATCTGCCACCAAAGCCTCGAGCGTGTTTTCAGAAAGCAGAAGAGCTGCTGGAACCAGGGCAGTTGCTCACTGCCTCTCTCAGTCCCCGACCCCTCAGCCTTTGTAAACCTCTTCTCCAGGAACATAGAATTCACAGTTCTCTGTGTCTCTCTGCAAATGGGCACTCAATGCTTCTTGGTCCACATGGAGAAAGGCACCATCCCATAGCTTCTAAATCCCCAATGCTCATGTTCAGAGGAACAGCCCAACTTAGCCAGCATCCCTTTGCCTGATTTCTGAACCCCCTGGAGAAGGTATCTGATTGGCTCACTTGGGACAGGTGTCAATACAGGCCCTATCACTGTAGCTGGGGTAAGGGTAAGAGATGTTCTGTACAATCAGAGCTCCAGCTCCTTGTCTATGGAGACTCAGTACTCAGAAAAAAAAGGGGGGGGAGAGGTTTTGGTTTATAAACTGGGCAGATACTCCAAAATATGTCTTCTACACATGCAGCTTATTTTTGCTCCTTTTCAGAGAAAAAAAAAAAAACACCTTCCAAATGCAGAGAAGTGGGTGAAGGGTCTCAACCCTCAGAAATCCATGATGCATTTGTAAATAAGATCCAACACTTTCTTTCACTGGAGAATCCTGACAGATGGTAGGCAAAGGGTACTGGTGTGACCCTAGGCGAGTCACTTACCCTCTCTGAGACTCATCTGCTTAAAATGAGTATGAATAGTGCTCCTGTGTGGATATAGCTAACATTTGAGGGACATTCAGTGCTTCTGTGACACACAACCGTGTCAACACAAAGCCACCTACCATATTACTACAATTAGCAATAATAGTAGCAGACCTGAGTTCAAATCTTGTCTATTGAGGGCTGTCCATGTGCCACCCTCTACACTAGATTTCTTACGTGTTACATCATCCTCACTGTACCCATTGAGGAAAGGAGAACCACCCCCATTTTACAGACAAAGCAAGTGAGTCTCAGACAGGGTATGACAGGGTCATCACCACAGCACACGGTGGGGCTGGTCTCCAAGCCATGCTCCCTGGCTCTGAAATCCCTGTTTCCAATCACTCCACTGCTCTGTTGCTCCCTTCCTGGAGCTGGAGCCTCCTTCTCATCCTCTCATGGGCTTCCCACCTCCTATGTCGGGGAAATGTCACTGTGCTCATGTACATAAGATAAAAGTGAGGCTCAGAGAGGGCAAGTGATTTGTCCAAGGTCACACAGCCACATGAGATGCCAACTCAAGTCTACTCAATTCCAAATCCTGTGCCTTAGACCAGCGCTGTCCAATAGAACTCTCTGTGGTGATGGTAATGTCTGTATCTGCACTGACCAATACAGTATTGTCCAACACAGGTGGCTGCTGAGCCCTGGAAATGGAGATAGTGTAACTGAGGAACTGAATTTTTAAATTTTCTTTATTTTTAATTAATTTTAATTTATCTAGCCACCTGTGGCTAAAGGCTATTATATCAGACAGTGCAACTCTTACTCCCAATGTTAAAATAAATAAATCAATCCCCTGACATCCATATGTGTAGATCACTGACTCTATGGCAGTTCTGGGATCCTAGACCTGGCCTGTCCAAGGGTCCAGATTTGCTCAGAAGTCCCTACTGTCTAACTGGCTCCTCACCCACCTGAGGTATCCTGCCCTACCACTTCTTCTTCCCACTTCCCTCCATTGTCAAAGGAGAAGTTAGTCGTTTGCTGCCGGGGTGGTGATGGAGAGAGCTGGTTCCTGCAGCTCCTAGTCTATCTGCTTCTCAGACGTGACACTACAGCCACTGCTCGGCCACCAGCCAGCCTCCAGCTGTCCTCTGGCCACGGCTGCAGCAATACTTCTTGCGCTTTGGAACAGCTGAGAGTACTGTGACGTTCCTCCCTCCACTAAAAATAAACTGTGCACATTTCCTCAAAGAGATCTCCTGACCACTCCTGTTATAAATTCAATCCCTGGGGTGAACTCTCTCATCGTACTGTTCTGCTTTATAGCACTTACCACATTGTGTCATTAAATATTTATTGGTGTGATTATTTAACATTTATCTCATCTATTAGACTCTCAGCTCCATGAATGCCAGACTTGTATCTGTTGTACAGCATGTGCTCAATAAATGTTTGTTGAATGAATAAGAGACCAAAACCACACAACTAGGAAAACTCAAAGGCTCAGAAATGAAAGCACTGACTGAATTCCAAACCTTTCTCCAAGCTGGAGTTTAACTGGAATAACTTAACTCAAACTCCTTTCACTTTTTCTCTGTCTCAGAAAAACTGGGTCAGGCATCCTGAGGCCTCTACCCTAACCCCAGGGTGGGGTGAATAGTCATCTGGCCTCAGTAGAATAGCCCAACCTCGTCAGCAGCTGTGGTAGAGATTGCCCTCAGAGCCCCAGAATTCATTCTCTTCTCTCTCCATAGTAACAGAATCCTCAATTTTAGCTGGGTACATGATGTCCAAGGGGAAAAAAAAATTACACTGTCAATAAAATGTGAGAAGTGTTACGTGTGACTTACAGAACATGTCCTTAAGGTGAGGGAGCATCCTTTCCTGCTGGCAGGAATGGGAACGTGATCGCTGGAACCGAGCAGCCATATTGGAGCATGAGGTGAATGTCTCAACTACCATTTTTGATAGACTGGCAGTGGGCCAAGATCTATATTAAGAATTCTGGGAAACCACCCATGCCCCCAAGAAGGAATACCTGTATCCATTTTTTTTTTAATGGAAGTACTGGGGATTGAACGTAGGACCTCATGAGTGCTAAGCACACACTCTATCACTGAGCCATTATCCTCCTCCCACCCTCCCCATCGACTGTTAATGCCTGCTGGCATGCTTGCCAGGAAGGAGTGCCTGCATCAATTATTGATGTCTGAAGATGGTGGAGTCAGTAGCCCCGTGATTGCTTCCCCTGCGCTTCAGCCAGGTGTTCTACTCTAAGGGGGACCCAAAGAACTTACTCCCAGTTCAACGCCTACTCAGAATACACTGTGATTCACAATTACAGAGGCACAGCAAGGTTCCATAGCTATTTTAACAATGCCTGGCTCATTCATTCACTCAAGAAATATTTATTGAGCACCTTCTGTGTCGGGATCCATGCTAGATGCTGGAGATATTGCCATGAACAAGACAGACTTGGTCTCTGCTTTCACAGAGTTTACAGATTCAACCTCCAAAATCCAGCCCATTCTTTGCCCAAGTCCTCAGCCCACCCCTCTTTCCACCCAACCCAACCTTTTCCGTCTCTCAAACTCTCTCTCTCTCTCTCACACACACAGAGACAAACACACACACACACACACTTTTCTCTAAATTCCAGTATTTCTAGAAAACATAATTGTATATGCTAGAGTGGGAAGGAGGAATAAAAGACATATAACAGAGAACAAATAATCACTAAAGCCATTCATTCATTCATACATTCACTCATTCAACACACCTTTCTCTGGCACCTGGGCTGTGTGGAGCCCTGTGCTGGGCAGTACTGGGAACCCAAAGGTGGCTGTGAGAGCCACACCCTGCCCTCCCAGGGCTCACAGTCCAGTGGGAGAGACAGAAGCACCCCCAGATAGTGACAACCCAGAGTAGTCAGGGCTGGGACATGGGAGCCCAGAAGGGACTCCTGATCCAGCCTGGGGGATCAGGAGGGCATCCTGCAGAGGGGCTAGCTGTCCTGGAGAACACACTGAGATGATGAACACGAGCAGCCACATCTCCTGAAGGTGATATTTACCAGACACTGCGCTCAAGGGCTTTAATGCATCCTTTCCGTTTATTTCCCCAAACCCTGGAAAGTGGATGCTATTATTAGCTCCATTTCACAGATGAGGAAGTTGAATTGTCACTGCCTAGCTGTGAGTTGCACAGCCCTGGGATCTGCCTCTGTGGAACTTAAAGCCCAGTGGGTGACACAAATCTATCCCTAAAGAGTGACACATCAGAGTGGGCAGGGCTGGGACAGTGGGACTCAGGGGGCTCTGGGAGACCAGAGGAGGGATTTGCCCAGCCTGGGGCGGGGAGGTTCCTGGCAGGCTTCCTGGAGAAGGGGATGGCTCAGCCATGACCTAAAGTGGGAGTAGCCAGTGAAGAACAGAGGGAAAATGTTCCAGCCTGAAGGTGAGCAAACATGATCTTTTTAGGACTACAAGGGTTTCCGCAGGGCTGACGTGTAAAGGGGGAGAGGAAGAGACAGCAGACTTTCATCAGGGGCCAGGTCACGCAGGACTCCAGAACCTGGACTCTTTCCTGCAAATGACAGGGATGTGCTGAAGGGTGTGGCTCTGATGACTCACAGTGGGTAGAAGTAGGCTGGGAGGGGGCGGGTTTCATTTCCTTCCTTGGGCGGTGAGAGGACTGCAGGATCTGGAAGGGGAGAACCGAGGGGAACAACCATTGTGAGGCACCACTACACCCCAAAAGATATGAGGGTTGTAGGGGGGCGCTAGTGGGAGGTGAGAGAGAGGACATGCCCCCTCTGGTAGCTCTCGGGGAAGGACAGGCAGGTGGCTGTTATTTGGGGCTTTCTCTGCCAGCTTTCTCCCACCCAGCCTCAGAGTACAGAAGGTAAAAGCTCTGCCCTCACCAACCCCACCACCCCATGCTCTGTCCAGTCCACGACCGCACCACAAAGAGGGCAGGACAGGGGTTTTCATCACTGTTTTCCACGTGAGGAACATGAGATTTAGCTGCCATGAGGTCTTTGCCCTGCACAAAACTCTGCGGCTCAACACAACACTGTAAATCAATTATACTTCAATTAGAAAAAACAACCCTACGGCTCTCTGCTGCCCACATGCCTCCTGGTCAGGGTGCACAGCAAGGTGCTACAAGCCCCAGGACACCAGAAATAATATCTGCTGTTTGTTGAGCAGCAAAATAAACAACATTTTTAGCCATATAACTCATTTCTAAATAACCGATTTAACCATCACCTCATGTTTTCATGATCCTCTATTTTACAGGTGAGAAAAAGGAGGCAAGAGAATCATACAGGTTGCATAGAACCACCAGCTGTTAGTTGGTGAAGATGGAATTTGAACCAAGGGAGTCACACTCAGGAGCCCCCACCTCACCGTTCTCAGCCTCCATCTCTCTCCCCCTCCCCTCTTCTTTCTTCCTTTCTCTCTCTCCCCCTCCCTCCCTCTCTTTCTCTCCCCACCCTCCTGCCCAGCCTCCAGGTTCCTACATCAAACCCTTTGCAACAAACCTTCACATCTGAAATTGTAAAAGCTTCAGTTCACTACCATGAGCCACCCTGGGTAGGAAACCCCACCAATCTCCGACTTTGCTGACAAGAGAGCACTGAATGACAATTTGGCACTATCCTCCAAGACCACAAATACGCGTGACCTTTGACCCAGCAAATTCACTTCTAGGAACCTATGGAACTAATACTGTCACACACGTGTGAAATGGTGTGGATGTGGTTACTCAGAGAAGGACAGATTGCCAATGCTAACAGTTGGAAACATTTGAAACGGCTATCCGCTGAAGACACGTTCAAAATTTTCACAGTGTTCATCCAAAGGAATGATCCATGGCTATGAATAAGCAAACGAATGCATGAGACAGCTTGTTATGTCCTTTTATCGAAAGATCACTGAGATACATGGTTGAGTAAACAGCAGAAAAAGGCATAATGATGCTACTATTTATTGTTTTCAATGTGAGAGAGAAGAAGAAGGAAATATTTCCCCCATTGCTTGATGATACAAGCTTCCAGGTGATTCTCCTGGATGCAGAAGTTAGAAAACCAAGGCATTCATGGGATGAGCCCCAAGGAATTGTAACAGGCCCGTTGGAGACATCCATTCACTTATTTATTCTTTCAATAGATATTTCGGCACTTGTGTAAAGAAAAATGTCCAGAACTGGTCCCAACCCTCAAGGAATTTAGAATCTTGACAGGGAGACGCACAGAAGCAAGCATTTATGTCCAAAAACCACACTTGCTTTTCCTTCCAAACCTACAACTTCTGACCTCGTCCCCATTTCAGTCAAAGGCACCTCCTCCTTCCGCCAGGTCAGGACCTTGGGGTCCTCGGTGAGAAAGAGAGGTTTCCCTCATGCCCCGCATCCAATTTGCTGGCAAATCCCTGGGTCTCTACCTTCAAAATACATTAGAATCCAACCGCTTGTTCTCTCCAACCCCACCATCACCCAGCGGTGAGCCTCCATCATCTCCCACCTGGACCACTGCAGTCACTTCCCCACTGGCTCCAACACTCAACCCCTTACAGCCTGTCCCCAACATGGCAGCCAGAGGGATCCCATTAAAACACAAGTCTGATCACAGCAGCTCAAAACCCTCGAAAGTCTTCCCATCTCCATAAAATGTAAACATCTTACCATGGGCCACTTGGTCCAATAATATTCGACCCCTTCCTACCTCTCCAAACTATTCCTTATACCCCCATCACTCTTCCCACTCTAGCCACACCTTCCCCTTTGTCAAGTCAGTAAGCAGGTTTGTGCCTCAGGGCTTTTGCACTTGCTTTTTTCCTGGGCCTGAATTATCCCCAGGCAATTGCCGGGCTGACTTCATTTAGGTTTCAACTCCCCATCTCAGAGAGGATTTTTCTATCAGTCAGCTTTCACTGGATTTTGCTGCAATAACAAACAACCCCCAAATCCTGGTGCTTTGAATCATCAACTCCTCATTCATGTTACACGTTGACAGCAGGTCAGCTGTGGCTCTCCTTCACACATCTTCTTTGTCCTACGATCATGGCTGAAGGAGCAGCCCCATCTGGTACAGGCAGTTATGGGAACCAAAGAAGAACAACAGTGGGGAGGATTTAGGTCAAGTGGTAGAGCACATGCTTAGCATGCACAAGGTCCTGGGTTCAATCCCCAGTACCTCCATTATAAATAAATAAATAAACAAACCTAGTTACCCCCCCCCACCAAAAAAAGAAGAAGAACAATGGATGAGCCAGGCCACAGCCTTAAAACATCTGCTTAGAACAGGCTCACGTGGTCCCCTCCAAATGCAAGTCAACTGATGACACCTAGTGCGCAGGCTCACACCTGCTTCAAGAAGCACAAAGCTGTGAAGGTTCTTTTGTTTCTGACTTGGGAAGGAAGAATACATAGAAGAAGCTAGAAAAGGGAGAGTCAGAAGTGTTGGGCAGCCACGGTGGGTGGGGAGGATATAGCTCACTGGTAGAGCACGTGCTTAGCATTCACAAGGTCCTGGGTTCAATCCCCAGTATCTCCATTAAAAAACAATAATCGTAGTAGTAAATAAATAAATAAATCTAGTTACCCCCCCCCCAAAAAAGTGTTGGGCAGCCACAAAGGAGGAATATTGAAGAAATTCTTCCTTGTCTCCTTACTGTGTCTTATTTTTCTTCACAGCTTTTACCATTCCCTGGTATGTATAGTACCTGTCTACATTTTTTAAAAAATTATCTTTCTCCACCCAAGTCCCATCCAGCATGGGACCTCCAGGAGGGCAGGAATTTTATCTCTTGCTCACTGCTGTATCTTCAGTGCATAGGACAGGGCAAAGCACACAGTGGGTGTTTAATAAACATGCACTGATTGAATGAATACAAAGAGCAAAGGGCCATGGGGAGAGAACCCCGGGAGCTGTGGGAACCAGAGGTGGGTGGCTTCAGTGAAACCCCAGACCGCCCCTCAGGGCTCAGAGGTGGGGAGTGGCCAGGGGAGAGGCTGTCAGGGGAACCAGACAGCTCCTTGACTCAATCCACCCTTTCCAACTGGCACTAATCTCCCTCCAGCACATCCTCATCCAGCCTCATCCAGACCTGCAATAAGACATTTTATTTAATTCAGCAATTTTGACAGCCTGGACCTTTTGGCCTTCCCAAGTATTTACTGACTCAAAGGTTTTTTACCCTGGGAATACCAGCCACCAAAGGCCCTCTCCCTCCTACTGACCCTCACCACACCCAAGCCCTATCCCTGAGACCTGCCCTTTTCTTGATCCCATCTTTGACTTCATCCCTAACTTTTGCCCTATCCCTACCCGTCAGCCCTGCCTTGACCCCACTTTTGAGCTTCAATAACAGAACCTATATCATTCCCATTGCACAGAATTGTTCAGGACCAAGGCTCTCATTGTTTGTTTTCAGACAGAGGCCCCATTCCTGTCACCAAGAAGTCAGATGCCTGGTGGGGAAGAGACAGAATATGGGGTGAAGTGAGCCCTAAATCTCAAGTCCAAACACTGGCGAGGGGAGGAGGCAGCTGAAACCACAGTAGCCATAGCCAGGAGCCCTGGGAGGAGGGGAATTCCCGAAGGTGACATCATGTTCCAGGGGAGGAACACAGAAACTGCCACAGATTCCCAATTCGGAAATAACTCAGCGGCCCAGAAAAAGAGTGTCAGAGAGAAAATTCAGAGATTTCCCAGAGACCAGCCTCAACAGTTCCATTCAGAAACTCACCCACATACATCCAGAGTGAAAAACACCAAGCATCAGAGCCACGCACTCACCCACGGCTGTGCCAAGACAGAGAGGGCAGCAGGAAACAGAACCCCTCAAACTGGCCAAAGCCCAGAGGGAATTTTCTCAAAGGATATAAGGATGTCACAGAACAAGGGTCAGAGTCACTAGCAGGCCAGGTGGGGACCAGGAAGTCTCCCAAGCTCTATGTCTGAGTAGATGGCTCTCTGAGTCTCTCTCTGACCTCTCAGTTCTCTCCCATCTCACTGACTGTCCTGTCCCCCCAGTCCCTTCTCTGTCTCTCATCTTCTGTCTCTATCTTGGTCCCTCTCTCATTTCTCTCCCTTCTATACATTGCTCCATCCATAACCATTATCACCTCCAGACATGATGGTACTCTGTGTATTGATGTGTTAATGGTTTGTTTCCCACCAGTAGAAGGTGGGCTTCGTGAAGGCAGGGATTTTTGTCTATGTTATTCTCTGCAGCATCTCCTGTGCCTAGAATACTGCCTGGTTCAATAAATATCTGTTGAGTGAAAATAAATGAATGAGCCGTCATTCTCATCAACATTATTATTTGATGATTTCTGTAAAGCAGCACTAACAGCTGTTTTGTGATAGCTGCTGTTTACTGAGTACAAATTATGTACCAGGAACTGAACTAAGCAGTTGCTGCTTTAAACCCTACAAACCTTCCTGTGAGGTGAGCTCTATTATCCTGTCCATTTCTCAGGTGAGAAACTGAGGCCCCAAGAAGAGCAGCGATTTGCCTAATATGAATCCAGGGGGTTTAGTCCTGGTGGTTAGGAACTCAGGAACTGCCCCGAATATAGGCTTGAATCTCTGCTTTGTCACTCGCCAACGCGAACTTTAGAAAGTTCGCGGAACCTCTCTGCCTGCCTCAGTTTCCTCGCCTGTCACGTGGGATCTCCAAATCAGAAGCTTCGTGCTATCAGTATCCACCTCCTAGGACTGTCACCGGAATTCGATGACAAGTGTCAGCGCAGGCGCGGAGGGAGGGACTCAGCCGGCGCACCAGGAGCTGGGCGGGGACAGGGCGCCCAGGTCTTCCTCTAAGCCAGTCTGCGGAGGGAAGAAGTCGAACCTCCCCTCCCCGCCCCCAGGCCGCGGCGGCGGAGCGCGGCCGCGATTCCCGGGCAGGAGCGGCGGAATCAGGGCCGCCGGCGGCGGCGCGGCCACAGCGAGCGGACGCCGGGTTAGTGGAGAAGGCGGCGCGCCCAGCATGGCTCAAGCCGTTCGCTTAGCTTGGCCACGGCTGCTGGTATCCCTGTTGTCTCTGTCCTGGTCGCCCACGGTAGCCGGTGAGTGACCCCGCGCGGCCGGGCTGCCCCTGCTCCCCTCCTCCCTCTTCACCAGCCCGGGCACTCGGTCCCTGCGTTCCCCGAGGCTGAGAGCGCCGTCCTCCCCGAACCGCTCCGCCCCAGGGATGGACGGATGCCGGGCCGGAGTCGGACCCTTCAGCGAGCTTCCCGGAAAAGCAGCCAGACTTCGGTCAGCCTCAGGGTAAAATAAAGTGGGTGTGCTGTGCCCTGGCACGGCACCTGGCGAACCTGCTCACCCTGCTCACTACTCGCAAACCCTTCTCCTCGGCTGCCAACAGCCCGCTGCCGGTGAGAGAGATTGCTGGTTGGGGGAAAGAGGGGCAGCGGCACAGAACCCCGTTCCCCTTTGACCCCAAATGTGTGGCTCTAAGGACGTGGCCGTGCATTCGTGCATGCATTCATCACACACACGTTTATTAAGTACCTACTATGTGTGGGGCAGCGTTCCAAGTATTGGGAATACAGCTCTGATGTCAGACGGCCCCGGGTTCAAAATAGCTTTTGACATTTAATACCTGTGTGAGCTCAGGAAAGTGACCTAAGCGCTCTGTTTCCACAAAGTGTGTGTTGGGGGTCTCGGGGTCGGGGTGGAATCCTACCTACCTTGTAAGACTGTGTCTTGGGATGATGCTGAACTAGGTCAATGCACTCCAGAAGACAGTAATGATGATAATGACCATTCATGTGAACAACAGTAGTATTGAGTGTAGACTCCTTCGTGTCATCATTTCCCAAAGGTCCCATGCTCTGCCCCTTGCTTGCTGGTCAGCCTAGGCAAGTAGTTTGACCTTCCAAAGTTCACTTGCCCCTCGATCCAACGGGGATGAAAATACTAGTGTGTGCCCCATGGACCGTGAAGAGGGTTGGAGACAGCCTTGCTTAAGGGAGCAGCCCAGCGCCTGGCACACATTAGGAGCTTGGACCTGGCTATTACACAGGGAACAAGCCCAGAGAAAGGTCACTTCACCCAATTTCATCCTCATAGTGGCCTTGCCATCAGAGGAGACTCACTTGCTCTGAGCAGCACAGCACATCAATGGTGGAGCTGGCATCCGAACCCAGACTGGCATGCTCACCACCCCACAATCCCCTTGAGTCCAGACCATGCCCTTCTTCCACACAGCAAGCTCCTAGCACCCCTGCCCACTACCTCCCAGCCTCCTCTTCTTCGTAACAATACTTACGATACTGGTCTTTATAGCGTGCTGGGCATATGCCTTCCAGAAATTTCATCCTTTAGTCCTCACAACACCCTGTCAAGTTATAACCACTCCCACTTTACAGATGAGGAGACTGAGGCTCAGAGGAGTGAAACCACTGGCACAAAGGTCACAGCTAGTGAGTGAGTAGCAGGACCAAGATTGAAAGAACTTAATTCCTTCTCACCTCCTCCTCATCCTTATTATTATTTATAAGAATGCATAGCACTGTGTTTATCAATATCAAGAAAAGCCAACGAGTATTGAGGACCTATTATATGTTGGAGCCCTAGGAAGAAAGATTTTCATATGAAGTCTGGTGGATTAGAGGTCAGGAGTACCCTAGGTTCAAATCCCACCTCTTCCACTTGCCCACTGTATATGACCTGCATTAAAAGACTTGTTTCCCCCCTCTCTAAAGTTGGGCTGACCATAGTGTTTGCCTCGAGGAGCTATTTAAGGACTAAATGCTGGGAGACATGAGAAGCACTCAGAACAGTCCCTGATATATGTAAGCAACTTGTGAATGTTTACTGTTACTAGTCCCATTTTACAAACTGGAAAAAAGAATCAGAGAGGTTAAGTAATCTGCCTGAAGCCTCACAGCAGAAATCCGGAAGGGATTCAAAACCCTAGGGCTATCATCACCTCCCTTCTTGTGCCAAGATCCCCTACAAATATTTTCCTACCTCCAGGCCACGGAGAGTAATCATAATACCATATTTCATGGACTCTGAGACCTAGAGTTTCTTCCCATTTTCAGACCTCTAAATCAGAGATGCTGTAACCACTGACAGTGAGTCGTGCTGTAAATGACAGAATCCCCAGTGCCTCTTAAAATCGATGTCTCTAGGGTGATGAAAAAAGTTTTGTAACTAGAAAGTGATGATGGTTGCACAACATCATGAATGTACTTACTGCCACTGCAAGATGGCACTTTTAAATTATTTAAATGGCAATTTTAAGTTTTTTAACCACAATATTGACCACAATATTTTAAATGATGATGCTGACATAGAGGAAATACAGTAATAACAGCCCTTCGAAGGGGCGTGGGCCTGGTTGCAAACCCAGTCCAGCCCCGCTAACCCTTGCTGCTGCCCAGATCCAGAATGATTCCCACCGCACCCCCCTACATGCTCCCAACCAAGGGGCTCCAGGCCCCAGGCGAGCGACCTCCTGGTCGCCCCTCCCCATTCAGATCAGGGACACCCGGGTGTGACCCGCCCCATGTTTCCCCACAGAGACTGAGGTGGTCAGTGTACTGGCCCCTGCCCAGGTGCACGGCTTCCTGGGCGACACCGTGAAGCTGCCATGCAAATTACAGCTCATGGAGGATAAAGTGACAGTGACTCAGGTGACTTGGACCCGGCAGAAGCCGACGGAGGCCATCCGCAGCGTGGCGGTCTTCCACCCTACCCAGGGCCCCAGTTTCCCCGAGCCCGGGCGGTTGGAGTTTGTGGCCGCCAAGCCAGGAGAGGAGCTACGGGACGCATCGCTGGCCTTGCGGGGGTTGGGCGCAGAGGATGAGGCCAACTACACCTGCCAGTTCGCCACGTTCCCTCAAGGCGACAGGAGCGCCCGAACCTGGCTCCGGGTGCTGGGTGAGCCGGGATGACTGGGGACGAAAGGGAAGGGGGTGGGGTGGGGTGGGGTGCAGTACGTAGAGAGGTAAGCACAGGGTGGGGAGAGCCGGGAGGGAGTGAGATTCCCTCCAGAGCAGCGATTCTGCGGGCACAAAAGGATGTAGGGCAATGATAGGGGGCGGGGGGGGGGGGGATGCAGAGGGGGAGGTTAGAAAGGGGAGGGGCTGGAGGACCAGAAGAGAGTAGCGATCATGGGGAGTAAGATCTTGGGAGACTGAGAGCAGAGGGGATGGAGAGGCTGGGGATGCTGTGTGGGGGAAGGTGGGGGCTGATGCGAGTATGGGGTGGGGGGACAGGGAGGGGTCTAGGAAGCCCAGGGACCTGGGTTTGGACCCCAGCTAGCCACTACCAGCCTGGGCAAGTGGTTTCCTCTCAGAACCTCCTTTCCTCATCTGTAAAATAGGCTTAGTAAAAATACTGCTGCCTTCAGAAAGCTATCCTGAGGGTCCTGGGAGTTTATCAGGTGAATTGCTTAGAACAGAAGCCCATGTGAGCTAGTGACTACTCCCTTCCGGGAGGAAGAGTTGAAATAGACTGGGAGGCGGGGATTCTGATACCCAGTAGTGGAGGGCTTTCCCCGTGGGGCCAATTGCCCTTGGGCATTGTCATGGAATCCTGCGGTCATTTTCCTGAGCACCAGGGAGTCAGGCTTTCCTCTTGGCAATTGAGTACAATTGTTCTTCAGTTTCCTCAGCTGTGAAAGGGAGCTCACTCTGACGATGAATAAGAGCTGACATTACCTTTTCACTTAGATGCCAGGAACTGTTCCAAGCCTTGTATGAATGACTCATGAAAGGTTAAGTACCTGGAACAATGCCTGGCATACAGTACCCAGACAAAGGCAAATCTCATCATTTCAGAAAACTTGGGACTTTAGGACTGATGGTTTAGGATGAGGGTAAAACAGAACCAGTGAGTCAAGTTAAAGAGAAATCTTCAGTAACAATAACTCAGGTACTGATGAGAAAGGAACCAAGTGAAGCCCCAGGTCAGGGAATCACCAAAATGATGATTAAGAAACAGTCAAGGTAGTTTTGGAGTCAGATAGACCTCGTGTAAAAGCCCAGCTCTGCCGCTTACAGCCATGTAACTTTGGGCCAGTCATTTTCCCTCTGAAACTCCAGGGCACAGCTCAGCCCTCCTCTCTTCCAAGAAGCCCTCTGCAACCACCTACATACCACCCCCAGATTCAGGCACCCCTTCTGGGCTCCCCCATCCCAGCCTTGCTCACTCAGAGTCATCACTGTCTGGGGAAGTCTCTCTTCCCCTTGGACCGCCCACCCCAGGAAGGCAAGGATGAGGCTGTCTCGGTCATTGCTGGGTCCTCAACACTGCCCATCACAGAACCAGCCAATGGATTCAATTACCAATAATAAATATATATATATATATATTGGGCATTTATTATGTGCCAAGGACCGTTTTAAGAGCTTTACCTGCATTTTCTCATCACCAATAACTCTATCATCATCCCCAGTGGACAGACAAGGAAACTGACTTGCCCAAGGCCACCCTAATATATATATGTATAGTTTCACATTTTTTATTTGTATTTATTGGGGGGGGGTAATTAGGTTTTTGTTTATTTATTTTTAATGGAGGTACTGAGGATTGAACCCAGGACCTTATGTGTGCTAGGCATGCGCTCTACCACTGAGCTACACCCTCCCCAACCCAAGAGCTGAGATTTGAACCTGGCCATTCTGTACCCTCAATTGTCCACCCTCCTCTGCTGCTGAGATGTTTAAGTGACTTCAGGCAAGGAGTGACCCATCTCTTTCACTCCTATCCCCAGCCAAACCCCAGAACAAGGCCGAGACCCAGGAGGTCCCACTCAGCCCACTCGGCCCAGAGCCTGTGCCTGTGGCCAGCTGTGTCTCCACGGGGGGTCGCCCGCCTGCCCACATCTCCTGGTCCTCGCACCTGGACGGGAAGGCAAATAAGAGCCAGGTGCCAGGGCCCCTGCCCGGCACCTTCACCGTCATCAGCCTCTTAACCTTAACACCTTCGAGCCAGATGGATGGCAAGAACGTCACATGCAGAGTGGAGCATGAGAGCCTGGAGGAGCCGGTGTTGCTGCCTGTGACCCTCAGCATGCCCTGTGAGTGTGCCCTGGAGGAGGGACCCCGCCCCCACCCTCCTCCTGCCACCGTCTACACTGACTCCCCGGGCCACTTTCAACATTACCCCATCATCCACACTAGCTTCCCCTGACTATCGTCTACACCCCCTACACCATCTACACCGGCTCTCCTGGGCCACAAACAACACTGTCCTTCATTGCCTAAACCAACATCTAAGGCCACAGTCCACACTCCTGCCCGGGTTGTCTACCTGGCTCTCCTGGCCACTATCTCCACCAACGCCCCACACTGGTTTCCTTGAGCCCAATCTACACACAGTGCCTACATCTGCCTCCCTGGGCAACTGTCCACACTGACCGTGTCCACATGGCTGCACACTTCCCCATGGTCTACACCGACTCCCTTGTTCATTTTCTATACTGCCTTACCTTTGTCTACACTGGCTTCCCTGGGTCCCAGAAAGCACTGCCTCCATTGTCTACACCAGTTAGGCCATCAGCTGTGGGGAGTTGTCACTGTTCCCCCCGTTGCCTAAAGTGGTTCCCCTGACCACGCTACACTGATACCCCACATTTTCTACACGGGTTCTCCTAGGATGTCTCTCACACTGACCTGCAACACTGTCTACACTGGCTCCCTTGGAGAACTGTCCCCCCAGTGTAGTCTCCATTCCCCTCTGCCCCAATGTGGTCTATACTGGCTGGTCTAGGGTCTGTGCCCCCATCGTTGTCTGTACTGAATAGACCCTCCCAGGCAGTTGCTGCACTGATTCCCTCAGGCACTGTCTACACCGGACCCCCTCAACATTGCCACTGGGTCTGAGAGAGGAGGGGATCTCTACTGACTCCCCCACACACAAACACACACATTCTGTCTCACTGGCCTTCCTCCTGGGGATTTTGAAGTCTTCTCTGTCGCTCACTTTTGGGTTGGATAAGCAGCAGGCTGAAACAACGTCATCCAGGATTCTTTCCTGCAGGACTTGTCAGAGCCTTGAACATGCTCCTGTGCATTCTGAGCGCCCAGGAGGTCCAAGGCACGCCAGGACCTGGCTTTACCCAGGAAAAGGAGTAGAGAGAAGCAGGTCCTGAGATGCCCTCCCTGTGCCTCACCACCTCTCACCCTCCTGAGGACTCCCCAGGCTTCTATTCTCAGAGGGAACCCACTGCCCCAGACCCCTTCCAGGCCTCTCCATCTTGGGCCCTTCCCGAAACCCAATGAGGCCTTTTCCAGTTGTGACATGAATTCCAAATATCTTTAGGCTGAATAATGTGAAGGCTCCCTGTCTCTGAGCCTACGTGTCTGTCTCCCCCAGATTCCCCTGAGGTTTCCATCTCTGGCTATGATGACAACTGGTACCTTGGCCTCCATGGGGCCACCCTGCACTGTGATGTCCGCAGCAAACCAGAGCCCACGGGCTATAACTGGAGCACGTGAGTCCTGGGTCGGAAGAGGGAGGGGCTGGGGACCCAGATCCCCGGGATCCTGAGAAATGAGGGGGTGGGGGACCTGGACTCCTAGGTCTGAGGGAGGAGGGGTGTAGGCAGGAAAGTAAGGAGAGCAAGAAGTCAACTTGGGGCCCCCAGGAAAATTTCTGTCTCGTATGCACAGAGTTTACGAGGTGGTTTAGTCCAGATGAGATGACATACCAGCTGTGTGCCAAGTACTTAGCCTCAGCCCGCACAATCCCCATATTCTGGGCACAATCCACACTATCGCCATGTCGGGTTAAAGACCAGCTGGGCCCCAGCAGCTGCCGTCATTGGCCGGGGCACATAGCCACGGAGGTGCAGAGGTGACTCCAATCAGCGCCTGGATCCAAACCCAAACCTCTTAACCCCTGGGCTGGGCCACCTCCCCAGCTACCTCGTGTAACCTGCTCTGTCCTTGCTGACGAAACAATTCTCTGTCCCTATTCTCTGGATGAGGAAATTGAGAGGCGGAGCAATCAGAAGATTTCCTCAAATTCATGCGGAGGCTGGGATTAAGAGTGAGGGAAGAGGGGGAGGGTATAGTTCAGTGGTAGAGTGTGTGCTTAGCACGCATGAGGTCCTGGGTTTAATCCCCAGTACCTCCGTTAATAAATAAACTTTATTACTTCCTCCCTAAAAAAAGTTTAAAAAAATAAAAAGCATTTTTTTTAAGTGAGGGAAGATACAGGCAAAGGGGTAAATTGTTTTTATATAATTTTTATTGGGCCTTTTTCCTCACTACAAAAATAACTGGCAAGCATTGTGGAAACTTTAGACAATATGGTTATTGCAAAAAGAAGAAAACAACACCAAAGGTCAAGCGTACCCAGCCACCTCCAGGAATAGCCTCTGTGACCCCTTGTAATATGTCCTTCCTGTCTTTTTTTTTCCCTCAATGTTTCTACACAAAATTTGTGCTGTATGTACAATTTTGAAACTTCTCTGTCTTGTGAACATCTTTCCATGTCAAAGCCTGTAGATCCATTTTCCCCAACATTTTATCAGGAGATTTTTCAAACATACAGAAAAGTTGTAAGAATTGTCCAGCGAACACTCAAAAACCCACACGTGGATTCTCCCATTAATATTTTCCTGTTAGTTGTTTTTATCACATTCCTGCCCATCGGTTCATCCCTCTGTCCATCCATCAAACAGTCTTTATCTTTCATGTTTCAAAATACCCACAACCCCTCCTTCATGCTGCTGGGATTCCATCCTAGGTGATGCCTTCAATGACTTAACCAATCCCAAGTGGGGATAGAGGCGCTTTCCCATTTTCAACTATGCAGATGTCATGTTGGCGACCAACCGTGTCTGTCCACCTCCACGGATACCCACAGTAGGGTCTTGATGGTGAAAGGAACTGCTGGCCAAAGGTTTCCAACTGGTGTTGACAGCCAGCCTTTATTTTCCTGCCCCAAAGCACCAAAGTTCAGGCTTACAAGCCACACGGCGGGGTTTCCATGCCCGCTCTGCCAAATGCCCAAATCCGTGCCTCTGTCTCCTCCATCCCTTACGCCAGTGTTTCCTGACGGCTGTGGGCCAGACGCTGTTGACCCACATATCTTGGTAAATAAAATAGAGCAAACTCCTTCCCCTCTTGGAGCTCCCATTTGGGTGAAGGAGAGAAACAATAAACAAGATAATGTTGTCAAGGACGGTAGATAAAGGTAGATAAAGCCCATGGGAAAGATAAAGCAGGGGGAGGGGGATGAGGAGGGGGGTCACTGCAGTTGAAATAGAGTGGCCCAGGAAGGTGTCACAAAGGTGACATCTGAGCAGAGGCCTGAAGGAGGTGAGGGTGAACAGTGTGGTACTGGTGGGAAGAGCATTCCAGACACAGGGAACAGAACATGCGAAGACCCTGGGATGGGAGCATAACTGGAGTGTTTGAGGATCTACAGTTGGCCACCGTGGATAGTTAAGAGCAAAGGGGAGAGTAACAGACAGTGTGATCAGTGGCATCAGGGGACCAGCGTGTATGGGACCTATACCCATGGTAAGGACTTTTGCTTTATTCTGAGTGAGATTATACAGGAGGACTTTGGATAGAGGAGGGACTTGAGCTGACTTAGTTCTGATAAGATCTCTCAGGCTGCAAAATGGGGGACAGAGTGGGGTGGGGTGGGGGTAGAAATAGGGAACCCCATGAGAAGGTGGCCGCAGTGGACCAGGAGTAGGGGGCACAGCCCTGGGTGGTGGCTGCGGTCCTTTGCTCTCACCTCTAGATCCACAGTGGCCTCCTTGTGGATCCTCAAACACTTCAATTATGTTCCCATCCCAGGGTCTTCGTATATGCTGTTCCCTATGCCCGGAATGCTCTTCCCACCAGTTCCCACACTGCTCACTCTTACCCTTGCCTCCTTCAGGCCTCTGATCAGGATTCTGTATATCCAGTTGGATTCTGGATAGATTTTGAAGGTGGGGCAGACAGGATCTGCTGATAGGCTGGACATGAGTGTGAGCAGAAGAGTCAGGGGAACTCCAGGCTTGCTCTCAGGGGCTATCACAGATGTCATGAGGGTTTCTGTGTTCCCAGCATACAGTAAGTGCTCAATCACCTGTCACTCTAGGCCTCCACCAGAGGCCACTTCCTCACCCATGTGTCTCTCCCAGGTCCACGGGACCCCTGCCACCCTCTGCTGTGGCCCAGGACACCCAGCTCCTGATCCATACTGTGGATGAATCCATCAACACGACTTTCATCTGCCTTGTCACCAACGCCCTGGGGACGGGCCAGGCAGAACTGACAGTCCTGGTCAGAGGTGAGGCACCTCCTGGGTGGGGAGAGCAGAGGGACCATAGAAGGAAATCACGGGAGGATTCTCTCTGGGGGAAGAGTTTAGAAGTGGTCCCTGGTAAGGGAGTCCCTCAGCCACAAGAATGCTCTCTGACTCCCATCCTTCCCCTAAGCTCCCTCATGGAAGGTCCAACGGGACCAGCTTTACTCTCTGTTAACTCAACATCTGTGCCATGGGAACCACTGTACCGCCACCGGGACTCAGCCGCTCTGCAAACCTTGCTGGGGTAGTTGGGTGATGCCCCTTTCACTGGGACTCAGGAAGGCTTTCCAAGTGTACCAGGCAGAACCCTACCACTTAGAATTGCTAGAAGCACAACTCAAAATAGTCAAGCAAAAATGAGATTTAAAAAAAATTTTTCTCCATCATTTCCTTCACCACCATATTTGAGTATTATTACCCTTCAGTAGTATTATATTTTAATATAATATATAAATAATAAAATTCATCCTTTGAACATGTACACTTTTTTTCTTAGTATATTTTCAAGGTTTTACAGCCATCAGGACTACCCAATTCCAGAACAAAAAATGAGACTTTATTGAAAATGTGCCTCCAAGTATGGTTAGATCCAGGTGCTCCAACTGTGTAACCCAGGAACTTTTCTTTACCTCTCTTGTCTGTGCTTTTATCTATGCTGACTTCATTCTCTGGAAGGCTCTCCCCTCAGGAAGGTGAGATGGTCCTCAGCTCTCAGCCCAATTCAGTAATCCCAAGGGAAAGAATACACCACTTTCAATAGCTCTAGCCACAGTCTCAGGGCTGGCTCTCACTGGCTCAACTTGGGTCACAGACCCCGCTATGAACCAATCACCGCAGCCGGGGAGAATGGAATGCTCTGACAGGCCGGGCCCAGGTCAAAGTCCCATCCTAGGAACCAGAGGATGGGGTCAAATCCACCTGAACCATATAGACTAAGGGAAGCAGAGTGGTAGCTTCCTTTAAAAATGAGGAGTAATGTTTTGGGGTCAGGTGAAAACCCCAGAAGTCTCTCAATTTAAATCTCTGCTTCCTTTTCCTGCAGGACTTCCTAGGGAGCAACCACATTCGGGCTTATCCTCTTGGAAAATTATCCTCCTGACTCTGGGAATCCTGGTTGGTCTGGCCTTGTCCCTGTTCGTTTATCTCCGGCTACGCAGAAGCCTCTGTGAGTCCCCTCCTTCCTGGCACACCCTCCGCCTCTCTGCTGTAAATGAACATCACCACAGCCGCCATAATTGAGCCCATACTATGTGCCAGGCTCTGCGCTAAGCCGTCCACGTGGCAGCCTCTCACTGAATCCTCACCTCAGTACCATGAAGTTCCCCCATTTGACAGGCGAGGACATTGAGACCAGGGCGTTTTAGTCATTGGATTGTTGACTCATTTTACAAATATTTCAGGAGTGAGAGCAGATCCTGTAGGGCCTCGAAGACCAGAGTAAGGACTTTAACTTTTAATTCAGTGACACAGGAGCCCCTGCCAGAAGGATGGAGGGCGGAGTAACACTTAACTGCACTCCCACCCACCCCCAGCTTTCCTCTATCTCCCTTGCTCAGGAGTGACCCCCTAGCTGCTCTCATGGAAAAAGAGGGGGTGGCAGGAACCGGCACCTCGATCCCTGGCTCAAAAAGGACCTCATGCTCTCACCTCAAGGACTTTGCAAGGCTGTTCCCCTGCCTGGAGCACCCTCCCCATGGCTCCCTCTGACAAACTCCTGCAGCTAATTCTGTAATCAAAAGAACTATATTTTGCTGAGCACTTTCTCTGTGCCAAGGACTTTCTCTGCACAGCCCCCTTGAATATCCACAACCACCTTGCAAAGAGAGTCCCGCTGTGAGCCCAACTTACAGATGAGGAAATGTTTGCTCAGAAGGGTGAAGTTACCTGCCAAGTGACACACAAGTGGAATGTCAGGAGTAGATGGCAGTTCTGTTGGCTAGAAAGCTTTGTTCCCTCAATCACTAAATAAAATTACCTCCCCACATCCCAGTGGGAGGCCCCCTCCTCCAGGAGGCCCTCCATATTCTTCCTTGAAATAAGCCAAGCACCAGCTCTAGGCTCCCCCACCCCAGCCTTGCCCACTCAGGGATATCACTGTGCAGGGACTCGTGTGTCTCTCCAGTGGACTGTGAGCCCCAGGAGGGCAGGGCTAGAACCATCACAATCATGGCTGTGTCCCCAGCACCACCCACCAGGACAGGCATGAAAGAGATATTTGAGGAAGTGTTTGCTGAATGCGTCATGTCCAGAGCCAGACTGCCTATGTCTGGGCCCACACTCTACTGCTTTATGGTGTCACCATGAGCAAATGACTTACTCTCTCTGACTCGAGTTTCCTCATCTGTGAAATGGAGTAACTGTACCTGATGATACAGGCAAAGCCCTCAGTGCAGTGGTTGCACTCTGTAAGCCACACGCGGGGCGTACGCATAGCTGTGATTACTACCGCCACTCCTGCGGTGTCTATGATGCTTAATATGTAAGTACCATGAGAGCAGGGATTTTTGTCTGTTCAACAGCTATATCCCTAGCACCTAGGATGCCCCTGGCACAAAGCAGACATTCACTATTTACTGAATAAATCCCTGTTTGATGGTTGAGGAAACTGAAGCCCAGAGAGGTTAAGTCAATTGCCCATGGTCACCCAGCTCCTTAAGGACAGAACAGGAATCTGAACCCTTCCATCTGGTTCCAGAGCCTGTGCTCTGTAAATATTGACTTATACCTAATAACTGAATGAAGAACTACATGAAGCGTATACCCCAGGTGTGTTTTAGAAATATAGAAACCATTTTGGGAAGTGACTCCCCCATATCAATAGCAGAGCTGGGACTTAGAATTCAAGGGACACAGCCACCCACACATCTTCTTCCCATGCTCTCCTGCACTGTCATTAATTCCTGACCACTTCTCCTCCTGCTTCCCCAGGTCACAAACGGCGCAGCCCCTCTGCTAATGGCGTAAGTGTGGTGGTGGGGCTGAGGCGGGTGTGTGTGTGTAGGAAGTGGGGTCTCCATGAACCTCAGATTAATCACTGTGGGCTTTCCCAAGGCAAAGCCAGGCATATCTAGGCACCTGCAGCACTTAACCAAAAGCCTGAATGGCCTCACATGTCAGGTCCTTGATCTCTTCTCCAAATGCCTTGAGCAGCAGTTCCCAACCCTTCCTGCCATAGCCCCTGTAAGGTTTGAGAAAATGCAGGTTCCTGTGCCCTGCCGCCTGAGAGTCTGGTCTGGTGGGTCCGCACTGAAGCCTGGAGATCTGCATTTTCACAGGCACCCCTTCCCTCCCCACTCATGACACCACCTGGAGAAGTGCTGCCCTGGCTCCCAGAGGGTAGGGAACAGGCCTGCAGCTCTTTTTTTTCTCTTTAGGTGCACTTTTAATGAATTTTTATACACATGTAACAGTTTATATAGACCACATCCGCACCACGGTCATAATACAGAACATTCTCACCACCCCCAAATTTCCTCCTGCCCCGTTTTAGTCAATTCTCTCACTCCCCTCTCAGCATCCACCAACACTGATCAGGAGTCCATCCCTCCAGTTTTGCTTTTCCTAAAACATCCTATAAGCACATATAATGCATCTGAGGTTCCCCCATGTTGGGCTGCCTCCATCAGTAGTTGGTGTTTGTATTTTTCTGAGTAGCATCAGATATACTAGTTTGTTTACTCGCTGCTCAGTTGATGGACATTTAGTTTGTTTCAAGTTTTTTGCTATTATGAATTGCTATAAAATTAATGTGCAGGGTTTTTTTTGTGGACATATGTTTTCACTTCTCTTGGGTAGATGCCTAGGAGTGGAATAGCTGGGTCTGTTCTTTTGCTAACACCATCTTGCCTTGATCAATGTAGCCCTACTGTAAGTCTTGGAATCAGCTAGTGTTTGTTCTCCAACTTTGTTCCTTCTTCTTTTAAAAAGTTGCTTTTTAGGCAATTCTAGTTTCTATGTCTTTCCATATAGATATTGGAATAAGCTTCTCAATATCTACAAAAATGCATGTTAAGATTGGGATTGTGTTAAACCCATACATGTTTGGATCTGGCAATCCATGAACATGGTATATTTATTTAGATCTTCTTTGAGTTCTCTTACCAATGTTTTATAGTTTTCTACATACAAATTTTACACATTTTCCCCAAGATTTAGTAACTTTATGCTACTGTAAATGGTACTATTTTAAAATTTCGATTACTAATTATTCATTGCTGGTATATAGAAATAAAATTGATATCTGTATATTGACCTTTATTCTTTGATCTAGCTAAACCTACTTATTAGTTGTAGTAGCCCTACTATTTTTTTAACAGCAACATTATTTATAATTGCCAAGATATGGAAGCATCCTAAGTGCACATCAATAATAGATGAATGGATAAAGAAGACACAGCATACATATGTAGTGGAATACAATTCACCCATAAAAAAGGATATTTTGCCATTTGCACCCCTTCATTCACTTTTTATTTCCACTTCAAAAACCAGAATTTTATAACAGGTATAAACATTTTCATTGCATCAAAAACAACTAAATACCTAGAAATAAACTTAACCAAGGAGGTTACCTATACAATGAAAACCGTAAAACATTGATGAAAGAAATTGAAGATGATACAAAGAAATGGAAAGATATCTTGTGCTCTTGGATTGTAAGAATCAACATTATCAAAATGGCCACAATACCCAAAGCAATCTACAGATCCAATGCAACCCCTGTCAACATACTCACATTTTCCACAGAACTAGAACAAACAATTCCAAAATTTATATGGAACCATAAAAGACCCCAAATTGCCAAAACAATCTTTTGTTAAGTCTTTTTTTCTCTTTCTTCTTTTTGTTCTCTTTTCTTAAGTTTTGATGACTAGAGAAGTTCCTTTAACATTTGTTGTAAAGCTGGTTTGGTGGTGCTGAATGCTTTTAGCTCTTGTTTATCTGTGAAGTTTTTGATTTCTTCATCAAATCTGAACGAGAAATTTGCTGGGTAAAGTATTCTTGGTTGTAAATTTTTTCTTTTCATCACTTTAAATACATCCTGCCACTCCCTTCTGGCCTGTAGAGTTTCTGCTGAAAAATCAGCTGATAACCTTATGAGAGTTCTCGTCTATGTTATTTGTTGCTTTTCTCTTGCTAATTTTCATATTTTCTCCTTATCCTTAATTTTTGTCAATTTGATTATTGTGTGCTTTGGTGTGTTCCTCTTTGGGTTGATCCTGTGTGGAACTCTCTCACTTCCAGGACTTGGGTGACTGTTTCCTTTCCCAAGTTGGGGAAGTTTTCAGTTACTAATGCCTCCAGCTCTTTGCATGCTAGGCTTCAGGGAGAAGATTTTTGTTTGAAAAGCACCTGAGGCTAAAGTTTGCATATCCTCCTTCTAGAAGGTCTCCTATTCAACTGTGGACAGTAAAGACAGCTCTCCCCAGGATCCGCCAACAGAGAGCACAAGGTGACAGCATCAGGACCGAATGGAGAGAGACTGCAGCTGGTGAGGATGTGGGTCTCACAGCCAGACCCCGCCTCAATAGATGAAATCTCCCTCCAAAGAGACCCTCCCCGAGCCAGACCTCAAGAATGTCCCTTCTTACGTGCAAGTTCAGGGGTCCCCAAGACCACCTTCAGGTTGAATCATTCACTACAAGGACTCACAGAACTCAGGAATGCTGTTATACTCATGGATACTCAGTTACAGTTTATTACACTGGAAGTATGAGATTAAGGTAAGCAATGTGAAAAGGCTTGCAGGGAAGGGTCTTGGAGAGACCGGACACAAGCTTCCAGTTGTCCACTCCCTGTGGAGTCATGTGGACAACACTTACTTCTCCCAGTGATGATGTATGACAACACACACACAATATTGCCAACCAGAATAGCTCATCTCAGCCTTGGTTTCCAGGGTTTTTACTGGGGGTCAATCATGTAGACACAACTGACCACCCACATAGCTGACTTTAGTCTCTAGCACCAACATAGGTCAGGCTAATATATTGTGGCCCAAGGCCCCCACCACAAAGTACACTGCTGGCATAGACTATCCAGTGTGGCCCACGGCCGCAGGTCAACAAAGACTCCTATCAACCAGCACATTCCAAGAGCTTAGCGGTTACTTCCCAGGAGCCAAGGGCAAAGGGCTAGGTATCTTTTTGAACAAATTTAATCCTTTCCTGCATAGTAGAACCACACAGAATGCTCCAACTACTGAAGATTTTTTCATAAGAATCTGACCTCTGGTCTTGAACTTCTAAATCTCTGTATAATATGGAATGTCTGTAGTTACAAGAAATAGCGACGGACCGTTATCACCAGAAGAGAACCAAAGGCTGGAGCCCAGCTGCCCGAGGCTGCCCAAGGAGCCAGCACAACTGGTGGTCATGACCTTAGAGGCTGTCTGCTCCAAGCACCTTCTGCCAAGACTCAGCCCCAGGAGAACATCTGTAGCCAGGGTGCTAATATTGACAAGATGCTGGCAACCCATCAAGGTAAAGCAAGAAGTTGTTTCCAAAACAAGGAGGAAGAGACACCGAGGGAGCAGAAACTACAGAAGAAACATTTCCCACAGATCAGGACCCAGGGCGCAGAGCTGCTCAGATACAACTGACCTGTTTACTTTGAAATGGTCTTGATGCCAGGCACTAGAATTCCTCTTACAGAGAGAACTGTCTGTTGGAGAAGATACCTTAGGGAGATAGAGACCTTGAACCAGAATGCAAGGCATGAGCTGCTCTGCAAGAGAGATGAGAAGGATTCAGCTTTTCTCTGGACTGATATAAACCCCTGACCGTCCCCAGCCCCCAAACACCTCATTAAAGTTTATTTATTAACCTCAAGTGGCTGTGTGCAAGGGGGTCTTTTGTGGGAACTGAGGAGAGACCAAGTTTCATGTGGGCTGTCACTGGGTGAGATGGAACCAGAGGTGCGAAGGCAAGACCTTGAATCAAGAAGATCATAAGGACATAAGTCCCCAGAATTCTCAGACACCAAGGGGAGTGCGCACCTTATTTTTCTTTCTCTCTCTCTTTAATTTAACTAGAAAATACAGGCATACCTCAGGTATTGCCAGTTCAGTTCCAGACTATAGCAATATAGCAAATACTGCAATATAGCAAATATCACAATAAAGAAGATGTTGCAACATAGTGGATATCGCAATTAAGCAAGTCATGCATTTTTTCATTTTCTAGTGCATATAAAAGGGATGTTTACACTATACTGCAGTCTATTAGGTGTACAGCAGCATTATGTCTAAAAAATGTACATACATCAACTTTAAAGTGCTTTATTGCTAAAAAATGCTAACCATCATCTGAGCCTTCAGTGAGTCATAATCTTTTATGACTTACAGTCAACAGTAACAGCAGACTTACAGCTGTTATAACATCTGTGGGGCCAACTGACATCCTTCAAAGTCCAACAACCCCCATTTCTGGGCTCTCAGATGTCTGCCTGTGATCCCTCAACAGGCAAAGTACATTCTTTACTGGGCATGTTTCCACTAACAAACTAACAGCCCTAGGTAATGCTCAGGCTGGTTTGTTTCAGCCCACCCAATCAGTCATAAACCACACCGCCCTTCATGGACCCTAAACCTCTTACCTCACCTACAACCAATCAGAGACTTGTGCACAAGCCCATCAGGCACCTTATGACCCTTATAAAAGACCCCAACAACCAGCCCTCGGTGCTCACACAGGCACCTCTTGTCTGTGTGGCCCACTGTTGCCTATAGCAGTGTAACCTAATAAACTCCCTTACTAGCTCCTCCTTCATCTTTGTAAATTCTTTTACCAACCCGCATCACCACATCTCTGACTGGACACCACTGTTTCCCACAACATCAAAGATCACTGGCCACAGATCACCATACCAGACAGAATAAAGAGAAAGCTTGAAATATTGCGAGAATTACCAGTGTGTGACATAGAGACACGAAGTGAACAAATGCTGTTGGAAAAATGGCACAGAACTGTTCGACCCGGGGTTGCCACAAACCTTCAATTTGTAAAAAATGCAATATCTGCAAAGCACCATAAAACAAAGAGCAATAACACGAGCTCTGCCTGTACAGAAAATCCCCAAACTGAAAGTTATAAAAGCACCTCAGGGGTCCACTTTGAGTTAATTTTGCATATAGGGTATAAGGTTAAGGGTCCAACTTCATTTTTTTGCATGTGGATATCCAGTTTTACACATTTGAATTAACGCCACAAAATTGTACACTCAAAGAGGGAGGGTATAGCTCAGTGGTAGAGTGTGTGCTTAGCAAGCACGACGTCCTGGGTTCAATCCCCAGTGCCTCCATTAAAAAAAAACAAAATTAAAATAAATAGACCTAATTACCTCCCCTGCAAAAAAAAAAAAAAAGAATCATTTAATAAATAAATGGTACACTTAAAAGTGGTTAAAATGGCAAATCTTTTGTCATCTCTGTTACCTCAATTTTAAAAAATTAATAACATGATACATCAAAAACCTTTGACTTGTACCTTTTGGGGAGGGGGAGTTGTGTTACCACAAACTTAGTAGCTTGAAAAACACAAAATTATTCGTTTACAGTCCTGGAGGTCAGAAGTCTGAAATGAGTCTCGGAGGGTTAAGATCAAGGTGTGGGGAGGGCTGGTTCCTTCTGGAGGCTCCAGGGGAGAGGCCCTTTCCTTGCCTTTCCAGCTTCTAGAGGCTGCCTGCGTTCCTTGGCTTACAGTCCTGCACTGCATCACCATTCCCCTCCCCACTCCATTATTACATCACCTTCTTCCTTCTTTGACCTTCCTGCCTTCCTCCTTCCCTTATGAGGACCCTTGTGATGACATTTAGGGCTCCCCCTAGACAATGCAGGATAAACTCCCCATCTCAAGGTCTCTAACTTAATCACATCTGCAAAGTTCATTTGCCATGTAAAGAAACATATTCACAGGTTCCAGGGATTAGGACCTGGGTATCTTTGGGGACCCATTATTCTATCTGCCTCTCCTACCCTGGGCCCCTGCTCCACCGCAGGTAACCATGGCACTACTTTCTGGTAAGTTTATTTTATTTATTTATTTTTTATGGTAAGTTCATTTACGCACAGATGATACACACATGTATTTTCCTCTGCAACAGGTTATGTCTCATACACACTGTTCTGCCCCTTGCTTTTATTACCTAAGTTTTCTGGAGATTCAGAGAGAGCCTCTTTAGTCTTTTTATAGCCACACTGTCCTCCTCCCCAGGGGCTGTTCAGGACTTTGTCAACCAGGCCCCTATGGATGGATATTTGCATTGTTTGCACCCTTTCACTATTAGGGAAGTGATGTAGTAAATGAATGACCTTGCATGTGGTCACTAAGCATGGGTATTGGGACATACTCTGGAGGTGAAATTACTGGATCAAAGGTAGTGCCCCTTGGGTGGACACAGAGATGATCATACCAAGTGAAGTAAGTCAGACAGAGAGAGACAAATATCATATGATACCACGTATATGTGCAATCTAAAAAAAAATGATACAAATGAACTTGTTTATAAAACAGAAACAGACTCTCAGACATAGAAAACAAATTTGTGATTACCAAAGGGGAAAGGTGGGGGAGGGATAAATTAGGAGTTTGGGATTAACAGATACACACTATTATATATAAAATAGATAAACAACAAGGACCTACTGTGTAGCACAGCGAACTATACTCAGTATCTTGTAATAACCTATATGGAAAAAAATTTGAAAAATAACATATATACATATATAACAGAACCCTTTGCCGTACACTTGAAACTAACATGATAGTGTAAATCAACTATACCTCAATTAAAAAAAAAGTGCACCCTGGCGGGGAGGGTATAGCTCAAGTGGTAGAGCACATGCTCAGTATGCATGAGGTCCCAGATTCAATTCCCAGTACCTCCATTAAACAGTTAATTAAATAGACCTAATTACCTACCCCCACCAAAAAAAAAAAAGCACCCTTTAACCAACTTCTCCAATATAGAAAATAAATTCCATTCGTTAAAAAAAAAAAAGAGCAGTGCCCTGTCACTGTGAGAGACACTGATGAACAGTCCCGCAGAGAAGTTGTGCTGGTCTCGTTCCCACCAGTGGTGGATGCAATGGCCTGTTTGGGGAGAAGGATGTGTGGATTCCACAGAGCCAAGAGTAGACAGTGGCCCCAGAATCCTGTTTTAAGTGTAGTGTAAACTCCACATAAGAAAACCACCGTTATCCACACTGGAGAATGGGAAGGAGAGGTCTGATGGAGAGGCTAGAACAAGCACTTCCCAACCCTGGCAGCACTTCTACACAGAGTAAGGGGAGGGGGGCTCAAGTCAATATCATCCAGCTTCGAGTTGCTACAAAATTCCAGAAACCTCTGGGCTGCAGATTACTCAGGATGAGGACGCCTGTGCTATTGAAATCTCATTTATTAAAAAACAATGAAGTGACTGAGGAATTCCACTCCTAGGCAGGTCCCCCAAAGAACTGAAAACAGGTACTCAAACAAATACTTATACTCGAATGCTCATAGCAGCACTAGTCACAATAGCCGAAAAGGAGAAACAATGAAAATGTCCATCAATGGACGAATGGATAAACAAATTGTGGTCTATCCACAGCGTGGAATATTATCCAGCCACGAAACGGAATGAAGCATTGATTGATGCTGTAACATGAATGAATCCTTTGAAACATTATTTGAAGAGAAAGTAGCCAGACACAAAAGGTCATACCTTGCATGGTTCCATTTATATGAAATATCTAATACAGCCAAATCCATAGAGATAGGAAAGACATTAATGGTTGCCAGGGCCTGGGGGAAGGGGGAATGGGGAGTGACTGCTTAATGAGTTCAAAGTTTCATTTTGGCATAATAAAAAAAGTTCTGGAAATAGATAGCAGTGACAGTTGCCCAACATTGTGAATGTACTAAATGCCACTGAATTGTACACTTTAAAGCGGTAAATTTTATGTGGGTTTTATTACAATTAAAAAATCATTTAAATTTTTTATAGAAAAAAAATTTTCATCTCCCAGCTCTTACTAGCAGTTTTTCAGAACCAATCAAATTCATGAAGTCAAGGATGGGTAAACTGTTAAAAAATAAAATAATATTCTAACTGTTAAAGAAAAAAATTACTTAATGACACCAGTTAAAGCATAAGGCAGACTTTATTCCAGGGGAGGGGGCTATCAAAAGGAGTTGAAGTCATTATGAAAGAGAGAGGAGTTTCAGGAACTGGAAAATCCAAAATGACTGGTTTTGCTGTAGGCACTGCCTCTCTGCGTATGGAGCCTTTGCTCCTGGGGATTAGCAGTGAACATTTATCAGAATCCCTTTCACCTCTAAACTCCACTTCTGCTCCATACTGAACTCCTACCAGAATGAGGCCGGTTTGGACAATCTGGCTGAAGCCCAGGATTGGGGCTCTCTCCCCTAGGCAGCTCCACTTGGAAATAATGGCTGGGTTTGCATCAACTTCTGCGAGGCAGACAGACAGAGGCAATCTTAAAACTGCAGCAGGAAGGACTGAGGGTAGATCCTGGATGGATTCTGACCCTGATGAACACCACCGGGAATACCACCTTGAAACCTGCCAGGTGTTGGAGACTGGGAGGCAGGGGACTGGGAACACCTTGAGGGAAATGCACTTCCCTTGAGCAGGGTCATGAATCTGGGAGGTAGGGCAAGTCCAAAGACAAGTCAGTAACGGGCATTTGTTGGCTCCTCATGCAGCATCTTGCTCCTCCCAACAGTCCGGTGAGGTGGGGATGCTTGTCCCATCCTTCAGAGGAAGCCGAAGCCCCAAGAAGTGAATTCATTTGCCCAAGATCCCAAATGATGACAGAGCTGGGCTGAGAGCCGGGCTCACCCACTCACAGCAGGCCTGCGCTGGTGTCTGCAGTTGTCAAGATGATTCAAAGTCAAGATTTCCTTCTCATCCCAACCTGGGGACTCTGCAAGATGCTGGCACTTCTGACAATCTGATGTGTGTCCAGTACATACACACGCACACATAGAAACTGCTACTGATGTTTGGCACCCCGACTTGGTGTTCTCTCCTCCTGCAGGCTGAAATCTCACCTGGCGCTGCCCACCTCAGACCCCTAGTTGTGCGCTGTCCACTTTCTGTGATGGTGATGGAAATGTTTTAGATCTGCGCTGTCAAATGTGACAGCCACTAGTCACACAGGGCTGCTGCTCCGTTGAAAGTGGCTAGTTTAAGTAACTGAGTTTTTTTTTTTTAAGGCACTTAAGTTTAATTACTTCAAATTTATATTTAAATAGCCATATGTGGCTAGTGGCTATGGTATGAGCTCAATCCTGGACCTGCCATCACCCAGGCCCTTGTCCCAATAGAGCTCAAAATTACAAGTGTTCCCTCCTTCTCCAGCCTCACCCCGCACACTCACATCCTCCCACCTGACCTTCCATTCGTCCAGGGTTCTGCAGCCTCCTCAGTGAACCCTGATATCTGTCTCAGCCTCCACGCCCCTGCCTGTGCTATTGACACTGCCTGGTACACCTCACCCTACTCCACCCCACCTCATTCCTCCTCCTACTCCAGGTCTCAACTGTGACCAGAGTCCCTCCTCCAGGAAGTCCTCCCTGCCCCTCAGGCTGAGTGCCACATTCCCTCAGGCTGAGTGCCACATCTCCCAGGCCCCTGGACTCCTCCATCCCAGCGCTGATCATTCTGGGTTATCGTTGTCTGGGGATGGGTCTGTCCCCTACACTCACAGAATTGTGAGCTGCACTGTGGACTGAGGGCAGAGAAGAAGCTGTCTCAACCATCGCCGTATCCTTAGTACCACCCAGCACAGGGCCAGGCACAGGGAGGGAGTGCATGTTGGAATGAACAAATGGAGGGATGTTTTGGAAAAACTATGCTAAGAGCTGTAGGGTGAGCCAGCCACAGGCCAAGTCTCCACCTACTGGTAGACATGCCTCTCTCCTTGAGCCTCCGTTTCCTCATCAGCGAAATGGGAAGAGTTATGCATGGATGTGGGATGAGGTAGTTGGGTGAGACGCCTACCTACCTGCCTGGCCTGGGGGCTGCTCAACCAGAGGCTGCTGTGACTGTTGTTAAAATTATTGCTGTTCCTACTGCTACTCACACTCAGTGGGAAAGAGAGATTAAAAGAGGTCAAGGGAGGAGTCCTGAGAAGCCCCAGAAAGTTTCCCAGTCACCCTGGGAAACTGGTTCAACCAGTGTCTCCACGTCCATCCCAGAGAGCACAGGTGAAGACTCCAGAGCCTGTAGGAAAGGGGTGCTGGGCTGGGGCAGCCTCGGCCAGGTCTCACAGGCACCCCCGGGACCCCTACTGAGCTGGCCCACTTCTGAAAGCCTGGGCCCAGCCCTCTGGCCCCCTCAGTATCCAGTAGGTGGCCCCTTGGCATCTCCACAGGACACCAAGATGGAGATTCCTGCTGGAGCCCAGCAAGACTTCTCAAAGAGCCTCCTTCTCTCAGGTAAGGAGGAAACATACCTCTAGGGCTGAGGGGAGAAGTGGTACTTAGCCCAGGGGCTGAGGTTTCCTCTTGGAAGATTGTTCCAAGGGAAAGATTGTCAGGGAAGATGAAATTATTAGGGTAAGATGGGAGGGAGGGGCAGCAGAATCATAATCTCATCCCCATTTTCTCTATGGAATTTTCTAGAATGTCAGGACCATGAGGGCTGGAATTTATCTATATTTGATTCCCTACTGAGTCCCCAGTGCCTAGAAATCTAGGGAATTTTAGACATATAAAATTGGTATTGTAGCATAAATAATATATTGGTTTTTAAAAGTATTGGTTAAATGAATAAGTTAATTCAGAGTCCATGTGTTTAAAGGCAGGTCACACAGCATCTCAGAGCAGAAAACCTTCTGGACCAATGGGATGGCAAATCTGTGGCACTCATGTCTGAGTTCCCACTCCTGCACCGAGGGCAGACATCACTAGTCAATCCCAGCACTGTTTCCAATGAATAGCACACAGAGCCCCGAGTTGAGAACCTATAGGGAGGAGAGAATGCAGGAGATGTCCCTGCCCAACACTTCTGATTTCAGGCCTCCCCTGTAACCCCACAGTCTCAATCCTGGCCCTCTGGGTCCCCCCAGGCTCCTGGGCAGCCCTCCGCATCCAGAAGATTCCAGAACAGCCTCAAACGAACCAGGACCTTCTCCTGTCTGTCCAGGGCATCCCAGACACCTTCCAGGACTTCAACTGGTACCTGGGGGAGGAGACCTATGGTGGTACGATGCTATTCACCTACATCCCAGGGCTACTGAAGCCCCAGAGGGATGGCAGTGCCATGAAGCAGCGAGACATCATCGGCTTCCCCAACGGCTCCATGCTGCTGTGTCATGCCCAACCCACAGATAGCGGCACCTACCAAGTAGCTGTCACCATCAACCCTGCCTGGACTATGCGGGCCAAGACTGAGGTCCAGGTGGCCGGTGAGTGTTGGGCACTGAAGGAGGAAGTGGGGAGGCTGATGCACCCTGAGCAGCTACCACATGCCAAGCTCTGGGCAAACATTTGGTCCTCTCATTCATCCATGCAATACATATTGGTTGAGCATTTGACTGTGTGCCAGGCCTGGAGATATCATTTAATACTCCTGTGCATTAACTAATAAGTATCTACTGAATGCTTACTTTGTGCCAGACCCAGAGCCAGAGCGTGGAGAATGCACCATCTCACTGACTCCTTACATGCATTAATTCATGAAAAATCTATTGAGCACCCACTGTATGCCTGGTCTTAAAGGATATATGTTCATAAGTAAAGTATTTATTGATGAATCCACTCTGGGCAAAGTACCAGATGGTGGTGGACAGTAGCAACAGCTAACATTTCTTGGACACTTGTTATGGGAACACTGTTCTAAATGCTTGCCCTGGGCTAGTTCTTTGCAGTAGGGACCTGTTCTGTGCACTGTAGGATACTGAGCACCCTCCCCGGCCTCTAGCCCCTAGATGCCAGTAGCACCCTTTCAGTCGTGACAACCACAAATGTCTCTAGACAAGGTCAAATGTTACCCTTGGTTGAGAACTACTGCCCTATATTAACTTATTTGTATCTTAAAAAATAGAAAACTCCGTGAAATGTTATATGCCAATTATATCCCAATAAGCTGGTGGGGGGGATAACTTAACCTTCCCTGGCAGATCTATTTCTTTATAATTTTTAATGGAGGTACTGGGGATTGAACCCAGGACCTTGTGCATGCTAAGCATGCACTCTGCTGAGCTATACCCTCCCCCCAAAATATGATCTTAATTTATTATTTACATGTTCACTCTCAGCATCGTACATTGGAATGAAGGTAGGGATTAGTTTTTTTAATCATCATCTGTGCTCTTGCAGGACTCTGCTCATCCTCTCACCTTTTTGATTGTCACAACATGTTCTAATTTATCACTCTACAAACTTGTCTCACTAGAATAGTAATTATTCAAAGTGACAGAAATAGAACATACTCATCCTTTTGTCATCCATCTACCACAGTAGGTGGGACATAATGGGTTCTCAGTTAATGTTTGTTGAATAAACAAATGAGTGAATGAAAACTTTCAAAACAAAATTCCATGAGGTGGGCACCATTGTTGTGTCCATTTTACAGATGGGGAAACTGAGGCACACAAAGCAGTAGAGCTGGCATTTAATCCCATGAAGTCCCAAGGCCAGCATCTGGGAGCTTAACCACTTCCTCTCAAAGCAGAGAAAGAGAAAAAATTCCCCTCCCTTCATTCCAATGTGGGATGCTTAGAATGAACATGTAAATAATAATTTAAGATCAAATTTCAGCAGGGGAGTGGCAGAGTGCGTGCTTAGCATGCATGAGGTCCGGGCTTCAATCCCCAGTACCTCCATTAAAAAATAATAAATACATGAACCTAATTATCTCCCCCCCCCCAAAAACAAACAAAAAGATCACATTTCAAGCAGAGAGTTGAACAACAATAGTGATAGCTAACACTCTTTAGGGCTCATTACATGCCAGTTTTACATATAATGGGTCATTTCATCATCATTGCAGCCCTGTGAAGTAGGCATTATTATAAGACCCAATTTACAGGTAAGGAAACTGAGGCCCAGAAAGGTTATGACTTGTCCAGTTAAATTTTTTTTAATTAAATAGGAAGATGTGATCAGGGATGGGCCTCATTGAAGAATTGACATTTGAGCAAAGGGAGGGAAAAGATCCCTGTAGATTTCAGAGGACAGAGTTCCTGGCAGAGGGAACAGCAAATGCAAAGGCCCCGAGGCCAGCTTGGTACATTCAAAGCATAGACAGAAGGACACAGGGCTATAAGACACTGAGCAAGTAGGGTGTTAGGAGGCGAGGTCTAAGAGGGAGACGGGGCCAGGCTCATAGGCCGTGGAGAGATTGACAAGAATCCACCAGAGGGTTTAAGCAGGGGAGTGATCTGATTCACAGCCTAACCTGTCCACGAGGCACAGTGTAGCCTGAAACTCTGTTTTATCCAGGAGTAACCTGAGGTTCAGACAATTTAAGGCACCTCTCAAACATCAGGCAGCTAATCATCAAATCAGCAGCAGAGTTGGGATTCGAGTGCAGGGCCTCATGAATCAGGCCCACAGCTGCCTCAGCAGAATCTAAATTGCTTATTCACTCATCCTTCAGCACTCTCCAAGTGCTGCCTCCTCAAGGTCTCCTCTGTGTCCAGCCTGTATCGGGCAGTGCCAGAGACACAGTGATGACCAAGGCAGCCCTGGCCTTGCCCTCTCAGGACTCATAGCCCAGTGATGGAGACAGATATTAGCTACATAATCACACACACACAAACACAATCAGGGAGGTTGCCTGGAAAGGTAACCCTTCAACAAAGCTTGAATGATGACAACAGTTCTAAGTAGAAGGGGAAGGAGCTTTGGGAGATATTTGGGCAGAGGGCTAAGCCTGTGCAAAGAGCCTGTGGTAAGAAGCTGTAGGGCTCATGAACTGAGCTGGCAGGAGGCCAGCATGACCGAGGCAGGACAGTGAAGGGGGGCATCCTACGAGGCCAGCACTGCAGGACAGATTTGAACCAAGGCTCAGGTTGTAAAGACATAAGCTCTCTCTACCTGGCTCAGAGTTGGGGTGCCTGGTGGAACCCGAAGTGGCCCCTGAGATGTCAGTTCTAGGAGGCCTGGGTTCCCAGCTGTCTCTCTGGAGCTTAGAACAGGGCCAGACACACTGTTGAATGAATGAATGGTGGGGAAGCCCTGTCCCTGGTGGGAAAGGAAGCTTTGTCGGGAAAGCAAGTGCTCCCTCTTCCTCCAGGGGGCACCATCTCTGGTATCATCTCTGTTCATGGGCTCTACCCTCCTCTCCATGACCGGGGAGTCCCACCAGGACACTAAACAGGGTGCCAGCCCAGGTTTCTTTGCATATTCTAAATCTCCTCTTCCAAAATGCAGAGATAGAAAGAACAGGAGCTGGAGAGAGAGAGATGGAGAGAGAAGCTGGTTGGCCTGGCCTGGCCTGTGATTTGCTTCCTCTTGGGTCAAGGGTCTACCCCTTTTCTGAGGGGGGTAGGATCAAGTACCACCAACAAGATGGGGAGCTGGGGCTGGAGTTAAGGGCTGGGAAGATGAGCAAGGAATCACCAACTGCCATCCCTGGTAATAGTCACAATATAGACTTATCACCATTTTGTTCGCCATTACTCCCCCGGTGCCTAGAGCAGGGCTTAGCACACATTAAGCCACTTGAAAAATACTTTCGATGCCATCTCCCATCTATGGAGCACTTACTACACATCAGGCACTTCCAGCTAAGCGCTCTGCCAGCCTCACCTGATTCCATCCCCACAAAAGGTAGCCTTGGGATGATCCCCATTTTACAGGAGGATAAACTGAAGCCCAGAGAGGGCTCAACAGCATGCCGCTGGGAAAGGGAGGGGCCAAGGCTCCAGCTGGGTCCGAGTCCATGGCCCTGGCCCCTTGCCACCTGCCTCTTCCACGGGGACTCCCAGGGAAGCACTGAGAGGTCCCCATGGAGATCAGCAAGCTAAAGGGGCTAGGAACAACCTTGGCTTCCAGAGAGCTGAGCACAGCAGGCAGGGAAGCAAGGCGGTTCAGCTCAGTGGAAAAGGAAGAGCAGAGGAAAAGACGGAATTGGGGATGGGGTTGGCTGCTAGTCTCCTTGTGCCAGGGGATTTATATTTGAAGGCAGCTGTGCCCCAAATTTAGCCCCCGACCTAGGTGGGGACTGGAAATGACTGACAGCACTTCCTGCGTCCCAGGTAACTCACATACTTGATCTCTTTTAATCATCAGGGGATTTGGCTGTAACAGAAGCCAACCCCGGCTAGCATGGGCAGAAAGATGTTTAATAAACGTCTAAAAAAATATTAAAAATCAACTTATTTACAAAATAGACTCATAGACATATAAAACAAACTTATGCTTACCAAAGGGGAAAGGGGAGGGGAAGAGATAAGTTAGGGGTTTGGGATTAACAGATACACACCGCTACATATAAAATAAACAACAAGGATTTACTGTACAGCCCAGGGAACTATATTCAATGCCTGTAATAACCCATAATAACAATAACACAATGTTGTAAATCAACCGTAAAATTTTTAAACCTATTAAAATTAAAAATTAATAAAAAAATAAGTAGGGGGAGGGTATAGGTCAAATGGTAGAGCAAATGCTTAACATGCATGAGGTCCTGGGTTCAATCTTCAGTACCTCCTCTAAAAATAAAAACCTAATTACCTCCCCCCAAACAACAACAACAAAATAAACAAATAAATAAATAAATAGAAATAAAAATTTTTTAAAAAGATGACAAAAAAAAAAAAAAAAGGAACAGGACCTCCACGAGGCTGGGAACCAGGAACAAGGTATGATCACCGGAACTGCTCCTGCCAGACAAACCATTGCCCACAACATCAGCCTTGGGCCCAAAAACCATGCCTGGGTAGCCCTGAAAAACTGCATTCATTCATTCAATCAACAAACATCTATTGAATACCTGCTGTGTGCCAAGCACTGAGTTTACAGATGGAAAGTACAAAGATCTCTGCCTTATTAAAGTTTCTATGCTGGTGGGTGGGCTGGCTCTGTCCTCACCATCAAAGGCCCCACATGGTGTCTGCGTCTCTGACTTCTGCAAGTCAGAAGCCAAGGCTCACAGGGATGCCTCTGATCAGGGAGCCTGGGTCACATGATACTGCGTGACTAAAAAGGAGCGGAAGAAAGTGAGTCTCTGGCAGGACTCCAGAGGCCAATGATTCACAGAGACACAAGAAAAGGCCCTGGACTTGTAGGTACTGTGGCTGCCCCCATTTTACAGATGAGGACACCGAGGCTCAGAGAGGGGAAGTCAGTTGTCCAAGGTCCCACAACCAGTAAGCAGCAGTTACTGGGCTCGAAAGCACAGTGCAGGGATCACAGTCATTTACAGCTGGTGTCTGTTGTTCCTGTAAATCTAGTCATGAGGATTTGGGGCCTTCAAGCAACCCTACACAGGCTCCTCAAAACCTTCGGGCTCTCTGACACCCATAGTGGTTAAATTACCCAACTCCCCTCAACTCACCAAGTGCAGACACATTTATCCTCTGCATCCTCCCTGCCAAGGCTGTGATGATCCCCATTAGACAGATGGGAAAACTGAGACATAGTTTAAGTAACTCGTCCAGGTAACTCATCTACGGAGCAGCAGATGCTGGACTTGAACCCAGGCTGCTTGACTCCAGAGCCCACATTTTTTTTTCTCTCATTACCTAGCTCTCTGGTCGGGACGCTAGAGTATTTATTGCCACACTTCATAAAAGAGACCTTTTACCCTCATGTGCTGGAAGCTTCTATAAGCAGTAACATTTTGTACCATTACAGCTTGCTTTTTCCCTCTTCTTGATGAAATCTTCTATACTTTTACTGAAAGAAGAGAAAGAGAAAAACCAAGTTCATTGGCCTTTCCTACCAGCCTCTCCCTGCCTCAGTCTGGGCTGGGACACGAGGCAACAATCCTTAGACTCTAGCATTTATTTCAGCAGCATCTGTTGAGATCAGATTCTCTGCCACCACCAGTGTTCTGCCTGGGGTCACCTCTCACGGGCGTGTTCGGGCAGCCCAGGGGGTCCACGGCAGTCTGCCTTTGGCAACACTCACCAGGCCTCTGTTTTAAAGCTCTGCCACTACTAAAACACGTGAGAGGAAAGAAGCACCAAGCTCCCTGGAGAGTCGGCCCCTGAAAGTCAGAATTGGTGCGAAAAAGCTGTTACCTTCTTGGTGGCCTAGAACCTACCACAACCCTCACAGCCTGAGAAACAGTGGTCATAAAACTGCAGAAACTCTTTGGACCTTCAGAACCTTTCAGCCGCAGCGTCACAAAGAGGCTGACAGAAACAAGAGGCGCCCGGGGTCACAAATGGAGGCAAAAAGACGGAGGCGTTTAACCAGAGGCCACACTCTAAACTAGGACTTGATTCTGCCTCGCCACCAAGCCTGACCCTGGTGTCAAGTACTCACCGCACTGCGGCTAAGAAATCAGACGCAAGGCCCACCCCGAGGGCCCAAGCTTACTCGGAGCGCCCCTGGCTTGGTCTGGGAGTCCTTTCCCGCAGGTCTGCGCTGCCAAGGATGAAACTGAATTTGATGCAAGCAAGACAGGGTTGAGGAAGGCCAGAGAATGGAGAAGCGGATTTCACGTTCTACAAACCCCTTCTCTCCGAAAGGAGGCGAGTAACGGGGTTTTAAGGGTTAGGAGGCAGACAGGTCATCCGGGCTCTAGAAGGGGGAGGAGACTTTCTGGAGCCGCCGGGCATGCGCAGTCTACGCTCCTTTGCCCAGGGCCCGAATTGCGCCTAGCAGGGTGCAGTCCGCCCCGCCCCCCACCTCGGGCAGAGATCTTAGCGTGGTAATGAGGCCAACGTAACTCTGGGACACCATCAGGTCTCATCTACACAGGCACGTTCCTGTGGTCAAGATACAGGCGATTCTGAGCCGTTGACCACTGTCTATCTCTTAAAGCACAGCTGCAAAACATCTGTGTCAAATACTAAGTGCCTTTGAAACGAACACAGGATAAATCTGGGCCAGTGTCCTTCAGCTCTCAGGGGCTGGTAGGGAAACACAGAGATAAATCAAGGCAAGGAAAGCCAGCCACCGTGAACCTAGCCGGTTCAGACTGGTTTTGTTGAGGGCCTCTGTGGCATCCCTGTTGATAAAACACAACTAGCCTGATGGTTAAAAAAAACAGCCTCTGCACCTAGGACCTGGGCTGCAGAGCGTGGGTGACAATAAGACTTCTAGTCAAATGGCCAAACCTCTCAGAACCTCTATTTTCATGTCTGTAAGAAGGGCAGAACCACAACACCGCCCACCATGGGATCCTTACCAGGGCTGGCTTGACAAGTCCATGGGAAGCTGCTGCTTTTGAAGCTGTAGAAATAAACAAAGAACAACCAAGTGTATCAATTCAAAACATGCTGTAGCAGGGGAGTCAGCCATTATCTCTTGCAGAGACTCAAAGGCAGGCAGAAGGGTGAGAAAGCTTTAGAATGGAAAACAGGGAAGGCTTCAGGTGTGTCCTTGTTGGAGGCAGAGAAAAAGCTATAAGCAGGCTAATTAGAAGCAGGATATCCTAGGTGATCAGGGTGCGTGTTTAGCTTTCTCTGGTTGGTCCTAAGTTAGAAGCAGGGACAGAAATTAGAGAGGCTGTTAGTTTTTAATCAAGTCCTGGCTATTTGGAGCTGATTATTACAGAAGTTATTGTAATGCAGTTATTCCTGCATTGTCACTAGAGACAGCAATCTGGCTTCCTGTGAGTCTGACTTAAAGCATGCTGGCTTCCTGGACTGTTTATAAGAGGGCTGTTTTTGTAGGCAGCTTGCTGCAACTTGTAAGTCAGAATCCTGTTTTTAGAGATGATCTGGCCACTGTCCATTTGTATACTGGTCTTTCAAAGTGTTTTATTTATTCACTTATTTATTTTTATTGAAGTAGAGTTGATTTACAATATTGTGTTAGTTTCAGGTATACAACAAAGTGATTCAGTTGTATATACATTCATACATATGTATATTCTTTTCAGATTCTTTCCAATTATAGGTTATTAAAAGATACTGAATATAGTTCCCTGTGCTATACAGTAAGTCCTTGTTGTTTATTTTATATATAGCAGTGTCAAAACACTTTTTAGATGTGATTTTACCTAGTCAAAGACCAACATGGATAAATTTGCTCCAAAGAAAAAGGCCCAGATGATTCTTTGTTCATAGAACTTGAGTGCACATGGTCCCAGAGGCTGATGAAAAGAAAAGCCAAAAGAAAACTCAGTCTTAGAGGAAGAAACAGAATTCAGAGCTCTGTCCTAGTTACTTCTTGCTGTGGAACAAACTCAATGGTATAGAACAACAATCATTTCAAGAGGCTGAGCTTGGCTCAAATGCTGGAAACTAGAATCACCTAGATGTGACTTCACTCACATGTCTGACAGCTCGTGCTGGCTGTTAGCTGGGACCTCAGCTGGGGCTGTCAACCAGATTATCGTAACATGTTCTCACCAACGTGACTGCTTGGGCTTCCTCACAACGTGGTGGCTGGGTTCAGGGTTTATGGAGGAGAGCATGTGGAGAGCAAATGTTCCAAAAGACCAAGGCAGAAACTCTATAGCTTCTTCCTTGGAAGTCACACACTGTCGCTGACACTGCATTCTTTCAATTACAAGTGAATCACTAAGGTTGGCCCAGATGCAAGAGAGGGAGGTTAGACCTTCTGCTGGATAGCAGGATGGTGAAGTCATATCACAGAAGAGCATACGATTGCAATCAACGTTGGAAAATACAGTGATTCACAGATGCCCTCTCTACAAGCTCACGGTCTGTAATAAAAGGCAGGAAATATAACAAACTGCAAAAATCATGTGAATCAGGAAAGGTTTCTGCTCCAGCAACAGAAACTGCTTCTGGCTGATTAAAGCAGAAAGGGAACAAATTAAAGGAATCTGAGCAGCTCAAAGAGTCTCCAGGATGGCAGGGAGCCAGGTTTAGGAGGTGCTGTATGTTGAATTATGTCCCCTCAAAAAGACATGTTGAGTCCTAGCCCCCAGTACCTCAGAATGGGCCCTTATTTGGAAATAGCGTTTTTATAGAGGTAATCAAGTTAAAATAAGGTCACCAGGTTTGAACACGGCAGCAATGTTGTGCTTCGGTCAATACAGTGTTAAGGCATGTGTGAATGAGCTGTGCACTGCATGACACTGCAAAGGAGGCTGGAAAACTTCTTAATTAGGGGCAGGTTTCTGCCCAGCGAAAGCTCAGGGTTTTCTTTCCAAGGAAGGAAACGGATAGCGCCTTCGTGGTAGCAAAATGACTCCAGTCTTCACGTTCACAGGCCTCACAACTCCTCTCGGTTGCTTCCAGAACAAGGGATCTCTTCTTCCGTAACTCTGAACCACAGTCCTTCACTTCACTCTGATTGGACCAATCTGAACCAATCACTAAGGCCAAAGGAATGCAGAGCTCTGATTGGCTTAGGTCTGGATAGCCGCCATCTCTGATCCAATCACTGTGACAAGGGGTGGGGCTATACAGATTGGAATAGGCTACTAAGAGCCCCACCCAGAACTGGGGGTGGGCTCAATCGCGCAGAGCAGGTAGGTACTGGGGAGACGCCCACGTGCCCACTCTAGCAACACTAATCAACTAATTGCATAATTAAGTAATCCATAAAGGAGAAGTCTATCAGGAGTCTCCTTGGCCCAGGTTGTCAGAGAAGGCTTCCAGAAGGAACTAGACACAGAAGAACGAGCAGGAGCTATATATAGCGTGGGGGAGAAAAGCCTGCTAGGCAGAGCGAACAACATGGGGAAAGGCCAGGCAGCCCCGCGAGTGAGGGAGGGAGACGTGGGTGATGAGGATGGGTGGGTATACGGGGCAGCATGGGCCAGAACATGCAGATTTGGGGAGAAGGGGCTCCAGATGTTGCAAGAAGACTGGGCAACAAGGGAGAGGGAGTGGACAGAGACTAGGAGGCTCCCTGAGTTAGCTGACACAGCCCTGCCCCTCCTCCTAAGCTGCTCACAGAAGCCACTGAATTTCCACTTGCTGTTGTGGGGATTCAATTAAGTAGAAGGTGCAGAAGTTGCTAGTATAGTATCTGGAAGAGGGACGACCTTCCATTCTCCACCCAAATGCAACCCGTCTGGGCCTTGGTTTGCACATCTGCAGAATGAGCCTAATTTAACCACCTCCCTGGGCTGTGGGGACAACTTTGAATATGCCCACATGCCAGATAAGTCTGGATATAAGCTCTGCCCTTCCTCCTAGTGACAAGATTAAATTTCAAAATGGGTTTTGGATACTTTGAACATATAAACAGTTTAGGGAGATGGATGAAATAGGTAAAATACTCATTACTGTGATTATACAAATATCTATCTCTATCTCTATCTATCTATCTGTCTATCTGTCTGCCTGCCTATCTGTCTGTCTGCCTGCCTATCTATCTATCTATCTATCTATCTATCTATCTATCTATCTATCTATCTATCTATCAAATGCAGACTCTAGTCCATTTGGAGATAACAGTCTTTACTGCACTCTCTGCTCTGAAATAGCTCATTCCCACCCTTCAAGGGCTCTCAGGACACAGGCACACACAGCATTCATTAGGAGCTCACATGGCCTGGGTGTGATCCCAGCACTGCCCTTACTGAGCCCTCGAGAAGGTTAGTTCATTGCTCTGTGCCTCAGTTTCCTCATATGTAAAATGGCACCAAACCTACTTTGTTTGGATAATTGAGAGAACTCTGTGTGTGCTTGTATGTGCGTGGGTGTGTGTGTTGTAAACTCATCCAGTTGTCACAACAACCTTGTGAGAAAGTCAGGTATTCTTATTATCCCAATTTCACAGATGAGAAGAGGCACAGAGAGGTTGAGTAATTTGCCCAAGTTCACACAGCCTGTAGGCAGCAGGGACTTAAACCCCAGCATTTCAACCTCAGAGTCTACAAGCTTAGCTGCCAAGGACTAGGATATAACAAGCATCCAGCTTGAGATTAAAGGCTAGAGGTCCTTGTGGTGGGGGCCAGAAGTCAGGTAGGCTTGACCCCAAATCTGGCACATCGATGAGTTAAGTCCCCTATGTCCCCCACAAAACACAGCCCAGAATCCCATCCTTTTCCTAGAGAGATAGAGATCTCATCAACAGAGGCAAAAAAAAGCAGGTTGGTAGGGTGAGGGTGAGGGTGAGGGTGAGGGAGTGTGTCAGGAGATAGGTTTTGGATGGGCTGAGGATGATAGAAAATCCTAGGGAAGCAGAGGTTTTGAGGTGAGGAAAGCCAAGGTGTTCCAGCCGGGACATGTTGAGTTTCACATGCGGTGGAATCAGACAGTTGGCTAACTCAGATCTGAAAAGCAGGAGAAAGCTCTGGGCTGGGAAGATGAGATTGCACATCAGTGCTCTGTGAATAGTCAGTGATACAGCAGGGAGGGTGGCAGGGAGGCCTTCCCAAGACATCACACAGTCCTCTCTCTCTCTCGCTCATATCCCTCAGAAAAGCCTAAGGAGCTGCCCATTACAAACCTGCCAGTGAGTGCTGGGATCGTGGCCGCCATCATCATTGGCTCTCTGGCCATCGGGTCTCTCTGCGTTGGCAGCATTGCCTATCTCCTGGTGACAAGAGGCTGGAGAGCCCAGAGCCACAGGTACAGGAACCCCAGGCCTCTCTCTCCTTCCCTTCTGTCTCCCTCCCCCGCAAATCACATCATCCAACTCATCAAATCTCATCAAATCTCAGAACCACTACGGGGAACAGGATCTTCCTGTCCTGTATTAGACGGAATTCTGGATTGCAAGTGACAGAGACCCTACCTTTAAACTGGCTTATCAAAAAATAGAAAATGTTTTGTCCTATATAACATGAGTTTCAGGTATGGCTGGCTCAGGGGCTCAATTCTGTCCAGAACCTCCTTCATACACCTCTCAAGGGACCCAAGAGGCCAGGGGTCTTTGTCAGTTTTGTTCCCAGCTGTGTCCCTAAGGCCTTCAACAGTGCCCAGCCCATGGTCAGTGTGTAGCAAATTAACAAATTTGCAGTAATGAGGTCAAGTATACCTTTTAAGTAAGGGTATTCAAACGAGCCAATCTTAAGAAGAATACTAAGGAAATCATGAAACAGGTAGATGGAGCAGGATGTTTAGGTGGTCTGTGTAAATGGGGACATTAGGGAAGCGTTGCTTGTTGGCAGAAGGTGGCAGCCAAGGAAACTTGAGGAAGGGCTGTGTGGCTGGGGATTATGGGAGAAGAGGCTAGGGTGGGGGCAGGTCTTGCCCTGGCTCATTGTGAAGCAAGGACCATCTCTCTCTCTGGGGCCTGATGGGCTTTCCAGCTTCTCTGAGTCTCTCCCCACCCACCTGCGCATCTTTCTATCCTAATGTCATTCTCTCCATATGTCCCCAGGATGACGGCCACAGAGAAACCGGAAGTGGGTTCCAGTCATCACGCTGGTAAGACAGAGGTCCTGGTCTCGCTACCCGGCTCTCCTCACAGCCCCTCCCTTTCATCCTCCAAGCCAAAAACCCCCTTGTGGTCCCCACGCTGGGACCTCCAATCATTTGCCCCACCCAGCCCTTGCTGGGACTCCCCTAGACTCAGCCCACAGATTCTGAGCGCATGAGTGCTCACCCCAAACCTGCTTTTCCTCTTCTTCTCAGTGCCCAGCACTCCCAACCCCAGTCACCGCCACACTCACCCAGCCACACCAGTGGCTCCTGTCTACCAACAGGTCACAACTCAACCCAAGCTCCATCTCCCAGATCCCCACGCTCAACTCCTCGCTTTCCTCCCAAACTCCAGGCTGACCTCCACCCTATTGCTGGGCAAGGTCCTTTTAGAACTCTGACCCTGTCCCTCCTCTATGGAGGGACACCCTCTATGGCTCCCCAGTATCCTTAGGACAAAGTTCAGGCTCCTTAATATGGCTCTTCAGACCCATTGTAAACTGGTCGCACTGTCTTCCCTGGCTTCATCTGTCCTATGTAATGTTTCCATCCTTAAAACAAACTGGTACAAAGAAACATATATACAAAATCCAGACAGAACATAGTTCCTCAAATACAGCCAGCTCTCTCACTGCTAGGCCTCTGTATGCACGCTCTCCTGCCTTTAAATAACTCTCACTTCTCTTTCCAGTCTCAGATGTCCCCACCTCCAGGAAGCCCTCCTGGTCTCCTCTCCAGGAGTCCTGTGGGCTCATCCCACTCCAGCCCTGCCCATTCTGAATCATCCCTGTCTGGGGATGGGTCTGTCTCCCCCACTGGACTGGAGGACAAGGCCAGCACTGCCTCAGTCACTGCTGTGTCCCCAGCATAAGGCCAGGCAAGAAGAGGGCTTAACACAAATGGTAGTTGAATGAGTAAATAAATGGCAGCAGCAGCTAGCGCGGACCTGAGGGCCACCTGTCAGCCGTTGCTCCCCTTGTCTTCTGCTCCTGGTGACAACAACATCTATGAAGCGATGCCAACTCCAGTCCTCCTGGTGTCCCCTCTCAGTGACACGAGGCCCACAAATGCCACCATGGTGAGCCCCCACCCCTGTCCCCTAAAGCCTACTTCTGACCTGGTGCCTCCCCTCCGAGTTGGCTGCAGTGCCCTGCGGTGCTTCACACACATTTTGGGAACTGCTTCTCTCTCTCTGTGTGTGTCTCTGTCTGTCTGTCTGTCTGTCTTTCTGTCTCTCTCTCTCGGCTGCTCCCCATTTTAAAAATCATAAGCAAAAGAGACTGGAAGGAAACAGCACAACATAAACAGCATGTGTCTTTGGGCGCGTAGGCTGGTGGGTGGATTTTATTTTCCCCCTGTAAGTGTCCTTATTTTCCACACTGAGCAGATATTCCCTTTACAATCAGGTGGGAAAGGTTGATCAAAAAGAAGAATTCAATAAGAAGAGGGACATAAAAGTTAAGACTAAAAGCTTACAACCACAGGTGTCAACAGGAAGGCTCGTTAATGGGTGATGGTCTGGCCCCTGGACGGCCCCCCGTGATGCCCGTTTCTCAGAGGAGAACACTGAGGCGCAGAAGGTTCATTCCCTTCACCCAGAGGGCTCACGGTCAGGGAGGGGCGGCAGGGACTTGGAATCCAGGTCTGTCCCTACATCAAAGGGCAAAAGTGGGGGTGTTGGGGTGCCCGGGGCCTGGCTCACCGTGTTCTTCCTTCACAGCTGCCACCGCTGCCCCAACTCCCACCGCTGGAGCCAGAGAGCCACCACTATCAGGTGTGGAGCTGGGAGGCAGGAGTGGGTGTTGGGGACCCCGTGAGGGTGGGGAGGGGTCATGGTAACCGGGCTTGGTGGGAGAGGGCTGTCGCTCTCTGGAAAGCGCATCACAGCCTTGAGGAGGGACCCTGGATGAGTCCTGTCCCCTCTGGGGATGGCAGTTTCCTCCTTCAGAAAAGGATTCCAAGGCAGTGAATTTGCACAGAGGAAACGAAGCCCAGAGAGGGGAAGGGCCTTGCCTGGCCAGGGCTCGAGCAGGGACCCCAGCACGGGGGCCCATTCGTGGGCCTGGGTCTCAGCCCGTCTTCATCCCTTCCTGTCTGCCCCCAGATCTCTGCCTCTTCTCAGTGCCCCTGACTGTCCCGTCTCACATTTCCTGTGTGTGTCTCTCTACCCTTCTCAGGGTGTGTCTGTCTGTCTCTCTCTTGCTCTGTACTCTTTCCCATATCTTTGTTTCTGTCTCTCTTTCATTGTCCCTCCTCTTCTCTGTCCCTCCTGTCTTTTGATCTCTGTTGCTTCGTGTCTACCCCTTTTCCTGGCTCTTGGGTACCTCCACATCTCTCTGTATCTCTCTCTGTCTTTCCATCTCAGTCCTGCATTCCCCATGTGTGTGTTTCTCCCCATGTTTCTCAGTCTCCACCTGGTTCCTCTCTGTCTCCCCCCAGCTCTTCACCCCAACAACACCCCCTCCCTCTGTCTCCTCTCCCCTCCCCCCAGGACCTGCTGAACCCTGACCCTGCCCCGTACTGCCAGCTGGTGCCAACTCCTGAAGGGGTCCCAGGCTAGGCCAGTGGCTTTCCCTCGCCCCTCCTCGGGAGCCTTGGGCCCACAGAAAAGCCACATCAGAGACCCAGAAGGACCGGGCCATCAGGGCTGTGAGGCTGGTGAGGTGGACTCAGCCAAAGACTCAGCACAGCATCAAACAGGTGTCCTGGGCAGGGGGCAGGGGAGTGAAGGGCCCAGCATCCCGCTCACCCTCTGCGTGTACAGCCTGGCCTCAACTCTGGCCCTCCAGCAACCTGGCCTGGGGAAAGTAGGTTCTTGCATCCCTCACCCCAAAGTCCCCCATCTGGATATTTGGGGGTGAAGAGGGTCATCTCAGGCCGACCTCCAGCCAGACCTCACAAGAGGGCTTCCTACTATCAGCCCACAACACTCCACCCCAGCTCTGCTGGTTGCCTTTGGAGCCCCTTCCCCTGGGCACAAGGCAGCACCCACCACCACCACACATGCCCCAGAGGACAAGGCACGTGGCAGCCAGGCCTGGTCTCACGGGCCTGTGTCCCCAGATGACAGTCCTGGCCAGTTGCTGTGGCCCCCAGATCCCTTCCCTGCTCAGGCAGATCCAGCCCCACTCAAAATTCAGTCTCTCAAAACCTGTGGCCACCTTCTGGCCACTTCCCCTGACACCAAGTCCCTTGGGACAGCTGCTCCCTGTTCTACCCTCAACCCAATCCTGTCCTAAATGTGGGCTTGATCTCTCACCCTCTAATTTATTCATTCACTCCACAATGAATAAGCTGTGGGCTGTGCCCTGTTCTAGACCCTGCTGCTCCAGCAAGGATCAAAATAAACAAACCTTCCTGGTCTCCTAGAAGGACACTCTGGCAACGGAGAGAGAGCCAGAAAATATAAATAAATAACATACATGCTGTGTTGGGTGCTGACAAGTGCACTGGGGAAATAAAGACAGAAGGGGGTTGGGAGAATTGAGGGACTAAGGTTTTAAATAAAGAGCCAAAGGAGGCCTCCTCGCCCAGAAGGTAACAGTGAACAAAGACCTGAAGGAAGAGAAGCAGGGAGCCAGAGGGATCTGGAGGGAGAGCATTTCAGGCAGGAGGAACAGCAAGTGCAAAGGCCCTGAGGTAGGAATCATCCTGGGATGGGCACAGAGTAAGGAAGGGGGAGAGGGTGGGAGGTGAGGTCAGGGAGATGGGGAGGTGCAGAGCATGCAGGGCATGTAAGGCATTGCAAAGACTGTGGCTTTTGCTCTGGAAGCTAAAAAAAAAAAAAAAATTAAGAACTGGATAATGGCCCCTCCAAGTTGTCTACCTTATATCGCAAAATCCTCTGTGAATGGTACAGAGGATTTTATATAGCAAAAAGAGTTTTGCAGGTGTGATTAAGTTAAGGATCCTGAGATGGGGAGATTATGCTGGATTACCCTGGAGGGCACTGAATGTCTTAAGAAGGGTCTTTCTAAGAGGCACACAGAGGAGCAACTGTCAGAGGAGGAGCTGTGATGAGGAAGGAAGCAGAGATTGGAAGAGTGACACACTTGGAAGATGGAGGAAGGGGCTGAAAACCAAGGCAGCCCAAAGTCAGAGTGACCCGATGGGAGAAAAATTCCAGTGGTCCTTGCTGGCTTTGAAAATTGAAAGGGGCCATGAGCAGAAGCCTTTAGAAGTCAGAAAAGGCAAGAAAACAGATCCTCTCCTAGAAGCTCCAGAAAGCAACTCTGCCCTGCTGACACCTTGATTTGGGCCCAGGGAGACCCACTTTGGACTTGTGACCTCCAGAGCTATGAGATAATAAATTTGTGTCATTTGAAGCCACAATATTGGTGGCATTTTGTTTCAGCAGCCACGGGAAATTAATGTAGAAGAGGAGGAAGAATTCACAGGAAGGGAAGTTGCCTCTCCCGCTGACTCAATATGCAAATACTCCCTGTGAGGGACTTCTCCAGCCTCAGACTTCTCAGGACACCCAATGCCTGGGCCTCTGACCACCTGCTTGCTGAGGTTAACCAGGTCAACACACGGGTAGAACTCAGCCAGGCACTGGCTGCTAGGGTGTAGGGTGTGAGGGACTCAATTTATCCCAACCCCAGATGAGAAGAACCCAGATGCCTGCCTTCCTCTCCTCTATACCAGCAACTGCTTATCAAATGCCAATATCTGTGATCTCCTTTTCCCCAGAAATAGGGTTTTTAACCAAGTATATGGCTGTCAAGCATAAAAACTACATTCCCCAGCTTCCCTTGCAGCTAGGTGTGGCCATGTGACTAATTCCAGAATAATGGGATATGAGCAGCAGTGATATACACACTCCTCGGGTCATTTTCTTAAAGGGAAAGATACCCTTTCTTCTCGGTTCACTTTCCCTTAGGCTCAAGAAAAGATGTGATGGGAACTATCTGGGGTCACATGGACAAAGACAGCCCAAAGCCAAGTTAGAGGGAGCCTGAAGGACAGTGATATGGATGGAGCCACCATGCCAGGTTAGATAGTTACCCTTTTGTTTAAGCCACCGTTACTTAGGGGTTCTGTTACATCCAGCTCCTTCTAAATCCTAATACATCCAAGATGACAATGTTTTCCAGAGTAAGTTCTCTGAGCCTGACTGTACGCCTTCTAGCTCACTTGGAACTAGCTTTGTTATACAATGACTTGTGTCCCCCAAAACTCATGTTGAAGCCCTAACCTCCAATGTGACTTTATGCCAGTGTTGCAGTCAGGATGACCTAGATTATGCGGCAGTAACAAGCAACCCTACAATCTCCATGGCTCAGAACACCCACAGGTTCATTTTTTTGCTCATGCTACGTGTTCCTGTCAGGCAGGCAGGTGTGGCGAGGGTCAGGAGAGCTCTGCTTCACATCTCCCCATTCAGGAACCAGGATGACAGGGCCAGCCACTGTACAGGGAAAGGGAGGGCACCTAGCAAGACACGCACTGGCTTTTAAGGGCTTCCACCAGGAAGTGACACTCCTACTCTAAGTTCATTGGCCAAAGCAAGTCACACGGCACAATCCAATGTCAAGAGCACTGGGCAGGTGCATTCCTACCACGTGCCCAGAATAGGGAGAACCAAAATATGTACAGTCAATGCACCTTCAGGATTCACACCTGAGCCCACACTCTCAACCACATAGTTTCCTGAGAGAAATTCCCAGGCAGGCCTGCCCTCCCCTATCTATTCAATCAATGACTCATTCATTCATTCAACAAGTGCTGGACCACAGTGGTGGGGGTGGACTGGGGGAATTTTTTTTTATTCATCAATTCAACAAACATTTATTGATCACCTGTTGTGTGCAGCTGTTTGAGGCTCTGAGGAGGTAGTCGTGAACAAAACACACAGAGATCCCTGACCTTGGAGAGCTGACAACAAACAGCATCGAATGTCCAGGGGGGATGATGTTCTGAGGGAGAACCGAACAGGTGCTGAGGAAGCTGGGGTACCAGAGTGGGGGAACCCCCAGGTGCCTGCTTTGCCTACGAGGTTTAAGGAGTAGTGGTGACGTTCACACTGCAAGAGGGCCAGGTTTGCAAGAAATGACAACATACGTTCACACAAAAGCTTGTACCCAGGAGTGGGTATAGCTCAGTGGTAGAGCATGTGCTTAGCATACACGAGGTCCTGGGTTCAATTCCCAGCACCTCCATGTTTGATGATAGCAAAAAATATATAAAATAAAATAAAAACTTGCACACAAATGTTAGAGAAGCATTTGACTATTCAAAATAGTCAAAAAGTGAAAACAACCCAAATGTCCCTCAGCAGATGAATGGATAAACAAAGTACAACCTATCCATACCATGAAATATTGTTTGGGCATTAAAAAGGAATAAAATATTAATTCATGTTACAACATGGAACCTTGAGGACGTTATGCTGAGTGAAAGAAGCCAAACACGAAAGACTGCATACTGTACGATTCCACTCATGTGAACTGTCCAGAATAGGCAAGTCCATAGGGACAGAAAGCAGATTAATGTTTGCCAGGGGCTGGGAGGGAGGGGGGCATGGGTAGTGACTCCTAATGGGGACAGGGTTTCTTTGGGAGGTGGTGGAAGTGTTCTAAGATTGTTGTGATGATGATTGCATAACCCTATGAACATACGAAAAACATTGAGTTGTGCACTTTAAAGGAGTGAATTGTATGGTATGTGCACTGTATCTCAATAACACTGTTTTTAGAAAGGAAGGAAGGACGGAAGGTAGGAAGGAAGGAAGGAAAGAAGGAAGGAAGGGGTTTGGGAGGAAGAGAGAGATTTGGGAGGACAGTCTTGTGTTCAGTTCAGCGTGTTGGCAGAAGGCAGCTGGGGACCGAGGTTGGGAGTGTAGTCTTGGGGACAGTGAACGTGAGTGCACCCTGCAGCACGATCGCCCAGGAAATGTCATCTGTCACTGGTTAGGTATGGAATTACTGGATCCACTCTAGTTAGACTTGCATGCAGGACAGGGGTCACCACGGAGCCAGCAGGGGGCAGCAGAGGACCGCACAGTCCCACAGCCGAGCGCCCCGCCGCGTGGTGCCCCTGCGTCCACCCACCCTCAGTTTCCAGCCCTGACTTTAACCTTCTGGGCGCCCAGAGTCCACCCAGCTACCCTGGTGCTGAAACATGGGCGCCTCCTTCCCTCAATTTCTCTGGGGCAGGCTCCTGAACCAGTCCCCTAGTCTCCTGAGCTGGGATTTCCCTGCTCTCTACAGTGCAGCCCTGGGCCAGACCATCCTGTTTCTCCCTGTGCCTCCCCAACCTCCTACCTGGTCTCCTCCCACCCCGTCCCATCCTCCCAACAGAAAACAGCCCAGGGGAATCTTTCTAAAGCCCAGACTCGACAGCTGTCCCTCCCTGCTGGGACCCATCCTGGCCAAATCATTCAACTGCCTGTGAGGTCTGGCTCCTGGGGGTCTCTCAGCCTCACCTCTAAGACCCCTGCCCCTAACCCCTACCCTGTGGTCTATGGTCCAAGACACTGAATTCCTTCCAGAACCCTGCACATTCTCTTCCCTCTGCCTGGAGTATGCCTGCAGCCACACCACTCCACTCTAGCTGCCCCACTCCTATTCATCCTCCAGTCTCAACTTAGACACCTCTTCCTCCAGGAAGTCCTCCCTCACTCCCAAGCTGGGTCAGGTCCTCATTCTGAGTTCATATCCACCCCAACCCTGCCAACTCTGGGTCATCACTGGCTGGAGATGGGTTCATCTCCCCCACTGGACTATGAGCTCAGGGCACAGTCTTGCGTTCAGTTCAGCATGTTGGCAGAAGGCAGCTGGAGACCCTGGTTGCAGGTGTAGGCACAGCCAGGGCGGCCTCAGCCACTTGATGGGTCCCAGCACCACCCAGCCCAGGGCAGGCACAGAGCAGGGGCTCCAGGAATGTGTGTGGAATAAATGAACAGGTGTGGATTCTCATGGTCTGTATCCTTCCCTTTCTGTACCCAGCATCTCCATTCCTCATTGACAAGTGTTAATTGAGCAACTACTGTACACCAAGCTCTATTGAATGAACTGGGCACCAGAGACATGAAAATAAACCAGACTAGCCTCTACTCTCAGGGAACTCAAAGTCTAGTAGGGGAGGCAATATGGAAGCAAATGTAATAATAATTAATAATACACATTTACTGAACGTTTACTGAACACCATACACGGTGCTGAGTGCTTTACTTATTGCTCATTTTATCCTCAGAACGATTTTGTGAGGCAAGAGCTTTGATTATCCCTATTTTACAGACGCAGATACCGAGGCTGAGAAAGATCAGGTCACGCAGGTTGTTAAGAGACAAACTGGGAATGGAACCCAAATCTTTCTAACACCCAAGCTTTATCCTCTGCATGTTTCAGTCTGAAATGAAGGACTAAGATGTAATCCCCACCTACTAAAATGTCAGGGGTCTGTTTGTCCAAGCAGAGGGGTCTGAGGAGAGGGCACTGCTCAATCCAAAGGAGGTATCATTCTCAGATGGTGGAATTTCAGGCACTGGGTTCAGTGTTCGGCCCAATTAGGAAGAGACCAACGTCCTTGGCTGGAACTGGGAACCCCCAGGCTCCTTGGCTCTCCCCACCCAAGCTCTGCCCACCAGGGGTCACTGCCCACCACTACCAACTTCCCATGAGTCCACAGGCACCTCTGATTCTCAGGGCTGTGGCTCCTTGTTTGACAAATGAGGAAGTGGCTGCTTGGGGGAAGGAAGTATGTTGGGCCGTGACCAAGAGGGATTATGATTCATGGGGAAAACCCTTCTCTCCCAAACTCAACCGCTCTGTGTGCCAAAGGGCATTGCTCTCTGAAAGGGTCCGGCCGGGGTCAGGTGGCATAGGTAGCCTGGTCTCAGAAGTATCACCCTCCATACCTTTGATGGGGGTGCAGACTTTGTTCCCATACCTGGGGGTGGGGGGATGAGTCAAGACCAAGGTATTTTTATCTGCTGGACACCCTGGTGTTCCGTGGAAGAATTTAGTTGAGGAAATTGTTCCACTGATGGAACAAACATTTCAAAATATGGAATCGTTTTTGTATCTCGACACAAGGAAACTCTTGGGGGTGATGAAAGTGTCCTAAAACAAGATTTGGGGGATGGCTGCACAAGGTGAATTTTATGGGATGGAAATGATGCCCCCAGTGAAGCTGGTAAAAAGAGTCTACTATTTAGGAGGTGATTGGAAATTTGGACACTGACTGGGTATTTGAAGATACTAAAGAGGTCTTCATTATTCATTTTAACTTTTTACATGAAATAATGACACTGTGAGTATGTTTGTTTGTTTGTTTCTTTTTAGCAAGTCCTTATCTTTTAGAGATACAGGCTGAAGTATCTATGAATAAAATGATCCCATGACTGGAATTTGCTTTCAAATAAAATGGGAAAGGGTTTTGGGTGGGGGAAAGGAGACAAGATTGACCCAAGGTGGGAGATGGCTGTAGGGGGAAGGATGTTGTTCTGTTCTCCTCTGTTTTTGAGGAGTCTATAAAACTTGGAAGTTTTCCAGAATAAAAAAGTTTTTAGAAGGGGAGGGTACAGCTCAGTGGCAGAGCACATGCCTAGCATGCACGAGGTCCTGGGTTCAGTCCCCAGTGCCTCCATTAAAAATAAATAAATCCTTTTAAAAAACTAATTACCCCCCCCCAAAAAAAATAATTAATTAATTAAAGAAAATAGAAAATAAATACTTTTAAAATTGTTTTTGACCATAAGTCTAAATACAAGTCCAACTCCTTCCCACATTACAGATGGGAGACATGAGGCCCAGAAAGGAAGGACACCTAGCTGGGTTCCCTTTTCCCAGGTCCTCATAGCCCTTATGGGGTCCCCAAAGAACCCTGGCACCCTCTCTGCTCCCCTTCACCTCCCTAACTCTGCCTTTCACTTCCTGCCTTGAACTGCCTTCCAGAAAAGCCCAGCCCCTCACACATACCAAACCAGACCCCTGCAGCCCCTCACCCCACACTTAGAGTCTTCCCTTCTGCCTCTCATTGGCTCTCTTACCCCAAGCTGGGACTTACCATCACCCGACTCATCTTTAACCTGCCGTCTGGTGTACAAAGGTCCATTTTCTGGGTCCCCTGCTCTTTGTATAACCACCTCTTCCCATGATCCCCCTCCCTCACACAGCTCTAGCCACACCAAACCTCCTCCCTATCCTCACACTCATCCAGGACCCTCCTGCCTCAGGGCCTTTGCACTTGCTGAGACCTGCCAAAAACTCTCTTCCCCTAGATAGTCACAGTCCCCCGGGTCACCTCCTTCAGGTCTCTGCTCAAACGTCACCTCGTCAGAAAGGCCCTCTCCACCCTCCCTACCAAAAGAGCTGCCCCTGCCACTCCCCAACCTCTCCCCCTATTGAATATTTTTATAGCACTTATCTCCACCCGACAAGATACGCTCTATCAGTCTTTTAATTATTGCACATCTCCCTCCAATAGGATTTAGTCCCACAAGGGAAGTGATGTTGCCTGTATCCCCAGCACAGCCCGGCAGATAGTCAGTGTTTAACAAATATTTGTTAAATGATTAAAAGACTTGGAAAACCCCGGGTGAAGGAGGGGAGAGGGGGCAAGGGGTTGGGGAGGGACAGGTACCCAGGCAAAGGGAACAGCCTACTCAAAGGTCTGAGGCTTGACCTCCAACCCACTGTCCCCTTCTGCAGGGTAGCCCCGGTGTTCTTTTGAGGGTGAGGAATCAAGTGGGGGACGTGGGATAGAACAGCCTCCCCCCAATGCCCCCGCCCCCGCCCCCACCAGGACCAAGCCCAGAGTTGCCAGGCGGGCACAGGAAGCCACACCCTGAAGTCAGATCCATGAGTAAATATTGCAGCACCTCAGCCTCGCCCTGGACAGATAAGGGGAGGAGAAAAGGGGGGCCGGGAGGTCAGAAGCCTGCTTCAGCCAAGTTAAATGAGCAGCTCTAGCCAACCTCTCAGCTTCTAGGGCTCTGCCCAGGGGGACAGGACAAGGGTCCTGCCACGGGAGAACCGACCACTCATTCCATCTCACGAATATCGATGACGTCAGTGATGGGCGGGGTCTCAGCGGGGAGACAGAAGGAGGCCCAAATGGCCTCTGGCTCCCTAGGGAACAAACAATGAGGCTGGTGAGATAAGAGAGCCGGGTTGGGGGGAGAGAGTTGACAAAACAAGGTCAGAGAACCTTGTCACCAGCTGGCTGTGCAGAGTTCAAGACCTACCCATTCCAACCTCCTAAGGCTGCGGCCCCAAGTCTCAGTTTCCTTATCTGCAAAATGGGTTCTCAGGGAGGGAGGGTGGTCCCGGATGAGATAACAGGAAAAGCCCACAACGTCAAGTGAATAGTGTATCATTAGTAAAATATATCAACAATCCGACAGCTTCGCCCCTTCCTGGTCCAGGCATAACCACCCTCTGCCTGATCCAGAGCCATCCAATAGACATGATGCAAGCCACATATACACCTTAAAATGTTCCGGTATCACATGAAGAAAAGTAAAAAGAAATAGATGAAGGGGGAAGGTAATAGCTCAGTGGTAGAGCGCATGCTTAGCACGCACGTGGTCCTGGGTTCCATCCCAGTACCTGCAGTTAAAAAAAAAGAAACAGGTGAAATGAATTTATTTTACCCAGCGTAGGCAAAATGTTATCATTTTAACATGGACTCAGTATAAAAAGTGAATGATCTACTTTACATTCTTTTGTTTTTTTTCGGTCTGCAATAAATCTTCAGTATTTAGTGTGTGGGTTTTTTTCTTTTCACCTTCAGATTCTGGGGGTTTTTTCTCGGTTTTATTAACAAATCACCGACATACAGCACTGTATAGGTTTATGGTGTACAGCCTAATGGTTTGATTTACATCTGTTGTGAAATGATTATCACAACAGGGTTAGTTAAATTTATTATCTCATAGAGATACAATAAAAAGAAAAGAAAAACATTTTAAAATGTATAGATGTTATAAGAGATAAAATTTAATTAATACCTCCACCTCTCCTTCCTCATCCTCTCCCCAAAATTTTATCATAATTTTAATTATATCAATAATGAGTATTTGTATATAAGTTCATTTGTATCAATTTTTAGATTCCATGTATAAGTGATACCATATGATATTTGTCTTTCTCTCTCTGACTTACTTCACTTAATATGATAATCTCTAGGTCCAGCCATGTTGCTGGAAGTGGCATTATTTCATTCCTTTTGATGGCTGAGTAGTATTCCATTGTATATACAAGGAAACTCAAAACAAAGTGTTTGCATCATTACAACAATGTAAATATTGTTCACTGCAGAACCTGTTAGGATACTGTGATTATGTGCCCTTCCTTTTCTTAGTTGAAGTGTAATTGATCTACAATGTATGTTAGCTCCAGGTGCACAACATAGTGATTCAATATTTGTATATATTACAAAATGATCACCACTTTGGTGTGTACTCTTTACTCATAGCTCATCTCAATTCAGATAAGCTAGTGGTAGTGGCTACCAGATTGGACAGCACAGACTATTACAGTCACCTCCTTGCCTCTCAGCATCTGCCATCACCCCCCGCACAGTCTGTTCCCCACACGCAGCCAGAAGATCCTATTGACACCTAAGTCAACTCCCATCCCTCCTCTGTTTACATCCATCCCAGGGCTCCCATCTCAGAGTAAAAGCCAAAGTCCTCCTGTGACCCACAAAGCCCTGAATAATTTACCCTATTCCCTCTCTGCCCTCACTGACTCTGCTCCAGCTACAATGACCTCACACTCACCAAAACACTCCTGCCTCAGGGCCTTTGCACTTATGGTTCCCCCTCCCTGGAATGCTTTCCCCCCAGATTCAGTATGGCAATGTAGCCTCCTAAAACATCTTCTCTCTGTGCTTTATAAGCCAGTGCCCCAGACACCTCCAACCCTGCTTTCTTTTTCTCCACAGCATTATCTCCACCTGATATAATATTGTACCTGTTTGTATTTGTCAGTTGACTATCTCCCCAGACAAAAAAAGTCAGCTCTCTGGAGCAAGGGCTTTTGTCTTTCCTGTATGGGGCTGTAACCTGGAGCCTAGCACAGTGCCTGGTACGTAACAGATGCTCAATAAACGGTTGCTGAAAAGTTAATGAACAATGGAACCATGTACCCAGTTCCCACTCTGGGACAGGCCCAGCACTGAACTCTCCACCCACCTGCTCTCCCTCACCCTTGGAGGAATTCCAGGGAGGTCAGGGTCATGATCACCCACCACCTGCTTCCCAGACAAGCAAAGAAAGGGTCCTGTCCAGGACTGCCCGGTCTACTTCCTGCCCAGTTCTGGGCCTGGCACGTAGTAGGTGCTCAAGAAACTTCAGTGCTCAATTGGACCAAAATTCTGGGCTCATGTCTGGAGGCACCAGAGGCAGGGCCAGAGAGGTAGGGGCTGGGAGCAGATCAGGAAGGGTCGGGTGATGCTGGGGGAGGTAGGGAGCCCTGGTGGAGTAGGACAAAAGCCAGGACCTGCCTCAAGACTCTCAGAGCCACAGCCTCTTCTCACTCCTCGGCCAGACGGCAAGTTATCAGAAACCCAGGCCTCCCTGGAGACTCCTCTCTGTGTCATCCACACCCGGTGTCCGGTTCCACAGACACTCTCTGATCCTCTGCTCTGCACCCGATCCCGTGCTGGGTGGTGCTGGGGACACAGTGGCAACCAAAGCAGCTGTGGTCCTGCCCTCCCACAACTCATAGTCCTGTTGAAGAAACAGACCCACCCTCTGAGAGTGAGGACCCAGCGTGGTCAGGGTGAGGACTGGGGATCAAGGGCATATCTAACCCTGTCTGAGAGTCCAGGAGGGCTTCCTGGAAGAGGAGGAGTTGTTGAATAGGCAATGAAATAGAGCAGAGGGAAACAAGGATATGCTGGGTGGAGAGAGGGCAAGTGAGGCAGAATAACTGGAACAGAGAGTTTCCAGAAGGAAGGGATGTTCCATGAGGCTGGTCAAATGGGCAGGGCCAGGCCATGCACGGCCCAGTGGGCCACCATGAGGAGTTGGGTTTTCTCCTGAGGATGCCAAGGAGTCATAGCAGGTTCTGAGTACCAAGATGGGGCCAAACCAAGGCCAGAGATCAGGGAGGAGTTGAGGAGGGGAAGCCAGACAAGGAGCTGTGGGGAAAGGGGGGTGGGGGGGTGGGAGGACATGGACCCAGGGACAGAGACAAAGGCACACAAGGAAGAGATATTTAAGAGGCAGGCATGAGAGGGTGTGGTGTGAGGGGTTGGGGGGGGGAATTGGACATCAAGGACGAGACCCAGTCTCTCTGTCCCAGTGACAGGTGGACAGTGGCGCCATCCCTGATAAAAGGACAAGGAGGAGGAGGAGCAGGTCGGGGGGAAGATGCCGAGGTCAGTTTGGGACGGGGTGAGGGAGAGGTTCCCAGGGACATCCGGGGGAGGCATTCTGAATGACACTGGGACAAGTTCCCAGGGCTCAGGGGAGAGGGCTGGGCCAGGACAGAGAAGGGTAAGGTGAGGTTGCAGGAGGGATGGGGGGAGCAGAAGGAGCCAGGTCACCCACAACGCATCTGGCCACCCCCACCCCTCTCACCTAGCACCACCCCCCATGTCAGAGCCCCGCCCTGCCCCTGCCAGGGCAGCTCAGGACACGGTGCTGGAGGAGCAAACCAGGACAGGTGAGCTGCAGGTATGGCCCCCTGCCCAGAAGCTGGATGCTGGGGCCTCAGAGAGACCAGGACCCAGAAGCCACCAAGATGTTGATAATAACACATTTGTTAGGAACACCCTTCCTAGATCCCCCATGGCTCCTGCCCAAGGTCACCTTCCCAGAGACATCCTCCCTCAGCCCCTCCTCTGCCCCCAATTTCAAAATTACAAGCCCCCTTCTCAGCTTTGTTTTTCTCCTGAGCACTTATCTCCATCAACATGGAATAGATTTTCTGTTTATGTGTTAATCCCACAATTGTCAGCACGATGAAGAGAGGGATTTTACCCACCAGCCACTAGAACAGCGCCTGGCAGGCAGTCTCTGCTCATTAAATATTTGTAGCATAAATGAATGAGTGATTTATTGCGTTTTTGCTCCATGTCTGCCATCATCGTAAGTACTTCATACAAGTTCACTCATTTGATCCTTACAACCCCATGAGATGGGTACAAGCATCACTCCCATTTTACAGATGAGGAAACCAAGGCCTGGCAGGCTCCATAACTTGCCCAGGGTCATGGAGGCCAGGAACAGTGGAACCAGGTCCAGTAACAGCAACCACACCTCGTATTTGGGACCCAGACTCTGCCAGGTGCTGGCAGAGTTCCTGACATGTAGCATCTCACTGTTCTCAACAACCAGAGTCAGGGCTACATCCTCCCTGTTTTTCCACAGTAAACGGAAACTCAGGAAGGGGCTGCCCCTAGCCCCACTTCTAGTAAGTGCAGATCCCAGGTCAACACTGGGCTCTCTCTGGCCCCAATGTCTCCACATACACCCATTTGACAGATAGGCAAAAACGAGGCCTCAAGAGGCGAAGACAAACTGAATTTCTCAGCCCTGTGCAGGAGGTCAAAATGAAGCAGGGCCCCAAAGAAAGTGTGGAGGCACCCAGCCTCCTTCCCTTCTGTGTAGCTTTGGAAACGGCAGGATTCAGACCTCTCCCCCCGCCTTGCAGGAATCGGTAAGTCAGAGTCCTTTCCTGGTGCCTCAGTTTCCTCATCTGCCACTGGGGGTTCTGACAGTGCCCACATCACAGGGCAGCCACAGAGATGACACATGAAGGTCACCCTTGGCGTTGGGACTGGGAAACGGGCAATCACTGCTGATGGGTTTTATTGCTCAGTGACCCCTAAGCTCACCAGGGAAGCCAAGGCCTGGGTCATGGTTAAGAACTGCCCTAAAATCTTCCCTTGCCCCTCCTCCCTCCTCCCTGGCGACCTGGTTCTTCTCCTGGTACCAAATCTGGGCCCTCGGCACAAAGAAGGTTAGGCAGCGCCCCAGGAGGCCTGACCAGGTCGTGACCCCTGGCCCGTGCCTGCCACACCCACTCTGGTACCCAAACGGGGCCCCAGATCCTCGGTGACTCGATCCTTCCAAATTCAGGTGATCTCCCCCCCCCCCCAGCTCCAAATCACCGAACCCTCCCTGATCCGGCACCAGACGGAGCCAAACCCCAATCAGGAAGGGCCTCGGAGCACCGGGCCGCCAACGCCACTATCCCCAGGAGCCGGACTGGGGTGAAAGATGGTGCTGACCGGGTACAGCTGGCTCTTCCTCAGTGGTGAGCAAGGATGGCACCCCCAGAATTCGGCCCCCACGGGGAAAGGAGGGGATGCCCGGCCTGGGGAGGGAAGGTGTGAGCTGGAAATCCAGCATGCTGGGTAGGGAGGACTGCTCTGCATCATGCAGGTGTGGTTTGCTCCTCCAAGGGTCACCAGCGAGGGGAAGGCCGGGAAGGACCATCACCCGGAGAGGTTTTCGGGGTGGATTTTGGAGATTTCTAAGGCTTGGGTGTGAGCATTCTTGGGGCAAACTCTTACTTGAGCTATGGAAGCCTGAACTAGAGTGAGTTGGAACCAGCAGCTCTGCTCCTCCTGGGGCCTGGGGATATGGTTTGGACAGTTCTAAACCTCAGTTTCCTCATCTAGGAGATGGGCCTAACTCCCAGGGTCACTTGAAGGTCATTACAAGCAGGGTTTACTAGCATTTACTGGATACTGGGAGCTGTTCTAAATGCTTTCCATGTATTCATAACCACCTTACAAAGGTGGTCCACTCGTGACCCCCACTTCATAGACCAGAAACCTGAGGCTCAGAGAGGTGAAGTCACTGGTCACAGGTCACACAGCCAGAAAACAGCAGGGCTAAGAGCCAGACCCAGAGCCCTTACTCCTAGCCATGCTCTAACAGCATGGAAAGTACCGGAAACCAGGCTGGGCATGTAAATACGTCTTACATAAGAGGTGCCCCGGCTCCCCACTCCAGGAAACCACATACAACTCCAACCCAGGCAGACTCAACCAGCTAGATGGGTTTGAGGCTTATCTGTTGAGTTGAGAACAGAAAGGGTGGGGTGTATTCATCACGTCCCAACTTTCTGCTGTGGCCGAGCCTGGGGAGGCAGAGTAAGAGCACTGGACTGGGAGTCCAGGCCCAGGGGCTGGGTGAGGCAGCCTGATCTCATAAGTGTAGGCCTGATGATGACTCTCACAGAAGGAAAACCCTCTGGACGCACCCAAAAGCTCCTGGAGGCTGTGAGCGTGTGCTATGAGATTGCCGTGTGCCCAGCCTTATACTAGATCCTTAGCATGGCCCATCCAGTTCAGTCCTCAGAACAGACCCATCTCCCCAGGACTGAGCCCCTGCACCTGGCTAACACTTATTCAGCACTTACTGCATAGCAGGAACACGTGTGGCAACAACACATGCGGCAGGAGCCTATGTCTCCTCCTCCATCAAATGTGGGGAGCGGTCCCAGCCTGCCTCATCTGACCCCTCTGGCTCATCTTCCTCAGCCGCGTTCCTAAGCGTGGGAGCTGAGATCACCATCACCCCCCAGCCTGCCAAGCCATCCGAGGGGGACAACATCACACTGGCTGTCCAAGGGCTTTCGGGGGACCTCCTTGCCTACAACTGGTACGCGGGGCCCACGCTCAGCCTGTCTTACCTGGTGGCCAGCTACATCGTAAGCACGGGTGATGAGACCCCCGGCCCGGCCCACACGGGGCGGGAGGCTGTGCGCCCCGACGGCGGCCTGGACATCCAGGGCGTCCTGCCCAGACACTCGGGCACCTACATCCTGCAGACTCTCAACAGGCAGTTTCAGACGGAGGTGGGCTACGGACACTTGCAGGTCTATGGTGAGACACCCCCTGGAGCCCCCTCAACCCCAGCTGGGCCTCCCCGTCTCCTTCCCAATCCTGCTTTAAAAAAAAAAAACTCTAAAAAATATTAAAACCATCAAACAAAAAGACCTAAAATAACATTAAAATGCTCACATCCTTCAGGATGGCTTCCAGGATTAAATCTGCCTCCCTTCCTGTTCCTTGTCTGTCCTGGCTGGAGGTTCAAGGGCACCGCCAGGATCCTATCATGCTCCTTGCCTGGGGAGAAGGAGGCCCCCAGAGCAGGTGGTGCCCGGCCCCCTCCCCCTCTGTCTCTTGCTCCACAGAGATCCTGGCCCCGCCCGTGGTTACAGCCAACAGCACTGCATTGGTGGAGCGCCGAGACACCCTGTACCTGACGTGCAGCAGCCCCAGCCCCGCTGAGGTCCGCTGGTTCTTCAATGGCGAGGCCCTGCCTATCACCATCCGTCTTGGCCTGTCCCCCGATGGCCGGGTGCTGACCCGACATGGCGTCCGCAGGGAGGAGGCTGGAGCCTACCAGTGTGAGGTCTGGAACCCAGTCAGTGTCAGCCGCAGCGAGCCCATCAACCTGACTGTGTACTGTGAGTCCTCCTGGCCCGGCCCCATCCGAGATACCCAGTGTCCCAACCGCCTAGATGGGGAAACTGAGGCCTGGAAAGGGCACCCAAGGGCACACAGTGAGTCAGTAGGCCAGCAGGATTAGAAACCAGGGGTTCCCCCTTACAATGCACTTGCTCCATCTCCTAAGGACTAAAGACCACCTTTGAAATTAAATAATCAATACTCCAAGGAAAGGACACCGAACTGATTGGGTTTGAAAGGGAGGCGGGAAGTGAGTGGTGGGATGGGAGTGGAAACAAAACTTTAAAAAACATAACCAAAGCGTGGAGTCATCCCCAGGGACAGCAGATATGCAGTGTGGACTCCAAAGAAAAGAAATCACTGAGGTACATGAGTGATGTAGAAAAACTTAGAACTTAGAATCCTACAACCAGGGAAACCTAGATTTAAGAAGCACTGAATTCTAGACTCTGAGAATCCTGCAAACTCTAGAAGCAGAGATTCTTAGACTCTGAGAATCTAATTCTAAAACCGTAGAGCCACCCAATCCTAGAATCTCAGAAACATAGATTTCTAGAATCTTAGAAGCCTAATAACTTAGAAACATCTGCTCTTGGAGCCCTAGAATTCTAGACTCTTAGAATGGCTTATCAGAAACCAATCAGTTAGACTTCTTCTTCTTTTTTTTTTTTTTTTTTTTTAATGTAGCCATAGATTTCAAACGTTATCTTGAAATTCTGTCTGGCCCAACATCCTCTTTTTACAGAAGAGAAAAACCAAGATCCCTGAGAAAGTGATTCTCAAGATCTTAGCGCAAGTTAGAGATTCATGCAGGACTGTAACTTTTTTTTTCCCCTCTGCTAGGCCCAGATATTCCCAGGGGCCCAGCCTGGTGGAAAGAAAGCCAGGGGTGCCCACCTCGACTGCCCTGCCCCTCTACTGCCCCATTTCTCTCCCTCCCGCCCTCACAGTCGGCCCAGAACGCGTGGCCATCCTCCAGGATTCCACCACCCGCACGGGCTGCACCATCAAAGTCGACTTCAACACCTCCCTCACGCTGTGGTGCGTGTCCCGGTCCTGCCCAGAGCCCGAGTACGTGTGGGCCTTCAACGGGCGGGCCTTGAAGAACGACGGTCAGGACCACCTCAACATCAGCAGCATGACGGCAGCCCAGGAGGGCACATACACGTGTATTGCTAAGAACCCCAAGACCCTGCTTTCTGGATCCGCCTCAGTGGTGGTCAAGCTCTCCGGTGAGTCAACCCCCAGCCTGACCACCCGCCCCGACCCCCGCGGTGGAAGCCCAGTTAGATTGTGAAGGTTTGGCTTCTCCGCCCACCATGAGGCCGCCATTTCCCCAAGAGAGGATGGGAAAGCGAGAGATTTCCAACCCATTCACTGGCCAAGTAACAAAGTGGCACATCAGATGGACCCTCTTCATGCAGGTGACAAAAGGAGGCAGTCCTTCGTGCTTTGCCACTTAGAACGCAAATGACAAATCAGACTGTCTTCCTTGAGGGGTTGGCAAAGGGAGAAACGGGCCACATAGCCCACGCTGTGCAGCGGCAGAATGGAAAAACATTCGGCCATCCCGTCACAGGGGCGCCCCTGTTCTCAATGCAGTCCGCCACAGCTGCTCCAGGCCTGGCCCACTAGCTGCCACCCAGACAGCGGCACCTCCGCGCAGCCAACTAGATTACCCCGTTATCCGGCCCAGATGCCGAGGAGCGCATGCGCACATGGGCACACGTGCATCCGCTTCCGGACAATCACAGCCAATTGTTGGCAAATGGAAAAACACAGCGAGGGAGGCACTGTCTGGCCTCTGTCCTTAAACAACCTGGTGGTGGGGGTAGTGCAGACACAGCTGGTGTTCTCAGAGCCATCAGGAGCCTCAGGGGACATTTTCTCCTCCCCTGGGGATGGTGGCTTTGAACATTAGGGCCTCATTCATTCCGCCTTGGTTCCTTCCCAAGTGGCCACCGTCCCCTGAGGGACAGTGGGAACAGTCCTCCCCCGCCTCCACCCTCCCTCCTACTAACAGGCTGGGTCTCATCCAAAGGGTGGATACTCTTTCACCCAAAGCAGAAATGGCATCCCTAGAGGTAAGTGTACCTCCTGCCCCACCCAACCTGAGCCTTGGCAGCCGGTCTTGGCAAGACACAGGGGGGTGGACCAGATGACCTCAGGCGCTGCCCAGAGCCCTGTCTGTGCAGGTCAAGATGGGGGGTGTCCGAGGTGTGCAGGTATGTGCAGGGAATGGGTACAGCATCCCCAAGAGCCTCCTGAACTGTCAGCAACCCTGTGGCAGGTGCCAGGGGAGAGACAGAGGAAAGGGCGACACCACCCTTTCCCCACTGGGAGAGACTCTGATCTGATGGAGGAGACATGGGCTCTGCCCTTGGAGAGATGGTCTTGAAACAGGGAAGCAGGGCCTCCCTATCAAGGAGCTACCAGTCAGAGAGAAGAGTCAGTGCCTCATACTCCATCCAAGCAGTGATGAAGGAGACAGGACAGCCACCCTCAGTGAGCTTCCAGTCAGATGGAGGAGACACAGTCCACACTTGAGACGATTTTGTATTCTGATAGGGGAGACATGGTCTTGAGGAGACATGGCCCTTTTTTTTGAGAATTCCTAGTCTGATGGGGGAGACAGTTCCCACTTTGGAGGTACTCCCAATCTGATGGGGGAGTAGAGGCCCCCACTTTCTAGGAATTTCCAGTCTCATGGAATAGACATGTTCCCATTCAACTTCTGAGGTCCCCAGCCTGATTGGAAAGACCCAGCCCAATAATCTGAAATTTCCAGTCTGATGGAGGAGACATGGCCTCCCACCCTCTGGAATCTTTCCGTCTGATGGGGAATTATAGCCCCCATATTCTGAGGTCTCTCGGTCTGACAGAAGAGACACAACCTGGAGTACACAGCTCCCAAATATCTGATGGGGGAGACACGGCCCCCATATTCTGAGAATTTCCAATCTGATGGGGGAGACATGGCCCCTATACTTTGGGAGTTTCCAGTTTGATGGAGGAGACATGACCCACCCCTCTAGGGTCTTCCAGTTTAATAGAGAGATATCCCCCCAAAGGCTGGAAATTCCTAGTCTAGTGGGGGAGAGACGGCCCCCACCCACTGAGGCCTCCCAGTCTGATGGGGGAAGACACAGCTCCCTGGCAGCGGGCATTGCTGGGACACAAACTCTGCCTCCACTACCACACGCCACCTGCTTCCTCTGTCTGCCTCCCAGCACCCCACACGGGGAGCACCAGCCAGTGGGGGAGGCATAGGTGAGCTGGCTGGGGGTGGGCAGGGGATGCTGTGCCCTGTGCTGGCCCAGCTGACCCAGCCCCTCCGGCTCTCTCCCCAGCGGCAGTAGTGGCCACGATGATCGTGCCCGTGCCGAGCAGGCCGATGGAGGGCCAGGACGTGACACTGACCGTACCGGGCTACCCCAAGGACCTGCTGGTCTACGCCTGGTACCGCGGGCCTGCCTCCGAGCCCAACCGGCTGCTCAGCCAACTGCCGTCGGGGAACTGGATTGCAGGCCCCGCGCACACAGGCCGGGAGGTGGGCTTTCCCAACTGCTCGCTGCTGGTGCAGAAGCTGAACCTCACAGACGCCGGCCGCTACACACTCAAGACCGTCACACTGCAGGGCAAGACTGAGACTCTGGAAGTGGAGCTGCAGGTGGCCCGTGAGTGTGCAGGAGGGGGCGGGGGGCACCTCTTTTCAGACAGGGGCTCCCAGAAGAGGCCTTTGCCTCCTCCGTGAGTCTGGGGAGAGAAGTCAAGGATGGATATGCCTCACCATCAGACGGAAGGAAGGGGCCTTTGCCTCCTCCATCTGACCTGGGACTCCCCAGTGGAGCTCTCGCCTCTTCTGTCAAACTGATAACCTAGACCAGGGGTAGCGAGGCTCCCTCTATCAGACTGGGGGCACTAAGCAGGGCTTCTGTGCCTTCTTCGCTCCTGGCAGAGGCATACCAGACCAAAGGTTTTAAAACATGGGACGTAGCCTGAGGATAGGGTATCCTTTTTCCTGCAGATTGGTGGCCCCTAAAACACAGGAGCTATTGCCTCTACCACCATGCTGGGAGGATGGTTTAATGATGGAGGCTTACCTCTCCCATCAGACTAGAGGTGCAGAGTGAGGGTGGACCATGCCTCCCTCTTCAGACTGTCATCCCGGACAATGAGGGTCCTGTTTTGTCCTTTGCATTATAGTAAGAGTGAGAACAGAATTTCTACCCCTAGAAGGTAAAATACATCTCTCACACTGAAATAAGGGTGATTTCCATTAGGATGGAGGTTTCTAGGTCGTAGGAATTATGTCTCCTCTATCAGACTGGAAATTCCCAATGGTTAGGAAGAATGTCTCCTCCATCAGACTGGGAGCTCCCAGATGTTAGGGACCGTGTCTCCCCATCAGACTGGGAGCTCCCAGGAGTCAGGAACAATGTCTCCTCCATCAGACTGGGAATTAACAAATGTTGAAGACCATGTCTTGCTCACCAAACTAGGGGTTCCCAGAGTTGGGGACCATGTCACTTCTATCAGACTGGGAGCTCCCAGAGCCAAGGACCATGTCTCCATCAGACTGGGAGCTCCCAGAGCCAGGGACCATGTCTCCTCCATCAGGCTGGGAGCTCCCAGAGCCAGGGACCATGTCTCCTCCATCAGGCTGGGAGCTCCCAGAGCCAGGGACCATGTCTCCTCCATCAGGCCAGGAGCTCCCAGAGTCAGGGACCATATTTCTCCCATCACACTGAGCATTCCCAGAGCTCTGAGAGGCAATGTCCCTGAGGCAGGGTCAAGTTTCACCCATTTGACCAGGAGCTATCAGACACTGTGGGCTAGGTCATTCCCCAGTCTGCAGTCTCGCTTCCCCCAGGCAGTCCAAGAAGCCATGTCCCTGAGTCAAGGATAGTGACCTCCTGCCTCAGACTTGAAGCTTCCAGGATCAGGGACTCAATCACTGCGAAGCACCCCTGGTACCCTCCTTCATCCACTCACTCAAACCCTGGTTTTCTGGGTCCGTGTTGGAGGGAGAATGCTTGTCGGCGGCAGCAGGCCACCCCCGATGGAGCCCCGGAATTCCTCTTCACCCTGTCTCTCTTCTCACAGTCAACCTCCCTTCCTCGCACCGGGACCAGCGCCACCTTCCTGAACCTGAGCATGGCACAGGCTGAGCGCGGGGGTGGGCGGGGCCGCCGGGAGGCTGGGGCGGGCAGGGCAGCGGGAGGCACGGGGGCGCCGGGGGCCTGGCCTCCTACCTCCCTGACAGTCTCCTCCGCCCCTGTGCCCATCCTTCCGCACAGACCTGGAGTAGCGTCGTGGCCCTGGAGACCTCCAGAGAGACGGGCGCTTTGTGCCACCCTCCTCGTCGCCTCCTCCTGAGCGGAGGACCTCTTGCTTCCAGCAAGGATGCCGGACCATGGTCCACTGTTCTCCTGTTTCCACCCTAGAGTTAGAGCCACCAGGGCCCTACTCCTTCACTGAGCTGTCAGAGAGCCACAGAGTTCATAAACGTCCTGGTTAACACACGTATGTGTCAGCCTATCCTTCCGCCACCGCCAACCTTGCCATTTCCTGGTGGCCACACTTGCTGCTTTTCCCACCCAAGATTATTCTCAGTCGGGATGCATATATCTACAGGGATACTCAAATCCGAGGGCTCCAAGCTCCCACTGCTTGATATCAGGGCCTCAGGCCTTCCCACATCTCCCCAGGTTATATCTGAGGGTCCTGCTTCCTAGTGGGGCAAAGAACGTCCCTCCTCTGGCACCAAACAGTGGCCGGACATGCCCTCTCCTACACTGCACCCTGCTCCTTAATCCAGGGCCTGATGCCAAGCTGCTTGTGCACAGGACAGGGAATGACCACATTTCTCAAGAAGAGTTCCAGCACCTTCTGGCCTTCATCCATTTAACCAAAGATGCCCTTTTGTGTCCTCCATTGTCCTGGGATTTCCCCCCCACCCCTCGTATCTCTCACACATCACCTGCACGGCCCTAAAATATCTCCCTTCTCCTCTAAATACAAAAATCCCCTATGAATAAATGAATGCAAATGGGGCAGGGGTAGGGGTGAGGGGTGGAGAACAGGGGAGCAGGAAGCAGAGAGAGTGTGTCTTCTAACTCCTCCCACTAGTGGAGTCTGAGCCGCAGGCCCCCACCCACTCAAGATGACCCACTGGCGAGAGACTCTTGGTGTTAGAAGTGGAGATAGCAGACTCCAGGCTTGGGGTGGAAAGAGAGGTTTGGGCAGGGATGGAAAGGACTAGTAGAGAGATTTCTCCAAAACTTTCAGGCCAGAGCATTTCTGGGGATGGCTATGTTGAGCTAAGATGGTGAGTGGTGAAAGATACCCAGAATGAGGGTTATAAAATCTGGGTTGGAATCCTACATTTGCTGTGGGTTCACTAGACCCTCGATTTGTCCATCAGTAAAAAAGGTGTGGACTTAGGATAGGCTAGAGTTTTCCAAACCATTTTGTTAGCCTCAGAGCCGTTTCTTCAAGTGCAAGCTTACATGGTAGGTCAATATCTTATTTAAAATGCAATGCAATAAAAGTATATAACAATTCAAAAGCTAGAGCCTGTTCCCCACCCCAAATTTCTAAACATTTAGTGGGGGAAATCCTTTTTAAAAATTTCTTTCTTGTTTGTTTCTTAATTTGGGGCGAGAGGTAATTAGGTTTGTTTATTCATTTATTTAATGGAGGTACTGGGGATTGCACTCAGGACCTTGTGCATGCTAAGCACCTGCTCTAGCACTAAGCTATACCCCTGCCCCCGGAAACCCTTGAATTTAAATAATACTTGGATTACAGGGACACTTAAAATGCAAAATACTAACCAGAATCAAATGACAGTAAAAACATTATATAATGAAACCGTGGGATACGGCCAAAGCCGCACTTGGCGGCAGAATGAAAGCCTTAAATACTTAAATGCATTGAGATTATTAAAAAAAAAAAGAGCTTGAAAGTGAGCAAAGTAAGTTTCTACTCAAGAAATGAGGGGGAAAGTCCCCAAAATAAACCAAAGGGGAAAAGGTAAGGAATTAAGAAAGATAAAAGCAGAAATGGATAAAATAGAAAATAAAACATTGAGTGAGTCAATAAAACCTAAAGCTGATTCTTTGAAAATATCAGTGAAATGGACAAACTGTTTGCACATATAACAAGAAACAGCAGAGACTAATATATAAAATTAAAGAGAAACTGTTTTGATTAAAGTGAAGGGTCTGTCCCAGGGTAGATGCTCGCTCTCTCCCTCTCTCTCTTTCTCTCTCTCCTCTCTCAGAGAGAGAGAGAGAAGAGAATGTGGTTAGCTCCCCAGCAACCATTCCCCTCTCCTCTTTCATGATGGCAGGCACTGCCTCCCATAAAAGCAGCTGAAAATGTCAGGTACTCACTTTCCCAGACTGCTTTACAGCAACAGGTGGCCACGTGACCAGTTCTGGCTAATGAAGGAAGGAGGGAGCTAAAAGTTCTGTCCACTGACTCTGTCCTACCAAACTGAGCACTAAGAGAGCTCCATGGAGTTTGAAGGCTATTAGCTAAATCCGTGATCTCCAAGATGAGGTTTCCAGGCAATGGCACAGCTAGAAAGTGAGGATGGATTTGAACCTATACTCTTAACCCCAACAACACTAACCAGCCCCAAATGAGAAAAAGCATCGAAGTTCTTGCCACACCTCCAAGTTCACATAAGAGTCAGTGACATACCTATCAGTTAGAATTTTTCATCAATAGCTGGTAAGAAAGACTGGAAATAATGTAACACAAACAGCAAAGAGAAAGGACATTAATATATAAGATAAAAGAGAAACTGGTGTATATATATAATATATATATAAAAGTAGCTTACATGGATAGAAGAGTATTTCTCTCTCACATAAAAAGTGACCATAAGTAGATTGTTCAGAGCTGAAATGGTGGCTCCACAGTGCCATTAGGGACACAGCTCTTTCTATCTTTCTGCTCCGTTATTCTTAGCTGGGGACTTCCATTCTCCTGATCACCTCATGGTCCAAGATGGCTGCTGGAGCTGCAGCTGCCTCATTTATGTTCCAGGCAGGAAGCAGAAAGAAGGAAACAAAGGGTAAAAATAGCCCCATGCCAGATTATGGACTGTGCCCTTCTTAAGGAACCCTTCCCCAAATCCCAACTACTACAATTTCCACTTGCATCTGATTGGCCAGCTCTTAGTCATGTGACCAGCCTAGCTGCAAGGGCAGCTGGGACATGTAGTCTTTTCCCTGGGTATATTGCTGCACCAAAGAACATCAGGGTCCTGCTCTCAAAGAAGACGGGAAGGATGGATCCCAGGTGGGCAGCTGGCAGGCTTTGCCATGACAGACCTTGAATCTCCTACCTACTAAGCTGGACAAAATGACCTTTCTCACCTAAGCCCAAAGAGAAAAAGCTCCAGCCACAGTAGCAAGGATTCGGGAAAGACTGGGGTTGTGTCCACCTGGGGTTTGCTTTGTGCAATGCAGAATGAGGCCAGGGGGAGGGGCCACAGGAGGGGGGGCAGCTCAGTTTTCTAGGTCAAGCCAGATCCCGTGTCCTCAGGATGTGGAGGCTCAGATGTCCCCAAGACCAAGTCTCCTATCCCCCTAGGTCTCTTTGGGCTCCTGGACTGAATCCTCCAGACAGTCCAGTCCCCTTCTTTAAGAGTCCAAGAAAGAGTAACAACAAGAAACGAACATTTTTTTTAAGAAAAAGGAAAAAAGAGGAACACAATCATACAATAATCATGGCTCCTCTATCCCGAGCATCAGTGTTGTCCTTTTGTGTGCTCTATCTCAGTGAATCCCTACAACAGCCCTTCTGAGTGGTTACTGGCAGCTCTTCCATTTTACAGGTGAGGAAACTGAGGCACAGAGAGCCAAAAACCTCGCTCCAGGTCCCACGGTCCCCACGGCTGCCGGGTGGACACGCCAGCTGACGAGTCCCCTTCACTCCTCAGCAGGGCTGCCGGGCAAGGGCGCAGCCTCGGAGCCCGACAGAGCTGAGCTGGCCGCCTTCGCTGTGGGACTCCAGGCAGCCCGGCTCTTCCTCCCCCACAAAACAGGCATAATGACAGTGCCCGCCTCCTCCTGCTATGGTGAGCCCAGGTAATAGATACTCCAGAAGCCAGTAGGATGGAAGTATTAAGAAGTGGAACTTCTAGTGGATTTAGAGGACGAATACCTGTTGGAGGCCAGCACCTGCCTAATTCAGGTATGGGAGGAAGGCTTGAGCGATAAAAACCTCGTAAGAACCCGGTAAAAAATAAGACTTCTGATACAATAAAAAGAATTAGGACTAAGAGATTAAATGAGTCCATACAAGGAAAGAATCTAGTTAACATAAGCACTTTTTTTTTTGGTTCTTTCTTTGTTTTCGTTGGGGTTTTTTGGGAGGAAGTAATTAGGTTTATTTATTATAAAAATATTATATTTTAATAATATATAATATTATAAATATTTTGTAAATAAATCTATTTAAAGTATATTATTTATATATAGAAGTATTTTTTGTTTGTTGTTTTGGGGAGTAGTGAGGTTTACTTATTTTAATAGCAGGACTGGGGATTGAACCCAGGACCTCATATATGCTGAGCACGCTGCTCTACCCTCCCTACCGTAAGCACTTTTTAACCATGAAGATGTTAGGTTTGAGCAACAGGCAGATGAAAAAGCCCCAAATCACCGTTTTTCCATAATGCCTTCTTCCTTGGGGACTTAATCCTGTGGCACAGGTTTCCCTCATTTTATGTAATACAGGCTGTTCTTGAAAATTGTCATCACCTGAAAACAGCCTATAAGAAACCTAGTCCACGTGTACGAGCTTTCCAGATCCCGACACTGATCATCACAGGTGCCCGTGCCACGTGCGCTCAGCAGCTGATTCCCTAGCCTGCTCCTCAGGCCTCCCTTTGAAATGGGGCCACATCTCCACAGTCTCCTAGCTGTTTATTAAAAATATACCTCCCAGGTTCCTGCCTGGGCCCAGGGAAACTGTGTCTCCAGAGAAAGGAAGCTGGAAGCTGGATTATTTAAAAATAAAGAGCCTGGGTGATTTTTGTCAGCTGAGACATTGGGGGACACAGATGCAGGGACTGTTTGACAAAAAAAGGAAAGTGAGGCACAAAGAGTAGGAGGCAACTTGCCCAAAGTCAGCCAGCCAGGAAGGGGTGGGGCCAGGAATTGGCCCAGGATCACAGGGCAGGTTTGCAGACCAAAGATTGAGACTGGGGCCCTCTTCTGCCCCAAGGAGTTGATAACGGCTCCCCGTGTCCCCCCACAAAGCCCGGAGGGTGCTTGGGGTCCTCTTGGGCCCTCAGATTCTTCTAGCCATGGTGGGAGCCAGGCCAGACCTCCAGCACTGCCTCTGCCCCTCTCCCCATCCCCATTCATCCCCTCCTCACCCAAAATGCCTTTTCCCAAGTAAACTTTCTGCAGTGGGGAGGGCAGTTTCGGGGCAGGAATGACCTTGAGGCCAAAACACACAATAGCCCAGTCAGTCTCTGGAGCCCTGCCAGGGTGAGGAAGGAAGCCTGCCCTGTTTTTCTCCCCGGGCCAGAATGTTGATTCAGGATAGAAAGGAGGAGGGTGAGAGAGAGGGAGGAGAAGGAGAAAGAGGAGGGAGAGGGGAAGGAGGGATGAGGATGGAATAGGGAGGAGGTGAGGGAGGAGGAGGATGAGAGGGGAAGAAGGAGGTGGGTGAGAAGCAGGGAGGGGAGGAGAGAAGAGGGGGGTGCCTGGCACCAGGATGCCAAGGCCAGACCTTGGGAACCAAAACCCAGCAGGGAGTCTGGTGAACTCCAGCCTGTCCTGACACACAGTGAAGAGTCCAGAGAGGTTGTCCCAGCCCCTCAAGGTTGCACAGGACAAGGGCAGCCAAAGGGCCTCACCAGTGCTGCTAACCACAGGCAGAATCTCCCTGAGTTCCCACAGTGACCTTCAGAAGCAGGTATCAGGTACCCATTCCTCAGAAGAAGAAATAGAGGCCCCAGAGGTGAGGTCACATATCTGGAATTATCTCCTCTTCAGATCACAGTCTATAGCCCCTCCTCCTCTCCTTTTCTCTCACTCCAGTCTGGCCACACTGGCCTCTTGGCTATTGTTTGACCAAGCCACACAACTCCTGCCTCAGGGCCTTTGCACTGGCCATTCCCTCTGCCAGGAATGTTCTCACCATGGATATCTGAATCATTCCATTCAGATCTCTGCTCACATATCACCACCTCAGAGGGATACATACCCCCACCCAGAACACCTAATTTTATCTAGCTTTGTTCTTCAGAGCATTTATGACACACACACTCCACTTCATATTATGTATTTTGTTCTTCACTTGTTCATTATCTGTCTTTTCCACCAGACTGTGAGATCCATGAGGCAGGACATTTATCTCTTGTCTATTACTTAAATCAGTGCTTTGCGCTCAGTAGGTGCTCAATAAATAGCCATAGTAATGATCAGGAAGTTTGCCCTACCAGATAACAAAACACACCATAGAGTGATTGTATCAGTTATCTACTGCTGCATAACAAATTCCCCCAACAATCAGCAGCTGTATTATCTCACAGTTTCTGTGAGTCAAGAATCCAAGAGTAACTTGGTTGGATTGTTCTGGCTCAGGGTCTCCTGTGAGGGTACAGTTAAGAGGTTGGCTGGGTCACAGTCATCTGAAGGTTTGGCTGGGGGTTGGAGGATCCACTTCCTAGCTCACTCACGTGGCTGTTGGCTGGCGGCCTCTGTCCCTTGCCACCCAGGCCTCTCTGTAGAAAGTTCATGATAAGGCAGCTGGTGATCCCACTGGCAGGGCAAGAAGGAAGCCACAGTGGTCTCAGAAATCACACACCTTCACTTCCGCTGTATTCTACAGACTAGAAGCAAATCGCTACATCCAGCCATATTCAAGGGGAGGGGGATTCGCTTCACCTCTGAGGGGAGGATCCTCAAAGAAGTTGTGGACAGATTTTTAAACCACCACTGCCATGATAAGTAAAGCAGTGTGGAATGAGGGGAAAAACAACCGAGAAATAGCAAATGCTAGAGGGTATCTGAGTCAGCTTGGGCTGCCGTAACAAAATACCACGGATGGGATGGATTGAACAACAGAAATTTATTTCTCACAGTTCAAAATGCTGGGAAGTCCAAGAGCAAGGTGCCAGCAGGCGGGTTTCAGTCCGAGGCCTCTCCTGTGGCTTGCAGGCACATCCGTCTTGCCCAGTGCTCTTTGTGAGCTCGGGGGGAGAGAGGGGGGGCAAGCTGTCGGGTCTCTTCTTAGAAGGACACTAATCCTTTCAGCTTGGGGCCCCACCTTTAAGCACTTCCGTAGAGGCCCCATCTCCACGTACTGGTGCACAGTGGCGGGGGGAGGTTAGGGCTTCCACATGTGAATTTAAGGGAGACACAAGCATTCGGTTCATAACCAGGGGAGACACAAGGGCAGAGTCACTGTCTGCATCCCCCAATTCCAAGAACGGTGCCAGGCAAACACTGGGTACTTGATAAATACTTGATAAGTGGATGGATGAATGAATTTGAACGGAAATATCTGTTGAGCCTAGACCCTCAGCAGGTCCTGCGTAAGGTCACAGGAACACATACTGAATGAGACATCTGGGATCCTGGCCTCACGGAGCTCACAGCCCAGACTGGAAGACAGGTGTTAACAGGTCATGACAAAGTCATCACAAAGTGTCATAATGCTCTGATGGAAAAGCGTGGGTTCTTGTATGTAATGTAGGCGGAGGCTCCGAAGCAGCCTCCCGGAGGGGTGACATTTCAGGCGTGTGTGTTTCCTGTGACTGCCGAAACAAATTGCTACAAACTCAGTGGCTTAAAACAGCAGAAGTGCATTCTCTTACAGTTCTGGCAGGCAGAAGTGCATCTTATGCATCTTACAGGCCTAAAACCGATGTGTCCACGGGCCTGGTTCCTTCTGGAGGCTCCAGGGAAAAATTCGTTCCTTGCCTCTTCCAGCTTCTGGTGGTTGCCGGCGTCCCTCGCCTGTGGTTGCACCCCACGTCTCTGCTTCTATTGTCACAGCACTGTGTCTTCTGTAGCAAATCTTTCTCTGCTTCCTTCTTATAAGGATACTTGTGATAACATTTAGGGCCCACTCAGATCACGCAGGATGATCTCTCCATCTCAAGATCCTGAATTTCACCACCTCTGTGAAGTCCTTTTCATTATATAAGGTAACATTCGCAGGTCCCAGGGATTCCGACATGGATATCTCTGGGGGAGCATTAGTCGGCCTCTCACAATGTGAGACCTGAAAGATCAGAGGAGCTGGGTGGACAGTTGGTGGGGAGGAGACACTGCAAACAGAAGGCACAGGATGTACAAAGGCCCGGAGGCAGGAAAGCGGATTCGAGCTAGGGTGATGGGAGTGGAGCAAGTGTGGGGGAAGTGGAGACGGTGAAGGCAGAGGGCAAACAGGGGCGTGCAGGGCCTTGTAGGCTGCAGTAAGGACTTGGCCATTACCTCAAGTGAGGTGGGAGCCACAGGAGGGGTCTGAGCAGAGGCTGGACAGGCCCCGACTCAGGTCTTAACAGGATCCCTCTGGCCCCCTGCTGGAAGAGACCATTGGAGGGAGACAGAAGAGCAGGGAACCCAGTGAGGAGGCAACAGCAGTGGCAGCAGCTGGACCGGGATGGTGGCCGTGGAGGTGGGGATGGACTTTGAAGGTGGAGCCAACAGCATTCGCTGATGGGCTGGATTCAGTGTGAGGGAAGACAGAAGTAGAGGGGTCTCTAAGCTCTTCCCCGAGCATGTGCAGGATGGAGCTGCCATTTGTGAGGCTGGAAGGCTGCAGGCAGAGCAGGATTGGAGGTGGGGCCAGTGACAGGGCAGACAGCCTGGACCCCATGGCATACAGGCTCTGGGAGGGAAGCTGGCACAAGCTGTGGACTGTGGTTTTTACCCACCTCCAGGGGCCCCTTATCCTCTCCCCCAACTTCCCCTCATGCCCGGGTGGAGCCGGCCTTGTTTGTTTCCCTCCCATCATCCGTTTTATGATGGGGAAGGCTGGTTTTCCCCTAACCCAGCAGACACCTCTTCCCTCTGCCTGTCCCTGACCCTCCCGCCTTGGGAAGCCCCGCGCCGGCCTCCTGAAATGTCCCGGCAGGATGGGGCCTCTGCCACCCATTCATATAGCCAGATGGGCCCCAAAAGGGGAAGTGGGTCACCCACAGTCACCCGGCACACGGTCAGTTCAGGACCCAGGGTCTTGTCTCCTCGATGTCCCTGGGAGGCTGGAGGAAGAACTACCCATTCTTTTCACATTTCTCACGAGAAAACTGGAGCTCCAGGAGGGCCCTGAGCTCACCCAAGACACGCTGCAAATGGGGGAGTCGAGATTGAAGCCCAGATCTTGACAAAAGGATGTCTCTATTATAAGCTCTGCAGGAAGACAGTGGATGAACAGAACCCAGTCCCGTCCTCCCAGGACCCAATAGGGGAGACAGACTTGTCACAGACAGTGACAACCCAGCATTGGTCAGGGATGAGATCGGGGGAGCCCAGGAGGCCAGGTTGGGGAATGCCTGACCCAGGGGGTCAGGAAGTGCTTCCTGGAGGAAGGGGCGGCCCACTGAGACCTAGAAGATGAGCGGGAGTTAATACGTGCAAATGTTCCAGGAAGAAGGAACAGCATATACAAAGGCTCAGGATTAAGAGGAAACCTGGAAGCTTCTAAATCTGACCTTGTCCCTCCTCTGATTAAACTCTCCTCTGGCTGCCCTGGCAAACTCTCCAGCCTGGCATTCATTCATTTATTCAAACAAACATTCCCTGGAGTATGTAGCTAGTGTCAGGCCCTGTAGGGACATAGCACTCCCCATAAGACTGTAACCCTGACTTGGGGAGGTCAAGGAGGGGCTCCTGGAGGAGGAGGCATCTACTCCAAGGTCTGAAGGAGGAGTACAAGAGATGCTGGGGAAGAGGCAGGGAAGGGTGTTCCAGGCAAAAGGAACAGCCTGTGCAAAGGCCTGAAGGTAGTTTCTGAGTCTGACATGCTCAAAAATCTACTCATGTTCAGCTGAAGCACAGGGATGTCTGGGAGAGGCTAGAGAGGCCAGCCTCGGGGCCCACGTGCGGGCTTCCTTCTCAGGCACTGGGGAGCCATGGAGAAGTTGTGAGCAGAGAGGCAGGAGCAGACTTATAGGTCAGAAAGACCCCTCCCCCCAGAACACCTGGAGGATGAGCACAGTGAAGCCACAGAATTACAGATGGGTTTCTTTTTTTCGGGGGGCGGGAGGGACTTGCACCTAGGGGTTCACGTCCTCGGGGGCCTCAGCTTTCCTCCAGCTCTGGATGGGAGGCCTGGTCCATAGATGCCACTAGGTGGCGCCAGTACCTCACCATCCAGATCTGAGCTCACAAAAGACGTCAGGCCCAGAGCCCCGCAGAATTGCCCTTGGATCCCCCAAATCCTTTGCCTCCCTGGCCCTTGGTCTTGGCCCCCTCCAGAGCTGGAGCTGACTAACAGTGGCATTTCAAGCATTCAGGTGCTGCTTGGACTCTGGAGGCTCAGGAAAGAGCAGGCTGAGCTGGAGCAAACATTTTCTCTCATCACACTGGAAGCTCAGGCTGGAGCATCTTGTTTCCCCCTGGGGAGCACAGAGAGTGGGGCAGGATGAGGGGGCGTCAAGGAGGAATTTCTACCTCCCCCTTCAGACTGCGGCTAGGGCTACCTGCCTCCTCCCTCAGACTAGAAACTAACCATATCACACATCAGAATGGGCCCTCCTAACCTCCCCCAGCAGACTGGAAATGCAGACTAGACACCTGCTCTCTATCCAGGGAGCTGGGACTTATCTTTATCCTGTTTGGGAAATCCTGTCTCCCTCATCAGACTTAGTGAGAGCTCTTTATTGTCTCCATCAGGGTGGAGCTCCTTGTCTCCCCCATCAGACTGAGGAAACCTTTGTCTCCCAGTCCGACCAGAAGGGAAGATGCCTGAGGGTCCTTCTTGTGTCCCTGGAAGGAGCCCCAACCATTTTACCGAGAGGGAAACTGAGGCACATGGCAACGAGGCAGCACCGCGGAACTGCAGATGCTCCCCTTCCCCCTCGGCCCCTTTCTCCGCACCTGCCTTCTGCCCTCCGCACCCTGGGTAACTCCCCTGGCACTGGGAGTAGGGGAATTTTGCCTGCTGGCCTCTGCACTGCTTGCCTGACTTTTATTGACCTGGGCGGTGGCTGGGGATAAAGTCCAGAACTGGGCTTGGGGCTCTGGGCAGGGAGGGAGGGAAGGGTGGTGGCCTAACCCTGCCTGAGGCCACTGCTGGAGGGCAGCTGGGAGGGTAGGAGATGGACAGGGCTGCATCCTGGCCTTTCTTAGGGAAATGGTTGTGGGTTCAAATCTCCATGCTCCAGTTCCCAATTGTGTGACCCTGGACTGGGAACTTTGCAGCCTCTCCAAGCCTCAGTTTCCCCAGCTGTGAAAAGGGGATACTTCTCTGGGTGGTTGTGAAGATTCACTGAGTTCAGGTGTGAGAAACCCCTAGGATGCTAGCTGACATTGACCCCAGAAGTCAGCACAAACCCCACCATCTCCCTTTCCTAGGAAGTTAACTCCTAAATCTCTGGAATGGATGCTCGTCACCCCTCCCTCACCTACCCTCCCCACCCAAGCCACCTGCTGGCTCGAGGCAAAGCTGGTCTCCCTGCACAGTCAAAGGGGTCTTTCCAAAACTCAACCCTGACCCCTGCTCAGAACCTGCTGTGGCTCCCCAGTGCTCTCAGGAGAAAACCCAAGGGCTGTTCCAGGGCTCCAGGCCTACTGGGCACCATGTGGCCTGACCCCTGCCTGGGTCCATCCTCCTGTCTGTTTTGCTAAAAGATCTTGGCACTGGCCTCCTTCAAATACTTCCTCAGCTGCTTTAGGTCTCAGCTAAAACATCAGGGCCCCAAGGATGTTTTCTCTGATCTCCGCAAACCAAGCCTGGTCCTCTCACTCCTCCCCGTCCTGGTTCCCTGGGCTTCTTGGCCGCCCCCCAACACAGGCAGAAGTAAGACAGATCAGGGTATCCACCTTCAAACTAGCTTCTGAATCCAGCCACTTCTCCTCTTCACAGCTGCACCCAACCTGACGCAGCCACCACCATATCACCTATGGCCCAGGACCTCTGTGGTCTCCTCCTCACTGGGCTCCCTGCCCCTGTCCCTGCCCTGCCTGCAAAGGGAAACCCTTGCAGCCAGAGAGACTCTGTTAAATCTTAAGTCAGGTCACATCTCTCCCCTGCTCAGAACCTTCCCATGGCCCCCATCTCCCTCTGAGTAAAACCAAAGTCTTGGCAGTGGCCCACAAGACCCAAACAATCTGTCCCACCCTCCCTTGTCCTTGGGCTCTCATCTTCCCAATCTCTCTTCCACTTTCCCCACTGCTCACTCTACTCCAGCAACCAGCCTCAAACAGCCAGTATAATCCACCTCAGGGCCTTTGCGCTTGCTGTTCCCTCAGCCTGGAACACTCTTCCCACTGATGTCCAGATGGCTTCTTCTCTCCCCTCTTTCACATCTTTGCCCAAATGTCACTCCTGATGAGGGCCTCCTGATTTTAAAAACACTTTAAACCACTCCCCACTCTCCCACCCCACCCTACCCCCAGTCACTTGCCAGTTTTATTTTTCTCCATAGCGAATACTTGACATTGTCTACATTTTCCTTGTCTTATTGACAATGTCTCAGGACACAACTCCCCAGTGATCAGATCTTATTTGTTTACCACCAGAGCCAGGCCTGAAATACCTGTCGGTGGAGTGGATGGAATGTATGTGTCTATTTTGAACCAGTAAGACATTCACAAGTTTCAAAATCCAAAAAGCACAAAATAGAATTGAGATGTGGCCTATCTACTTGACCTCTGCTCCAACCCCTCCCTAGTCCTGTTCCCACCTCCCAGTTTCCGCTCTTACCAGCTTCTTGTGTTTATTCCAGAGATAGTCTATGAATGGATCAGAAAATATGTACACATATTTCTTTCCCCTCCCCTCTTTCCGCAAATGCACACATTCATCCTGTTCTGGACTTTCCTTCTAGCAATTTGTCTAGGAGATCACACCACATCAGCCCAGAACTGCCTCCTCTTTTTTTTTTTTTTTTTTAAGCAACTGCATGGTGTGACCAAAGGGGAAAGACCTTTTGTTGCAATCATTTACAGGAGCCCTGTGGCTTGGTGACCAAGAGCTCAGCCCTGTCTCACAAACCCAGACTCACATCCTATTTCTGCAATCAGAACTCTCCTGAGCTGCTGGTGAGCCTGCAGAGCAGAGCAGCCACTTTGGAAAACAGTTTGCCAATCTCCCCAGAGGTGAAATATACACTTCCCAGGCACAACCCGGCAATTTCAATCCTTGGGTATTTACCCAAGAGAAAAGCGAACCTAGGGTCACACGTAAACCTGTACACGTGTGTTTATAGCCACTCTCTTCAGAATGGGCAAGAGCTGGAAATGACCCAGGTGTTCTTCAGCTGGTAGATGGATAAGCTAACTGTGGTCCATCCACACATGGTCATGAAATGCAGCACGCTTCTGATGCACACGACCACGTGGATGAATCTCAGATGAGTTAAGCTAAGTGAGAGGCTAGACTCACAAATCTCTGTTATTCTATTTATAAGACTTTCTGAAAAAGGCCACTCAGTAGGGACAGAAAGCAGATCAGTGGTTGTGGGGGCGGGACTGGGGAGGGTGTGACCACAGAGGGCCAGCAGCAGGGGGTTTTGGGGGTAATGGAAAAATCTGCATTTTGATTCTGGTGGTGGCTACCTTGCTGCACGCATGGCACAAAGCTTATAGAACAGGACACCGAAAAGAGTAAATTTGACTGTATTCAAATTTTTTAATGAATTTTTCTTAAAAGCTGCATAATGTATGATACCATTTATGTGATATTCTGGAAAAGCAAAAACAACAGGGATAAAAAACAGATCAGTGGCTGCCAGGGATTGGGGATGGAGGGAGGGTTTGACTGGAGGGGCACGGGGGTAGTTTGGGGGTGATGGAAGTGTTCTATATCTCGAGTGTGATGATATGACTGTAAACTTTTATCAGAACTCATCCCTTGCACCCCGTACACTGAGTGCATTCTGCTGTATGTAAATTACGTCTCAATAAAGTTGATTTTAAAAAGCCTATTTCCCCCGGCCCTTCCATGGCTGTGTGACCTTAGGCAAAGCCCCTAACCTCTCTGTGCCTCAGGGGAAGGAGTGGGGAGTTGGGGAGATGGGTCCTGAAGTCTGGGGTCTCACAGTGGGTACACAGGTACATGGGTACATGCAAGAAATATTTACAAATAAAACAGAAAGGCTTTATGAGACTTTAGGGTAGAACTGGGGACATGAGAGCTGAGCTGCTGACAATGGCTACTGTGTCTCAGGAGGGCAGGTCCTAGGCTGAGCACCATCGGACCTTACCTGAGTCCCTTTGAACCACTGGGCACACCTGTTGACCTAGAAAAGCGAAGACAGCCATCCCAGGGCCCCAGAGGAATGGCATCCTGGGTGCACAATTCAGAGCATTGTAAGACAGCCTCTTTCAATAGTCAGGTGGAGCTGATGGACCTGTTCCCTGATATCTCAGCTGTTCCAGGGAGTGTTTGGATGAGCACAGCCCCAGCCTGCCCTCACAGGCTCACACGTAGGGGAGATTGAGCTGCCTCCAGACAGCGACATCTCCGAATGGTTGGGGCTTCGAGTTGGGGAATCCAGAGAGGGGCACCTGACCCAGCCTACGGAAAGAAATCAGGGAGGACTTCCTGGAGGACAGGCTGCCAAAGCTGAGACATGATATGTAGTTTGAACCCCTCCTGTGTGTCCTGGTCTGGATCTCAATGGAAGAGACGGGTTTTTGAGGCTGAAGTTAAAGGGGCATGTGTGGGCAGGAGGGTTGGGGGAGAGGCCTCGGCTAAAAGCAGGGGTGTGGGTGGGGGCAGGGCAGGGGGAGATAAGGCAGAGGGAGGTGGTGCCTGGCTCAAGGCCGCATGGCAGGAGCCTGGACTTTCTCTGGCTGACACCCTAGCACCCTAGGTGGGAACAGCTTACTTAAGATCCATTCACTTGCGCAGGGAGGATGAGCCGGGAAGAGGCCGGGAGGGTGAGGAGGGAGGTGATGGATATGAGAAGTAGGGGTAACAAGCAGGGTGAGAAGACAGAGGTTTTGTCTTTTCAGTCCCACATGAGACACTCCCAAGAGCTAGGAAGCCTCCACCAATGGAATGTCCTCATTTCTAAAACTTGAACAGTCAGTCTTAGGAACTACACGTGATAAAAACGCATCCTTGGCAAATCTAAGACTCTCTGGCCTGATAAGTCTTCATCTCTTAAATTCTGTTAGCCTTTGCTCCTGAGGTTCCACAATTGCAAGTTTCTTTGATCCTTTGAGGCTAAGATCCATTCAGGAAATATTTATTGAGCTTCCATCCTGTTGGAGGTTTCAAGGACACAGAAAAGAACAAGATGGATGAAATTCCTGCCTGTGGGGAAATCACATTTACAGTGCGCTCACTATGCACCGGGCTCAGTTCTCAGTGTGCATGTAACTCCTTGAATCCTGTCCCCAATCCTCTGAGTCAGAGACTTGAATAATCCCTGTGACACAAACAAGGAAACTGAGGCACAGGATTCTGGAATGTCTAGTTCCTTAAAGTCTGGGACTCTAAAATTCTTTGCCACTAAGATTCTAAGTTTCTAGAGCTTTTTGTCTTGAAGATTATGTTGTGCTTGGATTCCAGTGGACAGTGGATACAGGAAAGGGTGCTCAACTTCATTCCTGAGCAAGGAATTGCAAATTATAACCACCAGAAGATACACACACACACACACACACACACACACACACACCAGGATGACTCGTATTTCAAAAGTCTGACCAGATCCAGTGCCAACAAAGATGTGGGGCAGGTAGAACTCAAAGCAGCAAAGTAGATGGGAGTGAAAATCAGAGCAAAGCCGTGTGGCTGTATCTTTACACAGCTGGACCGCTGCAACCCAACCCTACCACTCTTGGATAACGCAGAAAAGTGCGTGGGCTTAGAGGCACCAGGGGATGCACAGAGCATCGTCCAAAGAGTCAGAATTGAGAGACCGCTCACATGCCCACCAACAGGAGAACGGATGAAGAAATTATAGTTTTCCAGGCCAGAGAATGATAGACACAAAGTCACGGAAATGAAGGCACTCCAACAGATGTAAGAACATGCATGAACCTCACAGACATAAAACGCAAAATGCAAGGAGCCGGATTCAAGAGGTTGCACTGAAAGATCCTCTTTATTAAAAATTGAAGGAGGGGAAGGGCATAGCTCAGTGGTAGAGCACATGCTTAGCATGCACGAGGTCCTGGGTTCGATCCCCAGCACCTCTGTTAAAATACATACATACATACATACATACATACTTCCCCCTCCAGAAAGAAAGAAAACTGTAGTGGTCAGGTGTGTATTCATAGGGAGTAAAAGGAAAGCAATAAAAACATAAAAGAATATGGGTTACCTTGAGGGAGGGAGAGAGTTGTGATTTGGAAGAGGCCTGAAGGGGCTTCTGAGGACTCAGCAGAACCATTTCTGAACCTAACTGCTCCCTTTATAATCGTTCGTGAAGTGGAACATTGCATTTTATGCATTTCTCCACATCATATTTCCTAATTTAGAAATATGTATTATTTTACATCCCATGATTCCACCATCTCTTCATTGCTCCTCAGATGACTTGGTTCTCCAGGGGGGGCAAAATTCCTGAGCCCGGAGGCAGGAGGGTGCGGTGGGAACCCACAGAAGAGAATTTGGGATCTTAAACTCACGATAATGATTTGATTTTTCCCAGAAGTGAGCCAATGTTCCGCGGCTATGTGACCACAGGAGGCCGAAGTGACAAGTTGAGAGGTGGGTGATGTCCCCAAGGAGATGCCACAGCCAACTCCCACCCCCACCTCCCACAGAGCCTGATGGTGACAGCTCCTCTGGACACCCCCTCTCACCAGCCGGCCCATAGCCAGTGCAAACTCACAGAGGCCTGGCGCCAGCCCCACACTTTCAGATGGAGAAACTGAGCCTGCCTGGGGTTGTGCAGCTGGGACGCTGCCGTGTGGAGATTTGCTTCCAGCTGGCGACCTGATTCCACCAGGCGGGGCAGTGGTGACATGTCTGCCATGGGAAAGTCTGGCAGGGCAGGGGTAGCCCCGGCCAGGACAGTGGTTTGGGACAGGGAAGGTGAGTCCACTGTGGCCCCAGCTCAAATGAGGAAGGGCCTGGCATGACCTGGTTTTGCATCTGTGTTTTTAAGCCTTAGTGGCTGCAGGGGAGGTTGTGGCCTCAGGCTGGGGAGGCACCGACTTCCAGGGAAAAGGCTAGATTTTCAGGGAAGGTGCTGTCCCTTCCTCTGGGATGGGCTCTGCGCTCTGCCCTGGGGAGGTGGGCTTGGGAAGGGGGGCCCCAGTTCATTGAGGGAGGCTCACACCATCTCAGGGAGTGGCTAGGCTGATGGGAGAGGCAGGCCACAACTTCCTCCTGGGTAATTCATAGCTTATACTTTAATACTGGGGACAAGACTTAAGCTCACTAAGCACTCTTAGTACGATGGCCGATTCAAGCTCAGGACTCAGACTCACCCTCAGGGAGCTTTAGCATGATGGTGGAGGCATGCCCACCTTCTTCAGGAAGCTCTGGTCTAATACTCATCCAAACGTCCCCTGGGAGGGAGGCAAACTTGTCCCCCTCCATTGAGAACCATGTACGAGACAGATGATGGAAGCACACTGCCTCCTCAATCAGGAGCTCCTAGTCTAACAAGAGGCGTGCCCAGCCACCACCCAAGGGAGTTCCAAGTCTGAGAGAGGAGGCATTGCCTGCACGTAGAGATATCTAATCCGCGAAGTCACACTCATTCTCAGGGAGAGTCTGATCTGATGGAGGAGGAAGGACCCAAGGCAAACCTGCAAAGGAACTCCTGCACTGATGCGGAATGTGTCCCCACCTCAGGGACCTCCCAGTCTGGTGGTGGTGGCCTTCCTCCCCCACTTGGGGAGCTCTAGTCTGCTGAGGGAGGCAGTCCCCGCAACCAGCACCTGCCCTCCCCGCCCGGCCCTCTTTCTTGCACACCCTTCCCCTTCTCTGGTTGACAGAATGAGCAGGGCAGAGGCCTCCCCCTTCCCACCTCCACGGTGTATCCTAGAATCAGGGAACTTCTCCAGGAGACACCACACTTTCCCAGCCCTGGGGCTTCCCTTTATTTGTCAGCCTGGGAGCAGGACCTCAACGGGGGTCAAACATGCCCGCCATGCAGACCCCTGCTCACCTCCCCTGTCATGGCACTCACAATGGTGACACCACCTGGCTACTGAGCATCCAGTGAGCTGGGCTCAGCGGGGCTCCCCATGCCTGACCTCGCCAGTGCCCTACCCGGGAAGGGAGGGGCCCATCCCCTCTTTACAGACCAGGTTCAGAGGGCAAAGCACTTGGCAGCAGCCACATGGCTGGGAACTGGCAAAGTGGAAGGTAGACCCAGATTCGACTTGTCTCAGCTTTCTGGATAAGGAAGACGTAGGCAACAGTTCCTAAGGCGCTGTAGCTGACTCACCGGATCCTTTCAGCTGTCATGTTATCATCCTCATGACTCAGAGGGGGAAACTGAGGCCCAGAGAGATCAGATGCGACTCCAAATCCACTCAGGCAGAGCCGATACTCCCACTCAGTTGTCTGACTCCCAAGTGCCTTGTCATGGATGTGGTCCTCCAGAAAGCAGACACTGAGAGGTAGGAGGGCAAAAGGTTTATGTGAGAAAGGGAAGGGAGGGCAGGATTGGGCAAGAGAACCATCAGGCCACGATGCCAGCCCAAAAGGGAGCCCCTGAAGCAAAGATTGCATTAGAGGAATCCCACAGTAGCCGGAAACAGCCAGACCGCCCCCCCGCCCCATCCTGCTGGGCTCTGTCAATGGCTGGAGGCTGCCCAGGGGGCTTTGCCCCCGACTGACACACTGAGGCAGCCCTTGAAGAAGCCAACAGTTGAGGCTGTCAGCCACCTACACGCCTGGCAGCTGGGTCACAAGTCCTTTCTTCAAAGGGGATCCAAGCAGTGTGCCTCTGTGGCAACACTCCCATACTCAGTATTAATAGCAAATTTGAAAATCACAGCTTCCACGTACTGATTACTTACTCCATGTCGGCCTGTGCCAACAGGTGTGAACTCATTTGACCTTCGCCACAACCCTGTGAGGCATGCACTGGTTCTGCCCCCATTTTATAAATGAGGAAACTGAGGCTCAGAGAGGGTAAGTCACTTGCCCAGGGTCACATAGCTGGTAAGTGGCTGAGCTCAAGCTTGAACCCAGTTAGACAGTGAGCCTCATTTACAGATGAGCCCCATTTCCACTAAGGCCTAGCACTGTAATGCCTGGCTGTCTACCATCATCACCTCGCTGGGACCCCTCTGCCCTCCACCTGACCTTCCCAGAGCCACCACCCCCTGCAGCCGCCCAGGGCAGATGCTGATATCCCCGAACTCCTCCCATCTCCCCTGTCTGATCAAGGCAGTGAGTTGGGGGGAGGAGTGCAGGGGGGAGGGTGTCCAGTCTCGAAGCCCGCCTGGAGACGATGTGGTAATCCTCTGACTCAGCGGCGAGCGTGCAGACGCAGCAACAGGGAGAAAGAGGAAGATTAAGTCTTGGCCTAGGCCCCAGATACGCTGATCCTGCCTGGTGCCAGGGGTTCCAGCAGCTGCCAAGGCCCCAGGGTGGGGAGGAACCAGGAGGCGCAGGCTGTGCTCCAGGAAGCTGGCCTGCATTCACCCCTGGGGGTGGGGTGGAGCCTCAGAGGGCAGAGCTGTGTGCAGACCCAGGGAGGACTTTCAACCCAGAGCCCAGACGCCAGTCTGTGTGACCTCGGGCAAGTCCTTTTCCATCTAGGGTCACTGTCTCTGTTTCCCTCTATCTGCAAAATTCACTTGCTCTCCCCGAGACTCTTAAATCTAACTCTATTTCCTCCTGCTGCAAAGCGAACTTCTCTCTTGTCTGCTCAAACTTCCCTGTGCCAGGAGGCAGCAGAATAGCCCTGGGGAAAGAGTGTAGACCCTTGGGCACGTGACCTTGCCTTCCTGTGCCTGAGTTTCCCCATCTAAACGACTCCTTCCCAGGGAGTAATTGGAATTAGAGCTGAGACAGAAGGCCTTGGGCCTCTGGGACTAATGACCACCCCACGCAGGGCAGCGGGTACAGCAGCCAAGCTGGGGTCACAGAGACCTGCTTACAATCTTCACTCCCCCAATCTCTCACCGTGTGATCCTAAGAAGTGACTTCTCTGTGCCTGTTTCTTTCTCTGTAAAAATAGCGATTTTCGTTGACTTTTCCTCACAAGGTGTCAAGAGAATGAAATGGGCCAATTCCCAGTGGGAGCTCAGCCAGGAGGACTGGGCCATCTTGACTGATCGCTGGGTGGAACACGATGACAAGAAAGGTCCGGCCTGCTGGGTGAAGGCAGGCAACATGGACACAAGAATAGAAGTCATTCATTCATTCAGCTGTTCATTCTGCACACCTGGGCTCACTTCATCTGCTCAGCAATCCTGGGAGGCAGAAGCTGTTACTACCCTCAACCATGAAGTCATAGAAAGGCACAGAGAGGGGCAGCCACCTATCCAAGGTCACACAGCCAACACATGGCAGAGCCAGGGCTCCAACCCATGTCTCTAAGCCCAGTATGCTGGATGTTAATTTCCTCAAAGAAATGGATCCTGCTGTTGAAATTATGGGTTAATTGATAATAATTATTATTCCTATGCCAGGTTATAACAGGAAGAATAATAATAGCAGCTACATCATATTAGGCACTTTCTGTAGTTCAGAACCTGTAGAATGGAAGTGTATTTTGTTGAGTTAGTCTGTCTTATAAATGAGAAAGCTAACTGCCTGGAACTCACATAACTAATGAAAGCAGGAGACAGGACTTGTATCCTGGCCTCAGTCAGAAGCCAACAGGACAAGCCCAGGAATTAAGTCAATAGGAACATAGGGCCCGACCAGCCCAATCTTCTCTTCTTTGAAGGGGAAACTGAGGCCCCCAAGGCAAGAAAGCTGCCCCAGACCTGCAGCTTTCTAGCTAGGACTTCATTTCTCTCTTCGGACCTCTAGCAGGTACAATTGTGATCCTTCCTTCCCCAGGGAGGTTCGGGGAAGGACAAGGGGAGAAGAAGCAGTAGGACGCAGGAGAACTGAACAGGTACAAAGGGTCGCCTGCATGAGGGAAAGTGGTTAGACACCAAATAGGACTTTCGGGCCTTCTCTGGGAAGTTTCTGGGACTCATCCAGGGACTGCCCCTACTGGCGGCGGGGGGCCTCCAGATTTCAAAGCCCAGGGAGGGGAGACCCTAGTCCTCCCCGCCTAGGGTGCAGGGAGCAAAGGGAAAAGGAGGGGGAGCCATCCTGGTTCCGCATCCTCCGTTCCCGACACTGGAGGGAGGCGGCGGTGGGAGCTGGGACTTTCCTGAGCAGCAGAAGATTCTGGGAAATTAGAGACAGCTGCGGGGCGGGGCTGACTCCAGCCTCCCTTTTCTTCCTTCCCCTGAGTCTCTGCAGGTTCCCCAAGCATGCCGCTCTTCCCTCCGGCCCACGGAGGCCCTCCTCCAACTGCTCCTCCTCCCTCAGACCCTCAGGTCTGCTCCCTCCAATGTCCTCCTCCCTCAGAATTTGCCTCCCCTCTTAGATGCTCTTCAAATCTCCCCTTCCCTCAGACCCTTCCGTTTCCCCCAACTCTCTCCTCCTCCCTCAGAGCCACTGCCCTCACTTGGTCTTTCTTAGAGTTCCTCAGACCTTCTCCCTTTCCCTCAGACCTCACTTCCTCCCTCAGACCCTCATTTCCTCCCTCAGACTCTCACCTCCTCCCTCAGACTCTCTCCCCTTCCCTAGACCACCTACTTCTGTCTCAGATCTGTCTTCCTCCTGAAGATCCTCTTCCCTCAGACTCTTATCCCTCATCCATCCTCAGACTCAGAACCAGCACCCTCTCCCTCAGCCCCTCCAACCCCTCTTTGGACCAAGCACAGTCATCCCCCTTTCCAGTCCTGCCTGGGCCGAGAGCCATCACGCCACCTGCCACAAGGGAGCCCGGGGTGGGTGGGTGTCCTGCCAACACTATCTCCTAGTGTCATCACCTGGGCAAGCCCTGCTCCCCTGAGGCTGACTTTCCCTCTGTGCAGGGGTAGTATTCTACATCCTGTCCCTCCCCTGTGTTTGAGAGTCACCAGAGGCCAGGGTTGGGTGGGGGGGGCAGTGGGACCCAGACTTTCCAACCTAATTCCTTCACCTCTTCCCTTGTAGCCCACACAACTCTAGGGTCAGGGCTTGACATCAGCCCTATTTTCCAGAAGAACAAACTGAGTTTTAAGAGAGACAACTTGTCTGAGGTCCACCGTCAGCAAGGGGTGGAAGTGGGACTTGAAACCAGGTCTTGCCCGCAGATGCTCACCCATTACAGGGGACCCAGGGGGAGAGCCAGAGAGGTAGAGAGACGGGGGAAGGGCTGAGGCCTGAGTCTGCCCACAGCTGCTCCTCACATCCCGTTTAACGATCCACCGGGTGGAGCCCCAGTCTGGGGCAAAGTCCCTTCCTGGGAACCGGGGCCCCACACCCAATTTCAGGGTCCCAGAGAGACGCTGCCGAGGAGACAGAGACGCAGAGATTGGGAAACAAAGAGACAGGGTGGGGCTGGAGACAGAGGGAGGCCAGGGACAGAGGGACAGAATTGCAGAGACATAGGGAGACACATGGAGAGAACCAGGGAGACTCTTGCGTGCCGCCTGAACAGAGCCGGAGTGCAGCCCCCCTTCCTCTGCCCCCGCTAGGTCCCAAAGCCTCCTGCTCCGCCTCCCGTAACTCGGTGACCGGGACTCAACCCCAGCAACGGTCCCGCCTCCAGGGAAATCCGGGAAAGCCCCGCGAGGCCCAGGCCCCTCCCCGGGGCGGGGAGAAGGGCTGCAGGGGAGGGGACGCGGGAGAGGCCCGCCTTTGCCGTCCCCCGCCCCCCAGCTCCAGCGGGCCTCTGAGTCATGCCCCCAACCGGCCTGGCCTGTTCCCCACCCACCAACTCCGCCCGGGATGGGAGTGGGATGTGGTGCAGAAGGGGAGCCAGACTGCCCTCGCCTCCTGGGCCCGGGTTTGGTCGCTGTGACACTGGTCTTGTGTCCCTGCGTCTCTTGCTATCTGCCCGTCTCTCCCTTGGTCTCTCACGACCTCTCTGCCTCTTTTGCCACGTCTCTTTCTGTGCATCGAGGATTCCCGGAGCACCCACCTAGTGCCCGGCGGCTCCGGCTGGGTGCAGGGACCTCGCGGAGAGAGACACATTCAGTGTTTCTCTGTGCACTTCCCACCGCACCCCACCCCCAGCGAAATTCAAACCCACCGCTAAGGAGGCACATGGAGGAGGCAGAGATGGTGTCAGGGGGGCGGAGAGACAGTGCCTGGGCGCCTGCCGAGGGTAGTCCTTGCCCTAGGTGCGTCTTTTCGTTCCCATAAAGGAGGAAACGGCTCAGGGAAGAGAAGTGCCCGGTCAAGGTCACCCAGCGAGAAGTGGGAATCGGGAATCGGGAATCGAACCCGCGTCCTTGAGACCCCAGCGCCTCATGGAATTGTCTCCCTGGGGGAGAGGCTGAGAAGCAGACAACACTCATGAGACAGAGAGATGGCGAGGGACGCGAAGAGAAGACAGAGACAGAGACAGAACAGAGAGCAACACAGAGATAAAGAGACATCTCTCCAAACCCAAGAGTCAGAGACAGTTGCAGACTGGGAAATACAGAGATAGAGACCTATAGCCAGAAAGACAAAAACAGAGACGGAAACTGAGGCCTGCAGCCGCAGGGGTGGGGACCCCGCAACCTCCGACCCCGCCCCCTACCCACCCCACCCCCTCCTCCCGCCGAGGCCCAGCCGCCCCGGGCGCTGCGGGGCCGGGAGGGGGCGGGCGCGGGGCGAGGCGCGGGCGGGGCGCTCGGCGGGCGGCGCCGCAGGACGGCAGGAGCAGCGGCGGGTCCAGGAAACCCCTGGGGCGGACGGGTGGCCCCGGGGGGGCCGGGGGCGGGGAGGCGGGCGGCCGGCACCGCCCGGGCCGACAAAAGTCCCTTCAGTTCAGCCGGCGGCAGGGGAAGTCCCGGCGCTCGGCGCAACCACCCTCCCGTGCCGCCGAGCCGAGCCGCGCTCCGGCCGCCCGCTCGGCCGCCGTCCCCGGCGGCCCCATGCCCCGATGCCCCGCGGGGACCATGGACGAGGGGCCCGTGGACCTGCGCACCAGGCCCAAGGCCGCCGGACCCCCCGGCGCCGCGCTGCCGCTCCGCAAGCGCCCCCTGCGCGCGCCCTCTCCGGAGCCCGCCGCCCCCCGCGGCGCCGCGGGCCCAGTGGTCCCCCCGGATCCCCTCCGCGCTGGCTCCGACACTCCCGCTGTGCCCGCGCCCCCCCACGGCCTGGCCCGTCCAGAGGCAGTTTACTACCAGGGTGAGTGGCTTCCGCGGGTCCGGGCCGGTTGGGGGGCAGGCAGGGCATAGGGTCCCCAGATCCAGGGGCAGAGCTCCGACGTGATATAGGGGTCTCACGCAGCTGAGGGGACGGAAGCCAAGGTCCCAAGAACGCAGATACGGGGTTCCTTAGTGGGGCAGAACCTGGGGTCCCAGGAGTACAGATACGAGAGCATCAGGGAGCAGACCTTGGGACACACATATCCTTGCTCTAAGAAGCTGGGTGTCAGGAGGCCCTGAGGGATACAGCCCGGGGTCCGAGTGCCATGTATCCAGAACCAGGAGACAGTGCCCAGTCTCAGGGAATCAAGTCCCAGGAACACAGAATTATAAACTCTTAAGAACCCAGATATCTAGAGTTATGAGAAATCAGCACTTGGACACGAGAAACTGGAGTTCTTGGCATCCAGATATGTGGGGTCAAAGGGAGTCAGGAAACAGGCTGGGGTTCTAAGGAGACAGATATTAAGGATCCTAGGATGTCAAAAATCTCAAGAACCAAGATATTGGGAGACATTGGAATTAGGAGAACATAGTTGGAGTTCTGAGCACCCCAATATCTGGGGTCACAAGGATCCAAAGAAACAGATCCAGATACTAGGAGTCCTAAGGAGCCAGTGGGACAGAGATCTGGGGTTTTGAGCACCTAGTTATGTGTGCTTGCAAGTGATCAGTGTCTCTGCTGGGGTCAGGTGGCTTGGGGACTGAGGATTCTAAGAATTGGGGGCAGGACTGGGGAGTTCTGGGAATCAAGGATTTAGGGCCAGAAAAAGAGGATTTAGGGAGTCTCTGGGAAGAAGGTCCCAGGGCACCAAGGCCCGGTATGGGACATACAAAAACCAGGAAACTTGAGAGTTCAATAATGGGAGCCTCCAAGGATCAGGAGATGACAGAGAACGCCAAACACCATTTTCCCCATCCTGTCTCCATCCCTGATCTCCAGGAAGAAGCATCCCCTCTCACAGCTGTGCTGACCTCAGCATCCCAGAGTAACCTCCAGAGCTGCAGAGACCCCATGCCTAGTACCTCCAGACCTTTGCCCAGTTCCTGCACCTTCCACCCCCTCAGAGCACAGCTTTGAGCTGTGCATCCCAAGGCCTGTCACTGCCTCCTTTCCCATTCCTTGAGTGAGAACCTGGGCCTCAGTTTTCCCCATTTGTGTGATGGGTGGATGTGGATTTGCCTGCTACCACGGTCCCTTCCAACAGTTTGATCTGAACAGGCTCCCAGCACCACTCCCCACTCTGCAAACTCTGTTCACATCTACCCCACACCCTACACCTAGTGCTTCATCCATCCTTATGTCCCTCAGCCACAAATTCACTCAGCAAACAGACCCTGGGGTCCCCCTGCTGGGTGATGATAGGGGTTCAGTCCTTAAGGGACTCTTTGCCTAGGAGGAGCTGGGAGTCAGACACAAGTGAAAATAAGTGATATTGAGAGTGACCAGGGCTGAGGGGGAAGCTTCGGGAGCCCAGGGGAGGGATGTGGGAGAGGAGTTTGTCATGCGTGTTGAGGACTCAGTGTGAGATGCAAAGGGGACCTGGGAAAAGCGCAGGTGCCTGGCAGGAGCAAAAGCCTGGAGGTGGCAGGTGGGTTTGAAGATCTATGGGCTTGGCCTCAGACATGTCCTTTCTCTGCCCAGGACCTTTACTGTCCCTGTACCCGACTCCGACCATGGGTTCCCCCTTTCCTCTGCTGAACCTGCCTACACCCCTGTACCCCATGATGTGCTCCATGGAACACCCCCTGTCGGCTGACATCGCCATGGCCACCCGTGCGGATGAGGATGGAGACACGTGAGTGACAGTCCCCCATTAATGGAGGGATTAGTAGGGCCAATCTTCCCCCCACCTCACCCACCGAAGGACAGGTGCCCTCAGCATCGGCTTTCAAGTTATCTCGACCCAAGTTAGAATCCGGTCTCCACCGCTGTCTCTGTGACTTTGAGCAAGGCCCTTTCCCTCTCTGAGCCTCAGTTTCCTTTTCTGGAAAATGGGCACCCTGTGAGCACTTACTTCCTAGGGCTTTTTTTGAAGCAGTGGATTTCCAATTTTTTATCAAAATCCGAAAATGAGAAAGACATTTCACTGACTGATTTCTTACATGAATTATACATGATAATAAGCTCCTCGCACTGAGCCTGGGAGATTGGAAGTGCTCAATAAGTATTAATTAAGATTATTGTTGTTGTGATGACTTTATATTAAGCCCAGGACATACATGCACATATAAACTTGAAAAAAAAATTGCACAGAACAAAACAGGACTCACCCTTACAACATGGGGTCTACTTTGGGTTTTTTCTATTCTAGTCTCATTTCCTGGTCATAGCCCACTAAATTAGGCTGACAATCCCTTAAATTGATTTCACCAGTCTCATGGTTTGATCCCCTGCAGTTTGGGACCGCTGGGAAATCCTACATCGGAGGGTTTAGCCCCGGGCCCAGCACCTAGTTAGCCCTCAATACACTTGACTGCCATGATTCTTATGATTCTATCCACCTCAGTTTGAATCTCAGCTGGCCACTTCTCACCCCTCTCTGCCTCAGTCTCCTCCTATAAAAATAGGAACCATGAGTATGTGGGGGTCTCTGTGAGGCAGAAATGCAATCACTTCTAGAAGGTGATGATCTGGGGATGGTTTTGGTGGGACTGGGATGGACAGGCCTTTTTCTGCAATGAAAATGGGGGCTCCACCACTGGCCCCTGGGTGACTTCCCATCCCTGAGGCTCATATCTCCTAGCTGGAGATCAGGGCTCATCATCACAATTGGGCTTGAGAGCAATGATGGACATACATGTAGTGCATAGAACAGTACCGGGCACACAGTAGGTACTCGGTATGTGGGAGGGGATTTTGTTCGAACAGAGCTCCCAGGGTGGTTGTGAGCCAGCCTTGTGAGCCAAAGCAGGAGAAAGTGCCTGTGAGATATATAAAGGACTCAGCGAAGCTAGTTCCCTCCCACTCTGGGTACCTCTGGGGTCATCTGTGAAATAGATTTAATTTGTACCTGTCCCCAGGGGTGATTTGTTTGCAGCCTGTGAAAGAGGGGTGCAGAGAGGGACCTGGCACAGCAGCCCGCAGCCCCACACCCCAGCCGCTCTCCCCCACTACCCCCTACTCCCCCCTCTCCCCCAAAGCAAACACTTCTGCCTCAGCTGCCTGTTGGGGGAAATCCCTTCCCGCAGAACTTGACCGCAGCCCAGCTGCTCTGCCTCCCCCACGTCAGCACCCGTCACTCACTGGCAGCCTCCCCCTCCCGGCTCTCCCTCTAACCTTAACCCCTTCCGCTGGGGCCCAAGACTTTACCGGAATGGGCAGCCGGCGCAGGCCTGGCGGGGGCGGGGGAGGGGGACACGCAAAGTCTGGGTCCCCAAAGCAGCAAAGCTACAGTTGGGAGGCTGGACTTCCAGGGATTCAAGGGAGAAAGAATCAGGGCATTTGGACCCCCAAGAGGTCAGGCACTGGGGAGCTGGCATCTGGGTCTCCAAGAGAGGGGGGCACGTGTTCTGAATCCCAGAGAATAGAGGTGGGGGTAGTGTAGTCCTTGACCTCTGAGCCGAGTAGGACGAGGGTGCAGGGCAGATTAGGGATCTACTCGGAGGGAATGGGGAAGTTCGTATCTGCAAAGAGTTAGGGAACTATATTCCTGGGGTCCCAAGAGATCTTGGGAGTGGATGCCCGGATTGGGGGGATAGGCAGCCAGCTGGAGTCTAAGCCCCGAAGGGTGGAATTCTAGGAGGCGTCCCCTGGCTGGAGGACTTGGAGTCCTTCCCCCAACGGTAACTAGGTCTCTAAGTTGGGTTCCCTCTCCGCCCCTTTCGAGGATGGAAGTTGGGGTGCCAGGGTGGCCGGGGTAGATCCCCGGCAGGACAGGCTTCCCTCCCCCGGGAGCAGGAAGCGGAGCCCCGCCCAGCAGACCTGTTACTGGAAGTCCGAGGGCTGGGCCGCCCCTCCCGTCCCCACTTCCTCCAGCCCCGCCCCACCCCCTGCGGCCCGCGCGTTTATGGGAACTCAGGCCTGGACGGTTTCTCTGAAATCATTCTCTCCCTCTGCCCTCACTTAACCCCGCCCGCCCCGAGAGAGACCCGGGCCGGGCGTCCTGGGAGATGCTGGGAGGGGCGGGAGCCCATCCCAGGGGCCCCTCGCCCAGATGCGACCCCTCCCCCAAGATTTCTTTTTAAATGTGTCTTTCACGGATCTGGGTCCAGAATCAGAGTTTCATCTGCATAATCCCCTCCTGGGAGATAAGCGTTATTATGGGTTATGCTTTACAGAGAAGAAACCCGAGGCTGGCTCAGAAGGGCCATGTGACTTTGCCCTAGCCTCACAGCTAGAGAGATTTGCCACCCAGTTGGTAACCCTGGCCTGCTTAGTTTCCCCAGAGCCCCCTGGGCTGCAGGATTTCTCAGCATGGGAGAACCGCTATTCACCTGCCAGAGCCATGCTCTGGTTGGTCCCCAGCAGTGGTGGGTGAGAAAGTAGTGGCTCCAGTAAATGGACTTTAAAGAAAGGTGTGGGGCCTATGTACCTTCAGCCTTGTGCCCTTAGTGCTAATATCCCCTTGCCGACCCGGTACAGTCATCCCAGATTGCCGTCATTTTGAAATGACTCTTCCAGGTGGGGGGCCCTGGGAAGTGGCAGGAAGTTTATTGGAAAGTGTTCTCCACATCAATGCCTGCAGGGGTGGAGGAAGCTGGACTTGGCAGGGGCAGCAGTCAGGCTTCTGTGTAGTTTCACCAGGGCCTCAGCCATCCCAGAGGGAGTGTTTTGCAGCTGGAGTGGCCTTCAGAGTTGGGGCCAGAAGGCCAGACCTTCTATGCCCACACTGACCAGTCACTGGATGCCATTGTATGACATCTACCCCCACCCACCTGACCCCCACGACCTGGGCAAGCAGCTCTTTTCTGCAGAGAGTAATTAACAAAGAGTGCTGACAACCTTCCCAGAAGGTGAGGGAATGAGTCCTTCAGTCCGGAAAAGGGGGGGGGGGTATCTAGGTTGTGCAGCCCAGCCTCCCAAACAATGACCCCCATCCCCATTTGTCCCACCTCCCTTCTGGGCAAAACTTCCTCTACTCTTGGGTTGAAGGCTGAACGTGATCTGCAGTCACATCTGATGGGAGCCCTTGATGGCCTTGAGTTCATCCCCACTCCTGTCACAGATGAGAAACTCATGGCCTGGAATGGGGTGGGGATGTGGTCACCAGCTTCAAGGATGGCCAAGGATCGTTGAGAGGGACTCATTTATTCCATGAGTGTTTGAGGAGCACCTATTCAGCCCCAGCCACTGTCCTAAGCACTGGGCAGTGACAGAAGCAGACAAAATGCTCTACCCTGGTGGAGTTGACATTCTATCAGGGAAGAGTTAGACAGGAAACAAGTAAAGTGTACAATGTCAGGTGATGATGTGGGGGAAAATGAAACAGGGAGAGGGGCAAGCCACTGTCACTGTACCATTTTAACTGAGGCCCAGATGAGGGGAGCTGACCCTGCAGATCTGGGGGAGGGGTAAGATTATTCCAGGCAAAGGGAAGAGCCAGTGTGAAAGCCCTGGGAGGCAAGCATGCTTGGTATGTTTGAGGAACAGCAAGGAGGTCAATGGTCCCAGCTGAGTGAGGAGAGTGGACAGAGATAAAGGAATTGAAGAATGAGAGACAAGATCACATAAGGCCTGTGGGCCATAGCGAGGACTTTGGCCTTTACTCTGAGGGTTCTGAGCAGAAAGGGGCATGACCTGACTTAGATTCCACAAGGGTCTCTCTAGCTGCTATGTGAGGGACAGGCCATAGGGCAGGGTGGAAGCAGGGAGGCCAGGGAGGAGGGGACAGTCTAGGAGGGAGATGATGGTGGCTGAACCAAGACAGAGGGAGTAGGGGTGGGGAGCAGAGGCTGGATTCTGGAGATTTTTCTAGAGTAGCCTGCACATAATGGAATGAGCACTGCTAAGATTGTGGGTGTGAGAGGTGACCAGCCCCTCATGCCCGTGATCCTCCACCCCCAGGCCACTCCACATTGCCGTAGTGCAGGGCAATTTGCCAGCTGTGCATCGGCTAGTCAACCTCTTCCAGCATGGCGGCCGGGACCTGGATATCTACAATAACCTACGGCAGGTGAGCCTGGGGACCTGGATCTGATGGAACAGGGGGCTGGAGACCTGGACTCCTGGGTCCTAGGGGAAGAAGAGCTGGGGGCCCTGACTGTTGAATCTGAGGGAGGAGGCGCTCCAGATTTCTGGTTCTGGAATAAGACTATAGCTAGGTGTCAGGACTCGGAAATTCTGGGGGAGGCAGGACTGGGAGGCAGGGCAGTGCACGGGTCCCTTACAGTCTCTCGTCCCCAGACACCGCTACACCTGGCTGTGATCACCACCCTGCCGTCTGTGGTCCGGCTCCTGGTGATGGCCGGTGCCAGTCCCATGGCACTGGACCGCCATGGCCAGACGGCAGCCCACCTGGCGTGCGAGCACCGCAGCCCGGCCTGCCTGCGGGCCCTGCTGGACAGCGCGGCCGGAGGCACCGTGGACCTGGAGGCCCGCAATTACGACGGTGAGCACCTACCCGGGTGCAAGGTGGGGCTGTCTGGCAAGCCGTGGAGTTCTTCTGAGGCCGCAGAGCCCCACGCCCAGGTTTAATTGAGTCTCCCTCTCCTTCAGGGCTCACTGCCTTGCACGTGGCCGTGAATACCGAGTGCCACGAAGCCGTACTGCTGCTGCTGGAGCATGGCGCGGACATCGACGCTGTGGTGAGCGTGCTTGGGTCGGGGGTGGGGCCAATAGGAGCGGGGAGGGGCGGAGCCAACGGGGAGGGGCTACAGTGGGAGAACGCCCTGATGAGTGGGGTGGGGCTTGAAGTATGCATCCGGTTGAGATGCTAGACTAAGTGATTGCGATGCGAACCCGCCCACTGTTTGGACACAAGTAGGAGATGCTCAAAACCTTCCTTCCCTGCCTCAGGACATTAAAAGCGGTCGCTCCCCACTGATACACGCCGTCGAAAACAACAGCCTTAGCATGGTGCAGCTGCTGCTGCAGGTGGGTACAGCCCATGCCCGTGGCCTCTCGCCCACTCTTTCCTCTGTTACCAACAGGCTGTCGCCCCATCCCTGCCACTCACTGACCCCTTCCAATTCTGTCTTCTCCCTTGCTATACTTCCGGCCCCGACCCTTCCTTCCAGGACTCTTTGTCAACCCTATGACTTATCTCTCTCTCTCTCTTTCACACACACACACACACACACACACACACACACACACACACACACACACACACACACACACACACACCGGCTACGAACTTATCCAGGCCCTTCTCCCATTACTCCTCCGCCGTCCAAATGGCTCAAGCTCCCCCACCCAGCGAGAGTCTTACTGACCCTGCCTTCCGGCTTTGGCCCTGTCTCCACGCTGTCCTTCTGCCTCGACTGTGACCACCATCAGGCCCATACTCTGGAGTCTTCCCTTCTCTGACTTCACCCTACCTTGGCCAGGCTGCCGAGTCCAGCACGGGTTGATTCAGCGCCGCCCCCCATCCCGCTCTGTCCAGCTTCCAGCCTTCTCTCGCCCCACCCTGATGTGGCCCCGCCCCAGGCTCTGATCCCACCCGGCCCCTGCCCCTCCCTCTGGCCCCGCCCCCTCCACTCGGACCTGGCCCCGGTCAGGCTGCCGCGGTGGTCCTGACCCGCCCCTCCCGGCCCGCAGCACGGCGCCAACGTGAACGCTCAGATGTACTCGGGCAGCTCGGCGCTGCACTCGGCGTCGGGCCGCGGGCTCCTCCCGCTCGTGCGCACGCTGGTCCGCAGCGGCGCCGACAGCGGCCTCAAGAACTGCCACAACGACACGCCACTGATGGTGGCGCGCAGCCGCCGGGTGAGCGTGCGCGCTGGTGGCGGTGGGAGTTGCGGGGGCCACGGAGGAAGGGTCTGTGCCCGAGCGCCGGTCAGCGTGGATGTGACTGGGCACTGTATGCAGGGGTGCGGCGGTTTGCGTGTGCGTGTCCGTGCAGGGCGTGGAGGCGGGCGGGTGAGCCTGAGTGCGTGGGTGTGAGTTCTGGACAGAGGAGAGACTGAGGCACAAAGACGGGAAGGGACCTGCCCGCCTTCACATACTGAGATAGAGGCAGTGCCCATTTGAACATGGAGACCCCATGAGCTAGGGGAGGTGGAGAAAGGCGGTGCTGGGTGGGCAAGGGTGGCTTGGTAACGACTCCCCATCCTCCTACAGGTCATCGACATCCTGCGGGGGAAGGCCACCCGGCCAGCTCCTGCATCCCAGCCTGAGCCTTCCTCTGACCGGAGCACCACCACCTCCCCGGAGAGCAGCAGCCGAGTCAGCTCCAATGGTGAGAAATCAGCCCCCTCCTCCCTCAGCACCCAGGAGTGGGGGCCCCCAGCCCCCTTCTCTCTGGATCCAGTCTCACTGCCCTCACGCCTCCTCTCTCTTTTCTTCCCACAGGTCTTCTGTCAGCATCACCTCCCTCCTCGCCCTCCCAGTCTCCCCCTAAAGACCTCCCTGGATTCCCCATGGCTCCCCCCAGTTTCTTCCTTCCTCCCTCATCTCCACCTACCTTCTTGCCCTTTTCTGGGGTCCTCCGAGCCCCTGGCCAGCCGGTGCCCCCTTCCCCAGCTCCAGGAGGCAGCTGAGAGGGATGGGGGGGCAGATCTCGGACTCATGAGGAGGGACCTTGCTGCCCAATGGGGTCAGCCCTCCTGAAAACTGTGAAGATCTCACTCTGCCCCCCCCCAATCTTCTGGACCAGGATTTGCACAAAGGCACATGTATTTACCCATAAGCCCCCTCTTCTCAGCACAGATATTCCCCCAACTCATCTCTGGCGCCCAGGACTCTGACCCCCATTATTCTCAGGCACCAGTCTCCTGTCTGGAACTCCACCCAAATGTTCATTTCCTTCTCCTCTTCCAGAGATGGTGGAACCGAGGAAAAGCCACTCTTCTTTGTGCTCTCTCCAGTTGGATGAGGAGAGATGGACTGTAGCCAGGCACTGATAACAATGTAAATTATTAGGCATTTTGGTTGAATTTCTTTTGTAATAAACTATTTTTGTACCATATCCCTGGCTTGGCTGGGCCTCTCTCATACAGAGGTCTGGAGGAAGCGTATTTGTGTGTGTGCACACCTGGACACCGTATCCAGCTGACTCCAGGAATGACCTTGTGAGTCTTAGACTGACAGTGACGTGTATGGGTGCCTCTGGGGCTCCTGGTGTGTTTGGTTGTAAGTGGTCTGTCACTGTGTCACTGTGCCACTGTTTTCTGTGAATGACGTGATGTGTGACATCTTTCTGGGGACTCTTGGATTCCATGGGAGCTCTGGGTGTGGGCTGTGAGTGGTGTGCTTTTGAGTGATGCAGCAGTTTGTGGGTCCCTGTGGTACCACAGCTGACTGTTGTGTGCCTGCTGTAAACTGTTGATTCCGGGGTCTCTGGGTTGCCTTGTGTGTAGCATCCGTGGGTGTTTCTAACACGGAGGGAGACCTGTGGTCATCTAGTGTGATTGTTTTTGTGTGACTACCTTACTTGATGTGTAACATTTTACTCTGGCTCGAGGGCCCCCACAACATACAGGTTTATTTTTAACTCTCTAGACATGTCTCTTATGTATCAGTCAGGGTTTACATTCATTTCTTGTTGCCACAGTAACAAAGCACCACAAAGTGAGTGGCTTAAAACAACACAAATACATCCTCTTATAGTTCTGGAGGTCAGAATTCCAAAATCAGCTTCACTGGGCCAAAGTTAAGGTGTCAGCAGAGCTGGTTCCTTCTGGAAGTTCCAGGGGAGAATCTGTTCCCTTTCTTTATCCAGCTTCTAGAGGCTACCTGCATTCCTTGGCTTGTAGCCCCTTCCTGGTATTTCTCCAACTTCTTGCTTCCATCTGCACATCTCCTATTCTGATCTGCCTCCCTCTTAGAAGGACCTTGTGATAATCCCCCTGGGTCCACCCAGATAATCCAGGATAATCTGCCCATCTCAGGATCCTTATCTGCCAAATCCCTTTTGCCATATGATACTTCACACATTCACAGATTCCAGAGATTACGATGTAGATATTTGTTGGAAGCCTTAATGCAGCTGACCCTGGACTTCAATGAGAGAAGCAACATTACTAGGAGGTAGGTATGTGGATGAGAGATTTGTGACAAGGATTTTCCCATCAAGAAGGGCAGATGGATGTACAGTGGGGGTGGGGAGCAAGGACTAACAGGGACCCCTGAGGAAGGACTGGACCCGATGTCAGCCCCCACTGCCTCCAGCCTTGGTGAAAAGGGTGTCCTTCCAGAGAAGCTGGCAACCTTAGCCCCGTTCTATTGGTCTTTTCTTTCTATTGAAGTATTTTTGGTTTGCAATGTTGTGTTAATTTCTGGTGTACAGCATAGTGATTCATTATACACATATATATTCCTTTTCATATTCTTTTTCATTATAGGTTATTAGAAAGTATTGAAAAGAGTTCCCTGTGCTAAATAGTAGGACCTTGTTGTTCATCTGTTTTATATATAGTAGTTAGCATCTGCAAATCCCGAACTCATTTTAACCTTCTGCACCACTCCCTTTCCACCCTGGTAACCATAAGTTTGTTTTCTATGTCTGTGAGTTTGTTTCTGTTTTGTAAATAATTTAATTTGCGTCATTTTTTTTTTTTAGATTCCCCATATAAGTGATATCATATGGTACTTTTCTTTCTGACTTACTTCACTTAGTATTACGATCTTCAGGTCCATCCATGTTGCTATAAATGGCAGTATTTTATTCTTTTTATGGCTGAGTAATATTCCGTTATATAAATATACCACAACTTCTTTATCCAGTCAACTGTTGATGGACATTTAGGTTGTTTCCATGTCTTGTAAATAGTGCTGCTGTGAACATTGGCGTGCATGTATCTTTTCGAATTTGAATTTCCTCTGGATAGATTCCCAGGAAGGGAATTGCTGGATCATAGGGTAACTCTATTTTTAGTTTTTTCTTCCTTCTTAAGGAATCTCCATACTGTTTTCCATAGCGGCTGCACCAAACTACATTCCTATCTATTGGTCTTGAGTGACCATGTGTTTGTATGTTTCTGAGTGATGGTAATTGCTGTTTTTTTCAATCTAGGGGGTCCTCCATGGGCCTCTGGGTCTTTGTATGTCTTGGCTATTGTGAACATTTCTGCTGCCACGACTTCATAACATGTTCTATCTGTGGGGCCAACTGTCTCAACGTCTTCATTGTGTTGCCAAAACATGGTCTCCATACCCCACTTACCGAATTGAGACTCGAGGACAGAGCTTTGCATGAAGTAGAAAAGGCAGCTCTATTTCTTTGCCAGTCAAAGGAGGTCACAGTGGGATCACACTTCTATGACTGTGAGCCTGCTGGGGAGAGAAGGCAGAGGGTTTATAGTAAAAGTTCAAGAAATTGAGAGGCAGAACTATCTTTCATAGAGATTGCATACAAGGTGATAAACTGTTGCAAAGTTGTTCTTATTTTTGTAGATGCTGTGGTCCCCTTCCCTCTGCTGGGTATGAAGTTCACGTCCAGGTTTGGGACTTTCTTAATATTCTTATGCCTAGAACAAAGGATGCGTAGGAAGGGGCTCTGTGGAAAAGAGCTCTAGAGAAAAACTTGTGCAGTTTAAAGTCAGGTTGATAAGTACTTTTCTCCTTTTAAGCAGACTGAGGCCTGGGATCTCCTGCTGCAGGCCTCAGCCTGCAGCTCAAACAACAGGATACCAGGAAACCACAAGGGGTCAAGAGGAGGGCACTGGAGTCAGGAGGAGGGCACTGGGGGCAAAAGCAGAGCACTGAGCATTACCCCTGTACCCAGAACCACAAGGGAGTGGGGTGGATCACCCAAACCTCCCTCCTCTCCAGCCCAACTTGGTCAGCAAGAGGATGAGAAAAACCCTTTAAACCATTATACAGTTAGGCAGTTACAAACACTGTTACAGATATCAGATGGCCACCGATGACAATAGAGTCCTGCTCAGTTACACTGAGAGACACTGTTGGGCTCCAGCAATAGCTGTGTGTATATGTGTGGACACATACATGCATGCACACACATCCACACATGCACTTCTGGGTCAGCTCTGACTGGGTGGCCCATAATCATTTGACCGTCCTGACCCAGGTGGCCATGTGTCTTTGTGTGTTTTTGTGACCATGTGCCAGTGTTCCTGCCCCTGCCTCTGGGCTACGGTGGCCCTACTGCTGCCTCATTTGGAAGCTGTATTCGTTTCTTAGGGCTGTGACAGATGACCATGAACTAGGTGGCTTAAAACAGAAATTTATTCTCTGACAGCTCTGGAGGCCAGAAGTCCAAAATCAAGGTGTCAGCAGGGCTGCACTCTCTCCAAAGGCTCTCAGGGCAGACCCTTCCTTGCCTCTTCCAGCTTCTGGTGGCTCTGGCACTCCTTGACTTGTGGCTGCATCCCTTCCATCTCTGCCTCCATCTCCATCTCTGTGTGTCTGTGTCTTGTCATCTCTCTTATAATGACAATTGTCTTAAGGTTTAGGGCCCACCCAGATAATCCAGAATCATCTCACTTCGAGATCCTCACCTTATCTGCATCTGCAAAGACCCTTTTTCCAAATAAGATCACATGCACAGGTCCTAGGGGGTTGGAATGGTTTCATATCTTCGTGGGAGGCCACCACTCAGCCCACTACAGAAGGTGACTGTTGGGCCCTGTAAGCAGCTGTGTGTGCAAACTTCCCATGTGACAGTACCACCACACCAGTAAGGTCGCGGGCAGATGGTGAGCTCTGGGTACCAAGCACTCACAGCAGCCAGCACAGAGCAGACTCCGAGAAGTGACAGTAGAATGGGTGAGCCCTGCCCACCCCCTGCTGCATTATGGCATCTGTGATCCTTTGTGGCTGTCTGGTCCCCTGTCACACAGTGCAGATTTGTGGAGTGTGAACAGAAACAAATCTGAGCAGCCGTGTATTGACCATGATGATGCCCATATTCCAGACAAGAATACTGAGACTCAGACAGAACAAGCTGCCTATCCAAGACCGGGTCTGCTGCCTCCAAAATCCATGCTCATATTTGCTGGGCCCTTGCCTGAAAGGAAGGCTGTGTGTGGTTGTGTCTCTTATTTTAAGTGTGTGTGTGTGTGTGCATGTGTATGGGCTACTGGAATGGGGGTAGGTGAACAGGTGGGTGGGTCACTGAGGGCACAGGCCCTGGACTCAGAACTGGGCTCAAGTCCTAGCTCTGTGACCTTGATCATGAGACTTCACAGCCCTGAGCCTCCGTTTCCTCATCTGTAAAATGGGAATAATAGCCCGCTCTCAGGGTTGGTGGGTTGATGGGGATTTGATGAGAGTGGAGATGCCAGCCCCACTGGAGTGTGTCCTGGGAGTTTCCTCATACCTGTGGGTCCAGGCTGTGGGTGATGTGCCTCCATGTGTGTGAGAAACTATCCTCGGGTTCAAAAACTGAACCCGGCACTGACCTTGGTAAGTTACTTCTCTAAAACAAAGGATCTGGCTTCTCCACACATGGAAATCCCCTCTCAGCCTCCTGACCTTGGGACTGGGCACGTGTCCTTCCACACCCCTCCCCCTCCCCCCGAAGAAAGGCAGACTCCAAGGAGAGAGGTGGGGAGGGCCATATATAGGGACTCCAGTCCCCCAGCCCTCTCTCAGCCACTGCCACCAAGACTGTTCTCCTCATCTGTGAAAGTCCTAGTGTTCTAGGGCCAGAGGTCATACTTTCCATGCATTTCTCCAGGGCCCCAGCCCCTGCTGCAAAGTTTCACTTGTTATCACCACCCTGGGTAAACCCAGAAGCTCAGTCAGAGAATCTCTCTTCCAAGTGTATGTGTGAAATCTGCCAAATCTTAAATGGTGCTGCTCCCCTAAAATGATTTTAAGAGCACAAGAACTAAACAGAATATATCTTCTGGTTAGCTGTTAGCAGACCCTCATGTAAGAGACACCTCCATTTTACAAAAAGGGAAACTGAGGGCCAGAAAGGGAAGACACTGACACTGAAGGGTCAATGAGTCCGGGATTCCATGATTCACCTTAACCAAGCGATGGAATTCGGCACCAATAATGGGATGACTAACATCATGTACCTTCTGATACAATGCACCAAGAAGAATCCAGCATCACTTTTATAATATTCCGGCCACCAGAATCTGAACAACAAGGAAACATTAGGCAAACCCTAATCTAGACATCTTACAAAAGAACTAAAAACTGGCTTGCTGTGTTCAAAAATGTCAATGTCATAAAAGGCTGAGCAGTTGTCCCAGACTGAAGGAGACTAAAAAGACAACAAAACTAAATGCAACATGTGATCTCGGCTTGGATCCTGGACTGGGAAACGTGGTTTGCTAAAAAAGATAGTTTGGGGACAAATGGCAACTTGAATATAGACTGCACCGTTAGATGCTTGTATTGTATAACTGTTAAACGTCCTGTTTTCGATAACCTTACTGTGACTGTGTAAGAGAATGTCCTTAAATGTGGAAATACACACCTGAGTGTTTAGGGCCGAAGAGGTATAATGTCTGAAACTTACTCCCAAATGGTTCGGGGAACGGAGGAGAGCAAATGGTAAAGCAAACTGACAAAGTGTTAGCAATTGGGGAACCTGAGTGAAGGGTATACAAGAAGCCTTTGCCCTATTCTCGCAACTTTTTCGTAAGTTTAAAATTATTTCAAGAAAGAAAAGAATGCTTGCAAATTAAAAGTCATGGTTTAAAGGTCTATGGTTTTCAGGCTCTGTGTTTCTAAGAGTATCTAAGTCTGTGGGTGTCTCTGTGCTGAGTTTGGGGAATCAGGAGGGTGAATTTGCGGCTTCAGACTCTGCCTTGGGGTGTGACCTGGGTTTTAGGGTGTGGTTAAGATCTAGGGGTGTGACCAGAGTGTTGGGGGTGTGGCCAAAGTTTCAGAGGCATGGCCTGGATGAGGGGCAAGCCATATCCTGGGGGTGTGGTCAGAACCTAGGGGCATGGCCAGATTCTCGGAGGTGTGGCCAGAGTCGGCAGGCGGAGACTGAGAAGCCGTTCCTAAGGGAGGAGATAAGTCTGTGCTTAGAGCACCCTCTTGTGGGGTCTGGCCTCCACTTTTTTAAACAGTTTTATTGAAATATATATAGCCTACAATTCAACTGAAGAGTACAAATCAATGGTTTCAGTAAATTCAAAGAGTTGTGCAATCATCACCACAATCAATGTTGTGATTTCTGACTTGCTTCACTTGGAATGACAATCTCCAGGTCCATCCATGTTGCTGCAAATGGCATTATTTTATTCTTTTTTATGGCTGAGTAGTATTCCATTGTATAAATATACCACATCTTCTTTATCCAGTCATCTGTCAATGGACATTTAGGTTGCTTCCATGTCTTGGCTATTGTAAGTAGTGCTACTATGAACATTGAGGTACATGTGTCCTTTCAAATTATATTTTCCTCCAGATATATGCCCAGGAGTAGGATTGCTGGATCGTATGGTAAGTCTATTTTTAGCTTTCTGAGGAATCTCCATACTGTTTTCTATAGTGGCTGCCCCAATTTACATTCCCATCAACAATGTAGAAGGGTTCCTTTTTCTCCACACCCTCTCCAGCATTTATGGCTTGTGGACTTTTTAATGATGGCCATTCTGACTGCTGTGAGGTGATATCTCATGGTAGCTTTGATTTGCATTTCTCTGACAATTAGTGATGTTGAGGATCTTTTCACGTGCTTGTTGGCCATCTGGATGTCTTCTTTGGAGAAATGTCTATTTAGGTATTACCATAATCAATTTAAAAACATTTCTTCACCCCCCACAAAAGAAACCCCACACCTATTAGTAGTCACTTCCTATTTCCCCCTTCCTTCAGCCCTAGGCAACAACTAATATATTTTCTGTCTCTATAGATTTGCCTATTCTGGACGTTTTATAGATACTGAATCATATAATATGTGGTCCTTTGTGATTGGTTTATTTGACTTAGCGTAATGTTTATGAGTTTCATCCACGCTGTAACCTGTATTAGTACTGTGTTCCTTTTAATGGCCAAATAATATTCCACTGTATGGGCATACTGCATTTAATTTACCCATTTATCTATTTTCATTTGAGGGACATTTAAATTGTTTCCACAAATCTTTGTGTGGGATATATGTTTTGAATTCTCTGTGAAATATACACATAGGCATGGAATTCCTGGGTCATACAGTGACTCTATGTTTAACATTTTCAACATTTTGAGAAGGTGCCAAACTGTTTTCCAAGGCAGCTGCACCATTTTACACCCCCAACAGCAGTGTCTGAGGGTTCCAACTTCTCCACAGCCTCCCCAATACTCATTATTGTCTGTTTTTTTTCTTTGTAGCCTTCCTGGCAGGCATGAAGTGAGATCTTCTTGTGGTTTTGATTTTCATTTCCCTAACTGATAGTGATTTTTCTGTATCTTTTCTTACCATCCACTTCTTTTGTATCCACTACGCAATTATACGAATTCTTAACCAGTTTGCAATATTTGATCCAGGTTTTTTATTTTTTAAAACATTTTTATTGAGTTATAGTCATTTTAGAATGTTGTGTCAAATTCCAGTGTGATCCAGATTTTTAAAATTAAAGCATTAACAATATCGTTGTAGTTCCACTGTATCCTCAAAGTCCATCTTTCTCCTTCTTCATGTACTGCATTCAATGCTGCATTCCTGCATTACCACTCATGGTTTCATATGACTATGACATACAATGTGATATAATAAATAATATAGAGCACCTGTTTTGCAGATTTTCTAACTCTGTATAAATAACATTGTGTTGTACTAATCCTTCTGCAGTAGCGTTTCAAAAAAAAAAAAACTCATTGTATTAGTTTCCTGTTGCTGCCATTAACAGAGGACCACAAACTGAATGGCTTAAGCCAATAAATTTATTCTCTCACAATTCTGGGGACTGGGAGCCTCAAGTCAACATGTTGGCAGGGCTTTCTCTCTTTGAAGGCTCTAGGGGAGGGTCCTTCCTTGCCTCTTCCTAGCTTCCAGCGTTTGCCAGCAATCTGTGGCATTCCTTGGCTTACAGATGCATCACTCATCTCTGCTTCCATCATCACATAGCTTTCTCCCTGTGGGCATACCTGTTTCTGTGTCCAAATTTCCAGTCATATTGGATTTAGGGCTCATCCTAATTCAGTACAACCTCACCTTAACTTGGCTAACTCCAAAAACTCTATTTCTAAATAAGGCCACCTTCACAGGTTCCAGTGGACATGAATGGGGGAGGGCCACTATTCAACACAATACACTCATCATTACGTGTTTACGATTCACGCTGTTGGTATGTGTGTCCAGTTCATTCATTGGAACTGCTGTGTGGGAGTCCTTTGTGAGAGTAGACCACAATGTATTATTCATCCCTCCTCCTGCTGATGGACGATTGCCTTGTTTCCAGTTTTCTCCACTTCTGACAAGGTTGCAATTAACATCCCTGAACATGCCTCTTGGAGTTCTTAGGGCAGTATTTTTCAACCTGCCCCAAAAGATCCATTAGTGGGTTGGGAAATCAATTTAGTGGGTTACAAACACAATTTTCCCTTTAATGAAATGACGTTAAATGGAACAGAAAATATTAGAGCACATGCTCGGGGTAAGGATTACTCTGTGAAATTATTTCAGGTGTATAATGTCCCAATGTGAGCAAAAGTGTGTACAAATCACAGCTCTGAAGGATGTAGCTGGCAGTGGACTCGCCCTGCCAAGGCTTTAATGGATGCTGTTAAATTACTCTCCAACTAAATCTGTCCACTTACGCTTGCATCAGCTCCTCATCAACGCTTTACATAGTCAAAATCTTGAATTTCTGCCAGGTCAATGAATTTTCACCCTATTTCCCAGAATTCAGAGAGAAAACGTAAAGCCTGACACACAGGGCCCCACAGGGAGTGTTTAATAAATGTTCGCTATTACGATTATTCTCTGATTAGAACATTAGAGCATTCTCTAAGTAGGCGCACATTTGTAATCAGAACTTGGCTAGGTCTCCTGGCCGGGACGTGGCCTGGATGCCTTGGGGATGGAGGGAAGCTCCGGTCCACAAACGCCCCCGAGTGGCCGCGCAGCGCACAGCCGGGGCTGTGTTGATGCTACAAGTAGCCCAAGCTTGCGGAGAAAATCACGCCCCTCCAGCCCTGCGAGGACCAGCCGTGTTTGGGCCTTGGGATTCATGAACCCCCATCTTCCCGCTTCATCCCCTGGGGACCAAGAAACCCCCGTCCCCTTTGGAAATCTATCTCAGCTTCAGCCAGATTTCTCGTAGGCCCCTGCCCTGAGGACCCAGGAATTACGTCACCAAATTCTTGCTCCCTCAGATACTCTCCACCCAACTCCAGCTCTTAGGGGACCCAGAGGTCTGGGCACGCTGTGTTCCTTCTCGGGGACAAAGGGATCCCGCTATCCCCCTAACATTTCTCCTAGAAAATTCAGCTCTCTGACCTTTCAGCTCTCTGACCTTTAATCTTCAGCCGCGACCCAGGATCGCTAAACTCCCAGCCCCACCCGCGCCCCCAACAAAAATCCCAGGTTTCCCCCAATCCCTCATCCACTGCAAGCTTGGGACCCAGCCCTCAGCCCTTCCCAAAAGGGGCCCAGGCATCCTACCTGCAATTTCCACCCACTCAGGAAGTCCTGTCTCCACCCACCGAAGCCACACTACCCGGCTCTCCTTTGGGGATCAGACTTTAGAACCTCATCTCTAGGGAACCCAGTTGTCAGAGCCCCCAGCCCCCGCCCCCCTTGGGAGACACAGGTAGCTTGCAGTCCCCTCCCCGATTCTCCAGGGCCCGCCCTCACCTCTCCGGCCCCGTCCCGCCCTCACCCCGGGCTGGGCGGCGCCGCGCCTTTCCCGGCCGCACCCGTTCCTCCCCGGGCAGCCGAGGGACCCATGGCTGTGGCGGCCCTTCGGGGATGGCAAAGGGGAGAATCCCGCGCGTTCGGCCGGGCGGTGAAGCTCCTGCAGCGCCTGGAAGAGCAATGCCGGGACCTCCGGCTCTCCTCCAGCCCCCCGTCGCTGCGGGACCTGCTGCCCCGCACCGCGGAGCTGCTGCGCGAGGTGGCGCAGGCACAGAGGGCGGCCGGCGGGGGCGGCCCCGAGGGCCCCGGTGGTGCGGTGGACTTTCTCGCGGTCTATCTTGCTAACCTGGAGGCCAAGAGCCGGCAGGTGGTGGCACTGCTGCCACCCCGGGGCCGAAAGACTGCCGCCGACGAGCTCTTCCGGGAGGGCTCCAGACTCAGGTGAGCCTTTGCCCCGGGACAAAGGTGAGATCGCCAGCGAGGCCCAGGTCCTGCTCGCAGCTCCCTCCGCCCTCGGACCCAGGAGTCCCAGTCCCAGTCCCTTCTTCCTAAAGGAACCTGGAAAACTAGGCCACCAAATTTTTCCTTCCTTGGGCACCTAGGCTCTCAGCCCCCCATTCCCCCCTCTTCTTGGCTAAGAAGCCGGCTGGCCCACCCAGAGAATTTAGACACATATCCTGAAACATGGGGACCTCAGGGTGCTTCCTGCATCCTAATCACTGGAGAAAGTCAGCGCCCCTGCCGGGAACCTCCCAAGGCCTGTCTGGAACAGCAGCTGTCAACCGTGTCATGCCCCCACACCCCTTCTTTACAGCAAATATTTTGTAGGGTTTCCTTAAATCCATCCTGAGATGAAATTCACAGAGTCAATAACCTACCTCCTCATAATTCCTTAAAAAAATTATAAGACCCAAACTGTATTATAAGGGAGTGATCAAAGGAACGTTCTTCATAATAAATTTATCTATATTTTGAATGAAAATGCCAAGGCACAATTACCATTGCTCTGGAAGGCAGAACGGACTAGTCAGACACTTGGACCTGTAGAGAGAAATCACTATGTTGCTGAAACAAACTGACTTCCCTTGATACATAGGATAGTTGGATTTCTGTAAAATTCAGAATCAATTTTAAGTGTGCAAAAAAATACTTGTGTAAAGCAGAATTGGGTTCTAGGCTCAGATCATTACAAATGGGTTTTCCACCTTCACGAATGTCTGGTGGGACACTGGAAAATTGAGTGAGATGTGGGCAAATCTTGCTGGAGGGGATTGTCCCTATAATCCAGCCTTCACACCCTAACTGCTATGTCAAGGAAATTTCCAGAAGCTCCTTAGGAGGGTGGTATAATTCTGCTGAGAATCACTGTTCTAGATTCAGTGGGTTCTAGAAACTAGGAAGCTTAGGGGCTCAATGAGTGTCTTAGTGGAGGTTACAGAGTTTCAGGATGCTAGCAACTCTTTGAAGGAAATTCTAGACCAGAAAACTCCACTAAAATCTAATGCAAGCCAAACAAGTAGCTTTCCATTTTCCAGTAGACATATTACAAAGAGTTTTTTTAAACAGGTGAAATGAATTTTAGTAACATTTTCTTTAACTCACTATATCCAAAATATTATCACCTCAATATAATCAATATAAGGCGATGATTAACGAGATAGTTCACATTTTGTTTTCCCTTTTGCTCTGTTTTGGAAATCTGGTGTCTATTTCATACTTAGAGCGCATCTCAGTTTGGACCAGTCACATGTGAATAGTGATTCCATTATAGACTCTGGGAAGGGAGGGTGCTTAGAAACTGTCAAGGGTGGCCCTATAAAAGGTCTCAGGAATCCTACAGACCTAGCCCAAGGAGACTATTAACACAAAATAAAACAGTAATAGTAGTTAACATGCCCTGAGTGCTCCTGTATGCCACACTGTGCTAGGCATTTTATGTGCTTAGAAGATGTGTAAGAATCCTCATCACTCCCCCAGTGACGCAGGGGCTGTACTTACCCTGTATGTATGCCCATTTCACTAGTTGAGGAAACTGAGGCTTGGGGGGAAAAAAAGGAACTTGCCAAAAACCACACAGCTCAGTGTCCGAGCTACCCTCTGCTGCTCGCCAAATTCTGAGCAGTCCCTCTGGGAGGCAGCCAGCAGGAAAAAGCTCAGGAGCCCACCATCCAGAGCTGCTAAAACCAAGAGGGAGTCTCCAAGCGTGACCTACACTCAGACCACCCTAAATGGCCCCAGCCCTAGTGGTCCCCATGTCTGACTAGGCAAGGCTTCTCCTCCAGCCCCAACCCCAGGCTTCAGGCAGAGACTGGGATTTGTCTGCTGGAGGATGCCTTAGGCATTGGAAGAAGGGCAGTACCTCCCTTTCCTTCACAGATGGGGAAACCAAGGTTCCGAGAGGGGAGACATTAGGACTGCAACAAGCAGTTTGGGAATTGACTTTTACCCTGCACTGACGCCTTAGGGAGATTCTGGGGGCCTCGTCCCTGTGGGTGTTCCCCACCGAGGGTGCAGGAGTCAGTGGGAGCCCCAAGGTCCAGCCCAGATCCTCAGAGCCCATCCCCACAGGCGACAGCTGGCCAAGCTGGCCCTCATCTTCAGCCATATGCATGAGGAGCTGAGCGCGCTCTTCCCCGGAGGAAAGTACTGTGGAAACACGTACCAGCTCACCAAGATCCCAGCCCACACTTTCTGGAGGAAGCACTGCGGAGCCCGGTGAGTGAGCACTACCCCTAGGGCCCCTCAGCAGCTGGAGCCTCATCCTGCCCCTGCCCAGGGACCCAGGAGTCCAGGCCCTGAGCCCCTCTTCCCTCAGACCCAGGAGTCCAGGCTCCCAGTTGTTTCCTTCCTAGAAGGTGCTCCCATCCTAGGCTCCCAGAAGCTTCAGCTTCGTTCCCCCACCCCCTCCATCTAGGTGTGTGCTGCCCTGGGCTGAGTTTGAGGCACTCCTGTGTATCTGCCACCCCGTGGAGCCAGGCTCCACCGCTCTGGCCTTGCGCTCCACCATCGACCTCACCTGCAGCGGTCATGTGTCCATCTTCGAGTTTGACGTCTTCACCAGACTCTTTCAGGTCAGGGGAGGCCAAAGCTGGAAGCTTAGACTCTTGGGTCCTGGGGGAAGGAGAGGCTGGGAGCCCAGACTCCTAGATCCGAGGGAGGAGGGGCTAGGGACCTGGACTCCTGGGTCCTGGAGAAGGAAGAGTCTAGAATCTTCTGTGTCAGAGATATTCCTGAGGCCTATCATGGGTGTGAGTGAGGTAGTGGGAGGCACTAGGGGTGAGGGCTGCTTCCTCAGCCCCTCCCTCACCCAAGTGCTGCCCCACCCTAGCCATGGCCAACACTCCTCAAGAACTGGCAGCTGCTGGCAGTCAACCACCCGGGCTACATGGCCTTCCTCACATATGACGAAGTCCGAGCACGTCTACAGGCCTGCAGAGACAAGCCAGGCAGGTAAAAGGACCCGGCCTCAGGAGAAGGAGGCTGCAGGAGGTGCAGGGGTCTGGGTCTTGGGCTGGGGCGATGGAAGCCCAGACATCCTTCAGAAAGTAAGGGCCACAGTACATAGGACCCCAAAGAGTCGAGAGCTCAGAGGTAAGATGCTAATGCCTCTTACCTCTGCAGTCTGGGTTCTCCCAGGACCACCTAGACCTTCCCACAGTCCAGCAGCTAAAGGGACAATACCTGGTCTGGTAGGGGGGCCCTGAAGACCCTGCCCCAGGACAAGATGTGTTTCTGACAGCTCAGAGCCCATGCTGTACCAGCTGTTAAATATTTTGTATGTGACCTCCCGACCTGCTGGACTTCACCTGCTGGAAGTTGCACTTCAAACTGGTGTAAAGGGAAAGAGGAATTAATTAATCCCCACAATTGAAAAGACCAGGTGCAAGTTTCAGGCACAGCTGGATCCAGGTGCCCAAGTGCTATTATCAGAAATTGGTTCCTGTTTTTCCCTGGCTTCCTCCGTGTTAGCCTCATTTTCAAATATAGTCTTTCCTCATGGTGGTAAATGGTTTCTAGAAGCCCCAGCCCTACACTCTGCCAGTTTAGCAACCCCTATAGAATGTGGGTGCCTTGCTCCTGATACTTTCAGCAAAATTTCCAGAGTTGACTCCCACCACTATGATCAGGGTCCTGAAATGCACTGGTTGGCCAAGACAGAATCAGTGTTGTCTAAACCCCAGAGAAGGTGGAGGAGGAGCCAAGCAGGTAAAAACAGCAGGTGTTCCCTATGGTGGCGGATGGGGATCTAGCCTAAAAAGGAGGAAGCTGGGTTACAAGGGATTGAGGACTTAAACGCCTGGATCCGCACTAGGGTAAGGGGCCGGGAGGTTCCAGAAGGGACAGCAGTGACCACTCCCTAACCCCATCCCTTCCTACCTCTTCCTCCAGCTATATCTTCCGGCCTAGTTGCACTCGCCTGGGACAGTGGGCCATCGGATATGTGAGCTCAGATGGCAGTATCCTGCAGACCATCCCTCTCAACAAACCCCTGTTCCAGGCACTCCTGGAAGGACAAAAGGAAGGCTTGTGAGTCATCATCCTAGCAGGGGGAGGGTGTCAGCAGAACACACTGCAAAAGCTCATGCCTATTGAGCACTGCCCTAGATCACGACGACAGAGGGCAAAGGGTTCACAGAGCAAACATAAATTTGCAATACTCCAGTGTTCCAGCAGGTGGCAGACAAGGATCCAGAGGAAGGGGAACCTTTCCTAGTTCCCACAAAGCTGCCATATTGGGCTAGCGGCAGCTCGGAGCTGTGTGTGGAAGTTGGGCACAACCCCAGTGGCCACCTTCCTTGGATTTGCACTCAAGGGCCTTTGCTTCTAGATAGCCATATCCTGTTCTAGAATCTAGACCAGTTAGAGCAGGAGAAGAACTGGGCAAAAAGCTAGACTGGGGTTTTCAATCTGTAATCTGGGCTGCCCCGGGGCCCCTCTTTCGGAAGCTGCCTTGGGTAGGAGGGGAGGGGGAAAAAAGGCAGATGAGGTTCCTGAATCTCACACTGGACCTTTAACCAGAGCCTTCTTAGCTAGCAGACATATCTATATGATGTGCTATGAAACAGATGCTGGATAGATAGACAGAGATAGATAAGCAGTTGATTCTCATTATTTCTCATTATTCATGGTAGTTCTATTGTACAAACGTGCAACAAACACCGAGTTAGGAAATCCTAAGCCATGGCTCCTAGGGGAAATACAGGTGCAGTTTCCTGCAAGATTCTGGTCACGTTTTGGTCAATCAGTCGTTCCAAAAAAGATTTCTGTGTGTTTCTGTTTAAAGACACCTAATTTAACACATAACGTTGATTCATTCACATGGAACTCACGGCCAACAGCACTGTAACTCATGCCTGAATGAAGCTCGTCTGTCTCACCCCCGAATTTTCTCCATCAGTCACATCCCAGCCTTCTTGAGCTTAGGACATGAGACTGAACTTCAGCACTTCGCTTGGGGTGGGGGGCATTTAAATTAGTGAAATCACCAAGAAAAAGCATTAAAATGTGGAAAACGGGACACTGAATAGACTGTGAAAAGGACACGTTTACAGTGTGAGAGCTCAAAGGAGAAAGCCAAATGTTGCCTTGTTCACCCTCAGCTGGGAGCATGCCTGGTGGTGAATGAGTGCGGAAGGTGCCCAAGAATTGATTCTGCGGTTACAAATACATCGCGGAAGGTGCCCAAGGATTGATTCGGAGGTTACAAATACATTTTAGCAAGTAGGCACATTTGCAACCACGGAATCCACGAGTAATGAATATCTATTGTGTGTGTGTATGTAAATATATACGTATACATACACACACACAAGGAAATTGAGGCACAGAGAGACAGAGATACGGGTCCAGGTCACACAGCTCCTTAGCTAATAAACTGGGATTTGAAGCCAGGCAGCCAGGCCCAGAATTCAGGCTCTAAAGCATTTTTTTGTTTGTTTGTTTGGGGGCAAGATAATTAGGTTTATTTATTTATTTTAATTTCATTTTTTTTTTTCATGGAGGTACTGGAGATTGAACCCAGGACCTTGAGCATTGCTAAGCACGTCCTCTACCACTGAGCTATGCCTTCCCCCTTCTAACGCATTATTATGTGCTGAGTTCCAGGTCAGATTTCATCGGAGGATTCCAGAGTTAAAATAAGTGCAAACACCAACAAACTGGTTTAGCCCCCCTGCCCTGTGTGTTACAACCTCCCCCAATATTTTATCAGTGGAAAAATCCAGAGGAGGGGAGGGGACACTAAGTTCTTTCTACCACACAGCAAGACATCTTTCTGGGTCTAACGCTGATCACAGCAGCTCCCCTCTTCCTGGGTATTTCTGTGTGGGGACGAGTACTGCTTGTCTTCTGAGCGCTGTCTTGTTAAATCCTCACCACCCATCTTTGCCCAAGGCACTATTATGTCCATTTTACAGAATAGGAAACTTGAGGCCAGAGAGGTAGAGTTGCCCGGCCCTGGTCACACAGTGTGTTTGTGGGAGAGCTGCACCAGGGCCCAGGTAGAGCCACTGGCCTTGGGGGACTTGTGACCCTGAGTTGATCTCGGGGTGTAGTTACAACCTGGATGGGAGGCCCTGAGTGCGCAGAGCCTTTCTCTGGGCTGCTTGGAGCCTGGCGCTCAGACCTGGCCCACAGCCCTGGTTCCGTGCCCCTCCCGGCCTCTCTAGTGTGGCCTTGGGCATCGCCTTTCTGGCACACTGAGCCCCGTCACCCTCTGTAAAGCATGAAGTAGTGTAGATGGACTAGGAGGTCCTTCCAGCCCTATGGGCCTCAGACTCTAGGACTTGGTCACTCCAGCAATCTGTGACTAAGATGCTTTTTTACGTTGGGGCCTGAAGACTCTGGAACTGGTGAAGTTCCAGGGTGGGGAGTGCTGGGCCTGAGGTTCTGAGGTTCTGGGTTCTCATTCACCTGGTCTGAGTTTCCAGGCTGGAGTCGCTTAGTGTGCCTTTCTATGGGGATCTGAGAGGATGTGGCCTACCCTGGAGGGTTCTGAGGGGACGTGGCTTGACCTGGGGTCTGAGGGGACACAGCTTGCCCTAGAAAGTCCCACTGTGAGGAGAAGGGAGGGAAAATAGCCCCAGGCCAGCAGTGTGTTTGGGGCAGATGCTCTGTGGCCGGGCAGTGAATGCGGGATGGCCCCTCGGCAACCCTCTCTTGCCTCCCCCACCCAGCTACCTCTACCCAGATGGGAAGAACCACAACCCAGACCTGACTGAACTCTACCAGATGGAAACCTATCAGCGCATCCACGTGTCAGAGGTGAGGCCCAGGCCTGGGCCCCTAACCCCTGCCCACGCCACCCCCCACCCGCCGCCTCACCTCACCGTGGCTCAGGAATCCTCTCCATCGGAAGTTCAGCCCTGGACTCCTGGAGGCTGGGAGTTTTGTGCTGGCTTGATGGCCACGTGACCTGAAGTATATCACTTGGCCTCTCAGAGCCTCTCTGTTCCTCCTCTGGAAAACACAGCTCCTCCTGCCTCCTACCCAGGGGTTTTTGTGGGGATTAAACCAGGAAATGATACTGCTGAGCTCACCGGAGCAGCTAATGCACTTTGCGCATTCACTGGGGGCAGCCCCTGGGCCAGTTCCTGGCCTTCCAGCCATCCCGCAGTGAGAGCAATGACAAATACGGGTTTTTTTTTTTAGTACAATTATATCCCGTGCAATATTTGGGATACACTTATACTAAAAATGTATTCATCATTTAATCTGAAAATCAAATGGAACAGGGCATCCAGTATGTTTATTGGCTGAATCTGGCATCCCTGAGTGTAGACCACCCCCAAGAACGAGTCCATAAGAAGAGCCCAAGTAGGAGGCAGTTGGGCACCTGGCCTTGAACTTGGGAGAGCGTCCAGGGCTGGTGCAGAGGTTTGGGACTTTGTGACCCGACTTGTATCCCAGTGGTTGACATCAGCACTCCTTCCCGGCATCCCCGTCTCACCCGCCAGGAGCAGCTGCAGCTGTACTGGGCCATGGACTCCACGTTTGAGCTCTGCAAGATCTGTGCCGAGAGCAACAAGGACGTGAAGATTGAGCCGTGCGGGCACCTGCTCTGTGGCCGCTGTCTGGCTGCCTGGCAGGTAGGTCTGACCCGGTCCCCGCGCCCTGCAGTAAAAGCCCCCAGACGCTCGCCCGGATGCCTCACTCATTACATGGGGAAACTGAGGCCCAGGGAAAGCAGAGGCTCGCTCTGCATCTGTCACCTCAGCTTCTCCTGCACTAACACTGTTAGTTGAAAATGCCATGACGTTGGCCCCGGTGTGGGAGGGGGTGTCTGTGCGGCTGGTTCCAATTAATACAGCCTCAGGCATTCCTAGTCAATTGCATTTCCTTGCTGGGTGATCTGGGGCCAGTGGCTTCACCTCTCTGAGCCTTAGCTGCCTTCTCAGGAGATGAGCTGATGGGAGTAACCTCCCAAGGGAGGATCCAGGCCTACAAAGCTAAGGCTTGGGCTGGAGAAGCCTCAGGGTAAAGGGAGCCCCTGTGGAGTACAGGTGCCGGGTACTAAGCTTTTCAATTGTAATGTAAGTGTTTGACATTAAGTTGTTGGTTGTGGAGCATCCACATCAAAGATACCCATCTCAATGACACAGCGACTAGCAGAACAACTAGATAAGGGACCAGGCCGCACTCACCCCTGAAGTTTCCCTTTAATAGAAGTACCGGGGATTGAACCCAGGACCTCGTGCAGGCTAAGCATGTGCTCTATCCCTGAGCTACACCCTCTCCCCTGCAGTGTCCCTTTAGAAAACTTTGGATAACTGACCATTTGAGTGGCCCCGTTTCTCACCTCCCGTATCCTGATTCTGGCTCTTCTGCTTTAAATTGGCCAATAAAGAGTAAACCTCAGAAAACCTAGGCACCCCGCTCAGCCCCTAATAAAGGCAGAGCCTCAGGTCTGCCCCCCTCCCTCCCTCTCTCTCCACCCACTCTCTGAGGTAGAGACCTCCTGCAGCCTCCAGGACCTGTGAGTAATTCATCTCGCTCTTTAAAGTTCCCTAATGGTTGATGCTGAGGGGAGCTCTGCAGTCATAATAAGAACCAAAGGGCTGGTCCAGCCAGACACTGGCCTCAGACATTCCTAGCCCACAGCATCACTACTGAGGGGCTGAGACCACAATGCACCCTGCCTCCCTCAGCTCCTCCTGACCTCGGGCTCTGGTCCAGTTCCTCCTTCCCATCCTACATCTCTCTCTCCATCGCCCTCTCTTCATAGCTCCTCCTCTCTCTTTCAATTTCCCTCCCTCTAGCTGTTCTCCCCCCATCATTCTGTTGGGGATGTAGTCCCAGGGCACGTGGTGGGAAACAGAGAGACCCTGACACTTTCCCTGCCCATCTCCCCCAGCAATCAGACAGCCAGACCTGCCCCTTCTGCCGCTGCGAGATTAAGGGCCAAGAGGCTGTGAGTATCCATCAATCCCAAGGGAGGCCAGAGGACACCAGTGCCGCTGCTGAGGACTCAGGGGACAGCAGTGATGGGGAAGATGGGGAGGAGGAGCTGGAGCAGGTAAGCACGGCCAGGCAGGAGCTGGAACTGGAATTCCTGGGTCTGAGGGAAGAGGGGCCTGGGGCCTGAGGGAGGAGAGGCTGGGGGCCTGGATCCTGGGGCCTAGGAGAGGAGGGGGCTGGTGACAGGATTCCAGGGTCTTAGGGGCCTAGACCTTTGCTTCCCTTGGGGTCGCGGCTGTGGCTCTCTCCAGTTGTGACCCTCCTGAGGTTTAGGACTCTGTCTCATTCACCATCCTATTTCCAAGGCCTAGAAGAGTGCCTGAAGGCTAGGGGGACATGGAGACGAGAGAAAATGGCAGCTCACAACCCCCTCCCCACCCTCTGTCTCCCCTAGGGGGCCACCTCAGCTCCTCCTCTGCCCCCTCGGCTGGATCTGTTCCCCAGGAATCCCAGCAGCAAATGCCAGCTGAAGGTGGTGAGTCAGGCACTGGTGTGAGGTGGGTGGCTCGGGTCTCGGTCATCCCTGGCACCCCTGGTCTGGCACTCGGGCTGCAGGCCAGGCACCTATTCTTTGCACCCACTTACAAGGAGCTGTGCCATGTACATCCACACTGTTATAGCCTCTTCTCTTGTCGTCTCCCTTACTTATTCCCCCTAACTGGCTTTCTGGCTCTCCTTCCAGCATCCCAGGCATGCCCTACCCCAGGGCCTTTGCACAAGCTGTTCCCTCTGCCTGGATCTCCTTTCCCCAGACTCGCTTTCTCATCTCCTCCTCAGGGAGGCCTTCCCAGGCCACCCTGTTGAAAATAGTGGCCCCTGTCCCTCCAAGCCCCTGCCAGCTGCCTTCTCTTAGTCCTTTCCACCAGCTGACAGAGTGTTACAGTCTATTGTTTCCTGTCACTGTCAGCAGGTTGTAACCCTCCTGAAGGTCAGGACATTGCCTTATTCTCTGTCATATGAACCGTGCCTGACACATAGTAGGTGCTTAATAAACAGGCATTGAGTGACTCAATCAAATGAGTCTTCCCAACAGCCCTATGAAGTCTGAATGTTCCTCTCCTCATTTTCCAGATGAAAAAAGCTCAGGGAGGGGATTGCACCTGCCCAAACACACAGCCTGAAAGAGAAATCTTAAAAACCCCAAATCATCTGCTTACTTTCTAAGTGAGCCCCAGCCTTGTTTTTATGTCGCCCCCCACCCTCTAGGTGAAACCCTAGGGTTTTCCAAGCCCCTGGCTGGCTGGGGAGGGGCAGTTCTCTGTTAGCATCTCAGGCTGAGTACACACCAGATCCAATCGATACTGGGCAGTCTTCAAACAAACAGCTCAGGAAGTCCAGGAACATTATTCGACCACAGCAAACAGGAGAGCCAGCAGGAAGGAGGGGGGCGGGAGCGGGGCGTGGTGACACCAGCCAGGGAAGCTAAAAACAGATCCCGACCTGCAGCCAAAAACAAATGGAAACATTCAGAGGCACTCAAGGCTCCCTGAGGACAATGAGGGGGTCACAGGCTGATGGGGCCCCTCTGGCCAGATGGCCGCTGAGTGTGCTACTTCCCAGAAAGGTGACTGTCGTAATGAGAAGAACTAATGCGTTTATCACTGTTACTATATGTCTGTGCTGCTTGTTTAATGTAGTCACTTAGTTGTCATGACAACCTGATGACGTAGGTGCTGTTATGATCCCCATTATACAGAGGGGTCCACTGAAGCTCCGGGATGTGAAGGTCTCCCAGCTCAAAGGTGAGAGTGTCAGGACTGGAACCCAGGCCCCTGGCTCCAGACTCCAGAGTCCATCCTTGATTTCCGTGTCTGTAAAATGGGCGTGATGTCAGTCCCTGCCATGCGGGGCCGCTGTGGGCACTGGATGAATCCCCTGCTGGGCCTGCTCCCACACCAGCAGAGAAACCCCCCACTAGGAGTGACACCGTGGTTCAGCGGGACCCAGGCACCTCGCTGTGGCCTCTGGGGACCTCTCCCCTCTTTGGTGTCTCCATGTGGAAAATGCAGACAAGCATGGCATGGGCTCCATGGGTTTTGATGGAAGTCAGCAAGATTGGGCATTTGTAACCTGAATCAGATCCCCTCCCTCACCTCTCAGGAGCCCCCAAGACCCCAGGGCTCAAGAATTAAAGCCAAAGTCCTCTCTACCAGCCCACAATGCCTGGGGATCTGAGCCCTACCCACCTCTCTGACCTCCTACCACCCCCTCAGCTCCTTTCCAGCAACGATGGACCCCTTGCTGTTCTCCTAACAAGCCAGCAAGCCCACCACCCTCCGGGCACTTCTGTCCTACATCCTTCTTGCACTCAGGCTTCTGCTCAGTTTTCCCTTCCTCCAAGAGGCCTTCCCCAGCCACCCTCACGTCTGATCATCCCCTCTCTCCCCCTGTACTATTTCCATCCTCTGAAGGACACCTAACACTCTCCAGGCTATTTCCTTGTTACCCACTGATTACTCACAGTAAGCCCCTTGCTTAGCAGACTATCAGCTCCATGAGGACAGAGATTTTTTTCTGTCAGTTCAGACAGTTCATGGCTGTCTCTTCAGAGCCTAGAACAGTGGCTGACACACTGTAGCTGCTCAGGAAATTTGTGGGATGAATGAATGAATGAAGAGATAGGTAGTAGATGTGTGGATGAATAGATGGATGGACAGACAGATGGATGGGGGATAAAAGGGGATGGATGGATGGGTGGATGGATTGATGGATGAGTGGACAGATGGATGGACTAATGGATAGATGGAAAAACAAAACTTTTTTCTACTCAAGCCAGAGGTGTTGGGGAAAAAAACAGCATGGACTGGGGACAAGACCCTGCCATTCCCCTCTCCCGCCGCCACCACCACTGTGTTACCCCAGTCTGCGCCTGTGACATGGAGCTCAGCTGCAGCTCAGCTGTGAAATTTCTTAATCTCCTCCCCTCCAGGCGACTCTGGCCCTCCCCAGACTTCGGGCCCCTCGTACCTTGCCAAGAATTTGGACTGTGGCCTCAGCCCCATGGGAAGTCACCTCCAGCCCCCAGGCCAGGGAGGGAGCTAGAGAGTAAGTGGAGAGGGCAGCTGGGGTCCAGGACTCCTAGGTCTGAGGGAAGAGGGGGTGAGGGCGGCAGGGAGACACTGGTCCTAGGAAATCAACAGCCCCCCCCCACCAACTCTCCCCATTGCAGAAACTCCTAAAGGGAGAGTCCCCTCTCCAGCTGCCCTGAGGGACACACGAAGGCCTAGATGCCAGGTGAGGTCCCCGCCCAGCCCAGGGTCCTTCCCTCAGCCTGGTCCTTCCTGCCCTACGCCACCTGGATGTGATACTATCTAAATTATCTAAACCACGTCTCTTTCCGCCTCACAGGACACCAAGATGTGCTGCTCAAGGGAGCCCCAGGGGCTGAAGGGGTTTCTCAAGCGGAAATAAACTGCCAAGCCTGGTCTGTCCTCTGGTGTGTGGAGACGGAGTATAGCAGCCACCAAGGGGCAGCCTGGTGTCGGGAAGGGGCGGTCCCCGAGGCCTGATCCCCACCTGATCGAGCCGTGTCCCTGTTCAGAGAGCCAAGAGTGGGGGACTCTGCTCCTCTGGATCCAGGAGTCTAGGCCCCAAGATCCCTCCTCCCTCAGACCCAGGAGTCCCACCCTCAGGACTTAGGCATCCAGAGTCTCAATTCTCAGAGAATCGGGCATCCAACTCCCTTCCCCCATCATGGGGAAAAAAAAAAAAAAAATCCCTGGACCCAAACCCAGATATCCGAGTTCTGAGTCCCCACATTTCCTTGAGAGTTATCATCTGGTCTTGCCACAGTCTGTTCTCATCCCTCTCTTCGCTCCATTCCTCAGTAGGGTCCTTTTCCCAGAGTAGAGCTGACAAGTAGAGCTTGTCCAAGACAAGCTGAGGAAGTATCTCTCCACCTCATCACTAATCCCGGAGGGACCCAAGCCTCCCTCCACTTGAGTGTAAACCAGTTGGCACCCCTGAGCCCCTACCCTGTGCCCAGCCCCAGGCTGGACAATGCTGAGCACATGGCAGGGACCACTGCCCTCCTGGGGCTCACAGCCCTGTCCCCAAACGATGACACAGAGTGGGCAGAGCCAGGATGGGGGCAGCAGCCCAGGGAGCTGCAGGAGCCTGGGGCTGATAGCTGACCCAGCCTGCGAGATCAGGGAGGGCTTCCAAGAGGAGGGGATGTACAAGCTGTGTCTGAAAAGATAAGGAAAAGGTATTTCAGTGTAAACAGAGCATGGAAGCCTGCGTCACAAATTTAGTTTCAAGCAACAGAAGCCTCCTCTGGGGTAGGAAAGGAATTGATTGAGAGGACTTAGGATCACTCACAGATTCCCAGGAGTGATTAGAGAACCAGGATTGGAAAGCCATCAAGAACACTGGCAGCTGGCCTCCAACCATAGCCCAGCCACGATCACACCACCAAACTGGTCTAATAAGGATACGCTGGTGCCTCAGTGACCACCGGACACCAGTCATCTCACTGCCTCTGCTGCCCCAGAAACAAGCTGTGTCTTCTAACTGCTCAGCGAACAAAGCACGCCGAAACTTATTGGTGAACGACAACAATCGTGTTATGATCTCTCGTGGTTGCTGTGGGCCAGGATTTGGGGAGGGGCTCATTTGGGTGGTTGTGGCTCAGGGTGCAGTTGAGTGGTGCTTGGAGCAGGGCAGCTGGGGGCTGGGCAGGCAGCCCCCTGCCGGCTCAGACCTCTCCATGCGGTCCCCACATTGGCTAGTCTGGGCTTCCCCACAGCATGGCTGCCCCAAACGAGTCAGACTGCTTGTATGAAGGCTGAAGGCTTCCTGGAGACTACTACAGTGACCCAGGGAGAAGCGATGTGGCTTTTTCAACTTAATCTTGGGAGTCATGGAATGTCACTTCTGCCACATTCTAATGGTGACCTGTGAGTCACAAAACTGCACGGATTTAAGAGGAGGGGACACAGATCCCACCTCTCAGTGGAAAGAGTGCCAAGATCAGGTTGTCCTAGAGCATGCGGGATGAGAGCTATGGTTACAGCCATCTTTAGAAAGTAGAATCCATTCCCGCTGCCAGAGCAACAAGAGATCCGCCCTTCCCTGTTTATTTGGCATCGTGAGCACCCGATTCCAAGCGAAGCAGGATTCGCCAGACTTAGGTCACCTGAGCTGCAATGGAGGCAGGAAAGCAAACATCTGTCCTTGGTTTCAACAGAGGACCATGGGCTTTCAGAGAGCAGGGATTTTTTTAAATGTGGGAAGTGGGTACAGATGCTAGCCAACTCTCCCCCCCAAAAAGTCTCACACAGTATGTAAGATAACAGGATGGAGGCAGAGAAAAGATAGAACGTGTTAATGAAAATGTATCTGTATGTCCACCTGAGGAGGCAAAGATGGAACTGGAAAATTCCTTTATTCTACAAACACTTACCTGGCTCCTCATGCCAAGCGCTGTTCTAGGCACTGGAGATACAGTCAGTGGTGACCCAAACAAAGTTCCTGTTCTCTCGGAGTTTCTGTTCTGTGCCAGAAAGTAAAAAATAAATATGTGGTGCCGATAAGTACCATGGAGGGAAAATGTAGTAAGACAAAGGAAGGAAAGAGTGGTGGGGATAGCAGGAGTTGCTAGTTTAGATAGGATAGTCAAGGGAAGCCCTGTGATGAAGTGGTGGAGTAGAAATTTGAAGCAAGTGAGGGAGGGAGCTATGGCGGGAAAGAATGTCCCAAGAGAGGGAAGAGTAAGTGCAAAGGCCCTGAGGCTGGAAGATGCCTGGCATTGGAGGAACAGCAAAAAAGCAAAGCAACCTGGGTAGCAGGAGCAGAGCTAGCTAGTTGGGGAAGAGCGGGGGAGATGGGGTCAGAGAGGCATGAGGAACGAATCAAGGCCCTTGTGCGCCATGGAAAGGACTCCAGCTTTTACTGGGAGTGAGAGGGGCCATGCAAGGGTTCTGAGCAGAAGAGTGACAGGGGCTGACTCACATTTTAATGGGACCCCTCTGGCTGTTTTGTGGAGATGAATTGTAGAAGACAAAGGCGATGACATTTCAGTACTAGTTTCAGCAAGTCCTCAAGGACAGAGGAACTGTGCTGGTATTTATGACTTCCCTGCTTCCTACACATGTCATATAGTCCTCCCTCACCTAGATCCTCACCTTCTTGAGGAAGGTGGAAAGGGGGTGCTGATGAGAGGGTGCCTATCAGCCCAAGCAATAGGTGCACTAGCGAGCCAGGGCCAGAAGAGCCGGGCAGCGGGTGCCTGGGGTCACTGTGTGTAAGCTGGTCCCAGGAAGTGCTTTGGTCCAAGAGCAAGTATGCATGTGTGGCCAGCCTGGGTGGGATTTGCAGGTGAGCCTGTGTGCTCCTGCCTTTGAGCCTTGCACACCTTCCCTGAGTGCCTGCTCTGTGTCTGGCCTGTGCTGGGCAGTGCTGGGGACACAACAGTGACCGAAACAGCCCTGGCCCTGCCCCTGCCCTTACTGGCTCACAGCCCAGATCCAGTCCCCAGAGCAATGACCCAGTGTAGGCAGAGCTGGAGTTGGGGAGCTCAGCGAGGGTACCTGACCCAGCCTAAGAGATCAGGGAGGACTTCCTGGAGGAGGGGGTGGTTTGGCTAACACTAAAAGATCACCTGTCCCACTATAACAATTGCTCTCCTGTATGGACAAGTAGCCTTTACCAATCTGACCTATAACTCAAGGCTGACCTGTAATCTAAGCCTTCCCTGGTGTTTGACCAGTGACCCTCTGCCACTTCCACCCACCCAGGTCTGATCAAAGGCCTGGGGAACCTCTCCCAGCATGACCAGCATCCCCTATCCTGAACAGTGTCCACAGCTAGCTTCTCCCTGGTAACCAGTGACATCTCCATCCCCGCAACCAGCATCTGGGGATTTGGTCCCAGTCAGGCCTGGCTTGTGAGGAGTCTTGGACAGTCTGATCTGTGATCCCAAGTCTGACCTGTGACCCTTCCTTCTGACCCATGGCCAGGCTCCTCCTCTCTTCCCTCAGGTGCCCTGGCTTCCTCCCCTCCCCCACTCACCTGCTCCTGCCAGCCTGATTCCCTTCCCCTCCCCCTAAGGTTGGGAGGGAGTGAAGGGAAGAGAAAGGGAGGAAGGGGGGTGGCATTCCTGGGATTCCCAGGATGGGGGGAAGAGAGGGAGGGCCCTAGGAGGAGAGCTGAGGAAAGAGCACCCTGCAGCCCCCACTCCCCAGCATCAAAGAGGCCTGGGCAGAACCAGGGTTTGAAGACCATTAGATATAAGAGATTGAACTGGTGGGTTCCAGGCCACTGGTCAGACAGGAAAGCAGCTGGCCACAGGGGAGGGCTCACAGGGCATACTGGGAGAAGCTGTTCTAGGCCACTGGTCAGGCTGGCGACTGCTGGTTGTACTGGGAGAGGCTAGTGCAGGCCACTGGTTGGACCAGGGCCAGCTGGTTTAAAGGATGAAGTGAGCCCAGGCCATGGGCCATAGTGGGAACGAGACCCCCGGTCAGAATGAGGGGGAGAGGGTCCGCGGTTGTCCAGTGATGTCCAGCTCAGGACACCGGCTGGACTGGTCAGTCAGGCCACCCGCCGCGGGCGCTGGCCAGCCCGAGCCTGAGCCTGACACCCTGGGGCCTGGGGGCAGAGGGAGCCCCGCTCCGGGCTGAGCGCTGGGAGGTCGGCTCCGGGCAGTGGGAGGTCCTGGCCCGGCGCCCGGGTTTGGGGGGACAAGGGGGGCCGGGAGGGCGGGGCGGGGCTGCCCGGGGCGGGGCCTCTTTGCTCCAGCCCCGCGGCCGCCGAGCTCCAGCCCGGGCTCAGTCCCTGCCGCAGCCGCCGCCGCCGCCGCCGCTGCTGACAACGCCTTGAACATGGAGCCCCCGGACGCCCGGGCAGGGGCGCGTAGGGCCTCGCAGCTGCTGGTGCTCACGCTCCTGCTGGGGGCGCAGCCAGGTAAGGCTCGGTCTGAGAGCAGGGCGCCACCGGCTGGGGGCGGGGACGGTGGGTGGGTAGCCCCTGGGGACCCCACGAAGGGAAGAGGGCAGGAGCTTTCACCGACCCCAGGAAGCCAAACTTGGGGACCCCAGGGAGGAGGGATAAGGGAGCATAGGGACATAAGGACAGCTAGGCAGAGGGGCTCAGGATACACAAGAGTTGCTTCCAGACGACCTGAGAAGTTGGGACTCAGGAGTGCGGGGGGCTCTCGGCTACCTCCCCACTCAGACCTTGGGAACTACCCCCACCCCTACCCCCACCTGGGCCCTACTCCCTCAGACACAGGGCCAGGCCCCCAGTGGCTGGGGTAGCTTTCCCCAGGACAGAAGAGACCAAAACAATGCTCCCCGCTCAAAAGTTGTCAAATTTTGAGAAGATCAGGGACTCTGTGGCTAGAAACCAGGAAGTCACATGCATTTGAGGGTCCCTGGGTCTAGATCGAGAGCCCAGATTCTAAGGGACCCCCCTCCCTCTCCATCAGAAAGAGCTGGAGCAATGGCCCTGGGCAGTGACAGCGGAGCCAAGTGGGAACCAAGTGTTTCCGAGTGACACTGCCCCCTTCCCAGGGCCCCAGATAAATCCACACACCTGTGTGGTTGGGGGATGGGGGTGGAGGATGAGGCTCTGAGGGGCTAGCCACAGAGGGACAGAGACACCAGAGAACTGGGGAAGAAAGAGATCTCTCCATTTATCCTTGCTGTCTGCTGCTCAGCCCGAGCCCCAGGCACTAGCCTGGCCCCACACTCCCTCCCATGGGGCAGGCCTGGGCCAGAGGTGGGTGCCTGGGAATCCAGGCCCCTGGCACAAGCATGGCCAAGAGTGGATCCCCAGGGGCAGAGCTGGGCCAGGCTGGGCGGGGAAGGGAAGGGAGAGTCTAGAACTGAGAGCTAATGCCAGGATGCCAGCCCAGAGGGTGACAGAGCTTGCTTTCCTGATGTGAGCACCTCTGTCTGCCAGGGTCCGGGGATAGGAGTCCGGGCCCCAAGCTCCCTTCTCCCTCGGGATGCAGCATCCAGGGCCTCAGTCCTATTCTGTTCTGAAGTGACGCACTGCTCAATCAAAGAGTTAGAGGGGCCAAGGGGCGGGTAGGGGGCTCGGGCAGGTCTGAGCCAGCCTGTCCCTCCCACATTCCTGAAACCTGCCCAGCCCTGTCCCCCTCACCGCACCCACACAGCCATCCCGCCTCAGCTCTGGCCCAGCCCCAGCCCCCCACTCCTGAGGGAGAGACCCAGAGGCAGGGCTGAGGTACATGGAGATGGTGAGAGACACAGAGGCCATGGAACTAAGAGCTGGAGACCCAGGGTGAGGGACACACATGCAGAGGTGGTGACTAAGAGATGGAGAGGCGGTGATCTCCATCACTGGGACAGGCCGTAGCAACGCAAAGTGCTGGAGGCAAAGGAACAAGACCGCCCTCGCCCTGCCCTCGAGGGGTGTTTGGTCTGGTGAGAAAAGTCAGGACAGACACGCTTTTAGCCCAAGAGGATTGAATGGAGGCCCCCGGGGCCCTGTGTGGCCCAAGGGAGGAGCCCTTAGTTCTGCAATTGAGGAGAAAGATGGAAAGAAATGCTAATGAGATCTGAAGCTCAGAGATGCAGAGATGAGAGATTAAGGGAGAAGAGGAGGGACTGGGTCTGAGGGAGGAGGGACTGAGGACTTGGACTCCTGGGTCTGAGGGAGGAGGGGGCTGGTGGCCTGGACTCCTGGGTACTGGCAGAGGAGGGGCTGTGTTTGGAGGGCTCTGCCTATTGGTGGCGGTAGGAGAGAGCTCAGTGGCCCAATCCCCACAACAGGTGCCAAGGCTGAGGTGCGCCTGTCTGTGCCCCCCCTGGTGGAGGTGATGAGGGGGGATCCTGTCACTCTGGACTGCACCCCCTCTGGGACTCATGACTATTTCATGCTGGAATGGTTCCTGGTGAGTGCTGCGGGCTGGGGGCCAGGGGATGACAGAGTGTGGCCTTGGAGTCAGGGCACAGCTGGACTGCAAACCTTCATCCCTCATCAGAACCCGAAGGACCCTAGGAGCTCCACCAAGCTGCCTTTCCATTTTACAGATGGGAAAATGGAGGCCCAGAAAAGGGAAATGCACTCTCCAGGGTCCTCTGATGTCTGAGCACAGCTGAGACTAGAATGAAGAAGTTCCCCTTCAGAGCGCTGGCTCTTGAGAGAGAACATTCAGAGGCAGACACCCAGAAAGCCAGAGCCCCAGGGTGAAACAGGGCAGGTGAGGGAGATGGAGAGGTGGGAACAGAGTGAGATAGAGAAACAGAGGAAAATGTGGCAACAGATAGGGTGCACGGGTGGGAGGGGTGGAGAGAGGGGCAGAGGGACCAGAGAGAAAGATAACAAGAGGCAAAGAGACCCACCAAGTAGCAGAAAGAAAAGGACAAAGACAGAGACGCTGCGGAGGGGTGGGCCAGCCAGGCAGCCCCTCAAGATGAGGCGCTGGCCCCCCCTCCCACAGGCCGACCGCTCTGGGATCCGCCACCGCCTGGCCTCTGCCGAGCTGCAGGGCTCTAAGCTCCAGGACAAGGTGCATGATTCCCGGGGCCGCAGCCCTCCATACCAGCTGGACTCCCGGGGGCGCCTGGTGCTGGCCGAGGCCCAGGTGGGCGACGAGCGGGACTACGTGTGCGTGGTGAGGGCGGGGGCAGCGGGCACCGCCGAGGCCACCGCGCGGCTCATTGTGTTTGGTGAGTATCCGAGGGTCCCCCCCCAACCAAGGGGCAGGCAAGGGAGAGCCACGGGAAGGGGCTCCTGATAGTAACATCTCTCCCACAGCAAAACCAGAGGACACCGAGGTTACCCCCAACAAAGGGATATTGTCTGTGATGGAGGACACTGCCCAAGAGGTACCTGGGCTGGACCTTCATTCCAGGGTTCTGAAGGAGGAGGGGGCTGGGGTCCTGGACTCCTGCATCCTGAGGTCGGAAGGGGCTGGGAACTTGGGCTCTCTAGTCCAAGGAGCAGGGGCCTGGGAACTCAGCCCAGGTCCCAGGGGAGTAGGGGTCTGGGAGCTTGACTCCTGGGTCTGAGTAAGAAGCCCCTAAGGGGGCGAGGGGACCCAGACTTCAGGATCCTGGCTCCAAGCCCACTGTGGGGCCCTGTGTCTGCCCCAGATTGCCACCTGCAACAGTCGCAACGGGAACCCAGCCCCCCAGATCATGTGGTATCGGAACGGGCAGCGCCTGGAAGTGCCCATGGAGATGAACTCCGGTGAGCTAAGTGCACAGGAGGAGCCTAGCTAATGGGGTGGGTGGGGCAGCGGCCTGGCTGGCTGATGGCCTCTCTCTCTCTCTCTTTCCCTCTCTCTCTCCCTTCCCCTCTCCCAGAGGGCTACATGACCAGCCGCACAGTCCGGGAGGCCTCGGGCCTGCAGTCCCTCACCAGCACCCTCTACCTGCGCCTCCGCAAGGCCGACCGGGACGCCAGCTTCCACTGCTCCGCGCACTACCGCCTGCCCACGGGCCAGCACGGCCGCCTGGACAGCCCGGCCTTCCACCTGACCCTGCACTGTGAGTCCACGCCGGCCCGACCCTCCCCTCTGGCCTTCCACTCCCCTACCTCATGTGACCTGGCCTCTGACCTCTGACCTCAGATAGTAGCACGAGCCCCTTCCTGACTTCTGACCCCACCCCCATGGCACCCTGAACCCCCTGGAGTTTTGTGACTTCACCTGTACCCAACCCTTTCACATCTTTGAATTGGTTCCCCCGAATATCACACTGACCTGCCACCTGTGCTGACCTCTGACCCTTGACCTATACTCTCAGCTTGTCTCAGCCTCTGACCTCTAGTCCCTGATCTCAGAATAAGTTGAACCTGAGCCTTGAAAGCTATGACCTCTAACCTTTAGCCAACCATAGCCTTTTCCTTTGCTGAGGCGCTGACCTCTCTCCCTTCATCCAGCCCTGCCTTTTATCCTTGACCCTGATCGTGAGTCTGCCCTTTCCCTTAGATCCCACGGAGCACGTGCAGTTCTGGGTGGGCAGCCCGTCCACAACAGCGGGCTGGGTACGTGAGGGTGACTCTGTCCAGCTGTTCTGCCAGGGGGACGGCAGCCCCAGCCCAGAGTACACGTTTTTCCACCTTCAGGTAACTCACTCCATCATTCCCTTGGAACTGCCCTGACCTCTGTGACATACTCACCTGCACCAACTTCTAACCTTTCCCTTGGGCGGCCCCTGGCCTAGCAAGGCACCAGACGGGTGACCCCGGAGCTAACAGGACCTCCGACCTCCGATTTGAGAGAGTTCTGACTTAACGTGGTGCCTGCCTTTGGTGGCCCCTGGCCTAGAATGCCCCTGCCAGTCCAGGGCATCTCGTGAACTGAGTTCCTCATTCCTGGCCACCCAGGACAAGCAGGAGGTTGTGCTGAAAACAAATCTGGAGGGGAACTTGACCCTGGAGGGGGTACAGCGGAGCCAGAGTGGGACCTACGGCTGCAGGGTGGAGGACTACGACGCTGCTGAGGATGCGGAGCTCTCCAAAACCCGGGAGCTGCACGTGGCCTGTGAGAGCCCCGGGAGAGCGGGGAGGGGGGCCCGGCGCCCGCTGCCTCCTCACCCCCACACCCCGCAGCCCTGCTGCCACCCCTTTCTCTCTACTTCCATGGTCCCTGCCCTGACCCAGATGCCCCAGCCCCCTCCAGCCTCCAGATTGCTGCCTTTCCAAAACCCAAACCTGACCTTTCCCTGCTTGGAACCTACCATGGCTCCCCAGTGCTCTCAGGAGAAAACCCGCCCACCTCACCACAGCCTTCAAGGCCCACCTGGCAGGCTTCACCTTTGGCAGACCCTTGTCCCCACCAAGGCATTCTCCCCATCACACTCCAGGCCCCTCTCATTCCTATGCTAACTCCCCATCCCCTCCACTGCCTATTTCTAACCAATCTCTTGGGTCCCAGTCTTCTAAGAAGCCTTCTCGGTCCACCTGCACCCAAGTCCTGTGCAAAAGCTCTGTCCCTTCTTGGCCTTCCTTGTACCTCTCTTCCTGGGGCGAGACCCTCTGCCAGATCTTTGAGACACCTCTGTGAACAAGACAGACCAGTCCCCACCTTCACAGAGCTCTGGGCCCAGTCGGGGAGGCAGATGGTAAATGCTGAACAAGACACTTTGAGTAGCAATCCTGCAGCTACAGCGACTAGCACAGAGTGATGGGATAAGGAGTTGGCCAGGCGAGCGGGGATTATGTTAGATGGAGAGGAGGTTGGTTATAGGCTGCGTCCCTGAGAAGCAGATTCTGACCACAGGTGGGAAATTTATAAGGAATGCCTTGGGATTCACGTCTGTTGGGGGGTGAGGAGGGCAAGGAAGCAGGATTGGGCAGAGGGAGAAGTTGAGCTTCAGTCTAAGGAAGGCTTTGGTTGGCCTCACAGGGCACCCGGAAGCTGGGATGTCCCCAGATGAGGTGAGGGGGTGAGGCTGTTATACTCCCACATCAACCAGTCATTGGATGTGCGCTGCGTGGTGAAGGAGGGGGCATGACCTTGAGCGAGGGGCTCTGTGCAGCCCGGGCAGTTCCCAGAGAGGGCTGACAGCTGAGGGCTGACAGCTGACATCCTTCTCAACAGCTGGGGGAACAAATCCTTCAGTGCTGAAGGGGAAATCTGAGTGTCTACAACAGGGGGACAGAGAGGCCTCTCTGAGAAAGGGACATTTGAGTAGGAAACCAAAGAATGGAATCAGAAGTATGAAGAACCAAAAGAAGTACATTCCAGGCAGCGGAAGCAGCAAGTGCAAAGGCCCTGAGGCAGGACCCAACTTGGCATACTAGAGAATGACAGTGAAAGTATAGGGTAGCTAGAGCTCAACAAACAAGAGGGGAGGGTGGGAGATGAGGTCGAAGCAGTGAGCAGGGGTCAACCAGACAGGATCTTTAGGCTTCATCAGGGAAGTTGGCCTTTATGCCAAGGGTACTGGGGAACCAGTGCAGGATTTTAAGCAGAGGCAAGGGCTGACCCAGGTGTGTTTTGGAAAGATCCCTCTGGTTGCTCAGCAGAGGATGGACCAGAGAAGATGAGAGTCTTGCCCAGGAGGGAGACCAGTGAGGAGGTGATTGCAGCAGTCAAGGCAGTCAGACCCCGGAATAGAGATGGAGAGAAGTAGAAGGATACATCTGGAGGACAGGGCAGAGGGAGTCTTGATGGAAGAGTGGGCAGTGTGGAGGAGAAGGCCAGGGTTTGGGTGGTAAGTCAGATAAAGAACACCTCACACCTCTGAGGTTATCCACTAACCTTGGGCGCAGACATCAGCTCTGGAGGCAAGTGGTCGAGGAGGGCATGTGTTCGGGAGCTAGACTCCTAGGTCTGGCCTCGAGGGCTTGGATGGGACAGCGGAAAGTTTGTGATGCCAGGGAGAATTTGGCATTCTTTTCTAACATTTGTCCGTTCATGTCTGCACCCCCTAGCAGCCCTGGAGAGCCCCTAACCCAGTGGGTGAGGGTCCGGGGAAGGTGACAGTCTGTACCCCTCTCCAGACCTGGACCCGCTGGAGCTCAGCATTGGAGAAGAGCTTTCCCTGCCTCTGGGCAACAGCACAGCCGTGAATTGCTCCGTGCAAGGCCTGCCCACCCCAACCCTGCGCTGGACCAAGGTGAGAGGGAAAGGCTCCCCGCCCAGCACAGAACCCCGCCTTCCATCAGCCCCTCCCCTCCTCTCACAGCTGGCCCCGCCTACTCTTTCTCCCCACCCAGGACTCGGCACCCCTGGGGAATGACCCCACGCTCTCCCTCCGCTCCATCACCTTCGATTCCGCTGGCACCTACGTATGCGAGGCCTTCATGTCCACTGTCCCCCTTCTTAGTCGCACCCGGAGCTTCAAGCTGCTGGTCCAAGGTTCGGGGTTGGGGCAGGCTTGGATGGGGACAGTGGGGGGCACAGGGGCCAGGACAAATGAGACATGTCCACACCTGGTCCTTCTCTCTCTCCTCTTTCTCCCCTACTTCTTCTTTCCCGGGGTGCCTCCCACTCACTCCCTTCCTGCCCCACCACCCACAGGGCCACCAGAGTTAAGGGCAGAGGAGACAAAGCCTAAAGCAGAGGGCAGCTGGACAGAAGGAGACGAAGTCAGGCTGACCTGCTATGCCCGCGGCTACCCAGAGCCCAAACTCAGCTGGAGCCAACTGGGCGGCAGCGTAAGGGACCCTTCCCTGCACCCTGAACCCTCTGGGACCCAGGAAGCGCCCCCTCCCAAACCCCTCAGAAGACCCTGCCCCCTTGACAGTCCGAGCATTATGCTCCCCTCCATTTCCTCTTCACCTCTGCCCTCACCCCGAGCCCTTGGTCCTGAGCCTGGGCCTGACCCGCGCCTCCGCAGCCAGCAGAGCCGGCCCCCGGAGAGCAGGGCTGGGTGAGCAGCTCCCTGACCCTGAAGGTGACCAGTGCCCTGAGCCGAAGATGGCGTCTCCTGTGCGGCCTCCAACCCCCACGGGCACGACCAGCACGTCTTCCACTTCGGCACTGGTGAGTGAGCACAGGGGTGGGACAGGAGCTGGGTGTGGGGCAGACGGGGCGCTGCTGGCTGACTCCTCCTCCTGCGTCCTGTCCCGGCAGTGGCCCCCCAGACCTCCCAGGCTGGAGTGGCGGTCATGGCTGTGGCTGTCAGCGTGGGCCTCCTGCTCATCGTCGTTGCCGCCTTCTACTGCATGAGACGCAAGGGCCACCCTGGCTGCTGCCGGCGCAGGGAGAAGGGGTCTCCGTGAGTGACCTTGGAATGGACCTCTCTAACCCGGCTCTGACCTCGTCCCTAGCCTCCACCCCAAACCAACCACATCCCCAACCCCAGCTCCATCGCCAAATAAAACGCCATCCCATCTCCAACCTCTAACCTGGTCCATAACCATCCCCTCCCCCACCCCATCCCCAGTCTCATCACTGCCTCAGATCCTGACCCCACCCCACTCCCAGCCCCAACCCATAACCATGTGCAAACCCACTGCAAATTCAATTTAACCACATCTGTATCCCCAACCTCCTCTCCAACCCCAACTCAGTCCCAACCCCAAACCCAGCCCATAACCAGCCCCGAACTCAACTCCTACCACATCTCCATCCCCGAGGCCCCCTCCTAACCCAGTCCCATTCCTAACCCCACACCCATCCCCATCTAACCTCATCTCCATCTGCAACCACATGGCCACCCTCAACTCCAATCCATGGCCACCCCCAAACCCATCCTCAAAACCCACCCCAACTACATCACCAGCTCCAATTCCAACAGCATCTTTGACTGTAGCCCCACCCCATCCCTAACCCCAGTGCCATTACCACCTCTGACCCCATCCCCAGCCCATTCCCACCCATGCCCAAGTCCATCCCCATCCAACACACCCCAGCCCCAGTTCCTTCCTTGGCCATGACCACCTCCAACATGCTTGCCTCCTACCCCTAGGCCACCCAGGGAACCAGAGCTGAGCCACTCAGGGTCAGAGCGGCCAGAGCAGACGGGCCTTCTCATGGGAGGTGCCTCTGGAGGAGCCCGGCATGGGAGCGGTGGCTTCGGAGATGAGGTGGGTGAGGGCCTGGGCACCCTGGTGAGAGGGTGGAATGGTCTCTATGGGTCCAGGCTGACCTCTCCATCTTCTCCCCAGTGCTGAGCCTGAGGACTGCCCAGAAGCAGCCATGAACCTGATGTGGGGTTGAGGGGATCAGAAAACCAGCCCTGCTCCCGCCTCCGCCTGGCCCTGCCTTCCCGGCCTTCCCTTTTCCCTCTCAGACCCTCCCTTCCTTCCTCTGTAAGCTGGGCAGGGACCACAGCAGCCTGCTGCTGTTGGGAGGGAGGGAACCTTCCTCTAGGGAGTGTGACTCTCCCAGGCCCCAGAATAACTCCTGGACCCAAGCCCAGGGCCTGGCCTGGGACGAGCCTCTGAGGGTCGGCTGGCCTGGGGCTATTTTTACCTCCTGCCTCCATTGCTGGTCCCCCCACCTGACGCCCTGCTGCATAGTCTGACACTGGATCCCCGCCCCTGCCCCCGCCCCATCATCTGTGGACACTGGAGTCTGGAATAAATGCTGTCTGTCACGTGGACCCCATCCTGTGGCCAGAGCCTCCTCTGGGGGATGAGAGGGGAAAGGGATGCAGGTGATGCGTCCCTCCCCACTGGCCCTCCCGCCTCCTTGCTGGACCTCAGGAGAAATCTGATGTCATGGAGCAAGAAATGAGAGAGAGGGAGAAAACACAGGGTGACTCAGCTGGATGAGGGTGGAGGAGAGAGATGCTGGGGGTCCAGAGGGAGCTGATCCTGGATCCTGAGGACCAGTGCCTGCTTGGGGGTGGGGTGCCATCCCTGTAAGTAAAAGTTCCCAGTCTCTCTTGCCAGAGACCCAGAGGTAATTGAAGCTTCCAGAGGAAAAGCTCTTTCTGAGCTGTAGAGTGGATGGAATTAGGAATTTAGCTGCCTCCTCTGGGGCCAGCCTGGTGCTTGCAATTGAGGATTCCCTGGGGGAGGAGGGGTGGCTTGGAGGAACCCCAATGAAGGTGCCTGGGGCAGAGAGAAGAGAGGCAGAAACAGTGAGGCCAGCTAGAGAGATTTATGGAGGCCAAGGAAGAAGGATTTGACAGCAGGATGCTGAGGTTTAGGGGGAGGCAGGAGAGATGGACTGGAGCAGCTCAGAGATGAGAAAGACCCGTAGAGTCAGACAGACAGGGATTTAGGGGGAGAGAGGCAAAGACAGACAAATCCAGGCATACCATAGACATATTTCAGGTTTGGTTCCAGACCACTGCAATAAACCGAGTATCACAATAAAGCGAGTCATACAATTTTTTTGGTTTCCAGTGCCTATAAGTGATGTTTACACTCCACTGCAGTCTGTTAAGTGTGCAATAGCATTCTGTCTGAAAAAACAATGTACATACCTTAACTAAAAAGTATTTTATTGTTAAAAACGCTAACCATCATCTAAGCCTTCAGTGAGTCACAGTCACATCAAAGATCACTGATCACAGAGCACCTTAACAAGTATAACAATGAAAAAATTTGAAACATTGCAAGAATTACCAAATGTGACACAGAGACAGGAAGTCAGCAAATGCAGTTGGTGCAGATATCATCGCTGGACACAGGGTTGCCACTAACCTTCAATTTGTGAAAAACACAGTATCTGCGAAGCACAATAAAGCAAAGCGGGGTAAAGCGAGGTAGACTCAGAGAAGGTCAGGAACACAAAGAACTGGGATTCAGAGCAATAATTCCAGTTAGAAAGGGAGAGGAAAATATGTTGAAAAGAAGGAGCTCTGAAACAATGGGAGGGGCGGACAGGTGTGACCTTGGGCAAGTGACTTCATCTCCACCAGCCCATCACACTTGGACCGTGGTTGGCACTGTGAGGAGTGCGCGGGACCATCCCTGTTCAATGCATGATTGGAGGTCTCTGCCAGCGGCATCACCTCTCTGTCCTCAGTCTCCTCGGCCACAAAAGGGACAAAGTGGGATCTGGGGCTGGGGGAAATTGGAGAGATGTGATGAGAGCCTCTCCATAGGCAACTGAGCGGATGCCCAGAAGTCCCCTGAGTAGAAGAGCTCACGGGCCTAATTAAGGTGCTCAAATCCCATGGTTTATTGAATCGGATTAAAACCAATGTGAGAAACCAGAAATTGACATAACATTGTAAACTGTACTTCAATTAAAAAAAAACAATAAAAGTTCCCACCACCTGAGCTCGGGGGTACACGTGGCTCTCTTGTCCTGTCTCTCACCATCCCGCTCCCAGAGTTGAGGGGGAGCCAGGAGATTCTGCACCCAGAAGGTACCAGGGTCATGAGGGGGCAAATAAGTTCGGCTGCAACTGTAGCTGGCAGAAAACAGACTTGGTAGCCGTGGCTTCTACCTGCCTGCCGTGGGCACAGGACTCATGGAGCAGAGCGGGAGTCACCAATGGGAAGCATGTCAAGGACTCAGATACCTGGAGCTTCTAGATCTTTCCACCCTTCCCATCTACTTCCAGCTCACATTCTTAATAGGTTTAACAAGCCTCATGAGTTGCTTCTTAATCTGTATCCTTCGTTTCATCTGTCTCCTTATTTGTGTGGATTTCTTGCTTTCTGTCTGGCAGAACTGAATATTCTTTAAAAATAAAAATTAAGCAGTTGAGGAGAGTAGAGTTCAGTGGTAGAGTGCGGGCTTAATATGCATGACGTCCTGGGTTCAATCCCCAGTACCTCCATTAAAAAAACCCAAAAAAACAGCCAACATATAGAGGATCCTAGGGTATCGGGGATAATTTGCTAACTGTGGAAAGTGTTTAGTGCAAAGCCTGGCACGTGTTCAGTATGTGGTTATTATTATTGTTGTTGTCATAATTATCATCATAATTCATGGAAAATGGAGGGACAGGGAGAAAAGCCAGGAAGGGACCAGGTGGAGAGAGATACCACTCTAAGGGCAGATATTGGTGAGGGGAGGTTTGGGGACCTGGAGGGAGAGCGAACATATGGCTTGGAGGAGGGGAGAGAGAGGGGACCCCAGGGACTAAGGGGTGCTCTGCCCAGCACCAGGTCCCTGATGTAATGAGGGGAGGGGCTGGGCCTGCCTCCCAGAAGGGCATACATTTGCATAAGATCCCTCATCTGCATGGCATCCCAGGCAATTTGCATACAGATGGTAGCCTGCACCCTCCTCAGTCTGACCCCTCCTTTCACCTTGGCCAAGGGTCTAAGGGAAGGGGAGAGGGGGAGGAGGGAATCATAGGATCTGTGGTTCCAGGAAGTAAAGGCACGTTTAGGGTAGGCTCCCTTTGCTCCTCAACCTTCTGTGGCTCCCTATTACTCTCAGGAACATGAACCACCTTTCACCTGGCATTCAGAGCCTGCTAAGATGTTGCCCCTCACACACACCCACTGCTCCCTCTCTCACATGTTCCCCTATCTTTTACCTTTGTGACTTTACTATTTCCCCTTCCTGGAATGTCCTTTCTCATTTCCCCGACTGTAACAAAGCTTGTCTGTCCTTCACAGTCCTGGACATCTTGAAGAACTCATAAGTTTTCAGTCCCTGTTCCCTGTCCTTGGAACTTTACTGGAATTTGTGACTCCTCTGAATCAGAGATTTTATTAGTAAAGGTATGTTTCACTGCAAATGACAAAAAAGTTGTATAAGTGAAAAGGGAAAATTATTCACTCATATAATCAGGTAGCTCAAAGGCTGATTAATCTTCAGGTATAGCTGGATCCAGGGACTCAAATAGTCTCATCAGAAAACTGTCAGTTTCCACTTCTCAGCTTCGCTGTCCTCCATGCACAGGCAGGTTTTTTTTGTCTCCAGTGGCACCCATAATGCCAGATTTCTATCCTAACAGTTTAGCAACTGCCATCAAAAGAGGGTGCCCCTTTCCTATTCAACAAGAAGTCTCAGGGCTAATTCTCATTGGTCAAAAATGGGTCCCACTCCCATCCCTGAACCAGTCCTATGGCCAGGAGATCAAATGCTCTGATTGGCCAGGACTGGGCCAGGCTTATTCTGAACCATAAGGGCTTAGCGTGGAAGAGGTTACTGGGCAGGTGAAATACTTGTCATCAAGTCCACAGCTCCATCAGAAAGCCTTTGGCCTTGTGCCCCAACCTCCTGGTGGTTATGGTTCTTCAGTGAAGTGTCACCTCTAAGACTCCTTGACACTGGAAGTCAACTCAGCAGGAATGAGACTCACCCAGACTTTTGTCAACAAATGCAGCAGTGCTCAGCCTTATCCACATCCCCTTATGCACAGTGACTGGGGGCATGAAACTCCAGCCTGCTGCCTTCTGGGGCTTCCCTCCTGGGCTCACCCCTGCACACAAAAAACAGTCAGGAGACAGCTGAACCCACTCATTGACAGACCAGGAAAAGAGTGGGTGCTGGGGGAGGTGCTTCCTGGAAGAATTCTCCCTGGGGGCTGGTTATTTTGTTCAAGGGAGAAACGGGAGGGGAGGGGAGCTCAATTTTACAAAGCAAGTTAGTAGCAAAACTAGCACTAACCCCAGAGATCTTGGCCTCCAGTCTGGCCCCAGACTGAGGAGAGAAAGACAGAGTTCTAGAGAGAATTTATTATGCACTTACAGGAGTCCTCCCTTTTCTGTGGGGTATATGTTCCAAGACCCCCAGTGGATACCTGGAACCCTGGATAGTACTGAACCCTACATATACAATGTTTTTTCCTATGCATTCATACTTACGACAAACTTTCACTTATAAATGAAGCATAGTAAGAGAATATCTCAATTGCCAGCATCACTACTCTTGTGCTTTGGGGCCATTATTAAGTAAAATAAGGGTTAGTTGAACATAAGCACTGTGATAACCTCCACAGTTGATCTGATAACGGAGGCTGCTACTAAGTGACTAACGGGCAGGTAGTGTATAAGCAAGGATACACTGGACTAGGGGATGATTTACGTCTCAGGCTCCAGATTTCATCAAGCTACTCAGAACAATTTAAAATCCATAAATTTTTATTTCTGGAATTTTCCACTTAATATTTTTGGACTGCGGTTGACCACGGGGTAACTGAAACCACAGATAAGAGGAGGGGGAGATTTACTATATTTGTCCAGCTGGCCTCAAACCAGGCCAGTGCCTAGCCTAAGATACACATGGGGAGATCCCAGCCTGCTTCTTCCTTGCTGGGTAGCGTGGGGCAAATAAATAACCACTGTGTTCTGTGTACTTTACAGTGAAATGGGGATCACGATAGCCTCCCCTTCACGGGATTCTCCTGCAGAATTAACTGACAAGTTGTAAACTGTGACATTTGGGTCAAGTCACTTTATCTCTCTGTGCCTCAGTCTCCTTATCACATAGGTGCTGCGGGGATTACTCGAGATAGGGCACCTGGATCAGTTCCTGGCACATAGTAAGTACTAAACACATTTATTAATAGTATTATTACCAAGACGTGAATGCCAGTAATAAGAGTAATGCCAATAAGAGTCTCCACTACTTAAGATCTTGCCCTTCTGGGAAGGAAAGCTCAGGTGTGTGGCAGGTGGAAAGGGAAGGCAAGTCTCGGGCGTCCTCTTGGTAGGGGAAGAAGCGCACAAGCAGCTGCCCCCAGCTGATTAGCTCGCGTTCAGAGGAACTGGAACGGAGGGATTTCAGACGTTCGAGCATCCCCTCCCTCGGCCTCCTGCTTCCCGCCCTCACCCTGCACGCTGGGCGGCCTCACCAGCTCCCCCACGGCAGCCCAAGGAATGTGAAGAGGTAGGTGGGGGTAGGGAGGAGCGGGAGCCGCCCGGGAGGGACAAAGGGGCCGAGTCAGAGCGAGAGACACAAAGACGCGAGGAGGCTGGGAAGATAGAACTGGGACAAGGACACGGGGAGGGACCAGCCGAGTCTGGAGGCCGGACCCTAGCCCAGCCCCGCAGGGCCAGCGGAGCGCGGGGTCCGGTCTGTGCTGCCCCCTGGCGGGCGGCCGCGGTAAAGAGACGATGCGGACCAGATGCAGGAGAGGACTGGGGGATGCAAGGAGGGTGAGAGGTCAAGAGAGACGCAGAGAGAAACAAGAGACACTGAAAGAGACACAGAAACAAACAGAGAGACAGGCACAGACACACAAAGAGAGAGGCTCACAGATAGAAACACACAGAGACATACAGAGGCAGAGAGAGACGCAGAGACAGAGACAAAGAATGGAGACAAATGACACAGAAACAGCAATAGAAAGACACCAGAGAGATCAGAAACAAAGCGACGCCGAAATGCGGAGGCTGAAAGACCCAGAGTTAGAGAAACACAGAGACAGAGGAGAAGCAAAGATAATGAGACACAAAGACAGAGAAACTAAAAGGGACAGATATATCTGAAAAGAAACGAAGCGGCAACTCCCAGTGTCCCGAGGCAGAAATTAGAAAGAAACCAGGGTACGCTGAAATCTTGCACAGACCGGAGAGACAAAGCGGGCGCGGGGCGAGAACTGGGGAAGTTGCTAGGCAGGGAAGGGGATGCGAGGAGGGTGTCTCAGCATGGGGGCGGGGCTCCAGAGGGGAGGGCCTATGAGAACCCACGTGCCTCACGCAGGTGCGACGAGGCGGCTTCGACTATCGTAGAGCCGGGCAGAGGCCGGGCAGAGGCCGGGCAGAGGCCAGGCCGTACCGGGCTCCTGGGAGGGGAGGGGCAGACTACGGGGAGAGCGGGTGGGCGGGGCTATCTCGAACGGCGGGGGTGGAAACGGCCGGAAGTCGTGAATAAGGCTCAATAAGAGCACCTCATTAGACGGGGGCGAGGCGCGAAGGCAACCGCGAGTGTAAGAGGGCGTGGCTATAACACAAAGGGGCGGGGTTTGAACACCAGGAGAGGGCAAAGATAGAATTCTGGGGGATGGGGGCGGCGATCAAAGAATCCTGGGAGTGGCGAACATAGGATCCTGGCAGCAGGTGTAGAATCCTGGGAAAGGCAGGGAGAGGAATGCGGGGGGGGGGGTGCGGGGCGGGGCTGGCGGAGAATCCAGGGGCGTGGAATCCCCGGAGAGGGCGGAGTCAGAACGGCATGAGGGGGCGTGGCCGGATCGGCTCCGCTCTTGGGGGGAGGAAAGGGGTGGGTCCTGTGACGTCAGTGAGTCCGAAGCCAGGAAGAAGCTAGGGGCCGGGGGCGCCGAACTGGGAGAGTCGGGCCGCGAGAGCTGAGCCGGGAGAGCAGAGCGCGGCCGGAATTACCCAGGAACCTGCTTGTCCGCCCAGCCGATCGGCGCACGCAAAGTGGCCCGCAGGCCCTTTCCCGGGCCCAGTCCCTCCCCGGGCCCCCCATGGCCCGGGCCACAGCCCTCCCGCCGTCGAGATTGTCGCCGCCGACTCTACCGCTACTGCCATTGCTGCTGCTATTGCTCCGGGAAACTGGTGAGAGACCTCAGGCACCTCCCCGCCGTGCGCGGACCCAACCCCCTCCCCACCTCAGCAGGAGGGTCGCGATGATGAAGCGAGACCACCCCCTCATCTTTCCTTCTCCCAGAGTTGGGAGTCTGAGGCCCGGGGAGCATTGAGGGCAGGGGGCCAGATGCCGAGGTCTTCAAGAAGAGCGGGGAGCTCGGACTTTGGTTCCCTTGGAGGGCCCAAGAATGACAATTCGGGCGACGGGGAAGGGCCTGAGGGTTCCAACCCTGTACTGAAGGCTATGACTCCTGAGCCTCAGAAAAAATAGGGGCTGGGGGCTCTATCTCTTAGGTCCCAGGGAGAATGAAGGCTAGGGGCTATGTCTACCGGGGTCCTGGTAGAATTGGGGGCAGAAAACGCTCTAATTTGTGGGTTCCAGACCGTGAGCAGGCGGCTCTGTCTCCTGGGTCCCAGGTAGAACTAGAGGGAGGGGAGGGCAAGAGGCCCTGTCTCCTGGGCTCCAGATTTAATTGTGGGCATTGGAATGTCTCCTGAGATTCAGGTATAAATGTGGGCAGAAACTCTGTCTCTTGGGTTCTAGATATAATGGAAGGCCGGAGGCTCTGGACGCTGGAGGCTCGGTCGGCTGTGTCCCACGTAGATTAAGAAAGCCAAGTCCCGCCGGCTGGGACCCTTCGCGTTCCCTGAGAGCCGTCAGCGGGGACGTCCCTGGGGAAGTTTTCCCGGTTTCACTTTTCGTCGGGCCGAGCCAGGGCAGGGCAGGGCAGGTCGGGCGCTCTCCTGGCTCCCGGTTCCGGACTCCCGGTTTCGGGACCTTATCTTTCCTCTAGTAGCGCCTTTGTCCTCGGAGCCGCTGCGGGAGATGGACGCGGGGAGACGCCGCCCTAATCCCTCTGCTCTGCCCACTACCCACTCCTGTTCCCCCCACCTCCCATAGGGGAGGGGCGCAGCCCCAGGAGAGGGAGGTGCTGGGAGGAAACAGGTGAAGGAGGCTCTGGTCCCGCCCCTTGCAGGTGACCCGGCTGTTTATTCCCAGCTGGAAAGTCAAGGTATTGGAGTTTCCCAAGGTTTGCTAGAAAGTGAAGGGAGCTGGGGGGAGCCCTGGTCACCCTGTCTTTTCTCCCAGCGTGTCTCTGAATTGTCTCCCAGCTTTGACCCAGGGCTGGGTACTGACTCTTGCCTCACCTGCCTCTCCCTCTGTCAGAGATAGGGAGATAAAGTCAGAACCTGCCACCTCTGGGAGAGGGCTCAGAATCCACCCTACCTTGTGTCAAATGATGACTTGGTGCATGATCTTATGGTGGACTCTGGGAGACAGGCTTAGTTCCTGTTGCCATTTTGCAAACGAGGAAACAGAAGCTTAGAAAGGGCAAGCCACTTTTCCAGGGTCCACAGCCAGTCCCTGGGGAAGCCAGACTGCAGATTTCAGAGCTTTTCTTGGCTCTGCCCCACCAGGTGAGCTCCAGAAAGTGCCTTTGAGCCTCCATTTCCTCCTTTGTAAAACTGAGTTAACAGTTCTTTCCCTGCAGGGCCATTGGGAGGATTTAGAGGTCCCATAGATCCCAGGGTAAAGCTCTTCGCATGTAGGGATGAGGTCTTCCCCTTTCCTGATCCTCCATCCTTTTGCCTTTGCTCTCTGCTGTCTCTCCTCTCTGCCTCTCTCCCTCCCTCCCCCGCTCCCTTTCTCTTTCTAGGTCTCTCCCTCCCCTCCTTCCCTCACTTTCTCTCCCCCTCTTCCTCTCTCCATGCTCACCCTCTCCCTCTCTGCTTCTCTGGCTAGCTAATCTCTCTCCGAGCTCTTTCTCTCTTCCTTTCTTGCCATCTCTCCCTCCTTTCCATCTATCTCTGTTTCCCTATCCCTAGCTCCTCTGCCTTCCCCCCCCCTCCGTCTCCACGGAATGTGGGTGCACCACCTGGGTTTCCTGCTGGGCCAGCTCCCCTCCCCAGTCCTCCCCAGCTTTCACTGCTCATCCATGTCAGCCAGGCAGCCCCACAGTAGCGGAGGGGGATGGGAGGAGAGGGGACTGCTGGCCTGCTGTCTCTTCTCATTAGGGAAGCAGGACTGGACACAGGAGAGGTGGGGGTGGGTCTGCTCACATCCTGGGGGGAGGGAAGGGGGGATGCAATGGAGAGGCCAGAGATACAGGGATGGGGACAGAAGCGAATAGAGGGAGGACATCAGAAACAAATTTAGGGATGAGGTCAGAGACACACACAGAGATGGAATCCAGAGATGGGAGGAATGAAATACAGCCTGGAGTTATAGGGGTGGGGCAGAGAGACACTGGGATGGGACAGAGAAAGGCAGGGGGGTGGGAGCTGGACAGACATCTGGATAAAGGCAGAAACAGGGTAAAGAGACAGACTTAGAGGTTTGGTGACAGGCAGGGAGGCCAAAAGACCCCAGCCATCAATGACGGTGATGCCATGACCCAGAGATATCAGGGCACAGGCAAGCCTCAAGGCCAGCAGTGTGTGGGGGCCATGGGGAGTGCTGAACGTAGGAGGGACAGGGAGTTGGACATGCTGGCCAGCTCCTCTGCCCCTGCCTGGGACGCTGTTACATTTTTAATGCCCCAGCACTGCTGAGAAACGGAGCAGGAGGGGGAGGAGAAGAGGGGACCCAGGGAGATGGCCCAGCACAGAGAAAGTGTGTCAGAATTGTGGAGAGACAGGCAGGGATGAGGAGACCCAGGGGGCAGAGAGAGTCCAGGGTCAGAGACATGGAGAAACAGAGACTGTGAGAGTTGCAGACCAGAAACCTTAAGAGATTAGAGACTCCAGGAATTGATGCAAGGAACCAGATTCCAGAGACTGGGAAACCCAGACCTGGAAAGACCCAGACCTTAGATGGCAGAGGTACGGAAGAAGGAGAATATGAGAACAGCTAGGATCTTTGGGGGCTGGTGAAAATGATTTGAAATTGATTGTGGTGATGGATGCACAAATCTATGAATTTACTAAAAACCATTGAACTGGACACTTCAGGCGAATTGTATAGGAATTATATCTCAGTAAAGCTGTTAGAGAGATAGACAGAGAGACACAGAAAGCAGAGACGGGGGACTCTTGGGAGACACAGGTAAGAAGAACAGAGACTCCGAGAGAGACAGAGGCAGAGACCAGAGACCCTAGGAGTTGGGGACACAGAGGGACAGACTTGGGACCCTAACAACCAGAACAGAGGGAGACACAGGAGATCAAAGAGACAGGACCAGCAGGAGGAGGAGGAGGAGTCTCAGAGACAGAAGTGTTCAGATATAAACTCTGGACTGGCTAGAATGGTAGAGTGGGATTCTGTCTGAGGGGCTCAGCCAGGAAGAACAGTCCTAGAGATTGACCCCCAGAAGTATAACACCCCACAGAGGAGGCCTTCCCGGATGGTGGAGCCCCTGCAGAAAGGCAGGGAAAGCTCAGACCAAGGTAGGGGGATCCCCTGAGCTGAGGGATGACCTCCATCAGAGAGGCGTGCTGCAGGAGGCAGGTGCAGAGATGCAGGCAGACAGCCCCATATCCTGACACTGCTGCTGCTCACCCCCCAAAACAGGCTCCCAGATGTCTGCTGGGTGGGGGTAGGCACTGTGATTAATGCCATTAATTAATTAACAAGGTAGCTGAGGCCAGCATTCCAAGCACATTGGCCTTCAAGGGCCTGCTGGAGTCCGCCACACCCTGCGGTGAGAGGGTGAGTCACGATGTATTACAAGTTGGGAGGTGGGTGAACCAAGCCACCATGAGGAGCCAGCCAGGCGAGGAGCCAGCCAGGCAAGGACCCAGGAGTCGGCACCCCCAGCCCCTTCCTCTCAGCCTTGATTTCCCCTGTCCAGATCTCAGGACCTCAGGCTCTGTCTCTGTACCACCCACCAAAGTTTTCCCCTGGGCTCACACAGTACCCTGGGTAGCCCCCACTCTGCCCCCACAGGAAGTCTACATCCCAGGCCACAGGGAGCGGAAGCATGTTTGGGGACCTAGCTGACACCTCGTGAAGATGTCACCAGCTTGGCTTGCCAAGGGAAGCTGAGGGAGGCCAGTGTTCCCACGACCGTCCTCTCCCCTGCTGTGGTGCTGGCCCTATCCTGGCCAAGGTCAGGGCACAAGTCCCCGCCCAGAAGCCTGCCGGACACTAGGGCCTGAACTCCAGGCCAGCCATCCCCCTGGTGTCACTTCCCCTGCCTCTGCCTGAAACGCATCTGGGCATCAGCCCACACCCTGTCCCCACAACACCCCTCTACCCAGCCTGTTGGCCTCTGTGTCCCAACCATTCCAACTTCTGAATGTCTGGTTCATCCTCCATCCCAACAGCCCTGACCTGCAAAGCCCTGCCCCATGCCATTCTGAGGGCTCTTTCTAAAGCACAAACCTAACCCTGTTCCTCTCTCTGCTTATAACTCTCCATGGCTCCCCAGTGCCCCCAAGAAAAAGCTCAAACTCTAACTCGGCCTCAACCTTTGTGACCTAGTGCACTGTGAATTCCCCATCCTTACCTCATTCATTCATTCAACACATTTATGGAGCACCTACAGTGTGCCAGGCACAGTTCTAGGCTCTAGGGATACAGCAGTGAACAAGACAGAAAGCTCCCTGCCCACTGCACTGATGTTCTAGCGGGAGAGATACATCAGGTGCTGTGAAGAAAATGAAACAGGGTCAAGGGAGTTTCTGCTCTCATCCTTAGGCAGGTAAGGGACTTTAGCTGAGCAAAAACCCAAAGGGAGGGAGCTGTGGGGACCTGCTGGGGAAGAGAGTTCCAGGATGGGAGGACAAGTGCAAATGCCCTGAGGTAGGACTTGCCTGGCATGTCTGAGGAACAGTGAGGAGGGCACTGTGGCTGGAGCAGGGTCTGCCAAGGGGAGAGGGTGAGAGATGAGGTGAGAAAAAGGACAGGCATAGGATCACACAAGGGTTTGTGGACCACTGTAAAGACTTGAGCTTTTTGTTTCGGTGAGGAGTGAACCACCGGAGGGCTCTAAGCAGAGAGACAAGGGACCTGATTCGTAGTTTCCCTGTGGCGTGTGGGAACAGACTGGGAGGTACAGGGAGACAAGGGCAATGCTCCATGGGGGGAATGACCCAGGGGAGAGATGCTACTGCGTTAGACCAGGACACAGGCCATGCAGGAGTCAGACCTGGTCTGCTTGCCGATACATTTTGAAGATGGTGCTGATAGGATTTCCTGATGGCTTGCGTGTGGGTGAGAGGAAAGGGAGTCAGGGATGACTCCAGAGTTTCTATCTTGAACTTTTCACTGAGGTGGAAATGCCTAAAAATGGGCCACTAACGCCCCCACCCCCGCCCAGGGGCTGGACCATTAAATTCATTCATTCAGAATTAGAAACTCCTAGAGCTGTGGAATTTTAGAACTCGTTCATTCAGCAAATACTGAGCATCTCCTAGGAGCCAGTCTCTGTTGCAGATACTGAGGGGACAGCTGTGAGCAAGACAAGGCAAAGAATTCCTGCCCTCAGGGAGCTCACAAGGGCCGTGAAAATCTGCTGTGTGAGATGGGGCCAGCTAGTCGGTGAGGGGAGAGGTGGGGCAGAGTTTTGTGATGGAAGAACTTCCAGAGGAGCTTGCCCCACAAGAAGCTAGAAGTGGATTTTTTTTACTTCTCTGGAGCTGCCAGGGCTGAGACGCCACTCTAAATCCAGGTGGGCAGCCTCCTTCAGAAGAGAGGCATCTTGCAATCACAAGGACTTCCTTAGGGCAGGAAAGTGGAGTCCCAGAAGGGACCCAGTGACCCAGAGAGAAGTGTGGGGCTCTGTGGGCCCAGAGCTTGGCTTCCCTTGAAAAGGAAAGGAAAGGTCTCCCCCTCCAGGAAGCCCTCTTGCCCTTCCCCTCAGATGGGTCAGGCCCCTGCTCTAGTTACTTCCCCCACCCCTAGCCCCACCCCTTCAGTCTTCCTGGCACTTTTTGGTGATGACTATCTATGTAATAGCTTTCTCCCCTAGAACGTCAATTCCTGGAGGACAAGCCCCTGATTTGCCCTGACTCATCTGTGACACCAGCATCCAGAACAGAGCTTGATAGTCATTCAACAGTTTTTTTAACAGTGTTTCTTGAGCACCTACTATGTGCCAGGCCCTGGTGTAGGCTCTGAGGATACAACAGGAAACTAGACAAGTCCCAGTCCTCAGGGGCTGACCCTCCACCCCCCAGGGCCTGTGTTGAGTCGCTGTCTATTTGCATGGATTTGCATAGGCTGGGAAAGATTGGCTGGTGGACACATCTCGCAGGCTCCTCCCTCTGCCCCACCTAAATCCCTTGAAGTTCTAAAGCCTCCTGGAGGAGTCCATCTCCTTCCCCACCCCCAGGCTCAATCTTAAACTCTGGGTCTTTTTATCAAGTTGCCTTTTCAGGCCTGTCTGATAATCCATTTCTGCCCAGCTCCTCCCCACAACCTAGATCTCCTTGGCTTTAGCCAAGTTCTTCTCCAGTTGAAGAACCCTCAATGGCTCCCACTTGCCTCAAGAACAAAACTCAAGTCCTTGACCCACCCCCCAGCCCCCTGCCCCCCCATCCCCACCCCCCCCGCTCTCTGCAGTTTACACTGGCCCGGATGTTTTCACCCTCCCCCGACTGCATGCCATTCCTTCCTCATCCAGCTAGAAAGGAGTAGAGCCTTTGGGGACCCTTGCCCCAGACTCAGTGCCTTTGGGGGCCCTGCGGTTAGGGGTCCTGGCACCTGAAGGAGTGCCTTGAGGGAAGGGGGCAGCCCTTCCTCAGCTCCACTCACCTCTGGCCCCCAGAGCCCATCCTGACTTTTGTCTGGATTTTGACCTTCAATCTCCAGGCTCTTCGGGACTGCTAGTTCACATCTGAAACAGTGCTATGTGGGCCAAAAGTAAACATGACCGAGAGCACGGAGAGCCGGATTTGGCCTGCAGCAGGCAGATGACTGCCTCGGCGTGGCTCCCCCGTCCAGCCCTGTGAAGCGTTACAGGAGAACATCATTTAGGGGACTTGTAGCCAGGGACCCTGGAAGGCTGCTTAAGCATCCCCATTTTACAGAAGGAGGAATTGAGTCTCAAAACAGGGTCACCCACCTGGAAAGGGACAGAGCCAGCCAGAAGCCCCCAGCATCTGCTCCAGGGTCCCTCACATGACACTCTGCAGTGCAGTCCTCTGCCAGGGGAGGAAACCCATCTCCCAGGGGGCCACCCTTGGGTTCAAGTTGCAGGACGTGTGGGGATTCCATGAGATGATGTCAGTGTCACATGAAGACCTTCACTGATGGCATCTTCCCAGGCGCACCTGAGATGAGTCCTGCCAGAGGGGCTGCCTTCTGCCAGGGACCCTCTGTTCATGTTCCCCGGATTCCTGTGCGAGGCCAGGGTCTGCGCACGCTCCTCACCTGACATCTTGGGCCGCAGGTGCCCCTTGTGGCAGGACGTGGGCCTTGCCTCGAGGCTGGGCGTCAAGCGCTACTTGTGATTATACTTACCTGGCTGTGCTTGTTTACCAAGCACTCATCTGCTTCCTGTGGCCCCATGCTAAGTGCTCTACAAATATTCTGTCATCCTTACAACAGCCCCGAAGAAGTGGGTGCTATTATTACCCTCATTTGACAGCTGAGGCAACTGAGGCACAGAGAGGTTAAATGGCTTGCCTAACGTCACACAGCCAGGAAGCGGCAGAGCCAGGATTCAAACCCAGGCAGTCTGTGCCCTCAGTCACCATGCTGTACTGCCTCACACCACAAAGAAACATTCATCTTTATTCCAGTGTTTCTTAAAAGTCAGAAAACAAAAGGTAAGCTAAGAAATGAAAAACACACATTCTGACAAAAACTGGTAACTCAAGTGTTCACAATAGCTTTATTCGTAGATGCCGAAAGGTAGAAGTGTCCATCATCTGATGACTGGATACACAAAAGTGGTCTCTCCATATGATGAAATACTACTCAGCAGTAAAAAGGAACAAAGCACTGATCTATGTTATAACTTGGATGCACCTTGAAAACATTATGCCGAGTGAAAGAAGCTGGACACAAAAGACCATACATTGTAGGATTCTATTTATGTGAAGTATGCAGAAGAGGCAAATCTGGGCGGAGAGTATAGGTCAGTGGTAGAGCACGGGCTTAGCATGCATGACATCCTAGATTCAATCCCTAGTACCTCCATTAAAAATAATAATAGTAATATAAATAAATAAATAAATAAATAAACAAACCTAATTACCTTACCCCTTCGCCTCCGAAAAGAGAAGAGGCAAATCTATGGAGACAGAAAATAGTTTAGTGATTCCTAGGGGCTGGGAGGAGGGGGAATGGGAGTGACTGTTTAATGGGTACAGGGATTTCTTTGGGGGATTATAAAAATGTCCTAAACTTGATTATAGTGATGGGTGCACCATTCTCATGAATATACAAAAAGCCATTTAATTATACACTTTTATTTATTTATTTGAGGGAATCCTTTTTTTTTCTTTTTTTTTTTTTTTTTTGAATTTTCCTTTTGTCGTTTAATGGAGGTACTGGGGATTGTACCCAGGACCTCATGCAGGCTAAGCATATGCTCCACCACTGAGCGATGCCCACCCCTGAATTGTACACTTTTAATGGGTGAGTGGGAATTACATCTTAAGAAAACTGTTTTAAAAAAATAGGCTCAGAGGGCTGTAGTTCTATTTCTAGAAAGATGAGAGAAAGTAGTATTACCACGCGGGAAAAAAATGAAAACTAGCCTCATTTAAATGTTTTAAAATTGATTTTGTGATAGATTTGGGGTTTATTTTTGGAGGATTCTTTTTTCCTCCAAACATTTTAGAATGAAACATCTCAGCCATACACGTGTAAGTTGGAAGAATGTCCCAGCAGCCTCCCTCATCCTCTGTCCCTAGACTTCACAGCAGGTCCTGTTTTGCTACGTTTGTTTCATCAGTTTCTCTATCTTTTTTTTTGTTTTTTTGGATGAACCATTTGAGAATACGTTGCAGACATGGCATTTCCACCCTTTACCTTCTCAGAAAAAGGAATACTGCAAATCCACAATTTAATCTTCACACCTAAGGTTACGTGAAGGTTATAGTCATCCCATAATAATATGAAATCTATCCCGGACCACAAATGTCCCTAGTTTTCCCCCAAACCATTTTATCTGGCTGGCCTTTTGGGATTGGGACCTCATGAAGGTTCCTGCGTCGCATTTGGAGGCTGCATTTCCCGGTGGGGCTCCCTCACGGATGTCCCTGCCTGGCCCGGAGGTATCTGGGTCCTTCCCCCTCCCAACCTCTCTCCTCTCCCCCCCCCCCCCCCAGGAGCCCAGGATGTGCGAGTTCGCGTGGCAGCCGAGGTGCGGGGCCGCCTGGGGGACACCGTAGAGCTACCGTGCCACCTGCTGCCCCCAGCGCCTGAAGTCCGAGTGTCCCAGGTGACGTGGCTGCGCCCGGATGCGCCCGAGGGCAGCCAGAGCGTGGCCGCCTTCCACCCTACGTATGGTCCCAGCTTCCCCAGCCCGCAGCCGGGCAAGGAGCGGCTGTCCTTCGTCAGTGCCGGGCAGAGCACCGGGGCCGGGCAGGGCACGGAGATGGAGCTGCGCGACGCCACGCTGGCCCTCCGGGGGCTGACAGTGGAGGACGAGGGCAACTACACCTGCGAGTTTGCCACCTACCCCCGGGGTACCAGTGGGGGGGTGACCTGGCTCAGAGTCATAGGTGAGCAGGGTGCGGGGCGGGGGCGCAGCAAAGTGGGAGGGGCGTGACGCGGGGCGCCCCCGCTCCGGTCTGTCTCTCTGCCTTAGCTGTGATCTTAACTTTATCTGTGGTCTCCAGTCAACTGGCATATATTCATTAAGCACCTGCTGTTTGCTCCACACTGTCCTGCAAGTTGGAGATATAGCAGGCAGCAAGGCATTCAACAAATATGTATTGAGGACCTACTCGATGCCAGGCACTATTCTAGGGGTAAAGCAGCGAGGAAGACAGAACTCCCTGTCCTCCTGCAGCTTATGCTCTGATTAAGGGGTGCTAGAGAATGAATAACAACTAAGAAAAATAAGGGGGGTGGGTATGGTTCACTAGTAGAGTGCATGCTTAGCAGACAGGAGGTCCTGGGTTCAATCCCCAGTACCTCCATTAAAAATAATAATTAAAAAAAAATAAGTGTGACTCAGGTGGTTATAGGGGCTTCGGAAGTTGGAGGGGAGCAGGTTACAGTTTTAGCGAGGGTGGTCTGGTGATATTTGAACCAAAACTCGGAGGTAAGGGAGCCTTGCAGGCTATCTAACAGAAGAGAGTTCCAGCCAGAGGGAATGGCAAGTGCAAAAGCCCTGAGGCAGGGCATACCTGGAATGTCTGAGGAAGAGCAAGGAAATCAGTGTGGCCGGAGACACGTGAGTGGGGGTAAAGTCAGGGAAAGTAAGAGGAGACAAGGCCAATGAGTGATGGGGGAGCATAGATCACAGACAGCCTCATGGACCATGTGAAGATTTTGGCTTTTGCCCTGAGCGAAGAAGAGCTACGGGAAGTTCTGAGCAAGGGAAAGATGTGATCTGGCTTGGGTTTTCACAGGCTCCTTCTATCTGTGTCAAGGGTGAAGGTAGAGTCACAAAGGAGGTGACTGCGTAAGTCCAGGCAGGAGGTGATAGCAAAGACCAAGGCAGAGGCAGTGAGGTGGTGAGAAGAGGTCGGATTTTGGAAATATTTTAGAGGTGAAGCCAAAGAATAGTCAAATTGTCAGATGAAAGGAACACAAGGATGTTGTACCACTCAGACTAAGAGACCCAGTGGACTCATTCAGATAGAACGGTCAGCAAAAGCCTCTTAGTCGAGTCCCAGAGTGTAAGAAGGAGCCAACTCGGGGACACGTCCAGGAGCAGAGGAGTGAATGCACAAGCAGAGGGAACAGCCTATGCAAAGCTGGGACGTGAGAGCGAGCTTGGCATGTTCCCAGAACAGAAAGAAGGCTGGTGAGGTTGGTGGCAGGGGCTTGAGTGACCCTCAGTGAGGCAGAAAAACCAACAGGGCCAGACTGCTTGGGCCTCAGAGGTGGAGGCCCAATGGCTGGACTTCAACTGAAATACTATTCGGAGCCATCAGAGGGTTTCAAACCCTAAGAACACCCTTATCAGACTGTTGAAATTGTTTAAAAAAAAAAAAAAAAGACTGGCTGCTGTGCGGGGTGCCATGCGAGGGGTAGACAAAGGTAGACAGAAGCAGGGAGGCCAGGTGAGAGAAGGCATTGGCTGGAAGAGGGAAGAAGCAGGGAAGGAGGGAGGGAAGGGGAGTGAAGTGGAATGATCACACTTTCAGGAGATGGTAGGCACTTGTCCATGAATTAAGGGAGGAGGAGGATCAGGGAGGACTCCCAGCCTCCTGGCAGCAGCAGAAAGGTGACCCACACAACCATTTAGCAAAATGGGGAAGACTTAAGGAAGGAAGGAAGGCATCTTTTTGAAGATCACTATTTCTTGCCAAATCTTGGCATTCCCCTGGGATCCCGCCTTCCCCCTTGGCAACTCCACAGAAGCCACACCACTCTGGACACTTTCTTTCCCTCCAGAAAGTTTGAGAAGTGTCCCCTGTACTGTCCCTGGGTCCATACTTCCCTTGCCTGGGAGCCCTGAAACTAACTGTTTCGCATAAAGCACAGCTCTTCTCCCATCCACCCCTTGCCAAGGTCTCTCTTCTTCTGCAATCATTTGTTCTGTTCAAAGACATACATAGAGCACCTACCCTGCACCAGGCACCTACGAAAATACAGAACAGAACAGTGAAGCCTCTGCTTTCTTGGAGAGACAGCCATGAGGGAAGTTCCCTTGACGAAGTGAAGCTGGATCTGGAGAAGGAGGAACAAGACAAGGAGAAGGGAGGCCAGAGCACTCCGGCAGTGGGACAGTGCAAGTCGCTAAGACCCTGCAGTGGGCAGGAGCAGGGGTGGGGTGGGCGTGCTTGGAGCTGTCAGAGGACAGATAGGAGGGTGACCGGGAAGGATGTGGGGAGGTCCATCAGAGACTCTGGTGGTTGGGAGAGAAGGGGGAAAGGAGAGGAGGGCCATACTGAATTGAGAAACCCAGGAGGTACCTAGGTGGTGAGATCCAGAAGGTGACTAGAACTCAGGGAACTGTCTGAGCCCACAGCAGTAACTGTGGGTTGCCATTATTATTCCTCATGGGGGTTCACCCCGCCTAATTTTCTTCCATATTTTCCAGGATGATGGGTGGAAAGGGCAAAGAATGTACAGCTTTGGGAATCTCCATTGCCTTGATCCCACTTCTGGCACCACAATCTAGTGGTGATTACAGGAAAAGAAATAGGAGGCCTTTGCAGCTGGACCTTTGAACCAGATTATTCTACTTTAGCTTTTCTTTTTGTTTTTTATTTTATTTTTTATAATGGAAGGTCTGGGGATTAAACCCAGGACCCTGTGAATGCTAACCATGTGTTCTACCACTGAGCTATGTCCTCTACCCCAGCTTTTCTTTTTAAATATTGGCCTCTTCCAGACTTGTGGACAGTGTCTCTGCTTTTCTAGCAAAGCAGAACAGAAAATATAACATAATGGCTAACATTTAGATAGCACAGTGCGTGTCAGGCACTGTCCAAAGTGTCTGATGTATCAATTTATTCAATCGACACAACAATTCTATGTGGTGGGTACTTTTATTATCTCCACTTCACAAAAGAGGAAACTGGTACAGAGGTGGGAAATGACTTACCCAAAGCCATCCAGCTGCAAAGCAGCAAAGCTGGGATTTGAACCCAGGCAGTTGGGGCTTAACTGCTCAGCTCTACTGCAGAGGTGTTTGTTGAATTACTCTAGGTGAGCAGTGACTCACCCTCTATTCCTCTCCCCAGCCAAGCCCCAGAATGATGCCAAAGCACAGGAGGTCACACTGAGCCTGGAGCCTGTACCTGTGGCCCGCTGTGTCTCCTCGGGTGGCCGGCCACCCGCTCGAGTCTCCTGGCTGTCATCCTTGGATGGGGAGACCAAAGAGACCCAGACATCAGGGCCCCTGCCTGGCACAGTCACCGTCACCAGCCGCTTTATCTTGGTACCCTTGGGCCGAGCAGATGGGGTCGAGATAACTTGCAAAGTGGAACACGAGAGCTTTGAGGAGCCAGACCTGAAGCCTGTGATCCTCTCTGTGCGCTGTGAGTGCATTAGGATGTGACCACACCCCCAATACTGTCTACACTGGCTTCTCTAGGGCACTGTCTACACTATTGCTAAGTGTTGTCTACATTGGTCCTCTGGGTCAAATTCTGCACTGCTTTCCTGCCCATTGTCTATACCGGCTCCCCTGGACAACATCTACACACTGTCCCCTCATTGTCTACACCGGCTTCACTAGGCTCTCGCCTTGCTGCCACAATGGTAAATCAGAATGGGTTTGCAGGGGCTGGTTTTATACCTCTCATCCCAATTCTGCATCCAGAGAAGTCTTACTGATATTTTGAATCAACCACATCAACCACGGGGCGTGTTTATACCAAGGTAATTGGCAAACATTGCAAATCAAGGCTATTCTTTCCTTTTTTTTTCCTTTTCAGAGGACCAGTTTACCAACACACAACTGCCCCCAACAATATCTTTTCTGGCTCCCGTGAACCCCAGGTGACATTGCTCCCTTACTGTCTATATCGACTACACTGCCCACCGCAATATTGTCACCCACACCGTTTCCACCCCAACTCATACTATCTAAATTGGCTGCCTGGGCACTGTCTATACTGACTCTCCTAAGGTTTCTACACCAACTTCTGCCCCCCAGTATGATCACATTAGCCCCTCTGGACCTAGTCCATACTGACCCCTTCCAATAAGTTCCATGCTAGCTCTTCCCCAAACTGCCTACACCAGCACCCCCTAATATTAGAGAGGCTCCCCTGGCATTCTTCCCACAAACCCTGCCAAACAGTAACTTTAGCAGCTTTTCCAGCCACTGTCCAAACACACCCCATACCCCAACTCAGCATTTTCTATACTAGCTCCCCAGACAATGCCTTCAGTGAAGCTAATTCCCTTATCTACTCTGGGCATGTCAGGAATGACACACATTATCTATAGTGGCTCCCTGGGGCGCTGCCTGCACTGAACAACAACTTCCCCAAAATGACCCCAGAACAACATCTGGGCAGCCCAGATTGATGTGCCCCAGGCACTTTCCTTGGGTCCGCCTCCTGCCAACCCCACCCCTATTTCTTTGGGATTCCCATCGACCTGCTCACCTGTCACCCCCCTTGGGATTCTCTCTGTCTCTGAACCAGTCCCCGCATTTCTTCCAGACCCCCCCGAAGTCTCCATCTCCGGCTATGATGACAACTGGTACATCGGCCGCAGTGAGGCCACCCTGAACTGTGACGTCCGCAGCAAACCGGAGCCCACAGGCTACGACTGGAGCACGTGAGTCCTGTGTGGACCCAGACTCTTGGGTCTGAGGGAGGAGGGGCTGGGGACCTGGACTCCTGTGTCATGAAAGAGGAACATCAGAGGCCGGAAACTGTGAGTCCTCCAGAAGGAAGGAGCTGGCAGTTTGGGGTGTCAAGGAGTAAGTTTCAGGTCCGCAGAGCTTGGTTTCTGAGGGCATCAGGGACCAGACCTGTGCTCCCCTCTCACATGAGCCCCACACCCTCCAGGACTTCAGGCGTCTTCCCAGCCTCAGCAGTAGCCCAGGGCCCTAAGCTGATCGTCCACTCGGTGGACAGGCTGTTCAATACCACGTTCATCTGCACGGTCACCAACGCCGTGGGCACAGGCCATGCTGAGCAGGTGGTTCTCGTTCGAGGTAAGCAGGTCTTGGGGGTGGTGTGTGTGGGCCTGGGTCTGTTCCCCAAGTGTTCCTCCTTTCTGGGTTCTGGGGCTGCACTGTGGGAGACTGCACCGCCGACCTCGAGAGAATTCAGACCCGCCTCGCTGATGGGAGAGGAGGGCAAAGTGGCTTTCATTTCTTACCCCCAGGTGGGGTCTGGATTGGGGTGACAGGGTAGGTGTTGACAGAGGAAGTAGGAGGTGGAGGCCTGGGCTGGGGGCTTCCTAAAAGTCAAGGCCTGGGAAAGGTCTTCAGGAAGAGAGACCCAGGGACATTGGCCTGGCCTGTGGCCAGTGAGACACACCCAAAGATCACACAACTAACGTCACAGAGGCTCGTGAGGGGAGCTAGACAGAAACAAACACTCAGAAACAATGGGCTTCTTACCGCCAGTGCTGGTCAGGACCACCTGGAGACTAGTTTGAGCGTGTGTGTTGGGATGTTTGTGTTTCTGGAGGTGGGATTTCGGAAATGGTGGCTGATGTGTCCATGGGACAGAAGTTCTCAGAATCTCCCTGCTGTGAACTCAGAAACACAGATGGGATCCAAGACACGTAGCTGGAGAGGAAAAGCATGAAGCCAAACTAAGCCCAGGCTCAGGCTGATGGAAATGGGGCTGGAATCATCACTGTAGACCCAGAAGCTCGGAGGGACGCAGGGACTGTCACGGGGCCTCAGTGGGTGGGAGGAGAGCCCACCCTGAGAAACCCGACTGGGGCGGGGGGCAGGGATAGCTCAGTGGCAGAGGGTAAGCTCAGCAGGTTTCAATCCCCTGGTACCTCCATTTAAGACAAGGTAAATAAATAAGCCAAATGGTCTTCCTCCCAACCTTCCCCCTCAAAAAAATAGAAAAGAAACCCAATCAAAGGCAAACTCACAGGCATAGGTGTGAAGACAGACACACCCACATCTAGAGACAGAGGGAGGGAGACCACCTTACTGAGATGACCGTCACACACACACACACAGACACACACACACACCTCGAAAGACCCAAAGGAAAACGATTCCTTTTCAGGAATTGAGACTCTCGCCAGGGAGATACAACGTAGCTACCCAGAAACCCACAAACCACACACCCAGAGAGACTGTGGCACACCCTCAGCACATTTGACACTCGGGTGCGCAAACACGCACACCTGGAGGGAGACAGACAGACACGCCAGAAGCAAAAAGAACCGCGGAGCAGCTGTTCCACATGCCACAACGTCATCGCTCACGCACAGGTGCTGAGAAAGCGACTCAAAGACATTGTCAGGGGCCCACCGTCAGAAACTCCAAAAACCCCATTATAATGATACTCTTTCAACAAATCATCATCTGACAAATATGTGTTGAGGTTTCCTCTTTGCCAGGCATTCTCCTTGATGTTGGGGATATAATGCTGACGGAGTTGCCGTCCCCACCTCAAAGGCACATCCAGAGAAGGGTCACCCCATCGACCCAACAAGGTGCCCAACCGGAAATACACCCCTGGACCCCAAATATGCACCTAAGAAACTGGTCTTCCCGCCCACACTCGTTCAGTCGGCACCTCCATGGGGTGGAGCCTGCAGAGCACATGCACGGTCACACTTAAGGGCCATCAGAGGAATATACAACCACGGAAACACAGACACTCCCCCAAAAGACCCAGAAACCCCAGAGATGTCCACTGCTGGAAACCCCCAAAGAGAAAACACCAGCTTCAGAGTTTAGCCCTTCGGCAACATTCACCCAGTGAAACACACGTTCTCAAGAGTCCTGTCAGGAGTCTGGGGCGTGGGGGGCTGCACACACAGAATCACACCCCCAGAGAAAGACTCAGCGCACTGGAAAGACCCCCCCCGACTCCCCCAAAGGTAACTGCAGACCCGCATATGGTCAAAAATATCATCACAAAGACGCACACCTACAGATGAACACCAACAGACATGGGGACGCACTCTGAACACCCTAGAAATGCAGTCACAGGTGGTGGTGAATGGGTCAACAGAGGGCTTTGCCCAGAGAGGACACTCACTCCCAGCTCTTGGCTGAGTCCCCGCAGAGGGTCTTGGAGACACCTCATGTCCCCACGCGCGCGCAGACCCGCACATGCAGTCACTCGCGGTTTGGGGTTCATACCTGTGGACACAGTGCACATCCCAGGCTAAGTACACAGGGCGCACACCAGGCTGGACATTGATTCAGGGAGGCTTCGGAGAAGTTCTGCCCACAGACAGGAACACAGACATCCACCATCTCCAAAATACCACCTCCAGAAACGCAGACACACGTTCCAACATGCGCAAAGACTGGTCTCCAGACGTTCCTGACGAGCACTCACAGAAAGAAGCCCTTCACGCCTCCCGCCCCAGGGACAAGTATAGAAATATATTACCCCCCTAAAAGTTTCACAAAATAGTACATACCATTCATACCTTAGGTAAACTTTCTCTGTTCTTTGTTTTACTGCTGCTTGTGAGTCACCCAACTGATCGGACAGTCCCCTAGGTCGTGACCCCCTTTTTGAAAACCCCTGGAAACAGATACCCTAGGGAGCCCGGGTCCTAGCCCCTGCTGTGTGCAGAGGCGTGGGGAGGGGTGGGAGGGCACAAAGCAGATCCTCCCTGGCCTCTCCCAATCAGGCTCCGCGTGCAGGGGGGTGGGGCGGGGGTGTTATAAAAGATAAAAGGTGCAGGGTGCATCATCTGTCCCTGCCTTGGGGTCCAGACCTCCCCCCAATTCTCACTCCTCCCTCCTTAGTGTTCCCTGGCTTCTTTTTCCACCTCCCCCAACGTTCCCCAGAGCCCTCCACTCCCGCCAGCTCAGCCCCTGCAGGGAGAGGAAACCAGGACTGTGGGCGCTGGGAGCCTCATTTTCCACACTGGGGATGCATGCCCTCAGCCGGTCCCAAGGAAGAAATTATCAGGAAGCCCCTTACCCGCTTCAGATGCAAAGAGCTTTGGAAACAGCCTCAAGCTTACATCCAGCTCTGCCTCTCCTGACTAGATCGGGGCCCCAAGATTCCGTGACCCTGACCTCAGCTTCTGGGAGAGGGTTGCAAACTCAGATGCCTATGGGATGCCTATGGGGTCCTGGCGAATGATGAGGTGAGGGGCACGTAGGGAACTCTGTTCCCTTCTAAGTCACCAACCTCACTCAGCCACAGCCCATCACCAGGCGGAGGTGAGAGTTTAGTGTTGCCAGTTCTGATTTCTTCCCTCTAAAAGAAATCTGGAAATCACGGTGAAATGGCCTGGTGCTTTAAATGTTGGCTAGCATGTTTAATTTTTGAAAAACACTGCATGAGTGTAAGGAAACCCATCTGGGGGCCACCTGTTGGCCGCCCCTCCACGTACAAAGCACCCAGCCTGTAGCGAAGAGCGAATGGGTCCCCCTTCTCTCCTCCACCTCCTCCTCCATCCTGTTTTTTCTCTTTTACTTAAGTTTTCAAACTTTTCTATTTTTATGCAATTTTTAACGGTTACACTCCATTTACAGTTACTACAAAATATTGGCTCTGTTCCCCTACAATACATCCTCCCACCCCCTACCCCAACCTCCTCTGTTCTTCTGCCCAGAGTCACCCTCCCTAGTTCCCGTCACGCCCTGCTGTGCCCTGTGTCCCCCCCCCCACCAGATGTATCCTCTTGACCTTGTGTCTCCTTCTCTCTCTCTCCCTCTCACCCCCTTCTTCTCTCTCCTCAGACACCCCCCGGGCCTCGCCCCGAGACGTGGGTCCAGCGGTGTGGGGGGCTGTGGGGGGGACACTGCTGGTGCTGCTGCTTCTGGCTGGGGGGTCCTTAGCATTCATCCTGCTGAGGTTAAGGAGGAGGAGGAAGAGCCCTGGCGGAGGCGGCGACGACGGCAGAGGAGGATCCTACGATCCGAAAACTCAGGTGTTTGGGAATGGGGGCCCCGTCTTCTGGACACCAACGGCCCCTGGTCCCCTGAGGCCAGAGGGCAAGGACGAGGAGGACGAGGAGGACGAGGAGGAGAAGGCAGAGAAAGGCCTCATGTTGCCTCCACCCCCGGCACTGGAGGACGACATGGAGTCCCAGCTGGACGGCTCCCTCATCTCCCGGTGGGCAGTTTATGTGTGATCCCAAGACAGGCAGACAGAGACAGAGACACAGCCTGCCACCAAGGCCAAGGGTTCCAAGACTGGTTGAACTCGTTTGTCCGGACACTGGAATTCAAATGCTACCTCCCACTTACTTTCCTGGGGTTTGCAGGGAGGTGGACTATCACACACTGGACTTCTGTCTCCAGGGCTGCATGGGGATGGGGAGGCCCCCCCGGGGGGAGCTCGGTAATGGGGACCCACAGAGGGCCCCCCAGGGACTCGATTTGGGCTCCAGCCTGCCCCAGCCCCCATGACACTCAGGAGTTAATAAATGCCTTGGAGGAAAACATTGGGGGTGTCTTGTAATACATCAGACCCCCTCCTTGGGGGGTGGGACAGGGACTGCTAGGTCCCAGGAGGTGGGGAAAACTCAACTGGGCCCTGGAAAGTGGGAGCCTGGGGTGGGTGGGGCTCTGGTCACTTGGGTCCTTGAAGGACACATTGGATGCCCAAGACCCCTGAGGCCAGTGGGACTGGAAACTGGGCCTAGAGGCTGGGGTGCTTGGACTCGGGGGTTCCAGGATGGAAGCTGCCTTCCTGGGTGGAAAGGCCAGACTGGTGGGAGGCCTGAGATCTCCAGGAGAGCAAGGCTGGGATCCTGGACTCCTGGGCACTTGCAGGTGGGGAGGTGCTGTGATCTGATCCTCTGGGGGCAGCTCAGACCTGACCTCTACAAGGTTGCTGAGGGTATTGGAAGGGAGGGCTGCCCCCCTGCATTCTGAGGGCTCTGAGGGGCGGGGCAGGTGGGGATGCTGAGGAACTGGGAAAGTCCCACCTCTTGAGAACACCGCAGTGGCCTTTCCTACCTCCTTCCTGTTCCCTTGTCCCCAGGCTGGGCCCAAGGGGATTTTCAGTGATTCAGAGGGAGGGGCTATAGCTTTGTATCCTAGAAAATCTCTCAAACCAAACTGGGGGCTGCGGTGGGGGCGGGGGGGGGCGGGCAGCGTTAAATACCCATCACCTCTGCTCCCAGGGGTGTCCTGGGACTCAGTAAGGCCCAGAGCGTTGCTGAGCGCCCAGCAGGGGCTTGGTCAGCTTGTTCCTTCCACCAGCATTGACCCCCACCTACTCTGCCGGGGACACAGCGGTGACTCGGCCGAGCTCACCTGGCCCTCCCGGGCAACGAAGAGAATCGCAGCCATCTTAGGATGACCGCATGTGGATGGACCGAGCAGCAATTACTCTGACATCCCCACATCCCCCGCTCTGAAGCCCTCCGGAGGATGCCAGGCTGTGGAACAGGAAGTTCTGGAAATCACAAATCTGAGAGTCCAGGGATGCAGCCGGCATCCCCGGGGCAGCTTTCTGTCCTCGTCTGTGTAGTGGGGTTGATGGAATGGGGACGCCTTTGCGCACGTGTTATTTCCTCTGGTTGTTTATTGTCTGTCCCGCTCCATCCAGTGCCCCCACCACCACCATCGCCTCCTCCCAAATGGGAAGGTTGACAGGATGGCAGGGGGGGAAATTTGGTCTATCTGGCTCACAGTAGGTCCCTGAGTGCCCCTGCTGGGCCCTTCCCTACACCGCTAGCAAGCGCCAACTGCCCCTTGGAGCGCACAGTGTGGAAACTGGCAAGTAAACAGGTAACTGCTCCAATAAGACTCAGGAAGTAGGAAATGTTACAAAAGGAGAGGTCCACGGGGTCATGGGCTTCTCTCACCCCCTTTTCCTGTTAGGTTGGAGGAGCTATGGACTTCTGCCCAGGATGAATCCATTCTGTGTAATGAATTCAGGGTTCTGATCTCAATCTCAGAATCACCCACTCCCCTCCAATTTTCTGCCTTTTCGCTCCACCCCTTCCCCATAACCTCCGGTCCCTTAGCTCCCCACTCTCCCAGTCATCACTGCTCTGGCCACGTGGCCTCCTTGCTGTCCTTAAAAACAACCTGAGGCTTCCTCCGCAGGGCCTTTGCACTAGCTGTTTGCTCTGCCTGGAATGCTCTCATATTCTCATGGCTTGCCCTCTACAGTTCCTTCAGGTCTTTGCTCAAATGTCACCTCATAGTAAGGCTCTCTCTGACTACCCTTGAGGGCCCCTGCTCTGTCACTTATCACCTTCTATATATTGTTTTTTTTCTGGGGCAGGGGGTGGGTGGTAATTAGGTTCATTTATTTATTTATTTATTTTTTTAGTGGAGGTACTGGGGATTGAACCCAGGACCTCGTGTATGCTAAGCATGTGCTCTACCACTGAGCTACACCCTCCCCCCTCCACTATATATTGTTATCCTCTATCACTTACTGTCACCTGGATGATAGCTATTGTGTATACTACTCTACTGTTGGCCTCCCTGCCCAACAAAATATAAGTCCCATGAGACTGGGAATTTTGTATGCTTTGTTCACCACTCTCTCATGCAACAAATGCTCAGGAAGGGTTAGGTGAATAAAAAGAATGTTCCCTGCCCTTGGGAGAGGAGGTAGGCAGGTGGGTGGAGACTTGGGGGGGCTGGGAATAAAGAGTTATGGCTTCCTCCTGGAGACTCCCTTACACTGTCCCTCTTCTTGCAGAGACACCCAACACAGCAGGCGCAGGGGCCACAGGTGGCATCATTGGGGGGATCATCGCTGCCATCATTGCTACTGCTGTGGCCGCCACAGGCATCCTCATCTGCCGGCAGCAGAAGAAGGAGCAGAGGCTGCAGGGGGCAGAGGAGGAGGAGGAGTGAGTGAGGGGCCCTGAGAAGCAGATGGGGGAGGGGTCCCATAACTGAGGATCATAGGGTGGGGAATTAGGCTGGGAGAAAATAATCCATAATGGGCTGTATGAAACAGAGGGACCCAAAATAACTATGACTTGCATTGGCCGGAGAGGAGAGTTTATTTCTGCCTTCTAGAAATCATGGATATGACAGTTCTGCTCTGTGAGGTCATCAGAGCCCAGGCTCCTGCTAGCTTGTTGCTCCACCAAGTGTGGCCTTCATTCACATTCCAAGATGGCTCCCCTCTCTTTTATCGTTGTCCGCGTACGTAACAACGAGACACAGCCATCCTGGCCTCTATGACTCCACCCTTACCAATGGGAAAGGGAAAGGGAAGTAGAGGGTGGGCGGTAGCCCTGTAAGGAAACCCATCACTTCTCATTTCTCACCGGCCAGAATCTAGTTACGTGGATGCCCCAGCTGCAGAGGAAACTGAGAAATGTAGTCTTTATTCTGGGTGGCCATATGCCCAGCCAAAATCTCTATTACTGTGAGGAAAGAGGAGCCTGGATATTGAGGGAAACTAGCCCCATTTCTCTGTGTAGAACATCTGTTATGTGCCAGGCTTGGCGAGATGCATTTTACATGTGTGATCTCAGTGAAGCCTCATATCCATTCACTCATTCAACATGTATTCAGACATGTATCAACATGCCTACTTGGGATGAGGTCCTGAAAGTTAGGGACATAATGATGAGACAAACATTTAAAGTATGTTCACACACATAAAGGTGTCATGTCATGGAAACTTAAATTCTCAGAGGGAGCTAAGATACCCATTTTCTCAAAGAGCTAACAGGTTCAGAGAGCTGAAATCACTTGCTGAAATTCATCCAGCAAGAAAGTACTTGGCAGGCAAAATGGTTCTGAAATAATACTATCCAGTGTGTGTGAGGGGGAACACTTATTAAAAATGCATAATCCTGGGCTTACACCAAACCTACTGAATCAGAGCTTTTAAAAGAAGGGCTCAGCATCTGTGTTTATAACAAGCTCCCTAAGATGCACAGGAAAGTTTGTGAACCACTGTCTTAATCATCTTATCAGTGCAAACCAACAACTTGCTATTGATCTCTCCTCCTAAGCCCAGCCCGGTGCTGAGACCCAGTGGTGCCTGAGATGGCCCTGGCCCTGCCCTGCTGGGGTTCACACAGTCTGGAGGAGACTGACTTGTCCCCAGACAGTGACAGCATGGCCAGGGATGGGCTCAGGAAGCTGAGGGAGCTGTAGGAGGCCAGGAGGGGCAACTGCCTCAGCCTGGAAGATCAGGGAGGGCTTCCTGGACGTAGGGACATCTGAGCTGAGGATAGAAGACATATTAAGCATCATCATTTGTGTATCTATCTATATATATATATATAGATAGATACACACACACATACACACACAGAGAGAGGATGCTCTGGTCTGTGGGTATGTAGAATGAGTGAATTTAACCTGGTTTAGGGGACAGGAAAGCATTTCATTCATTTATCCATTCTCTCTTTTAACAAATATTCCCTGAATTCCTCATAGTGGATTCTGGGAACACCGTGTTGATAACACAGATCTCATTTTTCCCCCCTCACATGGCTCACAGTCATTGAATGATATCAGAAACAACATTTCAAATACAAACTCAGTTAGTGCCCCATGAGGGACGTATAGATGGATATTATCATGTAAGAGGAGTTCCTGATTCTCTTAGAGAGTCAGGAAGGCTTCCTGGAAGAAAAGCAAGCCATGGGATGTGCAGTAGTTAGCTGGGCAAGGGGAGGTGGGTGGTGGAAAGGGAGATCAGGCAGAAGGAGGAACATGGGTAGTGGCCCTGGGGTAGGTTGCTCAGGGCTTAGCCTCTACCTGACTTACCTTCTACCCCACAGCCTGGAGGGGCCTCCCTCATACAAGCCACCGACTCCAAAGGCAAAGCTGGAGGAGCCAGAGATGGTGAGCACTTCCCTGGAGCTCAGGCTGCCCCCACCCCCTCATTACCTTTCCCCACTGAGGCCAGACCTGGGAGGGGGGCTGATGGGGAGAGGCTGTCTGGGGGTGGGGTCCTGACCTACCCCATCTTTCCCACCACAGCCCTCCCAGCTCTTTACCTTGGGGGCCTCGGAGCACAGCCCACTCAAGACCCCCTACTTTGATGCTGGCGTATCATGTACCGAGCAGGTAGGAGCCCGGGAGACAACAAGGGTAAGATTCGGGGTCTAGGTTTAAGGGACTCTTGACATAAGAGGTCAAGGAGTAAATGTCCAACTCAAGTTCAGGGCTGTATCTCTGATTAGAGCTTAGAGCACTGAGATGCATTTAGGATTCATTCTTGAGGTCATAGCTGTAAAAGTTCAAGGACATGAGGTTAGCATTTGAAGTCACTCCATCAAAGAAAATTGGTTGAGTATCTCCATTTGCTGGACATTGTGCCTGGAACTGGAACAACACAAGTAGTCTCTTTCCTCAGCGGTCTCCTGAAGGTCAGAGGTCAGATGTTGAGTTTGAGATAGGTCAAGTTTCAAGGGGCTATTTAGAGCTAAGCTTAGGTCAAGATTAAAGTCAAAGGTTCATGGGGAAAGACTTGGGGTCAGTGATCAAAAGAAAAGGAGAGGCTTAGGATTGACAGTCCATGCTCTGGGCTTTGAGTCAGGGATGAGCTATATGATTGTCCCAGTGCAATATCTATCCAGGTGACAAGGGGTGATATGGGGTGTGGTCAGGTCTGGTTGGCATGGGGAGAGGGTGGTCAGGATTTGGGGGTCAAGGAGCAGATTTAGATTCTGTGTTATACTCAAGAGGTGACCTTGGGCTCATTCCTTCTTCACCCCCAGGAAATGCCTCGATACCATGAGCTGCCCACCTTGGAAGAACGGTCAGGGCCCCTGCTCCTGGGGGCCACAAGCCTGGGATCCCCCATCCTGGTACCTCCAGGGCCACCTGCTGTTGAGAGGGTTTCCCTGGATCTAGAGGAGGAGGAGGAGGAAGAAGACTATCTGGACAATATCAACCCCATCTACGACGCCCTGTCCTACTCCAGCCCCTCTGACTCCTACCAGGGCAAAGGCTTTGTCATGTCCCGGGCCATGTATGTGTAAGCTGCCAAGACTCTGTCCTCTTACTTCTCATTTTTTGATCCCTCAGCTTTCTGCCAGGGATCTAGGGCCCCCTGACCTCTGGCCAGGCCAGTCAGTTAACACACATGCATCTCATCTGTGATTTCTACCTTGGTGGATCCACTATGACCTCTAATTCCTGATCTCTGATTCAGAGAAATGGGCCATGACAATGGAAACCTGATAACCTTATCCCATGAGGGGCTAGGGGAGGTATGTTTCTGCACAGCCTCTCACCCAAGGACTCCTCAGATTGACCGTAGATCATACCTCTCATGCCCCACCATCTCCAGACTACCCCCAAATCCCAAAGAAGACCCCAGACCTCTGATTTGTCCTCAGGCAGTAACTCCCAATAGCTCTGCTGTGGGGTGGGCATTGGGGGCATACTGCTGCCCAGACCTGAGCCCTCCAGGCAGCAGAGCCTCACTTGCCCAGTCCCAACCCTGTCCCCCAAAAGTGGGAGGGAGAGGATTCCCCAGCCCAAGACGGAACTTCCCCATTTCCTCCCTCCTGCCGGCAGGAGACTCAGGGTACAGACCCATCCCTGAGCCCCAACTACCCTAATTCCTGTCTACAGGGAATTAAGCCCCAGCTCAGGGCTAGATGGGGTGAGCCTCATGCAGAGTGTGCCTTGTTGACCCCAGTCTTGGGAGAAGAATCTGCTGTTACTTTGAAGACTACTGAGTCCTTTTACTCCTGCCCCAGTGGGATTGGACCCAAACATCTCCCTTGGGGAGTGGGGGGAAAGTGGATCATCTGGGATGCGGGTAGGGAATGTGGTATTGTTTCTGTAATACAGCATTTCCTTAAAAATATAAGTTTGTACTTTTGTCAGGTCTCAACTCGTGTTTTATGTGGGCTGTCAAGGGGATAGGGGTGAGATATGATGTGTAATGAATTGGGGGGGGGGGTCCAGGGCTTAAGAGAATCAGTGGACTAGAAATCAAGATGGGTTACAGACAAAAAGAAAAGGGCCAAAGATATGAAAAAAAAATAATTCAGGGGATAATGAGCAAAAATGCATAAGCCAAAAACAGCGATGGGTAAAGGAAGGAGAGGGGGAGGAGTCCAGGGCATGGTGGTTAATGAAAGGGAATCCGTGCAACAGCAGTCTAATGGGTCATGGACAGAAATAAACAGAACAGAGATAGAAATAACAGTAATTAATTATGAAGGGCCCAGGTTTAATGAATAACTGGCAATTGAGAATAGGCCAAAGGCAAAATTATGTATAATGTTGTAATAGGGGCTCAGGGTATGATGGGTAATAGATCTGAATGAATGAGCCGGGGGGATGAATAATGGAGAAATAGGGGTCCCAGGTATAATGGGTAGTGGACCCAAAACTTGATGGTTAGTTAAGGAAGGGCTGGAAGAACGATGGAAGTGAACTGACAGAAATGAGCTAACGGGGTTACAAGCAACCAAACTGAAATGAATGGGACGGAAGGCATGCTGGGTAATGGGACAGGAATGAATGGGCCAAAGATAGAAGCCGCCATGACTAGGGTGGGGGCGGAGGGAGAGACCCAGAGGGCATGATGGGTAATGAAAGGGGTGGGTCTACGGCAACTGTCCCGTTAAGTAGGTAAGGGGCATTGTGGGTAACAAGAAGCCGGACAGGGTTCACCTAATGGGTTAGAATTCTCCCGGGGCACTGTGGGAGAAGCTAGTACTTCCGATTTCGGTCCGCGACTGCGGACTACAGGGCCGCCCCTTTACCGCGGTGCCTGGTGGGATGCGAGGCCTGACCTTGCTGCCTAGCAGCCTCTGCCGCTCAACCCACCTTTACCTGTGTCCCTTGACCCTGGCACATTAGCCAATGAACACAAGAGGTTGATTACGCCACCAGGGTCGGGCCCCTGTACCTGTTGGAGCCAATTAGGATGCTGCAAGGGCCAAGGCCGACCAATTATCATGGCAGTTTCGCCGCGGGGCGGAGTCCAAAAGGGGAACGCCTTCTGGAATGGGGCAGAGGCGATAAGTCACTGGGCGTTGCAAAGTGCGCAGCACAGACCAATGGCGAGTGAGCACAGGAACCCGCGGCATCGCGAGCCAATCGGGGTGGGTGCCACGAGCCAATGGGAAGGGCGGGGAGGTGTGCTTTGACCTGTCTGAGAGTGGAAACCAACAGAAAAGGACGTTCCAAAGAGATGGGTGGGACTCTCATCCATGACTCCAATAGTAAGGCCAGGCTCTGAAGCTGGTGGGCGGACCCCAAGGCACGCTAAACCAATGGGCTAGGCGGGGCGGGGCGACGGTGGCGGCGGCGGCGGCAGCGGGTTCGGTTGCGCGTGGCGCACGGGGTGGGAGCGAAGCCCAGACCCGGAGGAGGCGCTGCCGCGGTGAGAACCGAGGCTCCGAGCAGGCGGGTGTTGGCTGGGGACTGGGCCTGGAGACTGCGGGCCTTGACCTCTGCCCTTTGACCTTTCCCCTTACAGGCGACCATGGGGAACGTGTTGGCCGCTAGCTCGCCGCCCGCAGGGCCGCCGCCGCCGCCGCCTGCGCCTCCCCTCGTGGGACTGCCGCCGCCTCCGCCCTCTCCTCCGGGCTTCACGCTGCCGCCGCTCGGGGGCGGCCTGGGCACTGGGGCTGGCGCAGGTCGAGGTTCCGAACGGACCCCCGGGACTGCGGCCGCCAGCTCTGGAGGGACCGCGGATGATGGGGCCTGCGGCTGCCTGCCCAATCCGGGCACGTTCGAGGAGTGCCACCGGAAGTGCAAGGGTGAGGGGCTAGGGGCCTGGTAGGGGTGCGATGGCCCGGATCTCGGGGGAAGCGGGAGCACATTGAGGACCTTAAGAATTGGCATAGACCATTGGAATAACTTAACAGAGCATTAGGAGTTGACGTTGGGATCGCGTGGTGGAACGTCGGACTTGGGGCTTAGAGCGATGGGATCAAATGGTGGAACCTCGGGATGGAATGCCAAAGCCTTAGAGAAAAGCCTTAGGAACCTCAGGATCCCCAGGAATCAGCCAAGCCAGCTTCATGTGGTTGAGAGGGAAACTGAGGCCCAAGGTCACAGTGTCAGCAAAGTGTCAGCAAGGGGCTAGTGGCGGTGGAACCCAAGGCTTAGGATCCTGGCTTGGAATAATTATGGTAGCAAAAGTGGTGGAGACTTACTGAGCACTGTTCTGGAATTCAGTATGTGTTAACTCATTAAATTCTTGCAATATTTCCATGTAGTGAGTATTTTCATCTTACAGATGATAACGTTTGACAGAGATATAAAGTGACTTGCCTAAGGTCACAAAGGTAATTCTGTGATTTGGATGCAGGCAAAGGCCTTGGTCCTGGGCCCATCCACTAGGCTATTCTGCCTCTTTGCTGGTTGGGGTACTTTGTGCAATGTGCTGCTTGTTCGTCCCTGGAGAAGGGAGAGCCGGCATGATAGGGAAGGAAGGGATGAGAGATAGTGTGTGTGTGTGTGTGTGTTGGAGTGTGATAGCATTTCTCTCTTCTTTAGAGCTGTTTCCTATTCAGATGGAAGGTGTCAAGCTCACAGTCAACAAAGGGTTGAGTAATCATTTCCAGGTGAGCCTTCCTGAGGCCATTATTCTCCAGAGGTCATCCCAGCCATTCCCCTGTATCTGCATATACAGCCCCCTTACTCCTCCTCCCTAAAGGTCTGGGCTCCTTGGTACTTGAAAAGACTCAGAGACACAGTGCCAGGCTGACTACTCAATGGGGGCCAGTGGTAGTGTTTAGAGATCCAGAAGCCAGAGATCCTCCCTTCCCCTACAACCAGCATCCAGGCAGGAATGAAGTACCAGGTATGCAGTCCCAGCCCTGGCACATCTCTTCTCTGAGTCTCTAATCTAGTCAGTCCACACCTCCCAGTCTTCATCCCCTGCCCAGCCCAGAGATGCCCTGATGGGGAAGCCAGATTGGCAAGTATCCCCTATCCCAGGTGGGAGGGGAGCTGTCCTGGGAGTGGGCTCAGCTGGGCTCCTGGGGGAGGGGGCACAGTCTCATCACCACAGCCCTCCCTCTTTCTCCCAGGTGAACCACACAGTAGCCCTCAGCACAATCGGGGAGTCCAACTACCACTTCGGGGTCACGTATGTGGGGACAAAGCAGCTGAGTCCCACAGAGGTGAGGTTCCTTTTGCCATTCATTCATTGTATCTTTCTTCTAACAAATAATGTAGCCAAACAGGCAAGCTAAGAACACTTTGTCAGTAGGAGGCCAGAGCTGCTGAGGGTGTTGGGAGGTGGGGACTGTGTCTCTCCAAGGTGCATTGGAATCTGGGTCATTTCTTCATCCTGACCCCCACCTCTCTGCCCAGCCTTGGGCTGGGCGAGTCCGGGGACACCCGGGTCACCAGACAGTAATGACCTAGAGGGGGCAGAGCTGGGTTGTAAATCATGCTGGGCTTTGAAGGCCAAGTTAGACATTTGAACTTTCACTAGGGGGCGCGAGAGAGCCATAGGAAGATCTGAAGAGGGAAAGACATGGTGGGATGAATGCTTTGGAAATAGCCTCAGCAGACAGCCTGAGAAATGTTAGGTTAGGGGAGTGAAGAAGGCAAACCTGGGGGCTTGTAAGGAGGCTGAGGCAGGACAAGGAGGAGTTGGGCTAAATTAGATCTCTGCTTATATTAACTATTTCCATTCAATACATTAGTTTATTCAACAAACTTTCCTTTTACCCCATTCTGTGCCCAGCCCTGTGCTGAGCGGTGCTGGGGACCTAGCAGTGACTGAAACAGCCATGAGGCTCATAGCCTAGCAGAGAAAGGGAACAGACCTGTCGCCAGATAGTAACAGTGCAGGGTGGGCAGGACTGAAATGGGGGAACCAAAGGCTGTGGGGGCCCAGAGAGGAGCCTAACTCAGCCTAGGTGGTCTTGGAGGCCTTCCTGGAGGAGATGAGCTCAGTCTGGGGCTTTCTAAATCTAGGATTCTCACCGAGGCCCATCATGCTTGTACTTCCATTAGTGCTCTGTCTCTGATCTCTAATCCTGCTCTCTGCCCCACAGGCATTCCCCGTGCTGGTGGGTGACATGGACAATAGTGGCAGCCTCAACGCTCAGGTCATTCACCAGCTGGGCCCTGGCCTCAGATCAAAGATGGCCATTCAGGTGAGTGGGAGTTGTGTCAGCTGCTCCCCCAGTCACCTTGAGCACCAAGCCCTTGTCGAACCCAGGAACCTAAGTTCATATGCCCAATGCACAGTGAGGCCAAACAAACCAAAACATCTGAGTTTGAAGCAGAGTACGGGTGGCTCAGACTTTAAAGACAGTTTTCAGGGAAGAGTTTTTAAAGGCAGATTTGGTGAGGAGGGCTGCAGGATGTGTGACTTTCTTCTGGTTGTTTGGAGGGGGGTCACAGGGTGTTATGCCAGGAATCTGGTGCCCAGCCTGAAGTTACATCCATCTGGGTAGGGCCTTAACTCAAAGACGCATTGTTCTGTAGATCACCTGAGGAGGAACTAGGATCCTGCCTTATCGCCAGCTCTGTTGTTTGACTGCTTTTCCTTTGCTTCTGCCTTCCCTCCCTTACTTGACTAGTAAATATTTGAACCTGCTCTTAGGGAGGGTCTAGGAGGCTGAAGCCTCTCTCCTATAAACAAGAAAACTGGACATGACATATATTTGTATAACTGAATCACTGCTGTATACCAGGAGTTAACACAACATTGTAAATCAACTATACTTCAATTAGAAAAAAAAAGAAAAAAAGAAAATAAGGGGATAAGGAAAGGCTTTTGTATCTGGAAGGGACCCTCACGCATCCCCTTCTCCCTCACAGACCCAGCAGTCGAAGTTTGTGAACTGGCAGGTAGACGGGGAATACCGGGGTTCCGACTTCACGGCAGCCGTCACCCTGGGGAACCCAGACGTCCTGGTGGGTTCAGGTAAGAGGCCCGGGGCTTGAAGGGTGGTTCAACCCCCGCCCCAGCTCAACCAGCAAATCCATTTCTTTCTCCCTCCCTCCTTTTCTACTATCCAAGAACTGGTCCATGGGCAAGAAATGTCTTGAGAACATTGGGCCCCATAGCATTGTGGGTGAGAAAGTGATTGAAGCCCCAGCTGTGCCGCTGTCTCAACTGCGATTATATGCACTTTCATCAGTTCTGTGGGCCTGTTTCCTCATCTGTAAAATCAGATTGCCTCACAGGCTTGTTGAGTAGGTCATGGAAGTTCATATGTCTGGAGAGCTTCAAATAGGGTTAAGCATGTGACAGGTCCCAAGATGAGCTGCTCTTGTTACTACTTGTGGGGCTCTGGGGTTGCCTGGGGGCAGAGAGCAGATCCCAAGGCGGGTGGGGTCTACGTGCAGTTGTGGGGAAGCAAGTGAGTCTGAGGTGGAAGCTGACGGGGTTAGCTGGGGGCAGGGACCGGCTGACTTCTTCTGTCTGTACTTCTCCGCTTTGGTTCCCTTTTTTTTTTCTCATCTCTAGGTGTCTGCCTTTGATTTCTCTACATTCATTTAGTGAGTGTTTAGCGATCACGTACTGTGTATATTCTAGACCCCAAGGGTAAGGTGGTGAACAAAGGAAAATTAAGTTCGTCCTCTGGGAGCCTCCATTCTCCTGACACAAGTAAAGCAGCATATAAAGAAAAGACGTAGTGATGGAGTGATGTGAAAAGATTACAGCCTCAGGAGCAGTGGGTGGAGTCTGCAGAAAAGGCTTCATTACATAACTAATGTTTGCACGAAGACTGAGGGGTGTGAGGGAAGGTGTCAAGCAAATACATGGGAAAAGAGCTTTTCAGCTGGAAGGAACAGCAAGTGCAAAGGCTCTGAAGTAGAACCCTTTACTGGAACGTCAAGGAAGATCCGGGCTGTAATGAAAAAGGAAGGAGGGCAATGAAGGCCAAATCATATAAGGCTTTGTAAAACTTTGGTCTTTACTCTGAGTGAGTCTGAGGTCACCAGAGGATTTTGAGAGGAGCAGGCTCTGACTTAGCTTCTAACGGGACCCCTTGTGCCAACACATGGAGACTGGACCACAAGAGGTTCCAGCCTGGGGACAGTGGAGGGGGGGAGAAGTGATGTACTTTGAAGCTGGAGCAGTGGGGATTGCTGATGGATTGGGTGTTGGGGATAAGAGAGAGGTCAGAAATAAGAGATCAGTCCCCTTCTTTTTGGCTTGGACCACTGGAAGGGTGGCGTTGGTTCCCACCTTGTGGCTGGGCCCTAGGCTCTTGGGCAGTGAGCGCTGAGTGAATGCATGTGTGAGGTGGGAAACCAGGATATCTGGGAGTCCCCAGGGAGAGCCCTCACTTCTGCCTTCTGGAGGCTCAGGAGCCTTTGCAGAGGTGTCACCTTTGAGCTTCCAGAAGAAGGGGAGGAGAGGAGCCGTGAAGGTGAGGAGAGAGGGACGGGCTGGGAGATGGGAGGCTGGGCATGAGAGGCCTCCTAGGTGGGCTGCATCCAGGGGCCCCAGAGCGGGGGTCCTGTCCCCTCCACCCTCCTCTTCCACCTGCTCACACGCTCACTGCAGCTGGACCACAAGAGCTCTTCTGGAATCACTGTGTTGTTTCTTCCCCGGTCCCCTCTCTTTCATCTGCCATCCCCACTGCTTGGAATTCTTTCTGATCTTGACATGGCTGAATGAACGCCTCTCAGGACACACACCACCCTCGCTGAGAGACCTTCCTTGGCTAAAGTGATGTTCGCGTCTCCGTGGTAGCCCTTCCCTCTGAAGTGGTCTCGCTCTTCCTCACCTGCCTCCCATGCTAGGACGTCAGCTCTCTCCAGGCAGGGAGTCATCTGCTTACTCACTACTGTCTGCGCAGCACCTGGAACCATGCTGGGAACAGAGTAGGTGCTCAGAAAATGCTGAGTGATGGTTACAGCGCAAGCTGGTTTCCACCTCCTGCCCTTTATCAGGCCCAAAGCTTATCGTGCGCACTTTGTCCCTCATTCGAGGCACTAGGGGTAGAGCGTTGAGGAAACAAGTGGTCCTGTAGAAGCTCACAGAATCCTCAGCAGCCCTGTGGGGTCGGTGCTGCTGTCACCCCCAAGTCATCGAGGCACACAGGGACAGGTGCTTCCCCAAGGACATCAGCGAGTCCACCTCCAGAGTTCCGGCTCCTCTAGCACTGGCCCGCGCTGTGCAAACACTCACCAGCGTCGTCCTTCCATCTACCCAGCGCTGGCCTCTCCTTCCCTCTTCCCTGGAGCCCAAGGCCACTGGTGACACTCTCATCTCTCAGTTCTTACAGGTGTCCCTTCCTCCCCCCGAGACACTGATCAAAACTACTGGGCCCGGGTCAGTGCTGACCACCTATAGTTGGTGGCTCTGCCCCCTCTGAGCCTCAGTTTCCTTGTCTGTCTCTGGGGCACAGTAGCAGTGAGCACATCTTCCTAAGGGAGCAGTGGGAGAGCCCAGCTTCGGCCCTGAGTACGGGGCGAGCTACGCCTAGTTAGGGTGCACTCCCACCATGGGTCGGGGCTCAGTGTTCCCACAGATGAGGAGAGCAGGGCTCAGGGGTGAAACGGACACAGCTAGGAAGCAGAGGAGCTGAGATTTGAATTGCAGCCTCTGCCTCACTGAGGAGCCCATCGTTTCACTTCAGTTCCCTCCCATGGCCTCAGTTCCTCCCCTGGAGCCTCTGCTTCATTCTGAGCACCTCGCGCACCTGTGCCTGTTCTGGGCCTGGGTGGTGCTGGGACCCAAAGCCAGAGAGCCCCTGCCTGCCCTGTAGGTTTCCGGAGACCAGGCTCCTTTTCCAGGCCAGCTGCACTCTGCCCCTTGCCCACGGCCTCCTCTTTGCCCACAGATCGCTGACTCACTTCCTGTCCTTCTTGTGGGGTCTTGAGCTCCGTGGTTTCTCCCTCGCTGCTCCAGACGTCGCAGAATGGCCCCGGTTGAGAACCACTGGTCTTGACAAAGCTCCTTCCTCGGGGAGCTCCCAGGTCATGGGGGAGCTGGGTCTGGACGCAAGCAGGAGGGAAAAGCAGAGCAGCTTGAGGAGACAGAGATGCAGGAAGGGCTGGAATGCTCAGGCCTGTGAGGAGCTAAGTGCTGGACAATGAGCTGTAAAGCCCTCGGAGGAAAAACATCCCGGCGCAGGGCAACCACGAGCCAGAGGCCCAGGGAACGTGCTTGGGGCGCAGAGAGAGCGACTCCATAGGGCGACTCCATAGGGCACGGGGCAACCAGGAGAGGCTCGGGCCGACTGCAGGAGGCCAGGGCTATGCGGCCGCAGTGGTCCTGTGGTGATGGCAGCTTCAATCCCACGGAGAGAAAGCAGGCAAATCCAGGAAATGGCTTCAGTGCAAACATTTACTTTCCCAGACGAAGCAGAGAGACTGGTACACCCAGCCGAAGGGATGGTGTGTGCATGGGCTTGAAGGCAGAAGAGAGCTCCACGTGTTCCTGCAGCATGGCCAGCTGTGTTATGGGATGAGACGATGGCTCTCTCAAAGCTGGGGACCAGCCATATGGGGCCTTGCACCTGTTCCGTGAGGAGCCAGGGTCTCCTTGGCATTGGGGAGCCTGAGCAGGGGGAGAGCGGGGTCAGGTCTGTGCTTGAGCAAGATCCCTCTGTCTGCTGCGTGCAGGGTTGTTTGGAGAGGGTGAGAGTGGGATCCAGGGAGCAGAGGACGAGGCAGTCCCAGGAGATGGAGGGGGAGTGGGAGAGAAGTTTGGGGGTCTCTCAGTCCCAGTAGTGACCAGAGACTCTTGAGTTGAAGTCCCTGTGTGAACTCGAGATAGTCAGTTTTCTCTCTCTGGGTCTCGGGTTCCCTTTTATCGAAGGAGAGGGCAATCCGGGCCAGAGGTGTGCTGGTGATGATTTAACAGGCAGCTCCAGGGGTAGGAGTCAGGAGGTAGATCTGTATCATCTACTTGTGGGGTGAAGAAATGGACAAACTCACTCACTCGAGCCCTTAGGGATCCGCTCCAGCCCACCCTGACCCCAGCTGCCCCAGAAGACACCACCAGGTCCCTGGCCAGGAACCCTCAGCCTCCCTCAGTTCCGCTGGTGGCCGCCCCTTCCCAGGTGTGCCTGCACATGTGAGCGGCCCCAGATCCTGTCCTACCCGTCCCTGTCCTGCTGCCTCCAGCCTGTCCCCAGGCTGGTGCCTCTAATCTCTGGGAAGCATAGTTACATCTCCTGCTTCCTGTCTCTAGCTTGACACCTTGTGCTCCTGTCCCCTAGGCTTTGTACCACCCACCCCCAACTCTGGGCCTGTCCTGTCCCTGCCTGTCCCCACCTTCCTTTCTGTCCTGTATTCCTTCTTCTCACTGAGCGTCTATCTCTAAGCTTATCTCCAAGCTTATCTTCCACTGAGCTCAACTGCTCCATCTCGTCAGGTTAGGAATCTTCATTCCTCCATCCCTCTCCCTTTCTGATCATTTTCCTGTCACTACAGAGTTGTCTTTTGTTTTCCGCTTCTCTCTCTCTCCCTCCGCGTACCCCCTCTGTCTTCCTCCCTGGTTCTTCCCCTCTGCAGAGGTCACTCTGGTGTCTAGTCTCTGGGGCTTCAGAGACAGACACGAGTGAGTCTCTGTCCTCGGGCTCAAGGAATCAGCGCAGTGGTGAAGTCATTTGTTAACATACACTCAGGGAGCCTCAGAGCCATCCCTGCTGCCGAGGAACAGAGGAAGTAGACCTCAGCAGGGCCCATCCTCGTGATTGCTGGGTGCTGGCTGTGTAGATACTGCTCCTGCTTCCAGCCCTGAGCTCTTCCTCACAACCTTGCCAGGTGGTCCTTGCCAGGAGTGATGCCAGAGGCCTGAGGTTCCTCCACCAGCAAGTGGTGGGGCTGGGATCTGAACGCAGGCTTTCTGGCCCCCCGAGGTGTGCTCTTACCAACCTGTACCCTCTTACCTCTCCTGGCGGGAGAGCAGTTCAGAGCCTGGGCTTGGGAGGTGGAGAGGCCTGGAGTCTGCCCCTGACCCATTTTGTGACCTTGTGGAGTGACTTAATCCTTCAGCCTCTGTAGGCTCCTCCGTAAACGGAGGCACATGAATGCAGAGTAGCTGAGGTCCCACGGGGCCTGGGAGGCTGACCTCAGGGTCCTGTGAACCACTTGAGCAAGGAGCCTGCTTGGGAGGCCTGAGGCAGCCCTGAGCCTCTCGCAGGGGCAAGTCTAGAAGGCTGCCTGGAGCAGGAGTCTAGCCTGGCACTGTGACAAGGCGGAAACTAACCAACAAACCAAGTGTTAACTTACCGTCTCCCCTGCAGGAATCCTCGTGGCCCACTACCTCCAGAGCATCACGCCGTGTCTGGCCCTGGGCGGAGAGCTGGTCTATCACCGGCGGCCCGGGGAGGAGGGCACTGTTATGTCACTAGCTGGGAAATATACATGTGAGCCTGGGGGCCCTGGTCACCTGGGTCTGAAGGAGGAGGGGGCTAGGGGCCTGGACTCCTGGGTCTGAGGGAGGTGGAGGAGAACCTAGATTCCCAGATGCCCAAGCCCTCTTGGTAACCTGCCCCACCCACCGCCTTGCTCTCTTACAGTGAACAACTGGGTGGCAACAGTAACGTTGGGTCAGGCGGGTATGCACGCCACGTACTACCACAAAGCCAGCGACCAGGTGAGCTAGTCCGGGGACTGGCTGTCAGGGTATGCTTGCCGGGCACGGGGTGCTGGGGGCTGCTGTGCCTGAGATTCGCACCCAGGAGGCTGACTCGCCTGTGTTGTCCTGGCCCCTCCAGCTGCAGGTGGGTGTGGAGTTCGAGGCCAGCACAAGGATGCAGGACACAAGTGTCTCCTTTGGGTACCAGTTGGACCTGCCCAAGGCCAACCTCCTCTTCAAAGGTACAGGCCCCCATTTCCTTACTTGGGAAACGACAGGTGACTCAGCTCTGAGGGGGTGTCTAGACCAGGGGCGATGGTAGAGGGCATCATGCCGGCCCCCCAAATTACCCAGGGAGGGTAGGTGCCTGGGCCCCAAGCTTTGTATCTACCACCCTCCCTCCTCACCCCACCAGTGGCCCTCTCCCAGTCTGCACACCTGGCCCCTTCTCTCTTTTTATCATGAGTGGAAGGCAACTTGGAGCACAGCCAGCCCACCCCATATCTCCCATTTGGGACGTTGCACAGCCTCAGCCAGATCCAGAACCTTCCCCCAGGCTCACCGACTCTAGTCTCAAGTTTTTTCTTGGACCTCAGTGCTTCTCAGGCTTGGGGTGTGTGGAGATTGCCCCAGTAAGGCAGCTTCAGTCGGCCTGGGCCAGGGCTTCTCAAGGCAGCAAGGAGGCCCAGTGAAGGGTTTGGGGTTTTTTTGTTTTTGCCTCTGAAGCCTGCCTCCCCTGCTTGCCTGCTCGAGCCCTCGCTCTGCGGGCAGTAGCCTGCTGTCAGAGGCTGGGTTTGGGTTACGGCTCTGCTCTCCTCAACTCCTGGTCAGTGAGTCCTCCCTCCGCACTGTGCGGGAATGGCACCAGGTACTTGCACACCTGTCAGGTTCTGGCACACAAGCCCTAGAGGAGAGTTCAGTCTTTCATTCAGCAGATACTCAGCACCGCTCTGTGCCCAGCTTTGTGTCGAGGGGGCTGGGGACACAGCAGTCACCAGGCCCTGTCCCCATCCCCAAGAGCTAACAGTGGGAGGGACAGACCCATCCCCAGAGAGCCGCAGCAACCTGCTGCAAACAGGACCAGAGTGGATGCTGGGGGGGCTCTCCGGAGGTGGGGTGCACTAAGCTCAGAGCTGAAATTCTTGGGGTGCGTTGAGGGGCTTCGGGATGATGGGGACCGCATGGACAGCAGTCTGGGGCAGCTCCTGGGGACAGAGCAAGAAGCCAGCACGTGGCTCATACACAGCTATCTGCCGGCAGGCTCCGTGGACAGCAACTGGATCGTGGGTGCCACGCTGGAGAAGAAGCTCCCACCCCTGCCCCTGACATTGGCCCTCGGGGCCTTCCTGAATCACCGAAAGAACAAGTTCCAGTGCGGCTTCGGCCTCACTATTGGCTGAGCCCCTCCTGGCCCCTGCCTTCCACGCCCTTTCTCCTTCAGATCCCACCTCCCCCTCCCCCTGCCATGGAGGGGAGACCTGAGTCCCCCTCCCCCTCCCTTCCCTCCCTCCTCGGGGGTCAGGGGGACAGCGGAAAGGAGGGGACCCATCACCCCAGCAGCTGAGGGGGGATTCTGGAACCACGGGCGCTTCAGGGTTCAGAGTACCAGGGGCAGCGTGCCCCGCAGGCCTGGAGGTCCAGGAAGGGATTCTGGAATCGAGGGGCACACGGGATTCTGAGCACCATGGGGCAGAGGCAGCCAGACAACCTCAGGGAGGTGTTGGGGTGTTCCCATCCCCCAAAGGGCCCTGGGCCCAGCCCCAAGGGGGCAGTAAGCAGAGGAGCTTCCCACCCCCAGTCAGCCCGCCCTGCCCACTTGCCCGCCCACCCTGCATATAAATCATGTTTATAAGTTATGGAAGAACTGGGACATTTTACAGAAAAAAAAAAAACAACAAAAAATATACATGAAAAAAACCCAAGTGAAATGGGAGGCCTCTGTTTTCCTACGTGTGATGTGTCTGTGGCCCCGTTTGGCCTATTCCATCCACCCGACCTCCCCACAGTGGCCGGCAGGGGGGCACAAACCGCAAGGGAGTCAAGTCTGGTCATTGGCCAGAGCCCAGCCCAGCACGGGGACGGGCCTGGCCCAGGGTCACACAGCCTCCTTGTGACTTTCCCAGCCGCCGGGGACATCACAGGCTTCCCTCCCCAGGAGGGCGTGGTCCTGTGGTCACTCACCTCAGCTTGGCCTGGCCAGCGTGGCTGCAGAGGACTTTGTCCCTAAGAACTAAAGCAACAGGGATGAGGCTGTCTCTGGGTGCAGGGGTGGGGGCAGAGGGCTGGGACTCCAAGATTTTTCCAGGTTCCAAAGAGGGCAGAGGATGAAGGTGTGTGAAGACTAACAGGAAGATCAGAGCTTTTGAAAAGCTTCACGAAGTATTCAAGCACCTGGAAGGGCTTCAGAATCAGTTACTACCCTTGGGAAAAGGCCGTGGGCTTCTGGCCCCTGGTGGGGAGGGAGGGGGCTGGAGTCTGATTCACTGGTGGGGACAGGGGGGGCTGGAAGCAGGGGAGGCAAGCTGACACCCCTGACCCCACTCCAGACAGAGGAACTGAAACCCTGGCACACACTGTCTGCGGAGGGAGGCCACTGACCAGTGATGACCCCTCACGGCTCAGAGAAGCCACCCAACCCATTCCCTGCCAGGGCCTTCTGAGGCCAAAGCAAACAGGCCCTGGCCTGTCTGGCATGGGGGCTCCCTTCCTGAGACCAGCCTCAGATGCCACAGTATCCAATGTCCCCACACCCTCAGAAGCAAGCTCCTCCATTCTATTCAAAGAGTTGAAGCTCTTCTATTTCTTACTGGCTTCACTATCCACCTCAATTCCAAATCAGGGGTTACTCATATGTGAAACAGCTGGGGTGCATGTAACGGCTGCTGGGGAGGGGACAGTGACACTGTGGCCCACCACAGCAGTGACGGTTCTCAGTACTTGACATATACCAAACAATTCACCAAACAATAAGGCAACTATCCTAGTTTTCTGGACCAAGAAACTGGACGTTCAGAGAGGCTGTCATTTGCTCATGGTCACACAGCTGGCGACCAGCAGAGCCTGGATTCAGGCCAGGACATTTTGGTTCCAGAGTCAACATGATTGCTCCAAGCCCTGGGGGAAGGCACAATATGCAGGTGGCTCCTGGAATCCACAAAGCCTCTGTTAAAATGCTGGATTTTCATTTCACAAATGGGGAAAAGGGCTCAGAGAGGTACTTACGTGTGCCCAAAGTCACAGAGAGTGAGGGTTAAAAACCGGGTTTCACTCAAAGCCTAGGCTTTTAGCAGATGCTACACTGTCCCCACACGTCCCATCCCATTTCTCTTTTTTCTTTTTTTTTTGGAGGAGGTAATTAGGCTTATCTGGTTTTTTTGTTTTTTTTTTTTTTTTTTTGGAGGCGGTACTGGGGATTGAACCCAGGACCCTGTGCATGCTACGCATGCGCTCTACCACTTGCGCTATAAACACCCCCCACCTCGACCTCCCATCCCATTTTTGTCTGGGCCTCCATCTCCCTTCTCCCTCAACCCAGAAATCCAAGACCCCAGCCCCCTGCTTCCAATGACCCAGGATATCACTCCCCCAGCCCTTCCCCCAAATTCTATTCAACCAACTGCTGGAAAAGAGAGGGGCGGGGAATGGGTGTTCCGGGCAGCTGCCTACGCCTTCCCCTTCCACATGCCCCCCTAACATCCCCCTCAACCCACCCACCAGAATGGAGGAAGGCGCCTGAGTTAGTGGGTGAGAGGTCACCTCCATTCATGGGGCTGGGAGTGGGGGGGATGATAGGGCTTCCAAGCCCCACCTCTCTCCTCCTCCCTGCCTTGTTTGAAGGGGGAGGACAGCCCACCTCGTGACCTGAAGGGGGCTGGTCCAGCTCACTCTAGCTCTGGAGGACTGGGCGGGGCAGGGGGAGCCTTATAATTGGATGAATCTGGGATCCCTGAGTCCTGCTCAGCCCAGGAGGCGCGAAGGACACTGTTCCCCGGGAGCTGGTGAGAAGCAGAGTTGGGGACACAGAGCCCAGTTCAGGGCTTCTGTGAGAGTTGGGCTGCGGGGGAGGAGGTGACCGTCCAACGTCCTACGCCTGGGCCAGGACAGAAGCAGGATGAGGCCAGAGACGGGACTGGACCTAGAAGGGTGGGCAGCAGGGGCATCCTGAATTGCCTGGAAGGTGTGGTTGGGGGAGCAGCTGGACCTATAGGAAAAACTAAATGAGCCGTTGCAAGAGCCCACGAATTGTCATTGTCATTTATTGAGCACCTCCTGGGTGCCCCCATCGTCCTAATATCTCTGTTAATGGGAGGCACGGGGTGAGGATAGGGAGTAACAGGATGGCCACCAGGATGGTGGCCGGGTTACTAGAGCATCGGTTGAAGGGCTTTTAAATGAGGGTTAAATTAGCGAATATGTGTAAGGCAGTGTATAGATGTGAGGTTGGAGGTTAGAATGTGAAGGCACAACGAGGAATGCGAGGTTGGAACGCCCAGTTGGAGCTCCCATGGAACTCCGGGATGGAGGGGAGGGCGGGGTGAGTGGAATTTGAACTTTGGGAGAGGGCCTGGAATTTTGGCGGCGGCAGACCTGGGGATGGGGAGATAGGAGAAGACAATTAGGGAATTAAATAGACAATGAAGGCGCCGCTTGGTAAACATTTGTGATAGGATTAGGCTGATGCAGATGCTGGGGTCCAAGGCTTTGAAGGCCGTGACCGGATGGGGCGGGGCTCTAGGTGGGAGGAGCCCCCACTGCCGTTGAGTGACAATTTCTCCCTCCCCTAGGTTGGCCAATCTCAAGCCAGAAGATGAAAGCTCTGTGGGTTGCGTTGGTGGTCACGCTCCTGGCCGGTATGAGGGCGGAACTTGCTCTGGTTCCCTGCCCCCGCCCCCTTCCATCCTCCGCTGCACCCCTTGCCTTCCTAACATCCCTGGGTCCCTTCTTCTGCTGGTCTATCTCCCCAGGTCTGAGGCCTCTCTGACATTCACTGGCTCTGAGCAGCTGTTTTACTAACTCTAAGCCACAGTTTCCCAATCCTTAAAATGGGAGTTATAACAGTTTCTAATGCATCGTTGTCAGTCAGGTAGTGAGCACTAGATAAGTGTCAGCTGTGATTAGTTTTATGCTCCGTCACCCCAGCATGGCCCTGCATGGAGCACAGGACAATCAATGCTGGTCAAGTGATTAAACGTGCTGGATGTCCCTCCACCCCCGTCTCTGCTCACCAGCTCTCTAAAGAAGCCCACCAGCACTGGTTGAGCACCTACTCTGTACCAGGTACTGTGTGCCTGCAGTGGGCAGAGGACCCTGACAGCCGTGAACTTGCTCCCGTGCAGGATGCCGGGCGGAGGTGGAGCCAGAGCCAGAGCCAGAGGTGCAGCTGGGGCAGGAGCAGCCCGAATGGCAGGGCAGCCAGCCCTGGGAGCTGGCTCTGGGTCGTCTCTGGGATTACCTGCGCTGGGTGCAGACGCTGTCTGACCAGGTGCAGGAGGAGCTGCTCAGCACCCAGGTCACCCAGGAACTGACGTGAGTGTCCCTGTCCTGGCCCCTGATCCTCCTGGCAGGCAGTGCCTTCTGGATCTTCAGCCTCTACTGTCTGGGTTTCTTTTTGTCCCCCGGTGCCGATTCCTGGGGGTCTGGGTCTCTGTTCATTTCTTGCTTTCTTTCCATTTTGAGCTCCTGGCTTCACCTCTCTCTGATTCTGTTTCTCGGCGCGTCCTGCCTCTGGAATATTACTCTCCTTCTGGTCCTCCATCCTAGCTCAGGATCCCTATTTCTCTCTCTCCATGCCCACGCTCCCACCCTCTCGGCCCCCAGGGCGCTGATGGAGGAGACCATGAAGGAGGTGAAAGCCTACAAGGCGGAGCTGGAGGAGCAGCTGAGCCCTGTGGCCCAGGAAACCCGGGCCCGCCTGTCCAAGGAGCTGCAGGCGGCGCAGGCCCGGCTGGGCACGGACATGGAGGACTTGCGCAGCCGCCTGGCGCATTACCGCAACGAGGTGCAGGCCATGCTGGGCCAGACCACCGACGAGCTGCGGAACCGCCTGGCCTCCCACCTGCGGAAGCTGCGGAAGCGGCTGCTCCGCGACGCCGAGGACCTGCAGAAACGCCTGGCCGTGTATCGGGCCGGGGCCGTCGAGGGCGCCGAGCGCAGCGTGAGTGCCCTCCGCGAGCGCCTCGGGCCCCTGGTGGAGCAGGGCCGACTGGGGACCGCCACCACGAGCACCCTGGGCAGCCAGCCACTGCGGGAGCGCGCTGAGGCCTGGGGCCAGAAGCTGCGCGGGCGGCTGGAGGCGGTGGGCGCCAGGGCCCAGGACCGCCTGGACAAGATGCGCGAGCAGTTGGAGGAGGTGCGCGCCAAGGTGGAGGAGCAGGCCAGCCAGATGCGCCTGCAGGCCGAGACCTTCCAGGCCCGCCTCAAGGGCTGGTTCCAGCCCCTGGTGGAAGACCTGCAGCGCCAGTGGGCCGGGCTGGTGGAGAAGGTGCAACAGTTGGCCGTGGGCACCACCCCCACACCTGCAGCCAGCAAGAATCAATGAGTGCCCGGGCATCCGCCTGGGGCGCCCCACTCCTGCCCAGGTGCCCCCTGCCTCCCTCCAGCCTGTGGGAGGCCCTGTCCCTGACCCAGCTGTCCTCCTGGTGGGCCCTAGCTTAATAAAGAGTTCATCAAGCTTCACCGCAGCTGCTGGGTGTTCCTGTGTGATTTCTCACAGCTCACGCCTGTTTCTCTTTCCTTCCCTACTCTGGCCACACGGCTATCCTGTTCCCTCGGCCTGTGTGTGTCTGTTTGTCTCTTTCTAACTCTTGACTTCCTTCTGTCCCTTTCTGAGTCTTTCCCTTTTTTTTTCCATCTCTACTCGTTCTCCTCCCGGCCTCTCTGGCCATTCTGCCTCCAAAACAGGACTCTGGAAGAAATCCACCCGTGGGTTAAATCCCGCAGTTGCCCCTGACTACTGTGGGCCAAAAAAGCAAGCTCTGTGAGCCTCGGTTTGCCCAGCTTCACCATACCGGTTTCATTGCCTTATGACTCAGAAGACCTGAGACCACCACCATTATCATTAAACTGTTTTTATTGCCGCTTCCCCACCCCCTTTCTCCCTCTCTTATCTGATTCTTGGCCTCCTTCCCTCTCCTGGCCTCAGTCTCAGTCCTGCTCTCCCGGAGAGGCTTCATTTTCTGGCTTCCTCTTTTCTTCCATCTCTGTCTTTTATCTCTCCCTCCACTGGTTTCTCTTGCCCCTGGCCATGCTTGGTGGTTTTGTTTGTTTCTTTTTCCCTTCTTTGTCTGGGTTTGCCCTCAGCCACCATCTTGTGGCATGTGGGCCCTGGGCCTGTCTCCCTCCCTCTGGATTAGTGAGTCCCTTCACTCTGAGCTCTGCTTTCTTGTCCCCCACCCTCATTCTCATTCCTCTGCTCCTCGAGCTGGGTCATTGGCCTCTGGTCGACACTGACAAGCCTGCTGGGTGCTGGGAGCAGGCCAGGGAGGGAGGCATGCCCTGTGAGGGTCTGCAGCTGGGCCGTTGGTGTTCAGGGCGGGGCCATCTGGTAGGGAGTTGACATTCAGAGAAGCCTGGCTGGAGCCTGGAGATACCTGTGCTCTCCCCTCCCATGCCCTCCCCCTTGGTTCTCAGAGGAGGGGAGCGGGGTTCCCTCCACCAGGGACAGGCCGGACGGAACTTGTGTCTGCAGGGCCGCCTCTACCTGCTTTGGTTCCAGCACTCTGCCCTTCCAGCTTTCCCTGGCACTGCTTTGCTTGCCCTTGTGGAATCAGACTCCCTCCCCCCGCTCCACCACCAGATGAGTCACCCTTGGGGCTGAGTGAGGAGGGGAAGTATCTGTGGGCTCAGAGGCAGGGGCCTAGTCCCACCTGGGCTTCTGCTGACTCACTGTGTGCCCAGGAGCGAGGGCCGAGCCCTCTGAGCCTGCTTCCCCAGGTGTCCATGGGGGCAGAGACGTCCACCATCTCTCCCACTGGAAGAGCTGAATCTTGAATTCTATATGAACAGAGGCTGGCAGAGGGTGCTGTGGGGTGAAGGCTGACTCCAAAGGGACTCAGAGAGACAGCCTAAAGTCTAACAAAGGGAGGGAGAAGATGAGGGAGAAGGAAGGAGAGGACACTTAACCTCTCACTGAGCCATCGAATGTTCTGGTCTGCACCTCTGTTGGCCCATCTGTAAACAGAAACTCCTGTAGCTGAGTGGAGGACCAGATCAGCAAAGCAAAGTTGTCATTCTGTTCTGAGGGTGGAGAGGGGGAAAGCAGACATCTGAGGGGTTGCGTGGGAAGCACTGGGCTCACGGAGGAGGAAGCCGGTGTCTGGGAAGGCTGCTGGGGGCTGACGGGCTGGAAGCACTGAGCTGGCCGAAAGGCTGTTGCAATCCTGCCAGGGTAGTGTCTGTGCTTCCTTCTCACAACCACCCCCCTCAGCCCAAGACGGACACGTGGTTGTTGGGGCACAAGGCCAGCCAACATAGAGTCTGGGGCCAGGGCCACCCTCTCCCAGCTGCCAGGGATCACTAGCAGTCAAAGGCAGCTGAGAGGATGGGAGCAGGCATTGGATGGCAGCCCTGGGGGCTTGATCTGGTGGAAGGGAAGAGGGGCGGGTGCATGGTGTTAGGAGGGGCCCAGAGGGTGAATAAAAGCAGATGGAGTGTTTCCAGGGAAACTGGAGGCTTGGAGAGTTGGGGAGCAGAGAGAAAGGGGCTGCTGGTGGAATGGACAGAAGGGTGCACTTGTGAACCTTGCACCTGAGGTTTTGTACTTTTGGGCGGGGGAGGGGGTGGTAATTAGATTGATTGATTGATTGATTATTTTAATGGAGGTACTGGGGATTGAACCCAGGACCTCATGCATGCTAAGCATGCGCTCTGTCACTGAGCTCTACCCTCCCTCCATGCACTTTTTGACAAGTTGAAGAGACCCTCTCCAAAATGGAGATCGGGGGCTGTGAAATTAAGACCCCAGAGAGTATCCAGGGAGGCCTAGGAGTCTTCCAGATGCAGAAAGATGGGGGAATAGAAGGGCTAGTCTGAAAGTGACTGGAGGTGGCGTGAGATAGGTAAATGTGTGGAGGCAGACTGTATGACCCCTGAGTCCTGAGTATGAGTTATTTGAGGCAGGCAGGTAATAGCTCAGTGGTAGAGTACATGCTTAGCATGCACAAGGTCCTGGGTTTTATCCTCAGTAGCTCCATTAAAAAAAAAGTTATTTGAGCTGAAGGGGCCTGTTAAGAAGGGGGAGGGGATGATAGAGGTGGCCTGGGGACACAGTGTGAATTAGTTACTCAGTTATTGAGAGACTTACTGAGAGACCCCCTGAGGCTGGGAGAAGGGTCTTAAGCAGGAGAGCTCTCTAAGGGATCATGGCCACAGGGAGAGGGAGAAGGCTGTCCCCTGAATGGGGAAGACACCATGGCAGCCTGAGGTCCCCAACATTCAGGGAACTTTGGAGGTGCAGGTACTGTACAGCAAGATGCTTTTGGCCTAAGTGTTCAGGCCTATGTCCCACCTGATCCCCACCGCCACCAGGGAGGGGTGGGGAGGAGGAGGTAGGTGGGTACAGGGAGGCAGGTGAGGCTTAAGGGGAGGAAGACTGACCTTACCTGACTCCCCCGCCATCAAAAAGGCCCCGGGCCAGGCTAGGTCCTGTCACCTGTGCTGTCCTCAGAGCCCAGAAGGAAATTTGAGAGTGCTGCTCTGGCCCCACCCCAACCTAAGGCTAATTCTGTCACTCCCGGTCCTGCTGGTGGCTCTCTGCATGGTTTTGGAAGGTGAAAATGGGAAGGGAGACTGAGAGTTTGAGATTTGGGAAGGTGAGGCTACCTTGGGCCTGGGATGCGGGCTTAGAGGACCCTTGAGAACTCTGGGGTCCCTTCTGTACCCTGGTTCCCACATAGTCCACCAGTCGCCCTCACTTCCACCCTCCCAGTAATGTCTCAGAGTTCTCTAAAGCCAGGTCCAGTGTGTGTCAGTCTGCCCAGGGGAGCCCTAGTAACCGATGACGTGTTCATTCTAGCCCTCTGGGATTGGCTGTCTTGCTTTTACCTCCTGGAAAGGGCTGGGGAACTGGTCCAGTGCTGAGTAAGTTAATTCTCAGCATCTTTCAAGCCCTATCTGGTGCCTCCAGTACCGTCTCCTGCATTCTAACACCATGACCCCAAAGAATCACATTCAAAGGTCTCCTTTCCCATCCCCAGAATCTCATCCCAAGGGCTCCCAATACTGAAGGTTTTGTACCCGTGTCCCTTTTCTGGGCAGGCCCAGCCCCTGCCCAGGCCTCATCAGCTTTTTGGACCACATCCCGATCCTCAGAAAGCTGGCAAAGTTTGGAAAACCCCACGAGATGACTTAGGGTGTCGTTGGCACCATCAAAAACAGCAAAGTTCCTCTGAAGGCTGCATAAGGACCCTCTCCAGGGTAAGGAAAGGCTGAGGTGTGTGGACTTACACATTGGGATAACTAAAGTCAGGAGAGGCTGACAAAGTCCCTGTGGTCACACGGCTGGTCCTTAGATCTCAGGGTGCTCAGACATGGGGGACAGGTTCCCTGACTCCCATTCAGACACAGTGTAGAGATGGTCCTGGGTGGTGGTGAAAAACCCAAGCATGGGAGTCACGGTCCACAGGCAGACCTGTGTCCTCAGGCTGGCAAAGACCCACGGCTACCTGTGTGATCATGTGCCTCAGTTTTCTCATCTGTAAAATAGGTGCTCTGAGGGGAAATAAACTAGAGGAACTTCGTAGTGCCTGACATCTGGTAAATACTCAATACATTCAACTGGAAGTTAGCTGTTGAGTTAGAGGATCATTCATGACTGAATATTATGGAGCATCCGCTAACTGCCAGGAACTGTTCCAAGGTGGGGAATGACAGAAATGAACAGGATAAAGTCCCAGCTCATGGGGAGCTGACATTCTGCAGGGGAGAGAGGAAGGAGGAGAGAACACACTATAAACCCGTATATTTTCAAGAAATTAGTCCAGCTAGATCCATATACTGAGAGGACAATAAACAGGGCAGGTGTAAACAAGGCAGGATGGACTAGGGGCTTTTGCAGACTTGGTGACTGGATCTTGGAAAAGATGACACTTTCAATTCAGATCTTAATGATTAGGAAAATCCAGCCAGGCCAAGGGCAGCTTGTTGCCCTGGGAGGGTGAGTGCAAAGGCCCTGAGACAGGAGTACATAAAGTACCTAAAGGAGAGGGACGCATTCCAGGCAAGGAAACAACCCAATCAAGGACTGGGAGACTGGAAATTGCCCTTGAGGAAGTAGGGGACAGCTAGGGTGAGAGCAGGCTTGGTAGCAAGAGATGGCAAGCCTTGAAAGCCAGGCCAGGGTGAGGAGTTGTGACTTCAAGGTGCTCATCTGGGAAACAGGCACAGAAGTTGGGGCACCCAGCCTAGGGCTCCTCCTAATCCCACAGACAGGGTCCACCCTGCGGTTTTCTTGGGGGAAGGGGATAATCAGGCAGTCAGGTATGGGGGAGGATTTGGGCATCCCGCAAAGAGGCAAAACACCATCATCCCTGCTCCACTTCTCTCTATAGAAACTGGTTTTCGAAAATCATCCTCCAAGTCAAGCAGGTATTTCAGAAAAAAAGAACCTCCTGAGCACCAGGAGGGCCACCTCTCTCCTCTGGGTCTGTGCTCTGGGAGGGCTCTCTAAAGTTTCGCACACCGTGGACTCTGGATGGATGACTCCATGAAGTGCCATATCACCCCCGCCCACCAAACAATTAAAATTATAGAGAGAATTCTGAGTGCTTCTTTGCTGCGTGGCCAGGGCTATTTGACAGGGTGGGGGCTGTGCCTTTGGGGAAGGGCAGCAAGGACACAAATGGATTGAGTATTGTCTACTTGCTCTGTGTTGAGGACTTTGAACTTCATCATCTTAAAAGAATCCTCCTAAGAAACTTGAGGGAGGACATAGCTCAGCGGTAGAGTGCATGCTCAGCGTGCATGAGGTCCTGGGTTCAATCCCCAGTGCCTCCATTAAATAAATAAATAAATAAGCCTAATTACCCCCACCAAAAAAACTAAAAAAAAAGTAGAAGATAGCCCCCTCAAAATACCCATCAATTGATGAATGGATAGATAAATCCATAGTGTATGTGTGACCATTGTGTGTGTGTGTGTGTGTGTGTATATATATATATACACACACACAGTGGAATATTTTTCAGCCATAAAAAGGAACAGAGCACGGACACATGCTACAACATAGATGAACCATAAAAATGAAGTGAAAGAAGCCAGTCACAAAAGACCGTATATTATACGATTCTATTCACAAGCAATGTCCAGAACTGGGAGACAGAAAGCAGATTAGTGGTTGCCTTGCTGTGGAGAAGGGGCTGGGAGTAAGTGCCAGGGGGTGTGGGGTTTCCTTTTGGGATGATGAAATGTTCTGGAATTAGATAGTGGTGATGGCTAAAAACTTAGCAAATAGATCAAAAATCATTGAATTGTGCATCTTAAAAGGGTGACTATTATGGTATGTGCAAATCTCAATTTAAAAAAAAAAATGAATGAATGGAAATCTTCCAGACAAAGGCAGAAAGAAGAGATGAAGAAGGGGACATTCCAACCTCTCTTCCACCCCAGACTTCCCTGACAACCCAGAGCAGCAAGGGAGGGGAGTGTCGAGGGATGCCAGAAGGGAGGTGGGTACAGGGACTCAGGGGAGAGGGGATGGGGTCTGGACTGGGACAGGGACCCTGGTGTGAAAAGCAAGATTGATTTGGGAGTCTGATGATCTTGCAGACACAGAGGTGTGGGCTCAGAGATGCTCTCTGGCTCCAGACACACACGCTGGGGTCTCAGACCCCACTGCTCCCACCCCCAACCCCCTCCTTGTGACCTCTCTGCCCCCACCCACCACCTGGAGTTGTTTTTGAGCTGCCTCTGAGGTCCATCCTGAATGACCTTCAGCCTGTTCCTGCCCTGGATAACAGAGATGAGCAAACATTGCAAACAGCAAACAGCTCATGCTGACCTTGGAGCTGGGGCAGGGTCAGTGACCTTCCCTCCTCTTCCCCCCACCTCCCCCAACCCTGGCCCTGCTTCAGCCTCTCTCTTGCCCTGTAGGATCCAGTCGGGAGGTGAGGGCGGTTGTCCTGGCTTGGCTGTAGTGTGAAAAAGCTGGATTCAAATTCACCACTTGCTGGCTGGGAAGCCCCACCGCCTACAGCCTCAGTTTCTTCATCTGTAAAATGGGAATGAAAAAGATGCCCACTTCATAGGGCTGGAGCAAGTTAATTCAATGAGTTAATGCACTAAGGCCCTGCCGGGGCGCCTGATGCGTGGTGAGAGCTCAGGGAACACAGGCTTTATAAACAGCAGCTGGGGTTGACAGAGGCACTTCGCACCGTGTCTGGTGTGGCTCACTGCGTGCTTTACATACGATCTGCTTTACTCTCCTGGGTAGGTACCTAGTCCATGACTCTGGTTCCTGGATGGAGAAACAGGCCCAGAGACATTAAGCAAGGGATACCAGGTCACACAGTAGGAAGGAGGTAGATCCAGACTCTGAACCCAACACCACGCTGCTTCTCATAACACCATGCAAGGTGGGGTTTTTCTTTTTCCTTTTTTATTATGGTAAAATACATAACATAAATTTTACCATTCTTTAATTTTTAAAAAATTTTTATTTATTTATTTATTTATTTTTTGGTGGGGAGGGAGGTAATTAGGTTTATTTATTTATTTAAATTTGGAGGAGGTACTGGGGATGGAATCTAGGACCCTGTATATGCTAAGCACGCACTCTACCAATGAGCTATACCCTCCCCCCTCATTTTAACCATTTTTAGGTGTAAGGTTCACTGGCATTAAGTACATTCACAATCTCGTGCAACCATCATCACTACCCATTTCTGGAACGTTTTCATCATTCCAAACAGAAACTCCTGGAGGTTTTATTTTGCTGATTATTGTCGGTGAGGAACTCCAGGAAACATTCATTGAGCACCTACTGTATGCCAGAGCCCACGCTGGGGCCACTGGAATGGACAGCATTCTGCTGGATCCATTCTGTACGGTCGCCCAGGTTGTGGCCAAGGAGGGGTTGTCAGATTCACCACCTGAAAAGACAGGATGCCTGGCGGGATTTCAGATACACAAGAAATAATTTTTAGTGTAATTCCTAAATATTGCATGGGACATATTTATACTAAAAAATACTCATTACTTATCAGAAATTCAAATGTCATTGGGTGTGTTTTATCTTGTAACCTGAGACCAAGGAATCTGGCCCATGGTCCCCTGGCTAAACTATGCACCCTGGCTTATGGCTGGGTCCTCTAGGAGAAAAAGACTCATTTTTATTCTGTCTGGTAGTTGGCCTGACCCTGATGTTGGCAACCTCCTACTATGTGGGCCTGGAGCTTTCCTTCACAGGGTGTCACCCAGCCTTCACTTGAACTCTGTTACGCTTGTTACCAGCCCCATTTTACAAATGAAAACATTGAGCCCAGATGAAAGAGTCTTTTTGCCCAGGTCACGTGGTGAAGACGTGTCTGGACCTGTAGCCCAGTGGCCAAGGGATCGTAGAGACAGAAGAAACAATAACAAAAAGCTGCGATCTTTGAGCACCTAAATTACCAGGGTCCATGTTGAGAACTTCTTTTGTAATCACATCATTCAATTAACGTCCTAAAAAAAAAAAAAAATATGGATTGTGGGCCCATTTTACAGAGGAGGAAGCTGAGGCCTAAAAGCAAGGCTGTCACATGAAGTGGGATCAGGATTTGAATCCAGCTCAGCCCAGAAGGCCAAAGAGCCTTCTGCCTTCCCCAGTCAGGTTAGGGTGCTGGGAGAGTAGGAAGGAGGAAGGAAGGAGACCAGCAGGGGAGAGCATGGCCTCTGACTGTCACTGTCACCTGGGCCCCCCTCTCTCTGATGTCCCTGCCAAGGGGCGGGCGGAGGTGGCCAGGGGAGGGCTCTGCTCAGTGCAGCTGCCCCCTCCCCCAACCTGGAGTGCTGAGCACAGAGGGACAGAGGGACAGAGCCCCCAGAAATGTCGTTCTCTGGACACAGGTCCTGGGCCCAGCACCCCCTCTGCTTCTGCATTCTGGTCCTGGCCTGTGTTGTGGGTGAGGAGCCAGTTGGCGGGTTGTGGGGACCCCATAGCAACAGATGCGTCTGGGAATGGGTGTCATGGGAGACAGTGTGTGCAAAGGGTACACTTGCAGTGTCAGTTCAGATGCTGGGGGTCATGAACATGCACTTGTGTGTGTGAGCGGAAGAGAATGCAGTTGTGGGAAACGTGTGTCCATGAACATGCATGTGTATCCGTGTGTACACATGTGAGTCTTTATGGGGTATTTATGCAAAAGATTTTAGGGTCTGGACACATGGAAGGGTGTCTGTGTGTATTGGGATGTGAGCATGTCTGGGTTCTGCAAATACGTTTAAAATGTAGGGTACAGCTCAGGGGTAGAGCACATGCTTAGGAGGCACGAGGTCCTGGGTTCAATCCCCAGTACCTCCACTTAAAAAAATAAAATAAAAATAAAATGTTAACACTTATATAGTGCCTACGACATGCATGAAACCAGCCCAAGTGCCTTATAATTGGTAACTCTGAACACTCACAATAACTCTATGAGGTAGGTCCTATCAACCCATCCTATAGAAGGGGAAACTGAGTCTTGAAGAGGTTAAGTCATTAGCTGAGGGTACACCAGAGATCACATAGATGCCTCTGTACATGTGTGTACACATGCACCCCTGTGATGGCTGGTCTCTGTGGGTGAGGCTTTGCCCGGGTGCGTGAGTGCTGGACAGACAGGTGTGTGCGATTCCTGGCAGAACCCCTGGCCCAGCAGCCCGACACATGGCCTTGCTCACCTCCATCCCTGCGGGCAGGAAGTCCTCCTGTGCTCTCCCTCACTGCCTGCAGCGGTAGCTCAGACCGTGTGGGGGTCACAGGAGAGCTGAGCGGGCAGCAAGATCAGGCAGTGAGGGAGGCATCAGGAGGGGGCGAGGGGGCAGAGAGGAGATGGTACAGACTCAGAACATCACAGGCAGACAAGGAGGGGACGGGGCCAGGGTCTCGGGCACAGAGGCTGAAAGGTGATGACCGATGGCAGAAGCAGGGCTAGTGGTCAGAGGGACATATAAAGCGGTGAGAGGACTGGCAAGGGACCACAGGAGTGTCAGTGACAGTGAGCATAGAGGGAAAGGGAGGTGGGAGGGTGCTGGGGCCCAGCTGTCCCACACTGCCCTCTTGTCCCATCCAGTAGGCCAGCAAGAAGCGACCGGGGCATCCCCGAGCCCCCCACCAGAGACCTCGAGTAGTTCCTGGAGCCTGGTTCCCGGCAAGGTGAAGGAGTGGATGGAGCCGCTGGTGACCAGACCCAGAGAGAGGTGGCCGTGGTTCTGGTGAGTGTGTGCAGAAGGAGGCTTGGGGGCTGGACTCCTGGGTCTGACAGAGGAGGGGCCGGGGATCTGGGTCTGAGGGAGGAGGGGCTGGGGGCCTGGGCTCCAGGGTCTGAGGGAGGAGAAGCAGGCGAACTCCAGGGAGCAGGAGGGGGTGGGGTTGGGGAGGGCTGGAGGATAAGGGCTGAGAGCAGGGACTCCTGGATCAGAGGGAGGAAGACGTGAATGGGGCAGAAGTCTTCGGGAGGTGGCTGGAGGTCTCAACTGTGATGTCCCCTCCCTGACAGGGGCCTCGGGGCCTTCCAGGGCTTTGTGCAGACTTACTTTGAAGACCACCTGAAAGACTTGGTTTCCCGCACCCAGGCCTGGCTCCACAGCTCCAAGGACAGCCTCCTGAGCAAGGCTCATAACCTGTGTCCCCAGCTGCTCTGCGAGAAAGGCGACCAAGATTAAAGTGTTCACAGCCTCAGCAATAAAGAAATTCTCTGTGTCCCTGTCCCAGACCCTCCCCAACTCGGCCAGAGATAACTTCTCCCCATCCACCCTCAAAGATTAAGGAATAGAGGAAGTAATATGTGGCAGGGAACCACAGTAGGGGTTGGGGGATTGGTGGGAGGAGTCGGGGTTGCGGGGGATGACCCCTCAGGCTTGTTTGGGGGCAGGGACTTCAGGCTTCTCAGTTTGGGATGGAGGGTGAAGAACTGGAGAGCAGGCAGCTCCCCACAGCAGCTCCTCCTTCAGAGCTCTGCCTTCATTTCCCACAGGATGAAGACCCCCAGACCTCATTCCTGGTGGGCACCCAGTACCCCAATCTCGCCACAGCTCCCTACTCAGCCTGTCTCCCTCAGCGGTGAATTTTCCGAGTGGGGGCTCCCTGTGGCTTGACCTCAGGAATGTCACTGTCCTCTGCCCCCATGCCATCCCCCCCCCCAGCCGTTCTGTTGGCCAGGACTTTGGCCAAGGCCTCGAGGTTGGGGGGGGATGACTCTGGAGGACAGAGCTATAAAGAGCTCAAGAGCTATAAAGGCTTTCTCTGTCCGTGTGGAGCTGGTGCGGACAGCCTGCCAGAGTCCGGTAAGAGAGGGATGGAAATGTGGGGCGGGGGGCAGCAGGGAGGGGGCCAAGACTGTTAAATCAGAAACCATGAGAGTCAAGATGTTAGATTCCAGTATTGGAATCATGGAATGTAGAATCGTAGAATGTTTACCTGTGCCAATCCCCCTCCTGGGTCAGATCTCAACCTCCTTGCTACAGTCTCCTTATCAAAATGTGGATGGTAATATGGTGACCTGAGCACTGTTGTCACTGACAGCGCCTCCCTCATACGGTTGGGATCACGACAAAATGATCGAATGCATTAGAACAGGGCCCAGCACAGAGGAAATACTGTCATCCAAGTGGCAGCTCTTAATCAAGTCCGTGGCATGTGCCCCTGTACCGATTGGATTGGGTCTTAGCATCACTGTCACCCTCTGCTGAGGCTTTTTCAAGATACAAAACACACCCTCCTCCCTCCAGAGCGGTGTGACAGGCTCTTTACTTCACTCACTTAATATTTGTTAATTGCATTTCTCTCTTATGTCGGCGTCTTCTTCTTTTTTTTTTCTAATGTAGATGATGTAGATTGAACCCAGGACTTCAGGCATGCTAAGCACACGCTCTACCACTGAGCTATACCCTTCCCTTCTCATGTCGGCTTCTTAAGGGGAGGGCCAATGCTATGTTCATGGCTGGGCCCAGAACTGTGCTTGGCGCATAGTAGGTGCTGAAGAAATTCTTCTTGAATGAATGAGTGTTAGAATTAAGATGTTAAAATCAGGAGTAGCATCATAGAATGTTAGGAAGTGAGGCCCAAGTTAAGTCATAAGGAACTTGACTTCAGGTGGGGAGAGGGGGGTCCCAGGCCTGGATCCCTGAGTGCATGTTCCCCGGAATACATGTTCCAGTGGCCCTGCCCCATGCCCGCCTTAATGTTCCAGGTCTCCTGACGCCATGGGTACCCGATACTTCCTAGCTCTGTTTCTCATCCTCCTGGTGTTGGGATTCAGTGAGTATGGTCAGCAGGGGAGGAGGGGATGTGAGGAGGGGGATGAGCCCCAATCATCTTCCCAGCCCAGTCTTGTCTGGCCCTGTGCCTGCCCATTCCTCTTCTTCTCCACCTCGTTCTCCCATTGCTGGAGACCCGTCAGCACCCTTAACACACTTTCCTCTTGCAGAGGTCCAGGGGGTCGCTATGGCCCAGGAAGATGAGGCTGACAGCCCTGGCCTGCTCACCCGGATGCAGGAATCACTCTTCAGTTACTGGGATACGGCCAAGGCAGCTGCCCAGGACCTGTACCAGAAGACATACCTGCCCACCATGGATGAGAAAATCAGGTATCACCTGCCTCCCACTCTCACCCCAGGAACCCGGAGTCCCAGCCCCCGGCCCCTTCTCCCTCAGACTCAGAAGTTCAGGTTCACATCTATACTCTCTCAAGGCCCAGGTATCTCAGCTCCTAGCCCCCGGCCCCATTAGAACATGGGGTTCTGAGATCCCAGCCTAGGGATACAGGAATTTGGGTTCCAGCTGCTTTCCCCCACAGGACACATGATTCTGGTTCCCAGGCCCCTCCTCCTCCCTCAGGCCTAGGAGTCCACACCCCCAGCCCCTCCTCCCTCAGCATCTCTGTCCTTTCTCCTCAGGGACATATACAACAAAAGCACGGCAGCTGTGACCACCTACTGCAGGGATTTTTACTGACCAGCTCCTTTCTCTGCTGAAGGGAGACCAGTAACAGCATGGGCCCCCAATAGTGGGGCAGGGCAAATCCAGACCCCTGCCACCCCTGGGCTCCCCTGATCTACCCCCATACTTCCTAGCAGCTCTGAGCATCCTGCTCCCAACTCTAGCTTGACTTCTTATCAATAAAAAGAAAAAAAAAAGCTAAGTTTATTCTTTTCCATGTGCTTGCTTTTCTGAGACCTCAGGGGCTAAGATGGAGGGACTGATTCCATTCAGCCAACATTTATTGAATCCCTATTCTGTGTATATATATGTATATGGTCAGTGGGAATAAAGAGGTGACTAAAAATAATGAATAATCATAACAACAATAATTAGAGACTTTGCTTCACTAAGGTCTAGCTTTCTCATTTGTAAAATGACAAATAGACACAGATAATCTGCAGTGGCCTCTGGCAGTGTCTGGGTCCTGGGCTGACATTTTAAATATGCCATCGCAGAGAGGTCTCCAATGGTCCTGTGGCTGAGGGGAGACTGGTGCCCACGAGTCATTGCTGAGGATAGGAATGCAGTGCCCAGTTTGGCTGGGACCCAAGAGGACAGACCTATAAAAGGTGTGCTCTGTGACAATTCCCATACATTTGTCCCACATGGATTTACAGGGAAAAGACAGACAGTCCTGCCTTCAGGTGGCCCCTCAAAAAGAAAGTATTTTGGTCCTAACCCCAATTACATACTGTTTTATTGATTACAGCTTTATGACATTTTTTTTTAGCTGTTCTCTTATTTTTTTTAATATTTAAACAATTTATTTTCTATTAAAGTATAGTTGACTTACAATGTTGTGTTAGTTTCTGGTGTACAGCATAGTGATTCAGTTGTACAGATACATTCTTTTTCATATCCTTTATCATTATAGATTATTACAAGATATTGAATAATCCCCGTGCTATACAGTAGAACCTTGTTGTTTATCTATTTTAAATGTAGTAGTTAGTATCTGCAAATCTCAATAGCGTTCTCTTCTTATTAGCAATAAAAATAGCATTTCCTGAGCTCCTATTCAGGGCCAGGAGCTCTGGTCCATCCTGAGGCCACAAACAGAGGGGCTGTGGTGGAAGGGAGGTGGAGGATGACCAAGACGACCCCTGGAGAAGATAACTTTCGACAACAAGGCAGGCAGGGAAGAAAAGGAGAGGAAGTGAGGCGTTCAAGACCTGGGTGAGGCTACCTCAGATAGGTAGTGGATTCAGGCACAGGGAGGGCCCTCTAGGGGACCGGGCTGGGCTGATCACAGGGGATGCATCACCATGCAGTTGTGGATGGAGAGTAAGGGGAGGGGTGGGGAGCACTCACTTGGCTCCCCCTTCCCTGGTCTGAGTGGTTGGAAGAGGCTATCTGGGCAGCGGAAAACAGCAGGCTAAAAGCATAGGATGTACAAAGGTAAGCAGAGGATCTCCAGTTTGAGAGAGGATAGTGCTGTGGCCCATGGGTAGAGAGGCTGAGGACCTGGACTCCTAGATCTGAAGGGAGTAGAGGGTGGTCCTGGGCCCCCAAGTCTTATGGGTGGGGCTATTGGCCTCTGAGGATGCAGGGCCTGTATTTCTCCTAATCAGCTTGGCATTAAATTCCGGCCAGCCTGTCAGCACTCTTGGGGCAGTTTTTCCAGGTCCTGAGACTGGGCAGCTGTGAGTCTAATAGAAAACAGGGGCCTTGGGGAGGGGCTGTGGGAAATGCCCCCAAGTCCCCAGGGCCTGGGAAGAGCTGAGGCTGCCAAGCCCAGTGGGGGGACAGCGAGGGGGGGATCCTGGAGGAACAATCCCTGCTCTGTCCACTTGTTTCCCACAGACTCTAGCCAAACCAAACCACTGCCCAGGCCAGTTCTGCTTCCAACCAATCCTGGTGTCCTTCCCTGACTCCTCCTTCCCGTCTCAGGCCCCCACCCCAGTCCCACTCCCTTCAGGACTCCAGGAGTCCAGGCCCCCAGACTCCTCCAATCCCAGAACTCAGGACCCCCAACCCATTCTCCTCAGGACCCGAAAGTTCAGGTCCCCAGCCTCCTACTCCCTTAGAACCTGAAATCGCAGCCTCTGGTTAGTATTGGGCGTCCCCTAGTGGAGCGCAAACTGGGTCTGGCCTGTGATTCGCTTAACAATCAATAGGAATGGAAGAATTTATTTGGTCATTCAACAGACTTGGGGGAGGGCTTTATAAGGGCCTAGTCTGAGGTCACAGTCTAAGAGCCTCTCATGCTCCAACAGATCAGGACTCTGAAGTATATGAGGGAGGACACTGGGGCATTTTGTACCTAGAGCTGAGAGCAGAGATGGGGTAACAGTTAAACTGGAGATTAAGTTTCAAAGCCTCTCACTTGCCTGGGCTTTCTGTGGTTCTCTATTTAAATCTGTACATGTAATTTTGTACTTTTTAAAAAGAGGCCCACAAAATCTCAATCTGCCCGTCTTCTTGGAGATTTAATCAGTATGTTCATTTCATCTCTAGACTTGAAGACTGGGCCTACAACTTCACAGAATTGTTATTACTATCATTGTTATCTGTAAGTGAAGGGGATCTGGCAAGAAGTTCTCTAAGGTTCCTTCTTGTCCTTGTGTTGGTCCTCAGGGGAAAGTCATTCATCTTCTGCACTCAGAGTTTCATCCTTTCACTCAGCAATCACGCCCTGAGACAAAGCATTGCCCATAACCAAGACACACCCATCTGGGTCAGTAATGACACAAAGTGGGCAGGGATGGGGTGGGGAAGTTCAAGGATCCAGAAGGACTGAGATATGGTGCCCCGCCCAGCCTGGAGACCCGGGAGGGCTTCCTGGAAAAGGCGATAATACTATTGAGCTGAGACCTCGAGGAAAGTAAAGGATGTAGATAGCAAATGATAAATAAATAATGAGACTATCCCAATGCAAAGCCTGCTCTCCTTTCCAGGTAATATGTAAAGCTCATGAAAACAGCACATGATGTTGATCACTTACTAAGCAGGAGGCCCAGGGCCAGGTGCTTTACATTCCTATCTCACTGGGTCTTCTCAAGAACACGGCAGGGCAGAGGGAGGACAGCGGGTACCACTGTAATGTCTAGTTTATACAAGAGGAAGAAAATGAGGGCCAAAGAAATGAAGATCCTTTGTCCGCGATCATTTCGCCGATGAGTAGCACAACCAGGATTTAAACCCAGGTCAGACTTTCACTCAATTCATTGGTGAAGGTTTAACAGCCGCTGAGTCTTCTCTCTGGGCCTCTTTCACTTCCTCCCCGGGCCAAGGATCCCTCAACACGTGTCCAGGCTGGAGCTGTAGGAAAACAGCTAATGAAAAAGACTGGAGCTTCTTTCTAGAGCCCTTGAAGCTGAGCCCACAGCTGCGAAGCTATCTAGAAAGCAAAAGACCACTAAGGCAACGCGCATGCGCATTAAACTAAGAGCCCTGAAGGCTTAGGGAGGGGCTGACAGGGTCCAATTTGGAAGTGTGGTGGCGTGAGGACGCTGAAAGAGTAACTAAACGCACAGGATTATAACCTAGGGACACCTGTCGGAGGAAACGGCTGAGGTAAGAAGAGGGGTCAGAAAACGAGGCCCTTGACCGAGGGCCCTGCTCTCCGAGCTTGCGTACGGAAGCCAGGAAGGTTCCTTTAACGCAGGTGGGGCGTGGTTCCAGCGGAGCATCTTGAAGCGCTACAGTGACCGGGAAGACTCAAGCAACTTGGAACAGAAAGGACTCAGAATCGGCGGGGCGAAGAGGACAGGATGACCCAGAAGGCTCATATAACTGGAAGCAGCGGGTTTATTGAGAGGGCAGAAAGAATAGAGACTGTGGGAAGCGCGTTGGCCAAGAAAGCCCCGGGAGTCCGGGGCACGCAGCGTGTCTACTAGGTGAAAACAAGCGCCTGCGAAGAGAGGAGGAGTACGGTGGCCTGGTTGGCCCTTTCTTGGCCGGAAGCGGCTCCCGAGAGGCGTGGCTAAGGCGTTCTTGCCGGATATGGTAGCCGGCTGGTCGGGCCTATTGTGAAATCTCGCGCGATCGCGCTGGTGCCGTCGGGGACGGGGCGGGGTTGGCGGCGGGGGCGGGGACCCGGAGCGGGAAGATGGCGGCGGCGCAGGAGGCGGACGGGGCCGGCAGCGCCGTAGTGGCGGCCGGGGGAGGCGGCTCCGGTCAGGTACGGAGGCCGAGAGGGGCCTGAGGGGTTCTTCCCCACCCGGGGGGCCTCCCACGGGGCGTGTCCTGCTTTTTCTTAGGGAATCTAGTGCACTGGGGGCTCCTTGCCCAGAGGGACCTTGAATACCGGGCCCAGGCGGGGCCGGGCGGCCCGGGAAGCCGGACAGTTCGGGGAACGGGGCCCTGTTGCGCGCTGGGTCCCCTGCACGCTCGCGCCGGGCGGCCACCAGGCTTGTTGCTCGATCCGAGGAGACAGTGGTGCGGAGGGGCGCAGACTGGTACCTAGGCACCCTGGGTTCTCGACTCCTCGATTCCAGGCTCCAAGACTGTTCCTAGAGTGGACTGGCGTTCACGGCGTCTTTTTCTCAGTGCCCAACGTATGGGTAATGATTGATTAATGGGGAGTTTCCTAACTCTGTGAAGTCAGGTAATCATTGTGGGTAAGGGCACGCGCTGTAGAGGCTGACAGACCCATTTTACGGATAAGAGTCCAAAGAACAGACTGAGGCGCTTGTAGAAGGTCACCCAGGTTAAGTTTGGGATCCAGTTCCTGTAGAACTTACCAGACATAGCTAAAGCAGGGTGGCTGGAGCTGAGATGGGTGTGCTTTCAGCATAAATTAGTTCCACAGGGGAATTAATCCTGGTTCTGAAGACTTCTGACCCATTGCCTCCTCAGCTAAACTGAGGCTGTAGAACATATTAGTTCAGGCAGCCACCCTTCAGACGTTTAGGGAATCGATGGAGTGACAGACAGCGAGGGTTTGCCGACCCACCCACTGGGATGTCACTGACATGTAGGAGGCAGCACAGGGAAAAGAAGTGTAGGTTTGTGGGGAGAGCGAAACTGACTCTCTCTGTGACCTTGGGCAAGTTCCTGTCCCACTTTGGGCCTTCATTTTTCCGGTGGTGAATGAAGAGGTTGGACCACAGAGATGGCTCCAGCCCTGTCCCTTCATCAGTGGAGTGGAAGAGAAGACTGGTGTGTAAACAGAGAATTATAATCCTGGATGACAATGGTGGTGACAAAAAATCTGTCAGGGACTGGGGGAGACCAGAGGAGAGGCGAATTATAGCACCCGGGGAGGACACCAGTATGAGATTTGTGTCACAGAGCCAACATTCCTGGTCTTGATCTTTTCAGCATCTTCAAGCAGGGCCTGGCCCGGGGGCAACCTGAGGAAATGTTTGTTGAGTTAGGGCCAGAATGAAGACCCAGTCCCTGTCTCCAGGGGCTTCCCAGTCTTGCTGAAAGTTCTTTCCCCCTCTGAATTTCTCTTGACTACTGGGTAGGGGGTGATTAGAGAGACTAAGGCTCCCACTGCCCTGACTGCTCTGAGTTTACAGAGACCCACCCCTCTAGATCCCCTCTGGTCCCACTCCTGCTTAAAACCTTTCAAGACTTACTCCTTTGCTTTCAGGATTAAGTACAAATTCTTCGGCAGATCAAGGCTTTGCATGACCTGCCTTTTTTCTTCAGACTTGACTAGGATTTTTCAACCTCAGCACCGTTGACATTTGGGGTTGGATAATGCTTCATTGCAGGGGGCTGACCTGTGTGTTGCGGGATGTTTAGCAGCATTCTTGACCTTTACACACTAGATAGCATAGCAGTAGCCCCTTCCCAGTTGTGACACCTAAAAATGGCTCCAGACATTGCTGAGGTCCCCCTGGGGAAGGCAAAATTGTCCCTGTTTGAGAACCACTAGACAAGAGGAGCATCAGCCACTGTGAAGCTGTTATTTCCAGGAGTGTCCCTCAGTCTCTCTCCTCGTAGCCTCTGCACATGTTTCTCCCCTCTTTACCTGGTCAATCCTGTACGTCTCAGATGCTCTCTCCCCTGGGAAGCCTCTCAGATGCGGTCAGAGCCCCAGCAGTCCCTGGGCACCCCTGTGCCAGCCCTGCCCCCCTGGGTTTTCACTCTGTCTCCTCCAGTGGACTGTGAGTCTCTGGAGGACAGAGCCAGAACTGGCTTGGTCACCACTCTGTCCCCAGCACTGCCCAGCTCAGGACCAGACCCAGAACAGACGCTCAGCATTTGTGGAATGAGCAGCTCTTGAGGCAGAGGCTGCACTGAGGTGGATGCCCGTGGTGGATCCAGGCAGGCAGTGAGGATGCCCCGACTTTCTCCCAGCTCCCGCCCAGCCTCATGATCTCAGCTGTTTCCTGGGCCCCTTAGTGGGTGTTCCTGGGGATTGTGTGTGAGACTGGGCATGCGGGTCCAAGAGCAGGTACTATGTCTTAGTCACTGCTGTGTCCACAGCCACCACCACCCTTCCCTGGCCCGTGGGGCCTGGCCAAGAGCAAGTGGACTCTCAGCAGTCTCCTGCTCCGGCCAGCCAGCCCCTCCCTTGGCCAGAGGCTCAAACACAGAGCCCGCAGCTCTACTCATTGTTCCTTCAGCTAACGTTAAGTCCCCACTCCATGCTAGGCCCTGTGCAGATGTTGGGGATGCAGCTGCGACCCAGACAGAGGCCCTGCCCTCTTGGATCTCCTGTATTTGTTGAGCGCTGGGTGTTGGGCAGGGGTGCCTGGGACAGGGACAGTGAACACAGTAAATAAAGAAAACATACTGGGTCAGGTGGTGATAAGTGCCCTGGACAGGACTAAAGCTGGGGAGGAGCATAGGAAGTGAGGTCTGGGTCGTAGGGTTGCAGTTTAAATTGGGTAGTCTGGGAAGGGCTCTTTGAAGAGATGACATTTGAACAAAGACCTGAAGGAGATGAGGAGGGTAGCACACAGATACATTGGGAGAACGCCTTTCAGGAAAAGAGAACAACCAGTGCAGAGGCCCTGAGGTGGGAGGTGCCTGGTGTGATGCGGAAACAGTGAGGAGGCTGGTGCGGCTGGAGCTGGTGTCTGCAGGGAGAGGGGTGAGAACAAACAGCCACAGAAGGGGCTTGAAAGTGCCAGGCCCTGGGGGTCATGGTGACAACTTTGCCATTACTCTGAGGAAACTGGGAACCACGGGAGAGTTGCCATTTTATTGAGGTCTAGTTTAGATGCTGTCACATTCACCTGTGGTCAGTGTAGAGTTAGTTCAGTGGCTTTCAGTACATGTCTGCAGTTGTTCAGTGGAACCAGCAGCACAGTCTGGTCTGAGAACATTTCCATCCCCTTAAAACTTTCCCTTGTCCCCTTTTGCAGTTACTCTTCCCCCAGCAGTGTTCCTTTTTATTGCTAACTGGTATTCCATTGCACAGATACATCACAGGTCATTCATCAGAAGACCTTTGCGTTGTTTCTGGGTTTAGGAATAACACTGCTGTGAACAGTTGCGTATAAGCTTCTGTGTCGACGCGTGTTCTCATTTCTCTCTGGTAGAGACCTAGGAGTGCGGTTGCTAGTTTGAATGGCAGGTGCATTTAGCTTTTTACGCAGCTGCCATATTTTTCAAAGCAGCAGCTCCCTTTTTCCCACCAGCAGTGTACTGCCATGCTAACTTTGCACTTCCTCGGCGGCACTTGTGACCGTCCCTCTTTTTGATTATGGCCATCCCTGTGAAGTGGCACCTCATTGTGGTTTTCCTTTGCATTTCCCTGGGAGGGTTTCCAGCCAGCTTGTCCACCATTGTGGGTAAGAAAACAGACCTGGGAGCCAACCAGACATGGGTTCAAATGCTGGCCTGGCCTCAAGCTTCCTTTTTTTTTGACCCAGAATCAACTCAGATTTGCTAGAAACCCTCACTTGGCCCCTCGGTGCTCCCAGGAGCAAGGTCAGCTGAGCTAGAGGACCCGGTGCCTATTTGACCTCACCCCCGCTGAGCCAACCCCTTGCCTACACCTTTTCTCTCCCTCAGACACCCTTCACCCGGACGCCAGAGGCAGCTCCTCGGGAGGCCCCCGTAACCACGTGACCCGAGGCGGGTCCCTTGCCATCACCACTCCTACCTGTTTCCTCCGGAGTGCTTTCCCGTTTACCATTATTCACTGTCCTGTTCACTGTTCTGCCGGTGTGTTTCCCTCTAGACCCGGAGCTCTGATGGGAGAGGGCCCTGAGCTGTGTGGCCACCACCGATCTTACTGCCCAGCACTGGGCCTGGCCCACAGTGGGTGCTCAGGAATACTTTTTTTTGACACACGAAGGAAGGAAATCTTTTCTGCCCTAAACGTACCAATATTATCACAGCCTGGCCCTTGGGTCAAAGAGGTGAAGGATCAGTGAGGGGAAGGGACACGCCCGAGACCTCACAGCCAGAACCTATGGGACCAGCCCGCAGCCTAGGTCTGTCAAGCCCCAGAGCCCCCTGCCTTGCACCACAGGGCTGTCCTGCACTTTGGGAGACAAAAGAGCTCTTGCTAGTGAAGGGGACAGGAAGTGACAAATGACGTTTAACAAATGCTGGCCTCAGCTTTGTGGCAGCCTCATCTGGCCAGGGGTGCCTCTGTCCCTGCTCTTGGGGGCATTCGAAGCTGAGAGGAAGATGCTGCAGAGGAGTGGGCCTGGAGTGGGACTGGGGGGACTTGGGAGGCCCAGGAGTGGGTAGATTTGGGTGGCCTGGGTGTTCAGGGCAGGCCATTCAGGAAACATTTGTTGATTTATCGAGCCCCTACCCTCTGCCAGCCCTGTGCTGGGCAGTGCTCCCACCTAACAGCGATCATGACAGTTCTGGTCCTGCCTCTTAAAAGCTGAGGGGTGATGGGCCAGCCGGTAGGAGGGAAGAGGGCAGGACAGGACTGGCAAGCCAGCAGGTGCAGAGAGAGGGGCCCCATCTTGGGCCCTTTCAGCCTGACCTCATGAAATTCTCTGCCTCTGAGCTTCTGTTTCTGACTGAAGGTTCTTTCCCTTGGAGTCCCTGCCTGACTCCCTGGCCGCTCACCCCTTATCTAGCTGCTGTCATCCTTCCTGAGTGACCCAGACAAGTGCCTGAGGCTCCCTGAGCCTCCCTTTGCCCGGCTGCCAAATGGAGCTGAGCATGGTTCTGACCTCACCGGGTGGTGTGTGCCGTGTGCATGTCTCTCTCCTCCGGCATGGCTCACGGTGGCGTGGCTCACTGTCTGGTTGTGTTTTTCTGTGTCTGTCTCACCTGCTGGATCCAGAGCCTCTGGAGGGATGGGCCCCACACAGAACCGGCCACAGAGGAGGCCTCAACAACTGTTTGCCCGGGGAAGGACCTTTCAGATAAACCCAAGCCTTGAAGACTCTAACACCCGCCACGCGACCGCTTCTGCATTACCCCAGTAGCCACCTCCTTGTATCCTGGGCTCCAGCCCCAAGGAGCACTGGACGGTTCTCAGAGTCAGGCTGTGTCTCTCTGCACTGGCCAGCTTGTTATGATTTAGGCCTCAGCTCTCCTCCTCCAGGATCCCTGCCTGACCCCCAGGCAGGGCCAGGCATCCCCTCTGTGCTCTGCCCCGTGTGGGGGCCCTGGTACCTCAGGTTGCCTCCTCACCTGACCTCTGTCCCTGCAGGTGACCAGCAATGGCAGCATCGGGAGGGACACGCCGGCGGAGACCCAGCCCCAGAACCCACCACCCCAGCCGGCACCCAACGCCTGGCAGGTCATCAAAGGCGTGCTGTTCAGGTAAGCAGATGCGGCTTTGGTTTTGTTCGTTGAAAAAAGTTCAAAAAGAAAAGCATAAAGAGGAAAACAGAATCACTAAGGATGACCATCATTACTATATTGATGCAAATCCTTTTTATCTTCTCACAGTTCTGGAGGCTAGAAGTCTGATTTGGAGGTGTCAGCGTGTCTGGTTTCCTCTGAGGCTTCTCTCCTTGGCTTGTAGATAACCGTCTTCCTGAGTCTTCACGTGGTCTTTCCTCTGTGTGTGTCTGTGTTCTAATCTCTCCCTGTATGAGCAGTCATATTGGATGAGGGCCCACCCTAAGTAATGACCTCACTTAGTCTTAATTACCTCCTTAAAGGCCCTGTCCTGTCTGCAAAGAGTCACTGAGATACTGAGGGTTGGGGCTTCCTCACATGAATTTGGGGGAGGTGGGGGAAACAAGCTAGCCATAATACATACTTTACATAAAATTTACCATTTTAACTATTCTTAAGTGTACTATTCGGTGGCATTAAATATATTGACATTATTGTGCAACGTCACACCATCCGTCACCAGAACTTTTTCATCTTCCCCAAACTGAAACTCTGTCCCTGTTCAACACTAACTCCCCATTTCGCCCTCCCTCAGCCCTGGCAGCCACCATTATACCTCTGTTTCTCTGAACTTGGCTGCTCTCAGTACCTTGTGTAAGTGGAGTCATATAGTCTGTCCTTTTAAGACTGACTGGGGATGATCCCTTTACCTGTGGATTCATGTGACCATTCCTGGGCAGTGGGAGCACAGGGCTGGCCTTCTGGAAGCCTGGCCTCTGACTGAGAGGCCCTGGGGACCTGTTGGGTGGGGACAGGGGGGACACTTGGGACTGGGTTCAGTCTCTGCCTGCCTAGACTTGGTGCTGGTCCCCTCCCTGCTCTGGGACTTTGTTTACCCATCTACAAAATGGACATTTCTTTTTCTCTCTGGAGAGGTGTTTTAGCTAAATGGTCAAGAGACTAGGCCATGCACTGGGCAGTCACTTCTCCCCTTGTCAGCTATAGGGGATTACACAGCAGAGTTGTTTCAGACAGTGATCGCCTTGGCTAGGACGTTCCCACACGGCCATGGCCATATGCAAGGGGGCCTGGGGATTGTCTTTATTCTGGAAAACAGAGCACCCTGCTGAGAAGCAGGGCGTCTATTGCTACGGGAGAAGGGGAGAGTGATTTGGGGGAAGCAACTTCGTGTCTCCTCCATCCTATTTTATTAGTTTTTTTCCCCTCAATTTATAAATAATAGGGGCTTATTGTACAAAATAAAACACTTCACACAATACAGAGGAGTATAAAGAAGAAAGTAACAAAAAAGTGTAACGTATTGGCCATTCTGTAAACATACACCTGTAACTGCCCTTACATGGGATTAAATAAGGGTTCTCGCAGACAAAGTTGTGCAAAATGGAGAAAAGCTGGAAACAGCCTGCTTGTCCAACATAGGAGATCAGCTACTAAGATTTGGGTCGCATGGCAGGTGTCAGAGTCTGCAATACCAGTGTGTAAAAGCACAGGCCTGCCTTGACACCTCAGCTCCCCGACCTCTGAGTTGTGTGACCCTGTCAGGTGATCACCCCTCTCGTGCCTAAGTTTCCACCCCAGAGCAGAGTGCTGACAGTTAGCTCACAGGTCATCAAAGAATTCCAGTAGAATCTATGTCAACTGGGGGACACAGGGGCTGGCATGTGCTCAGAGTTGAAAGAGAAACAGCCGATAAATAGCCCACCATCCCCGCTGCAGTCACCGATCACGTTCTGGTGGGGATAGACCCACTTGCCTGGAGTCCTCCGGGAGTGGCACATGGGACATGGAGGAAGTCACCACCATTGAGCCTGGACACTTGGGTGTTGTTCCTGACATGCACCCCCAAGTTTGTTCATCCGTGGAGCCCTGTCCCTCCTCTTCTCTTTGCCAGCTTCTCCCCTCCCATCGCTCCCGTGTCCAGTAAGGACTTAGAATCTTCTTATATATCAGTTTCTTTTTTTCATGCAGGCAGCTATGAATAAAGATTATTTTTATCTTTCCCCCTCATTTTTACATAAGAGGTAGCCTATTTTACACTGTTCTGCACTTTGATTTTTTTCATTAACAACATATCTTAGAAATCTTTCCACAGCAGTATGTAAGGGAGCTTCCTTCAGATGGATGCTTTCCATACAGCCACAGCGTAGGCTCATTTCCTTCCTTAGAACCAGGCAGCACCAAATATCAGTCCGGGTGGGTTCCCAGAGACCCATCTCATCTGGAGTTCTTAAAGGGAGTTCAGGGTGTGTTTTCAGGGGCCTATGAAATCTCAGAAGTGTCAAGCAGATTGCTTGAGAATGGCCTTTTTAGGGGGGTAGAGGGTGGAGTCCATAGTTTTCAGCACATCCTGAGACTGTACCAGTGGTTACCTCAAGTAGGGGGTGGGCTGGGAACTAGGTAGATAAATGGATGGGCTGGGAGGGAGTTTTCATTGTTAAGTCTTTTCATTTAAAAATGTAAAATTTTTTTTTGATAAAGTCTTTTTATTTTATTTTATTTTTTTAACATTTTTTATTGATTTATAATCATTTTACAATGTTGTGTCAAATTCCAGTGTTCAGCACAATTTTTCAGTCATTCATGGACATACACACACTCATTGTCACATTTTTTTCTCTGTGAGTTATCATAACATTTTGTGTATATTTCCCTGTGCTATACAGTGTAATCTTGTCTATCTATTCTACAATTTTGAAATCCCAGTCTATCCCTTCCCACCCTCCACCCCCCTAAAATGGAAAATTTTTCTGTGAATGTAGAATGCTTATTTGGGATAGGAGGGAGGATTTAAAGTCTCTTTCATTTACTTATTGCAGTAAGTTGAAAAGCATTAGGTAAGGGCCAGTCCCCTGGAGGCCTGGCGTCCTCGGCACGGGCTTCCTGGTCTGGGATGTGGGGATGGAGGGCAGCGCCCGTGAGCACTGTGAGAGGGTCCATGAAACTGTGAGTATACGGCTGCACACAGGTATTCTTCGGGGGACTGGGGATCTGGAATCCCAAACAAGTCTGACTCAGCCTGCCTCGTTTTACACATGGGGACCCAGAAGCCCAGAGCGGGTGGGACTCATGTAGGCCACACACCGAGCCAGGGCAGAGCTGCCTGTGGGTGTCCTTGCTCCCACACTCTCCCTTGGCATGTTCACTCCAATGACTAAAATAGGAGCCTCCCTTGGAAGTGGAGGGGTCCCCAGAGATGGTTCCAGACCTTCCCCAGCCATGTGTGTTGGGGATTCTTGGGGAAACAGTAGGTGGCTCAGCTGGGCCAGGGCCCCTGAGACCCTGGACCCCAGGGCTCCATGGCTTCTGCAGGCAGAGGCAAGCCCCTGTGCTTAATCCTGCCCTTTGACGTGGTTTGGGGCTCAGCAGGGAGGCATCCACACACTAGAATTCCCTTGTAGTGTTTTTCCATTCCAAACGTTCTTGTGTGCCTTTTTCCTGTGATGAAAATAGCAGTAATAGCTAACATATCTAAGGCACTTACTGAGTACGTAGCAGGCTCCATTCTGGATGATGTATACAGCGTGAGTGTGTGTGTGTCCATTTAATTCTTGTAAACAGCCCTGCAAGGTAGGTAGTGTTGTTGTCCCCATTTTAACTGTCAAGGAAACGGACGCCTAGAGAGGGTAAGTCTTGCCTGAGGTCACACAGTCAGGAAGTAGCAGAGCTGGGCTTCAAACCCAGATGTTATAGCTCAGAGGCTGAGTGCTTAACCTCTCTGCTATACGGTTGACCCTTGAACAACGTGGGGATCAGGGGTGCTGACCCTCCATACCCACACGTAACTTAATGTTGGCCTGGTGATTCCTTTCTGTCTGCGGTTCTGCATCCCTGGATTCAGCCAGCCACAGATCTTGTAGAACTGTGGTATTGACTATTGAAAAAAATTTGTGTATAACTGGACCCTCATAGTTCAAAACTTTGTTGTTCAGGGTCAACTGTGTTGCTTTTCATACTTGTAATCAATAAGTTTGTGTCTAATTTAATAATTACAGAGCTACATGAATCTGTGAGGCCTGAATTAACAGAGTAGGAGTTTATTTCTCTCTCTCTCTCTCATGTACCATTCTGAACTTAGACCAGGATCATGTGGTCTTCTGCAACCCAGATTCCCTTCTACTTTTTGTTCCCCACTGCTAGGTTTTGCCCCCTTCTCATGGCCTAAGATGTCTACTGAGGATCCAGCCATCACATTCACATTCCAGGAGGGAAGAAGAAATCAAGGAGGATTGCTCTTTCTCTTTAGGACACTTCCTAGAAGTCCAACATAACACACTATTTTTATGTTTTACTGGCCAGGACTTTACCATGTGTCCATACCTAGCTGTAAGCAAAGCTGGAATTATAGTCTTTATTCTGAGTAGCCAAGGAGTCCACTTAAAATTTAGGAATTTTTTTTCTGAAGAAGGGGAAGATGAATATTGGGAAATAACTAGCAGTCTGCTACAATTCTGTTGTGGGGCTTTTATTTTGTTCATTAAAAAACACTCAAAAAGAAAAACCTAAACAAGAAAGTAAAAATCACCTACAGATACGTCATTCATCATTACTGTTTTGGCAGTGATCCTTTTACATGTTAATTCATACACATCCCGATTTTATTGTGCAGAATTCTTTAAGGCAGTATTGTGTTTTGAGGCATTTTGTTTTGTTTTTGTTTACCCTCACGCCTTCCCTATCCCCCCAAACCAAAGGAATCCATTTTAAAGTCTGATGGGTATCAATTTATACCTTTCTCTGCTTTTATGTCGGTATAAAGGTGCATTACAGATCATTGGGGTTTTTTTTCTTTTTATTGTGGCAAAATATGCATAACATAAAATGTACTATTTTAACCACTTTGGAGTATACAGTTCTGTGGCATTAAGTACATTCACATTATTATGCAGCCATCACTGCCATCCATCTCCAACACTTTTTCATCTTCCCCAACGGAAACTGACCCGATTAAACACTTAGTTCCCATTTCTCCTTCCTCCAGGCCAGGTTTGTTTGCTTGTTTGTTTGTTTGTTTTTTAAACAAAAATGGAATGACACTCAACACACTTTCCTTCATCTTGCCTTTGTCTTTTAACAGTGTATCCTGGAAATACCTCTATGTCAGTTACAACTCTAAGACTGAAATATTATGTTTATTCAATTTTGTGAATTCAGAAAATGACTCAAATATTTTTGGGGGGAGGAAGGTAATTAAGTTTATTTATTTTTAAATGGAGGTACTGGGGATTGAACCCAGGGCTTTGTGCGTGCTAAGCAGGTACTCTTAACACTGAGCTGTACCGTCCCCCCTCAAATATTTGTTTGAACTAAGATAGTGTCATTTTGTTTCTCTTTCAGTTTTTCCTATGGTGGTATTCAGAGTGTGGATACTTCTGAAGCTCTCTCTCACTATACATTTTGAGAGTTTCAGAGTTCAGTGGCTCTGAGCTTCTCAAATTTTGGTTTGGTTTCTGCTAGTTCTCACTTATAATGTCTTGTCTCCTTGTGTTTGGCTTGTCTTTGGCTGTGTGTTGATCATCATACTTGGAAAATTATTTACAGGAATCATTTCAGGCCTAGGGTAAACATGCTTTCCTCCGGAGAGGACTTGCTTTGCTTCTGGTGGCAGCCTGTTGCATTATCAGTGGTGGAGGATGTGGGGCGGGGGGAGGTTCCTTGCGCCAGGTTCAAGGATCTGTCTGTGTCCACCTGGTGTGACTCCAGGGAGGGCTGGGCCACACCTGCTTTCCGTCATCCTGGGCATGGAGCCCTGTGGGGTCTTAGCTTCTTCTAAGGTAGTTCTCTGGTTGCCTCCTGTGGGCCTTGGCTAGCATTTCTGTCACTCATCAAAGCACCTAGCTAATGTCCTCAGATATTAAAAAAAAAAGAAGCTCCCAGCGCTCCTTTGCTTCTTTGGTTCCCACCTTCCCTTCAGTTTTTGCCTGCTGAATGTACAGTCTTGTCTGTTCTTCAGTGCTGTTCATTTAAGAATGTGTGTTTACATACATTTTGTATGTAAACTTGATAAAAAATATATATGAGAAAATATATGAAGAACATATAGAATATATTATTGCTCTATCAAGATATATAATTATACATATAAAACTAGTGTTGGTGTGCTCTTAATCATATTAATTTTACCAAGCTTTTCCAAATTGTTTCCAACAGGGGTATTGGTCTGAATTACCTAGCCCAGTGTTACCAAAAATAAGGACTAATCCATTACTTACTGTCTGCTTCTCCAGTTTTTGGTTGACTTGAAGTTCTAAAATGTTGCTCTAAGGTCTGAGCCTCTAAAATGCTGGGATTCCAGACTCTAGGGTTCTCACACTTTGGGATTCCAGGGGAGTTGGGCATTAGGTTTCCTAGTTCTGAGGTTTTGAGGGTCCAAGCCCCTGTGGCCACCAGATCCCAGGGGAGGAGTCTGTGTGGAGACCAGGGCAGCGCCAGGTCCCCCACACGGGTGAACAGGGACATCTGGGGTCTCTCCCCAGACATGGCCTTTCGGGGCATCTTGTCTTCTCAGCAGCCCTGCAACTGCCTTCTCAGGGGCCCTCCCTACTTGGCCAGCAACCCCTGGGTCAGGACCCAGCATGTGCCAAAGTCAGAAGGAGGTCAGGCCGAGCCATGTTAGAAAAGGTGTGGAGACTCACTGTCTGCCCTGCTTCCCTCCTCAGGATCTTCATCATCTGGGCCATCAGCAGCTGGTTCCGCCGAGGGCCGGCCCCTCAGGACCAGGCGGGCCCCGGAGGAGCCCCACGCGTCGCCAGCCGCAACCTGTTCCCCAAAGACACTTTAATGGTAACCGTGGGCTGGGAGGCCAGACACGGGAGATGAGAGTGTGGGGGAGGGACATGGGCAGTCGGGACAGACTCGGGCCCTGGTCACTGTCAGGTCTGTGAATGGGTCCAGGGTTGAGAAACTCTGAGTCCATCCTCAGCCCCTGAAACCTGTGTCACTCAAGGGACACTTCTAAAGAACAAGTAAATCTTTTTGGTTTTGTGGTGGTGCTCTCTCTGGGAAAGAGAGACAGTAGAGGTGTCACTCAGATAAAAGCTGTCTTAACAGAGTCCTTACATATTTTAGTTCAAAAGTATGTTCAGGCTTTAAATGTTGCAAAGGGAGGTGTGCAAGGAGGAGGAAAGGGGTTGGAGGGAGAGAGCGAGAGGCCGGAGGGCAGAGTGGGCACTGGGAGAAGTGCACTATTGCCGCACGTGGGCAGCGGCCGGGCTTCAGGAGCATCAGCAGCGAGGCTCAGACCCCAGTAATCTCGGCTTCTCCCACCTTGCAGTTCTTTGCAGCTCTGAGATTCCTGATTTCACAGAATTCTGGCCAGCAGGGTGACCACTGCTCAGCTGTTGTTATCAGTGGGCTTCCAGGGCTCTGGACAGAGACAGCCTCAGGGACTTGAGAGAGGAGGGAGCTCTGAGACCAGCTCCCCCAACCGCCAGGTTCTCAGTAGCCGGCCGCCATGCCTGCACATCTTGACTGTGCTTTGTCCATAGGTCTGCAGAGCTCTGACCAAGGAGCCCACGAGAGGCTGAGAGGGGAGAAAATAATTCAGGGCAGTCTGGATCCTTTCTGACCCCAAATTCTAATTGGCAGTTTGGCCATTCTTTAATTGTTTTTTGCTCTTTGACGTCAGTCACAGACTCAGACCAGGACAGACGCGGTGGGTGCGAGGAAAGAAAAAATGTATTCTGCCAGCTGCTACTCTTCTCCCCACTAGCCCCCGCCCCCGAGTTGTTCATATCAGTGCGCTGACCACCGCCACAGCTCTTCAACTGTTAACCTTCCGAGGCTTTTATGAGCAGCCCTAAGCTCCCCCTTTCCCTTCCCAACAGAACCTGCACGTGTACATCTCAGAGCACGAGCACTTTACAGACTTCAATGCAACTTCAGCACTCTTCTGGGAGCAGCATGACCTCGTGTACGGCGACTGGACTAGCGGCGAGAACTCAGACGGCTGCTATGAGCACTTCGCCGAGCTGGACATTCCGCAGGTGGGGACAGTGCCTGGTTTCTGGCCTCAAGGCTGCTCGGCCAGCACTCAGGGCCTTTCCTTGAGCCAACTCCCAGTCCTTTCGGGAGTCCAGGTTCCAAGCCTGGCTCTACTCTCAGTTCACATGCTGTGTGACTGGAGGCAAGTCCCTGAGGCCCCTGGGCCTTGTCCTCCCCACATCTCCATGTGGATGGAGTTGGAATTGGCCTAGGATCCTCCCAGCTACTTTCAGGGTTATGTAACTCTGTGGTTTAAACCAGTGAAAGATGAGCAATCGTCCGTGAAAGTGTCGAGTCTTCACTAATTTGTCAGGTAGCCTGGTTTGAAAATAATGGTTAATGTTGATTGAGTACTTACTGTGTACAGGGCACCAGGCTAGGCTGACTGGTGGAAAGCACCCAGCAATCCTATGAAGTGGGAACTATTATTTCCATTTGACTGATGAGGAGACTGAGATACAGAGAGGTCACACCCAAGGTCATGCTACTAGTGAGAGATCTGAACTCAGGCTGTCTGGCTCTGGACTCTGGTAGCCCCAAGTTCCAATCCTACCTCCTCCAGGAAGCTCTCCCTGACACTCAGGCTCAGGCAGTGCCCTCTCTGGGCTCCCCTACCCAAGCTCTGCCAACTCTGGGGGATTGTCACTACCTGGATATGGGCCTGTCTTCCCCACGGGACTGTGAACCCTGTCAGGATAAGGCTAGGACCTTCTTGGTCACCACTGTATCCCCAGCTCTGCCCAGCAGGGGGCTGGGTACAGAATGTTGAATAATCAGTGAATTTTATGAATCTGTGAATGTTGATATCTCTTTGGAGCTACACTCTCATTCATTTTTCCCCATCAAGTCTTCTCCTTGGCCTCCTAGGGAGGAGGGGGCATGTGTGCTGTGTCTGTCTCTGTCTTGGTCTATTTGGGTAGCTGGACTCAGGGCAGTGATGCTGTCTTTCTGAGGCAGATAGGATAACCCATGCTGAGGGGTGGCTCCCACTGAGACCTCATGTCCAGCCCCCAGACCCCTCCCCAAGATCCCAGTAAGGCTGAGTGGCAGGAAGCCAGGCAGGGAGAGCTGCTCCCAAGGACTTGGATGTAACCTTCCTCCCCATATTGGCGGTGCAAGGGTGTCTCAGCTGTACCTGACCTTAATTTACAGAGGTGAGTGAGCAGCGACACAGAGAGGCCAATGCCATTGAAAGAAGAATTTACTACTTACATTTCCCAGGAGGAGGGGGCCCCCCACCATGCCACGCAGGGCCATAAGGGAAGCACCAGGTTTGGTCAGGAGCAGGAGGAGCAGGGAGGGCCTAAGCTAAAGCCTTTTTTGGGGTTTCCACAGGAAAGGCCAGGGAGGTGGGGGAACGGCTTTGGACTGACCAGCTCGGGTGTTGTGGTGGGCTCTGGGCTAGAGGGTTGGTCTCTAGTTGTCTGGTACCTGCCCTGGGAGCTCCAGTGCAGCCTGGTGTGTGAATCAGATAAAGGGAGTGGTTGGGAGTGTGGACTTGGAGTTGGTTGTTTTGTATATGAAAGATGTGTTCGAAGGCAGGTGAGTTTGTTATCTCTAGGAATCATCTAGCCCTGGGAGGGGCAGTCTCTCCCTGGCCACATGTTGAAACAGCATAAAGTATAACAAACATGGTTTATTAACACAGAGGTGGACTTAAAAGGCAGGGAAGTGAGGACACAGCACGGCCAAGTGAATCCAAGCTCACCTTGAAGGTCAGACAGAGAGGCTCCAGTTTGGCCTTGGCCATCGCCGCTTCAGTCTCCTCATCTCTCTCCCCTTACTGCACACTACTTAGCCTCTCCGCGTGAGCCCCGTCACTGCAGCTGGAACACAGGATAACACGGCCCACTGCTTAAGGTTTATGTGCGTTATGCAGATGTGAACTCACTGGATGGGGCAGTTACCATGTGAGGTGCCAGAAGCGGGATCTAGCCTTCACGGTTTTACTGTTGAATGAATTGAGGTCGCTAATGTTTATTGCGCTTTCCCTGTTTTCAGCGATCTCACATAATCCTGCAGCCCTGCTGGCCCACAGCACTGATTACCTGCACCCTGCAGGTGGGCACTGAGGCCGCACAGCCCTTGTGAGCTAGAGCCGGGTTCGAATCAGAGTCCATCTGACTCTAGTGTCCTGCTCTTAACCGCTCAGCTACACTGATGCCCCACTGAGCACTCAGTGAACGGGGTGGGGAAGCCACGGGGGGCAGGCATCTTGAGGGCCTTCACTGTTTCCTTCTCCCGTCCACCCACCTTGCAGAGCGTCCAGCAGAACGGCTCCATCTACATCCACGTCTACTTCACCAAGAGTGGCTTCCACCCAGACCCCCGGCAGAAGGCGCTGTACCGCCGGCTCGCCACAGTCCACATGTCTCGGAGTAAGTTCCTCCCTGTCCTGGGGGCCCGGCTGGTGCTTTGGGCCTCAACTCCCAGTCCACGAGGGTAGGCGCGGACCTTGTGCTCAGGGAGGCCGATGTTGGTGGCCGAGTTCAAACTGCGCATATGCTGTGTGCCTCTGTGGGCAGGTGGGAGAGGAGTCGGCTTAGAAAGAGCAGGTGGAGAAAGGGACTTCTGAGGGAGGAGACAGTGTTCACAGGAGGGGAAAGGCAGGGCCGGCTTGTGCACGGTACCTGGCCTGGTAGAGCGGACGCTCGAGAATAGTCTGTGAATGAGGGGGTATGGAGTGAGCAGAGGGAACCGGGAGGACCTTGGTGACATGTTGCGTCCACTTGTGATCTCCGTGACTGCACGTGCATCGGCCGCTCCTGGAATGCATGTGCACAGTGCTGCCCTAGGGGGGCCCGAGGCGCAGTGTGCAGCTGCCACGCACAGGCTGAATATGTTGTGTGTGACTCTCCGTCCCCGTACACACACCTCTGAGCAGAGCCTCTGTTGATGAAGCAAGCTGGTGAGGGCCATGTCACTGGACAGGCCCCATTCTTGTCCCCGCTGGCCACCCACCTGGTTCTGGGGGCCCCCCTGAGAATCCCGATCCGATGAGCAAACCCCAGGACTGCCAGTGACCCCTAGAAGCCTCGAGTCAGAGCTGGCCATCGGCAACTCTGACACGCCCTCTTGTTGAAACTGAGATTCTTTCTGCCTGGTCCGTCTTCTTAAAAAAATTTTTTTTTGTTTTAAATCTCTTGTTACAAGTATATGGTTTAAAATTCAAGTAATTCAACCAGACAGTGAAACTCATCAGTCCCCTGCTCACCCGCTCCCGCCCTCCCCAGTTTCCACTCCCCACAGGCAACTGCTTTAGCTGTTTCTGCTACCTAATCTCCAAGGCTTCCAATAGCAAGTTGATACTTTGATTTTTTGGTTTTTCAGTTTCAGACATTATCTCTTGACTTCCTACTCTAGAAGGGGAAATCTCAATTCAGGAACAGAATTTTGGTTAGATTAATATTCAGTATTCAAATGCTTTTGAGTATGTGACTCTTATTCACATCTGAACGACGCACAGGGCACAGAGTTTATTTTTAATTTCCTGTCCAGCTTCTTTTCCATGAGGTTAATAATTGTTAGCATTTTTTCGCTTGCTTTGTGTCTTTTGTCCTTGAGTCCACTGTCTCCTGATTGGCAGTCATGAGAATCTCTCACCATACTTGAGTTTCAGCAGATCTGGAGAACAGGACCTCCCCCCGCCCCCGCCCCAAAGACCCCGTTCCCTTTGTGTGAATTTTGTGTGCCCCACCTCGCTCTGATTTTGCTGCGCCTGTGGACTTGGTTAAGATCTCTCTGACTGTTTCGTATGGCCCAGTGACACAGGTATTTTAATTTGCGGTGGTTAGATTTTTTCTTACTTCTTTTCATGTAAAAATATCCCAAAGGATGAGAATGTTTTTGTTATCATCTACACTCGATGAAACAAAAAGTTGGTGACCCCATGTCAGTCCCCAAAACTGATTTGGAAAAGTCACCCAGGTATGCTGAGTGCTGTTCTCAGTGAGTGTGTCTGGGGCCTCTGCTCTGTGGGATGTTCCGCCCGGCTGGCTGGCTGGTGGAGCGAGTCTGTGTAGATGTGGGCAGAGGTGAGCTGAGGGGGTGTGGCCTGCAGTCCCCACAGAAGTGTCCCTGCAAGTGCAATTCATCAGGGGTCTGGGTTAGGTGTGCCTGACTCCTCAGAGGTTGCCTTGAATGCGACCCAGGTGGGTGGCTGCTCACCTGCATCCCAGTTACCCTGATCAACCTGGATCGATGCCAGCATCTTCTGTGGTTTTGTCTTTGGTGAACAAGATCCATGTCACTGTGCTGAGGTCGTGTTCATGGTCGATGTGACAGATACTGGCATGGTCTGCAAAATAGAATCTGCAGCCTTATGGACCACCAGGGTCACCCAGGTTTGCCTCACAGCTGGGCCAGCTTGGAGCAGGGACTTGGAGGGATGTGGAGCTGGCCACCGGCCAACTCCAGGGCATAGAATGTGACTGTGGGATCAGAAAAGATCCCTCCCTCCCCAAAGGGCCAGTGATCAGTACTCTGGAGCAGCTGTCCCATAGAGATATAGTGCCCTGCCTTAGAAGTCATTTTAAGTTTTCTAGTGGCCACAGTAGAAAAAAGACCATAAAATTTATGTTAGTTATAATTTTATGAAGGTCAACATGTTGTCATTTCCAGATATGATCAGTATTAAAAATTAATGAAATATCTGACACTCTTTTTTTTCCTGCACTAAGTTTCAAAATCCAGCATGTGTTTTGCGCTTGTAGCATATCTCAGTTTCAACTGGCTGTATTGCTGGTGCTTAGTGACCTCATGTGGCCTCACATGGCCACAATCCTGGCTGGTGCAGTTCTAGAAACTCTGAACTTCAAGAAAAGGGAGCTTTTTTCCTCCCTACGGAAGCCAGGTCCATCTCACATTACAATTCCATCTGTATGCTGCCAAGTAGCAGAATGTTCTCCACCTGAGCCAGAGCTTCTCTCCTGCGCCTCCCACTCCAGGCCCTCTGGGGCCAGCCAGGCATGGCTCCTCCCTTCCCTGGACAGCCTTTCCCAGATGTGGAAAACAGCAGAGCCTTTCCCCCTGGAATTTATCCTTCAGGATGCCCACCATTGGGTGTTTACTGCTCTTCCCGGACGTGGGGCCAGGTCTCAGGTGCATTAATGATAGAAGTGATGGGACAATACTCACAGTGACAGCAGCAGGGCCCGGGCTGAAACCCGCAGTCAGTTCCCAGAAGCATGGAACGTAGGGAACGGGAGCTCATCCCTGGAATCTAGAAGCCCCTGGTTCTGAGGGGGTGTGGGAGGGATCTGGGCCCTGTGGTTTGTGTAAACGTGATAGGCAGGGATGCTCTGTCCGGCTGGGCTCTGTAGAGCAGAGAGCCACTTCCCAGTGATCCTGCCAGGAAGAGGTGGGACTTTGATCCTCATTTTCCAGTGGAGGAGTGAGACCCAGGGAAGTGGCTAGCTCACCAGTGTCCTTCAGCTCTTGGGAGACAGAGGCAGGATGTGACCCCAGGGTCCCCACTCATGGCCAGCTCCCTCTCCCATTTCCCCGTCTCTCCCTAGCCCCTGGGGGCAGGATGGAGAAGTCATAGGAGGGGCAGGCCGTATGTTGTCCCAGGGTGGAGGTGGGGAGACCGAGCATAAACAAGCACCAGCCCCTCCTGCTGGCGTGTCTTGGCAAGTTCTGGGCAGGGTGGCAGGGATCCCATGGCTGACCTGGCCTCTGCAAGAGGAAGTGAGGTCCACTCTGGCCAGGGATTCACAGCCCCAAAGTGTTCTCATGTCGGCGGCTCTAGGCCTGCTTTTGAACTGTTGCTGCCCTCCTGTTTTTATTCGTCTCTTCTACTGTTCGTCCCTGTGGGCTTAGCCCGGGGCCGGGGCTACACCAGTGTCCAAAATGGGCCCAGCCCCACCTGGGATTCACAGACTGGTTGAGGGGACAGATAGCAAACAAGTAAACCAATGGGCAGGTGAATTTGCAGTAGTGGACTGTTGTGAAGGAAACAGGGATGGCGAGGAACAGGCGTGGGGATCCTCCTTCCGGGGAATGGGCAGGGAAGCCCTGTGGAAGGAGGGGCCTTTAACCAGGGGCTGGAAGAGTGAGAGGAGCCAAACAGGAAGATCCCAGCCATGCTGGGTCTGTGCCAGGGAGATACAGCAGCACATCCGAAGGCCCAAGTTTGGCGTATTTGAAGAGAAAGGAGAAGGGGTGGGCGGGGGGTGGGAGGTGGCGAGTGCTGAGAGTTCAGTATGGCTGTGGTGAGCCTCTCAGGCGCCCTGCTTGGGGCTGCGGGAGCCACCTGGGGTTCTGAGGCAGCGGGATGATCAGATACTTGGTTTAAAAGACTCACTGGCTGCCGTGGGCAGAGGGGATCTTAGTGGGGCAGGAGTGTCCTCCAGGAGACCAGTGAGGAGGTGATGATGGTCATCCAGGAGGGGACACTGTGGCTGGCCCAGGTTGGGTCCCTAGAGGTGGGAGGGGTGGTCAGATTTGAGGTGTGTGCCAAAGGGGACACCCCCAGGACGGGCTGATGGAATGGATGCAGCAAATTCTGGAAAAGGAAGACTCCAGTTTTCTGCCTGGGGCAATTTGATGGCTGTTAGTGTCACTGTAAAGACGGGGAACTGGGGGCTGGCTGAGATTTGAGAAGGCAGTTCAGGCTTTCTGGTGACTGTTACTGTCGGCTGGCAGGTGGAAGAGTGGCAGCCAGGAACCCAGGGAGCAGCTGTTGGTGGTCAGAGGTCTGGGGCCTGGGGCCGGGGGCCTGCAAGTGCCAGTCGGTCTCACGTGCACATCTTTCCCTGCCTCCCCTCCCACAGTGATCAACAAATACAAGCGCCGGCGGTTTCAGAAAACCAAGAACCTGCTGACAGGGGAGACAGAAGCTGACCCAGAAATGATCAAGGTAAACACAAGCAGAGCCAAGTCCAGGGCCTGTTCCCAGCCCAGCAGCAGCCCATCTGGGTTGACCTCAGGGACCACCACTGAGCCGTCATGGGGGCTTTTAGCTGAGCCTCAGTTTCCCTCCCTGGAACGGGGTAGGAGGCAGCGCTGCCTCTCAGGGAGTGGGGAGGCTTCTCACTGACACTAGGCACTAACAGAGCAGGTGCTCTGCGCGCTGTACACACACTCGGCAGCCTCTCGCCAGCCCTGTTGCATGGATCCCCTCACAGGAGACTTCCCCAAGGTGTCATGGTGGGAAGTGGCAGGGCTGGGATTCGCACCCAAGCAGCCAGGGCCCAGGCTTGGCCCGGCACAGAGTAGGTACCCGATAATGTGACTCTTGAAGGAATACTCTGGGGCAGCTGGGGCACTGGGGTATTGACCTGTGGTGGGCACCAAGAATCCCCTGTCTCCCCGAGGTGGTTCCGGGCAGGTGGGTGGTCCCTGAGTTGGAGACTGCACATGGGTCCTTCACCTGTTCTGTCTCGAGGCTGCACTTTGCCTCCTGGTGAACATCCCACCCAAATCCATGGGTCTGGGTTTTCTGTGCTGTCAGGTGGCCAGGGGATCCAAGGCAGCGGGCTCTGTAAAGGCTGTGTGCAGACTTACCAGGGTGAGCCCTTGGCCAGCGGTCGCAGTGGCAGTTGCTCTTTTGCTTTCGCGATTATCACGGGAGTCCTTGGGAGGAAGCGAGTGGGTACCTCTGAGGCTTATCAACCCCCTCACCCCTCAGAGGGCCGAGGACTATGGGCCCGTGGAAGTGATCTCCCACTGGCACCCCAACATCACCATCAACATCGTGGACGACCACACGCCGTGGGTGAAGGGCAGCGTGCCTCCTCCCCTGGACCAGTGTGAGTCCCCGCCACCCCCACCCCCAGGTCCTGACCCAACCCTTGCCCCTGAGATCCCTAGGTCTCCCCACTCCCAAGCTCCCCGCACTGCTCTGCCCCTCTAGACACTCCCCTTCCTCCCACACCGCGGGTGAGCCCAGCACTGACCACCGTGTGCCATGTCCAGCCTCATCCAGCCCGTGAGCTTTTTTCAGAAAATGTGCCTTAGTTGCCAACCTTGGAAATTCAAAGCATCACTTTAAAACCCAGATTTCTGACTTTTTGTTTTTATAAAACCTTGATCCGTGGTGGCCCTGGGGGCAGCTGTAGTCTGGAGCTGAGCTGCAGCTGTCCCCTCCAGCTGGGGCCTGCCCAGCCCTTCCTACCCTGTCCTCTCTGCTAAGGTCAAGCAGCCCTTTAGCTCCTTGGCCAAGAAATGTTCCCTGTCCTCCAGTCTCTGTCAGAGGGGCCCCATCAGGTCCCTGCACCTTTGTCCCCAGAGGCTGAGTGATCGCCGCTGCCCTGGCCCCCATGGGTACCTGTGGCCTCCGGCCTGGGCTGATGGTGCCCCTGCTCCGCACGCCTGCAGATGTGAAGTTCGACGCCGTGAGCGGTGACTACTACCCCATCATCTATTTCAACGACTACTGGAACCTGCAGAAGGACTACTACCCCATCAACGAGAGCCTGGCCAGCCTGCCGCTCCGCGTCTCCTTCTGCCCGCTCTCTCTCTGGCGCTGGCAGCTCTACGCCGCCCAGAGCACCAAGTCGCCCTGGAACTTCCTCGGTGATGAGCTGTACGAGCAGTCAGATGAGGAGCAGGACTCAGTGAAGGTGAGGCAGGGACGTGGGGGCTTCCCAGCACCTTCCTGGGCTGCAGGAGGGGAAGGGGAAGTGGGTCAGGCTGGCGGCCTGGGGACCTCTGGCCGATGCTCCCCTGCCCACAGTTTTACAACCTCCCAGGCCCCGTCCCTGCAGTGGGCAGGAAACAGGGCCTGGCTGACTCTGGGAGTCCTGTCTCTGCAGCTTCCATGGTGCTGCTGGTCATGGCTTTTCTGTCTGCTTGGCCAGGCCCTAAGGGTCTGGACCTACTCTGCCTGCTTCCATCCAAAGCTGCCTCCCCGACTTTGGGCTTGGACTCAATGTCTCTGCCCCCTCTCACAGTGTCTTGGAGTATCATCCTTCTCTCTGCCTGCGTCTGTGATGTTGAGACTTGGCTGTGCTTGCTTGGGATTGTCTTTGGTGTTGGGTTTCTGTTCCTCACTCCAACTGTCCCTTCTTTGTTACTCTGCCTCCCCCCATTGCTGTCTCCCCACCTCTTCTCTGTCTCTCTCCATCTTTCCTCTACCCTCTCTGCATCCCTCACCCACTTCTCTGTGCCCATCTGCCCATCTCTGACCTGCTCTCCTCCCAGCCAGCACTCTCTCTCCCCTCTGGGAAGCCCCAGGGGTTAGGTCTGTGGGGAAGGTCAGCAGGTTCTTCGGGTCCAGAAGGAAGAGACGGGCTGGCTAATGGAGGTGCTGCATTGGTCGGGCCCCAGCACAGTGCTCACAGCCATCTCCCCCACCCCCGCCCCAGGTTGCCCTCCTAGAGACCAACCCCTACCTGCTGGCGCTCACCATCATCGTGTCCATCGTCCACAGTGTCTTTGAGTTCCTGGCCTTCAAGAACGGTAGGTAGGGGTGGGACCCTGGGTTCTATGAGAGGTCATGGGGGACTGGGGACAAGGGGGTACATGGTGGGAGGATAGGGCCTGCCCCCTCCCTCTTCCTCTCAGGCCTTCCCCCTACCTGGGCTCCATTAGCCCCTCTCTAGAGGCCTAGTGAGCAGTCGAGGGCAGTGGCCGCAAACTCCCAGTCCAGAAACTCCCATCCGCCGGGTGTGGTGCTGGGGGAGGGGCTGAGCCTGCTCTTTTGGCAAAGGCCAGGACGGCACCGCCAGGAAGCCGGGCCGGGGAACTCCAAGGCTGGGAGCAGGGAAGCCCCAGGGCTGCTCCTGCCACCCTGCTTGGCAGGCTGCCTGTTGGGGAAGACCCCTCAGGGTTGAGTGTTTGGGGCCCACCTGTATGGGAAGGTGACAGCCGTGTCCCCAGAAGGCCCCTAGATTCCAAAGGCCAACACCGGTGATAGCCAGCATTTGAGGGGGACTGGACGCATGCAAGGCACTGTTCCAAGCACCCTCACCAGGGAGCTCATGGAGTCCCTGCAGCCACAGCTCCGTGAGGCAGCATCGTCACCCCCGTGTTTATGGTGAGGACACAGAGGCTCAGGGAGATTAGTTACTTAGCCTACAGTTACACAGCTCCCAAGAGTGTGGATTTAGATCTAGGCAGCCTGCTCTGGCTCCAGGCCCTCGTTCCTTCCCTGGAGAACCCCAGTCTGAAGGAGGACTGCTGCTCTGCAGCTTCTGGGAGTGACAGTAGTGATGACTAGTATTATTATTATTACTGTCCTCCTCCTCATCACCAGTAAGAGGACATTGCCATGACTGAGTTACCTTCTGGAAAATTAAAAATCGAACAGTAGGTGGTGTCAGCCCGTCAGGGTGGAGTCTGTTAGCAGTGGTGCGTGCTGTGCCTGGGCATGCGCCGGCTTGCAGACGCTCTTGCTGACCGTGAGCTGGGTCCCCTGGGGTCCATCTTTTCCTAATGAGAAATGAAGGCACAGAAGAGGTGGTTCCTTGCTCAACGTCATGCAGCAGGGGTGTGGGCCCTAGGCGAGCCCAGCTTTGTGGCCTCTGGTCTGAGGCAGAACTAGGATTCACCCTCCCCCACCAGAACCATGTCTTCAGACCCTTCTTCCCAGTTAGGATTGGGGGGAGTCCTGTGAGTGTCCCCTTCAGATCTCCTCAGGGTCTGAGGGTCTGCTGAGTGTGCTGGAGCACTGGAATCAGAATCAGAGCCAGGTGGGCGGCCAGCACCCGGGACATGGCCCCATGTGACCACGGGCTTGGCTTCTCTGTAACACAAGCATGTACTGGGTTGGCGTCCTGTGGCAGTAGGTGTCAGATGCTCCGCCTAGGCAGGGTCAAACAGTGCTGTGACCCTCATTTGGCTGATGGGGAGACCAGGGCTCAGAGAGGGGCTGACCTGGGCCCTGGAGGGTCGGGGGTGGGGGATGGTGTCCCAGGACAGTAGTACTGGAAGGAGCTTCAGTTGGAGAGCAGAACACACAGACCTGTGTGTGCCCTGAATGTCTGTGGGCCAGTTCTTTCATGGTTTCAGGGTTGTGGGCTGGGAGAGGGGCTCCTGAAGCCTGTGACCCAGATCTTCTCACCCAGGGCAGGCCCCATAGCATCAGGGTGAACAGCTCAGGTCTAGTGTCAAGCAGACCCGGCTTCTATGCAGATTCTTCTAGGTCTGGCTGTGTGGCCTTAGGAGTGTGGCTTCTCTGAGTAGCCCTTAGCACTTAGCGAGTGGTGAGCACCCAGAACATGTAAGAGGTCACTGTCACCATCACTGCCACCCTAGGGACTGCGCCCTGGGGGCCGGGATGTCCCGATGTGAAGACTGCAGATATCCTGCCTGCCTGGTGCTCGGCACGGCGCCCGTAAAGCAGAGACTACCCCTTCACGGGCAGGGAGGTTGTGTGCACCCTCCGCCTTGGCAGACCCCGTGCAGCCCCGGGGGTCTGAAGGGTATGGGGCTTGAGGGAGCTGCAGGAGGGAATCGGAGGCTTCTCAGACTCCTGGCTTTCCCCCATCTCCCACGCACAGATATCCAGTTCTGGAACAGTCGGCAGTCCCTGGAGGGCCTGTCTGTGCGCTCCGTCTTCTTTGGCGTCTTCCAGTCTTTCGTGGTCCTCCTCTATATCCTGGACAATGAGACCAACTTCGTGGTCCAGGTCAGCGTCTTCATCGGGGTCCTTATCGACCTCTGGAAGATCACCAAGGTCATGGATGTCCGGGTAAGGCCAAGCTGCCGGGCTGCTTAGGGAGCCACCAGGGGTTGGGAACCAGACCCTGGAGCTGGCCCCTGGGGGATTCCCAAGACCAAGGGGATTTTTGCACCAGGGGATTTTTTGGGTCACACGTGGGGCAGGGGAACTGGGAACAGTGGGGAAGGGCAGGGGCTGGAACTGGTGTGGGGGGTGGGAGCCAGTGCAGCAGCTGACCACGGCCTCCCTCCCTATCTGCAGCTGGACCGGGAGCACAAGGTGGCAGGACTCTTCCCCCGCCCAACCTTCAAAGACAAGTCCACATACTGTGGAGTCCTCGACCAAAGTGTATGATGATGTGAGTGTCCCCAACAGTGGGTCCCAGAGAGGGTCTCCAAGTACCTGCACACTCCTGAGGGACCAGGGGATGGGCCGTGAGTGCTGACAAGCCCATGCTTCATGGCTTGTGCCCTACCCTCCAGTGTCCCCCGCCTGCCATATATACTTCTTGGCCAAGTCCAGAGTTCCCAGGGCCACCTGGAAATCCCCTGGCTGGCCTGCCAGACCAGGTGTGCATGGGTGAGGGTGGGGAGCAGGGGTGCCAGGCGAGGCCCAAGAGCCGGTCCCAGCCCCGCCCTGTGCCCCACAGATGGCGTTCCGGTACCTGTCTTGGATCCTCTTCCCGCTCCTGGGCTGCTACGCTGTCTACAGCCTCCTGTACCTGGAGCACAAGGGCTGGTACTCCTGGGTGCTCAGCATGCTCTACGGCTTCCTGCTGACCTTTGGTGAGCAGGCTCTCACCACCCTCAGCTACCCCAGTTAGGGCAGTTGTCCAGCAGCCCTCAGCCCCATGGTGGGCCGTGCTGGGGCCTCAGCAGTCATTAAGTCAGCCGGCCCCCACCCTCCTGGCGCTCAAGGTCCAGTGGTCAGGATGGCACGTGGGGAGCCTCCCAGGGGTGCCTGGTCCAGCCTAGGGGTCAGGGAGGGCTCCTGGGAAGCCCCAAACTGTACATTTCAGTCCTCATCCTCAGGCGAACCCACGGAGTAAACAAGCAGATGAATGAGTTACAGCATGTAACAAGTGCTGTGAGGGGTGTGTAGAGGGTGGTCAGAAGATGTCTCTGAGGAGATGATATATAAACTGAGGCCTGAAAGATGCCAAGGAGAAGGCTGCGCAAAGAGCTGGTGACAGAGGGCAGAGCAAGTGCCAAGGCCCTGAGGTAGGATGTGCCTGGATGGTTGGAAAGCAGCAAGGAGGCCAGTGAGACTGGAGCCAAGTGAATGAGGGGAGAGAGGCCAGAAATGCAGTCAAAGAAGCCAAGGTTCAGGACGCATGCCCCTTCCTCTGCTCACGAGTGTCTCTTCACCACTACCACAGGCTTCATCACCATGACACCCCAGCTCTTCATTAACTACAAGCTCAAGTCTGTGGCCCACCTGCCCTGGCGCATGCTCACCTACAAGGCCCTCAACACCTTCATCGATGACCTGTTTGCCTTTGTCATCAAGATGCCTGTTATGTACCGGATCGGCTGCCTGCGGGACGGTGAGGCCGGGTGGGCAGGTGGGTGGGCTGGCCAGCAGGCTCGCACCAGAGCTGGACACAGGCAGAGCCCTGGTCTGAGTGGGAGGCCCTGGCCTGGGGGTTCAGTCCCAGGGGGCTCAACCCACTCTTTACAGGACCACTCCACCCACCCCTGCTGACAGTGAGCCAGGCGGGCCCCTCCCCCTCACACTGCCCCTCCCACCCCCAGATGTGGTCTTCTTCATCTACCTCTACCAACGGTGGATCTACCGCGTCGACCCCACGCGGGTGAATGAGTTCGGCATGAGTGGCGAGGCCTCGACGGCAGCTGCCTCTGTGGCCGAGGTCCCGACAGCAGCAGGGGCCCTCCCACCTGCCCCCACCACCACCACTGCTGCCGCCAGCGATGAGGCCTCCACGCCCCTGCCTGCCAAGCCCACCCAGGGGGCCAGCTCTGCCAACGAGCCCCAGGAAGCCCCTCCAAAGCCAGCAGAGGACAAAAAAAGGGATTAGCCGCTCCTGGTCCTCCTTGTCAGCTCCAGCTCCTGGTGACCACCGCCCCTGCCACCCCGGCCCCCTCGCCTCCCCTCCCTGTTGCCCTTCCCTGGACAGATTGGGCCAGGGCTGTGGGAGGCCCCCGTCGAGCCAGGGCCCAGCGTGTGCTGTGGGGGCTGGGGCAGGCCAGGGCACCTCATTTGCGGAGGCACTGTCTGTCTGTCTGTCCCTGTGTGTTTCTAGCCATCTTGCCTCGCCAGCCCCGCACCGTTGGGAATCATGGTGAAGCCGACGTGGAGCTGTTGAGGGGGTGGGCCAGGCGGGGGAGGGGCCAGGGCCCCCCTGCGGGACAGCCACGGCCATCCATTATCTTGTCCCTCGATCCCCCACCACCCCCTCCTCCCAGACCGCCGCCCTTTAACACAGTCTGGATTTAATAAATTCATATGGGTGTTTAACTTAAAGTCAACAATCCCCCACCTCGTGCCTTCCTCTGTCCCCTTGGAGAGCAGGTGTGGGTGGCTTTCTTGAGTCTGGCAGGGTGACCTGCAGGATGCAGGACACGGGCAAGTGGGGACAGTGACCCTCTGGGCCAGGCCTTTCTCACCCTTCTTCCCCTCCCAGGAGCCTTCTGAGGGGGCTTCCTTAACTGTCCCCACTTCACAGATGGGGAAACTGCTTGCCACGACATCACTGTACCTGTGCTCACCCACAAGGCTGCATCTGGCCCGCCAATGCTGCTCTTACCTCCCAGCACTCTTCCATCACTTGAGACACGCCTCCAGGCACACAACTCTTCACTTCACCATCTGAGTCCTCCAGGATGTAGCTCTGTGGCTCCTCCTCCAGGAAGCCCTTCCTGACCACCTCCTCTGGGACCTCCCCCCCACCCCCAGCTCCCTGGGCTCCCACATTCCAGAACTGCCCACTGTGGGTCATTACTGTCTGGGGACAGGTCATTCTCCACTGGACTGAGCCCTGTGAGGACAGAGCCAGAGCTGTCTCAGCCTTTGCAGTGTCCTGGGCAGAGGAGTCGCTCTGGAAATGTTTGCCGAGTGGACATTTGCACGGTCCTGACTTACACAGACACGTGCACACATCTGAAGTATGCACCTTGATGGGGCTGCGTTAAGACACTGGCAGAGAGACTGACATACAGTCGACAAATGTTCCCTCAGCCTTTCCCTTGGACATTACTCCAAGCTGGGGGGCTCTGTGTCCACAGCAGGGATCAAGATAGCCCCAGGCCTGCCCTCATGGGGCTCAGAGCCTTGCAGAAATCCTGAGCGCTGAGGGTTTCTGACAGGTCCTTTCAGTCATTCACCCAACAGACAGTTGTGAAGCCTGACCTTTCAAGGGGCAGAGGGGAATCAGTTGGGCTCCTGGTCCTATACATAGGAGCCACTATTCAACACTTCTTATTGTGAGCCAAGCTGTAGTCTAAGTGCCGTATGTGGTTTGCTTCATTAAATTGAATACTGCCTAGTGGCACCATCCCCCTACAGACCATCGTTTTAGCCTTATCTCCACTTCTTCCCATCAGTCACCACTCCAGCCTCCTTGCTGTTCCCTGAACATGCTGTGCGTGTTCCCACCTTGGGGCCTTTGCACGTGCTCTTCCCTGTGCCTTGAACATTCTTTCCTAGAAGTCCACATGGATCCTTCACTGTTTCAGCTGTCTGCTCATGTGTCACCTTCAACCCTCCCTGAACTTCCTAACCCAAATAGTATCCTCCAAATTCAAGCCATATATTCTGCTTTAGTCTTCTGTAATACTGCCATCACCACCAGACAGACATGTATCAATTTTCCATCTGTCTCCCCAACTTGGATTTCAGTTCATGATAGCAGGGGCTTTTGTCTGCTGTGTTCCTTGCTGTGTCCCCAGCTCTGGAACAATGCCTGGTACTGTTACACTGTGTGCAGTAACTGTAAGTCAAGTATTCACAAGAACAGGTGAGAAAACAAACCCAGACAAATTAAGTAATTTGTCTAAAGTCTCATAAAGTAATGTGACACACGTATTTAAAGTGTAAAGTGCTTGGAATAGTGCTGAGTACATGTGAGAACTCTATTCAAGTGTCAAATATTACCAGTATTTAATCCTCCCAACCATTATCAGACCCATTGCACAGATGAAGAAACTGAGGCTCAGAGAGATGAAGTCAATTGTCTGAGGTCTCCTCGTAAGTGGGAGACCTAGGATTTGAACCCAGGCAACCTGATTCTAGAACCTCAAATCATAGCCTCTGGCAATGCCTTTGCCATATGCAGATGACAGACTGCAGACCAAGAACAGCTTTTTCCCGTTTTTATGCAAACTTTACACGTTTTAAGTGGTTGGGAAAAAATCTTAAGAATGTTTTGTTTCAAATTTTGGTATCTATAGAATGATTTTTATTGGAGCACAATGGTGCTCATTGTTTCAGTATGGTCTTTGGTGGCTTTTGAGCTATGGCAGAGTTGAGTGTTGAGACTGCTGGCCCTCAAAGCTTAGTGTCACATATTTGCTATCCAGCTCTTTGCAGAAAAAGTTTGTTCCATATTTTGCTTTTCAACAGTAGCTCTCCAACTTGAGCTTACACTGTATCACCTGCAGGCCTGGGGGCCACACTTTGAGAACTGCTGTACACGATTCTGCCTCCCATGGGCAGGTACCAGGCCTGGCTTGGTAAGTGCTGCGCCTTAGTACCTAGGCAGGCTCTAGCACAAAGCAGGTGCTCAATAAATGTTAAATGAATCAATGAGTCTGTGTGGGCCATGAAGCGAAGAGGTGGAACACTCAAAGTTTTCACAAGCAGACGTAGAAGTCAAACCCTGGCTCTGTTGTCTAAGGGTGCCCAGCATCCAAGTTGGGACCTAACAGTCATCCAGTCATTCTTAGGGATAGGCTTAGAAATATGATCCAAGTGGCTGCCCCTCTTTGAACCTCAGTCTCCTCCTCTCTGAAATAATCCTAGCACCTTCCTCTGATGCTGATGCAAGGTGTGAGGTATCTGTGAGGCCCCCAGGTAAGCCCAGGGGTCAGGCACACAGCTCAGTATGTACACTGGGGGCTACGCTGTTACTATTCCCAGACTGAGTTACTGAGCCTTCAGGCTGAAACTGCTGTGGGCTATTAGGAAACTTGAAGGCGCTGTGGGAAGGAATAAAATATCCATCCATTTATTCAATAAACATTTGTCACCTACTGTGTTCTGGGCGCTGTTCTAAGTGCTGGGGATACAGCAGGGAACAAAACAGACAAATCCCAGAGCTGACATTCTAGCTTTAAACGTTTAAGTATCTTCACTGCCAATTTACAGTTTAAGGAACTGAGGTGTAGAGAGATCATGGAAGTTTCAAAAAGATTATCAACGTCAGTTATAGAGCCCTGGCAACCTCCTGATCCCGAAGCTTCCCTTCCAGCCAGAGAAACAGGTCAAGTCCCGTAGGCAGACGTTGGGGGCAAGCCTCAGTTTCCTTACTTGCTCCATGGATAGGTTGTAAGGGGCCATAAGCGAGACTCAGTTGTCTCGGCCAGAGCAATGGGCAGCGTCGCCGGCCAGGCCCCTCCCGTGCGCCCGGCCTCCTCTTCCCGGCCGGCCCCGCCCCCGCGACCACGTGATGCGTGGGGGTTTTCCCGTTCCCCTTGCGTTACGTCACGGCGGGGTACGGGCCAATGAGCGCGCAGGCCGGCAGCGCCGGGGAATTCCGCCGCCCCGCCCCCGCCCGCCGCCCTCCCGGCCCGGCCCCGCGCCCCCCGCAACCCCGGGCGCCGCGCGTCCAGCCCGGCCTGCGGCCCCAGCCCCTGCGCCGCTCTTCCGACCCGCAATTGTCCGCTGGACTGTGCCGCCTGGCCACACGGCCTACCCGCGTGTGTGTTTTGGTCTGAGCTGGCCTCCGTGCCGTCAGTCCCCACTGGTCGGGCCATGCCGAGTCGCCGCGTCGCCAGATCGTCCGCTGCGCCGGAGCTGGGGGCTTTGGGTAAGCGGGGCCGGGGTTCAGGAGAGGAATCTGGGGAGGGACTGGAGATGCGAGAGTTGAGGGTCCCGGTGTAGTCTGAGGGTTCCTACAGGAGTCTAGGGGTTTGAGGGGAGTGTGTAAGGGTTCTGGGGACACTATATTAAAAGGAAGGAAGGAGGCAGGGGATGGTGACCGAGTCCGGCCCACGGTAAGAGAGAGGTGTCCCACTATAGAGTGAGAAGGGGGCGGGGCCTGACCCTGAGGCAAAGAAGGGGGCGGGGCCCGTCGCGGAGAGGAGAGGGGCGGGGCCTGACTTGGAGAAGGAGGAGCGGGGAGATGCTCCTGAGGGATGAGGCGTGGCCAAACTTAGAGAGTGAGAAAAAGGAGGGGCTTGACTCACAGAAAGGGGCGGGGCCTGATCGTGAGAGCAAGAAGGGGCGTGGCCTAATTCAAAGAAGGAAGCAAGGTCCTTCCTACTCAGTAAAGAGGCGGTGTCTAAGGGAGAGAAGGGGCGCGGCCGCACTCGGAGAGGGAGAAGGGGCGGGGCCTGACTCTGGCAGAGAGAGGAGGGAGGGCCTGTTCCGAAAAAAAGGAGGGCGGGGCCTGACTCTGAGAAGAAAGAGGGGGTGGGACTTGCCTCAAGAGAGAAGTGGCAGGGTCTGAGAGGGAGAAGGGGACCTGCTTGACACTGGAAAAGTGAAGGGGTAGGGTCTGACCCTGAAATAAGGAAAGGAGTGGGGGGTTTCCTAACTGAGGTTGAGAAGAGCTCCTCCAGGGCCTCCTCAACCTTCTTAAGGTAGAGAAGGAGCAGGGCCTGCGTGTGATGGAGAGCGAGGTGAATGACAAAAACTAGGGAACCTGTTAAGAAAGGAACTAAGGCTGGACCGTGCGGGCGATAAGGGTGAGGGGCCTGATCCAGAGGGGCGGGGCCAGGAGAGGAACAAGGTGGGGCTTGGGAGATTCCCTGGGCCTCTCGCCATATCTCCGTCACCTCCTGAGGACATGCCTCCCTCCCTGCAGGGTCCGCTGACCTCTCCTCGCTCTCGCTCGCCGTTTCCAGGACCACAGGTGAGCAGCCCTCCACAGTTCCTGCCCATCTGCACGCTCAGGACAGGGCACAGGGGAATCCTGTGGAGGTGGCATTGTGCACGTCTTTGTGTGGGGGGTTTGTGGAGGTCCACCTCAGCTTTCCTCTGACAGCCTGTGTCACTCCCTGACTGTTGAGATGGGGTCCCCAGATGTCCCTACCTCCTAGGTGATAATGAGCTGAGCAAGGAAAGCTAACCACCTGTTCACTCTCTAAGAGCAGTCCTCTTTACAGATTCACCATGGTAGTGCAGAGGGTAATAATTACATACTGGTGCCACCACCCCCTCACTGTGTGAATGTTTGCTAGTCACTTCCACTCTCTGGGACTCAGTTTTCCTCATCTGTAAGATGGGTGTAATATCAATACCTCCCTTGTAGGGAGACTGAGAGGATTCAATGAGCTGATACAGTTAAACTTTTAAAGCAGTGTCTGGCACCCAGTAAAGGCTCAGTAAGTGTTAACTGTTAGTGGTATAATAATAATTACTATTATTATTCTATAAGAGTGGTTCTCAAACCTTTGTGTTTATCAAGGTCACCCTGAGAGCTGTTAAAACAGATTTTTGGGCCTCATCCCCCAAATTTCTGATTTAATAGGTTTGGGATGGGCTTTGAGAGTTTGCATTTCTTGCAAGTTCCCAAGAGATGTTGAGTCTTTAAGGCCCCTCCTGCTGTGCCATCCAAAATTCAGTGTTGCCCAAGGAAATGCAGAATCATGCCCCAAGGCTGACATCCTCTCTCATAAATTTGCTGGGATTTGGAGGGAGGAATTGAGTCTTGTTGCCATGAAAACCCAGTGGCCCCAGTGGGCTGGCTTTGAACCTGTCTCTGGAAGTAGACTCTTGGGATGGACCCCGGAAGTACTGGCTTGGCTGTGGAGGAGGCTCTGTGGGTTCTCTAACAAGTCTACATGTTTGGGAGATAGTGAAAGGTGGGAGATGGCTTTGGGAACAGACACTGCCGATCACTGGTTCTGGGCAGGAACAAGGCTGAGACTTTTCTGACCCGAGACCTAGATCTTTGGTTTCAATTGAGAGTAATTTCTGATGTTATCCATTCAAGAAATATTCAAGAGTGCCTATTCCGTACCTGGCTCTGTGCTGGGCAGTGCTGAGGACTCAGCGGTGACTGAGATAGCCCTGGCTCTGCGCTCATGGAGCTCCGTACCTAGATGTGGAGGCAGATATGTACACAATGAATAAAATGTAAGATTATAAAATATGATGAACAAATCTTGGGGTCAGTAACATCTAACAACATGGTGGGGATAGGAAAACTACTGAGATAGTATGGGAGGGAAAATTTCCCTCGTTCTGATAGGCCAGACACATACGGGGCCCTGGGTATACAGTGGGGATGGGGCAAACATGTTTCTTACTCTCTGGTGCTCATAGTCTACAGGAGACAGATGTGAATCACTGTAATGTAAGGTCATGTCAAATCCTAATCCGAGTTGGGGTATAGCTCAGGGGAAGAGTGTGTGCTTAGCATGCATGGGGTCCTGGGTTCAATCCCCAGTAACGCCATTAAAAAAATAAACTCAAAAAATAAATTAAAAAATTTAAAAATCCTAATCAGTGCAATGAAAATGATAAAACTAAGGCACCTAACTGCGAGTGACTAGAGTAGGGGTTCTGGGGGTTATCTTGGATAAAGTAGTCAGGGAAGACCTATCTAGGAGGTGACATTTGAGCAGGGCCCTGAAAGAGGAGGAGGAAGCTATGCAAAGAACTGAAGGAAGAGTATTCAGCAGAGACCAGTCTATACAAAGGCCCTGAGACAGGAAAGATATAGCTGCTCCAGGGTGGCCCATCCTGACTGCCCTTGAATGATGGCAGGTCTGTGTGAAAGGTTGGGGAGGGCAGGTTGTTATTTAAGCTGAGCCTTGAATAAAGAGAAGTCCCTAACACTTCCTGGTTGAAAGAGGATTTTAGATAATAATAATGTTAGCTAAGCTTAATGAAGGGCCTGAAGTGGTCAGACCCTGTGCTAAGCAATTTCCCAGAGTGATCCTAAATCTTTATGTTAATTCCTAAGATATATTAGACCTCATTTTCTACAAAAGGAGGCTCAGAGAGGTTAGGCGACTTGCCCAAGGCCTCACAGACAGGGAGTGACACCTGAGATTCAAACCAACATCTGTGTGACTCCACACTCCACACTGTGAAACCATGTCTTCCAACCTCCCCGTTTTATAGACAGATAAACTGAGGCCTAGAGAGGGGAAGCAGTTTCCCCAAGTCCATAAAATAATGTCTCTCAACTCCTTACCCAGTAGTAGCCAGCGTTTATTTATTGCCCACTATCATGGCGGTTCTTATGTTAGCTCATTTAATTTTCACGACAGCCCAACGAGGCAGACATTATTATTGTGTCCATTTTATAGATGAAGAAACCAAGGCACAAAAAGAGGTTAAGTAATGCGCTGAAGGCCACACAGTTAGCAAGGAACAGAACCGGGATTTGAACTGGGGCAGTGCAAAGCTTCAGCCACGCCTGCCTCAGTTTCCCCCAACAGCCTGGGAGCCCCTTGAGGGTTCAGACAAGGTCGAACTCATCTTTAGGTCCACAGGTCATCCAGCATGGATGCCTGAGAAGGTTTTTCCAAGTTGAAGTGACTTGAAGTTGGCCCTGCCGGAGATCTACAGCATATCCCTTCCTCTCTCCTAGCTTCAGTGTCCCCATCTGCCAAATGGGGATGTCCTCCCCCACCTCCTCTGACTTCACAGATTGCATGAGATAAGGGGTGCAGGAAAAGTGCTTTTCAAGGAGCAAAGGTCTGGCTGCCAGGAGCCACTCCCTGAGAGCAGAGGAGGAGGACAGGCCTGGCAGCAGGGCAGGTTGGCGATCACTCCACGGCCAGTGACCAGCACAGGCAAGCCTGGGTGGGACATCTGGCCCTGGCCTGCCCTCCCTTGCTGTGTGACCCAAAGGCTTACTTGCTTGCTCTGGGCTCACCCATGCTTTGTCTGTGGAATGACAGGAGGTTGGTTTCAGTTCCTCCGCAGCCCCTTCCAGGACTGAGCTTTCCTGAGGTGATAAGGGGCTTCCCCAGCATTGTGGTTACTCCCTACTCAGGAAGTAGGGACGAATCTTGGATACCGGGTGGGCAGTGCTGGGGGACAGACACAGGATGCAGAGCACACGGTTGTTTGGAGGTGGAGGACCAGCCTCCTTGGATCTTCAGACACCAGCCAGTGACCTCCCGGGTCTAGAATGGGCTTTAGGGAGTGGTACACCCCCACATTTTGTTTAGAATCCTGGGAATCCATTTTTCTCCCTGGTGATAAGACCATTGGCTTTTCCTTAGATTCCCCACAGTGCTTCATAATCCCCAGTCTAAATGTTTTTAGGAAGGCCTTTGGGGGTAGCCTGAGCCTGGGACCCCAATATTGGGAGCTGAAGGGAGGGGAGACCAGGAGAGGGAGATGGGGGTTGGAGTTTGACACCCTAGGAGTCGGAGCCCTGGATTTCCCAGGATGGAGGAAGGGGGAAGGGGGAAGGGTTCCAGGAGGGGATGGGATTGGGGAATCTGTCTTAAAAGATGAAAGTCTTGACCACTTTCTGGAGCTCATCTTTTTCTTTCTCTTTCTTCCACAGATGAATTGGGTGAGTATCACAGGGCCGTTTTGTGGGGAGGGTGAGGAATCCAAGTGCTCACACGGGGATCTTGGCCTTCCTTGTTGGGGAGGAGGTCGCAGTGTAATTTCTGGGACTGTTGGGCTATGTTAACAAAGTCACGTGCTCGCAAGGTACTTAGCAGCACTTAACACTTAGTGAAGACTCAGTATATGTCAGCTGTCTTTAGTGTTACTGTTACTATGACTATTGTTCATTCCTTCAGTGAATTATATTGAGCACCTGCTGCATGCCAGGCACTGTTCTAGGCACCGGGGATTCAGCCATGAATCAAAGTCCCTGCCCTATGGGAGCTGATATTCTAGTGGGGGAGACAGTCGGAAAAGGAATAAAGAACAAGCTAATGTTAGATTGGGCTGAGGGCTGTGAAGGAAATAAACGGAAAGAAGGAGAGATGGCCTGGGGAAGACACAGTAGATCAGACCTTGACTTTGACTGTAAGGGAGATGGGAGTCACAGGAGGCTTCTGAGTGGATGGGGACAGCGTCTGACATCAGCTCCCTCTGGCTGTGTTTGGGAGACAGACTGGAAGAGGCGAGTTGGGAAATGGGAGCAGTGGTTCAGAGGGGGAATGATGGAGGGTGGACCTGGGTAGAATTAGTGGGGGTGAGGAGAAGCAGAATGTGCATATATATTTGAGGTAGATGCGGAAGAAGTTCACAGATCGGGGTCATGAGTAACTGGCAAAGATATGCATCCTTCCAGCTTGAGCATCTGGATGCTGCTGCTGCTGCTTTTTGAGATAGGAACGGCTCGGGCAGAGCAGCTATTATTCATGTTGTTATTAAATGGGGCAAGATGGAGGCGGGGTACCTGTCACTTTACCCTACCTTGATCCAGGTGAGGGGTGATGGAGGCAGGGATTCAGGAGCTATTTGGGAGGGGAATGGACGTGAGAGTGCAGGGGAAGGAGAAACCAAGTCGACTCCCCAGGTCTCCGGCTTCAAGAACTGGGGGATGCTGGGGGGCGGGTGCTGTTTGCAAGGAGGGCAGGGGCTTTTCTGTGTTCGGAGCTGAAGCCCCTGCCCTCGGCCAACAAGAAATATGTCTTGAAGAAATAAATGAACGGGGGAAAGCGAGGGCAGCACAAGTCTGCGGGTAAAAAGTCTTTTTTTTCCGTCCAGCATCACCCCCCCCGTTTTCGCTTCCCCCACAGAGATCATCGACGAGTACATCAAGGAGAACGGCTTCGGCCTGGAAGGGGCGCAGCCGGGCCCGGGTGAGGGGCTGCCGCGCCTGGTGTCTCGCGGGGCGGCCTCCCTGAGCACCGTCACCCTGGGCCCCGCGGCGCCCCCGCCCCCGGCCACGCCGCCGCCCTGGGGCTGCCCCCTGGGCCGGCTCGTGCCCTCGGCCCCGGGCCCCGGGCCGCGGCCGCACCTGGTCATCACCGAGCAGCCCAAGCAGCGCGGCATGCGCTTCCGCTACGAGTGCGAGGGCCGCTCGGCCGGCAGCATCCTCGGCGAGAGCAGCACCGAGGCCAGCAAGACGCTGCCCGCCATCGAGGTGGGGCCCGGGGCAGGGGCCGGGGCCGGGGGCGGTGGGGCTCGCGCCCTCCCCAACTCCAAGATTCACACGCACGCATTCATCTTTTGTGTTTCCTGTTTTGTGGTGATTGTTACCACCGCTTTTGCTCTTGGAGCGGATGATGCTCTCTCACCTGGTCTTAAGTTAAAAAGGGCATGCAAAGAAAGGCCTTCTTCCAGTTTTACAGGACTGAGCAAAATTATCATTGCTGTAAAGGCGGTGTAGCCTCCTTGCTCAGAAGCGCGGCCTTAAGGTTAGAGTTCCTGAGGGGAGGGTAGAGTTCAGTGGTAGAGCGCATGCTCAGCATGCAGGAGGTCCTGGGTTCAGTCCCTAGTACGCTACTCCATTAACAACAAAATTTTTTTAAGAGTATGTCTTGGAGCTGAGCTCACATCAGGGTGACTGAAGCTGTCTTACTGTCTTATTCTCTTTATCTTCTCACCTCGCTGTGTGAATGTGTGATAATATACTGTGCAAGTCTATTGGTGGCCGTTTAGGTTGTTTCCTGTCTCCCACTATTACAAGCAGGGCTGTAGAGAACGACTCAGTTCATGTGTGTCACTCAGGCAATTCCTGGAAGTGGAGTTGGAATTGCTGGGCAAAGGTAATTTGATGGTTATTGCTACATTGCCTTCCACCCGGGCTGCACCCAGGACTGTCTCTCCCATTGATGTCTGAGGGGCCTGGTTCCTTGTGCCTCTCCAATGTGGAGGCTTCATGTGTTTCTGAGTCTTTGCCCAAATGTTCGTGGTACTTGAGCTGTGTACTCACCATCCCACTAGCCCTGGATCCCGGCCTCAGCTGCTCCCTGACCTCCAGTTTCCTCCGTAGTGACCAGCTCCGAGTCTCCTCTAGATAGTCCCTGACAAGACAGCCAGAGGGGTGCTGTGAAATTACATATCTGCTCCTCTCCCCTGCTCAGAACCCTCCCTTGGCTCCCTAGTACCCTCAGGAGGAACCCCAAGATCCTCCCTAGGCTTCTAAGACCTTTCATGGTCTGGCTGCCTGTTCCCACCCAGCCCCACTCACTCACCACTTCCCACCGCCAGGGTTTGCCTGTGCTGTTCCTCCTGCCTGCAGCCTGGTTGCCTCCTGTTCTTGCCTCAGGGATGCCTTCCCTGACCCTCCACCCCAGGTCCCAGCTCCCTCCTGTGAGATCTCCTGCTTCCCCCTCCTCTCCCTCAATCTCCCTCAATGGGATTTTTACGCTGAGCTTTATTTGGGTGATTAGCAGAGCAATCCTGTCCTACCCCAACACATCTGGATTTTAGGGTCAGAAAGACTTGGGTTTGAGTCCTGGCTCTGCCACTTACCAGCCGTATGGATTGGGGAAAATCTAGTGCTTCTCTTGGCCTCAGTTTCATCATCTGTAAAATGGGGATGAAACTCCCACCACTGCCACCCCCACCCCCGCAGGATGCTGCGAGGAAACCAGGGAGATGGCCCAGCTCTGGCATGCAGGACCCCTCACTCAGCCAGGTGCCTGTAGTTCTCATTACTGGATTTGGCTCCAGGCACTGTGGCCAGAAGTAGCATGTTAGCAGGATATTTTGGTCAAAAGAATGATTTACTTTGAAATGTGTATTTCATCACTGGGTTGCACTGAGAGGCAATTTCTTAGCCCTTTATTTATCTTTAAGCATTTTGTCTTTTTCCGGTTTGACGGGATATTTTTTTAACGTTATGTCTCAACTTTTTTGGAAAAATGTTAAACCTGTGTAAAATAGACATGAATCATGCCATGAACACCCGTACATTTGTTGCTGCATGTGCTTTGTCTCCCTGTCTTTGTGTGGACGTTCATAGAGGGAGATGTGAAAGTGAGTCGGAGATATGATACTTCATCCAAAATGTGTATCTCTCGAGAACCAGGACTTTTTTCTACAATGTGGGACCTATATAATCACAACACCATTAGTACACTCGAGAAATGTAATATTCATGCAAGGATGTTATCTTATATTAAGTCCATATTCTAACGATCCCAGCTGTCCCTGGATTTCCTTTATAGCCATTGTTTTTCTTGTCCACAAGTTTATTTTCCGGTTCAAGATCACATGCTGCATTTTGTTGTCAGTTCTTGCTGTGGTCTGAATGTTCGTGTCCCCCCTCAGTTCATATATTGAAATCCTAACCCTCAAGGCGATGGTGTTAAGAGGTGGGGCCTTTGGGATTAGTGCCCTTATAACAGAGACCCCAGAGAGTGCCCTTGTCCCTTCTGCCAGGTGAGGACACAGTGACACGATCTGCAGCCGAAAGAGGCTCTCACCGGAACCCAACTGTGCTGGCGCTCTGATCTCGGAGTTCTAGCCTCTGGAACTGTGAGAAATACATTTCTGCTGCTTATACACCACCCAGTTCATGGTATTTTCCCCATACAGCCTGAATAGATGAAGACAGCGTCTTCAGTGTCCTTTGACCTGGGTTAGTTCTTCAGTCTGTCTTTGCATTTTGGGACATGGACATCTGTGGAAGACAGGAAAGGTGTCCTGTGAAGTGTTTTGTAAAATGGCCTACATTCCAGGTTTATGGGCTGTTTCCAGATTAGATCGAGTTATTTGTTTTGGAGGGAATACCCCAGAGGTGGTGCTGTGGCCTCCTCAGTCTCACATCAAGGCACATGGGGCGGCAGTCGGTCCAAGGATCTGATGCTGAGTCAGATCCTGTGGTTAAGGTGGTGTATTAATCAGCTCTGGCTGCCATGACAAAATATCACACTGGGTGGCATGAACCGCAGGAATTTGTTGTCTCACAGCTCTGGAGGCTGGAAATCTGAAATCGAGCTATTGGCAGGCTTGGTTCCCTCTGGGGCCTCTCTCCTCGGCTTGTAGATGGCTGCCTTCTGGTGCTGGTGTCTCTTTGTGTGTCCAAATTACCTTTACTTTTCTTTTTCTTTTTTATAAGAAAATTACTTTTTCTAATAAGGACAAAGCAGATTGGATTAGGGCCCACCCTAAGGCCTCTTAATTTATTCACCTCTTTCAAAGGCTCTGTCTCCAAATATAGTCACATGCTGAGGTACTAGGGTTAGGCTTCCACATATGAATTGGGGGGTGCAGTTTAGCCTGTAACAGGTAGTGACCACCAGGTCCCTCCATTGTAAAGGTACAGCTTTCTCTTTGTAATTAGTAAGTTATCTGTGGGGTGATACTTTGAGGCTGTGTTTTCCCCAACTTTGTATGTGTAGGTCTTTCCAGGCAATTAGTCTAGCTTTGTGTTGGTTTTGATTTCAAAGAGTTAGAGGAACAAACATCCAACAATAGGGGGTGGCCTGACTCTCAATTTGTATTTAGTATTTTTATCCTCATCTTTTAAAGGAGAAAACTGAGGCTCAGAGAGGCTCACAAGTTACTTGTGCAGGGGTACACAGCAAACTTATTCTAGTAATTACTACCATTTACTAAGTGCTCCTGTGTGCCAGGTACTTAATAATACCCATTTTACAGATAAGGATGGTGAGACCAGAGAGGTTTATCATGCAGATGGCCAGTGGTAGAGCCTGGATTTGGTACAAGGTTTGACTTAACTCTAGGGCCTAATGTTTTATCCACGATCTCGTGTGACATCTCTAAGAGCAAAAGCTTTCAGCCTTGCAGTCTTCATGACTCCTGAGACTGTTGACCCGGAGCTTTTCAGAATCTTTGAATATTATAGCAGGGAGCTGGTTTTAACCCTGTCTGACTCAATATTACCTACCTCTGCTCATAACCATCCCCCAAATCCATAATGCCCTACCTTCAGTGTCAAGGAGAAATAAAAGGAAAATTGTACAGTATATATAAGGACATTTATTTCAGGATGTAAATGCTCAGGCATAGCCCCAGGGAAACATAAACAAAGTAGTGGTTGCTTTTGACCTCATTACTACAGCAGCCATGAATGCAGCCTGAGCCAGCCTGGTGGACTTGGCCACTTGAGTGACACACATCCAGGGTGGCCGTTGATGACAGGATTTTCCAAAGTGGTGAACAATTCTCAGTCTAAATGAAATCCAGTCTTCTTTCAATTAACACGGTGATGGCAGTCCTGGAAAATTCAGTGTATTTGAAAGTTATGGGGAAAATACTATATATGTAAAACAGGAGAGGTTCTGGGTTCTGACCATTTAAAACAGGTTTGTCACTGACGTGCATGTTGGCAGGACATTCAGAATTCTTGCAGGACTTGTGTAGGACTGTCCTGTGTAGCATCTCTGGCCCTGTGTACTGCCTGCTGTGGGTCTCCAATGCGGAGTCAACCAAAATCATCCCCCAGTATCTCAGATGCCCCCTAGAGGGCAGTAGTCTCCCACTGAGCCACACCTGTTCATTGTCTTCTATAGGCATGAGCTTTACAGATTCAGAGCAGGCTTTAGTGGTCCTTCGGTGCCAGCAGGGCCATGCGGGTGACCTAGGAAAGCCAAGTGGCCCAGTGGGTCTGGGCCCCATCTAACGGGGCTGGAGTCTATCTGCTGCCCCATGTGGCTGCTGGGTAGAATTCCAGCCCCCATTGCTATAACTTCCTTTTTGAAAAAGAGAATCTGGAAATCTGGAATAATGTGGTATCTCGTACTTTTTAAATGTAGGCTCCAAAATTTCCCCAACTTTTCATTTTGGGGAAAAAAATCATTTATTTATTTATTTGTTTGTTTGTTTGTTTGTTTGTTTATGGTGGGGGAAGGTAATTAGGTTTATTCATTCATTTATTGTTTGTGGAGATGCTGGGGATTGAACCCAGGACCTCATGCATGCTAAGCACACACTCTACCACTGAGCTATACCCTCCCCCCACAACACTGATATTTTTGACTGATGACCCACGTTTGGGCTTGTCTAATGTTTCCTCATGATTAGATGCACTTCTGGAGGGGCCATCAGAGAAGTGATGTGTCCCCGCCAGCGCTTCCCGTCAGGGGATGCCTATGTTATTTTGGCCCCATATTGGTGATGCTGACCTTGGTCACTTAGTTAAGGTGGTGTCTACAGGTCTTTCCCCTGTAAAGGTACCTCTCTCCCCTTGTCATTAGTATGTTATCTGTGGCTCATACTTGGAGATCCAACTTTTTTTTAAGTTGAATGACCAAAGAAAGCACATCTTTGGGGCAGCTATCATGCTAGGAGGCCCCCATGTTGGAAGCTTCTGGTTCAGGATCTCCAAAGGGTCTTAAACACTCTTCCATCATCCAGCGGGAGGGGGTGGGGAGCTACCAGGGAGGCCCCAGGGAGTTTAGATGGGTGCAGGTGTCTGCAATGGGACCCCAAGAGCCCCTGTCTTCCTGCAGCTCCGGGATTGTGGAGGGCTGCGGGAGGTGGAGGTGACCGCGTGCCTGGTGTGGAAGGATTGGCCTCATCGAGTTCACCCCCACAGCCTCGTGGGGAAAGATTGCACCGATGGTGTCTGCAAGGGTGCGGCTCCGGCCTCACGTCAGCCCCCGGCACAGGTACCCACCCCCGACCCCGACCCCGACCCTTCACCCTTCATCATGGAAATTTGGAGGGGCTGAAGATCACCCCGGAAAACCTTAGGGCAAGGAAGTGGGCAGCTTAGCCAGATTGTCCCCACTGCATTTCCGGGGAAACTGAGGTCTAGGGCGGGTGGAGGGTCTTACCTAGGCCTGGAACCCTGCCACACACACACATTATTCACATGTATTGTATTTATCCTCATTTTGTAGAGGAGGAAACTGAGGCTCAGACAGGTGAAGGAGCCCAGGTGGCCAATGGCAGAGGTCCATTCCTTAACTGCTAGGCCCATTCCTTGTTTTGCTTTTAATTTATATGTTGTTGATAAGTTAAAACATTAAGGGGGGAGGGTGTATTTCAGTGGTAGAGCACATGCTTTCATACACGAAGTCCTGGGTTCAATCCCCAGTACCTCCATTAAAAAAAATTGAAAGGTTGAGAAAGGATGTGCAGTGAAAAATAAATTTCCTTCCATCTTTGGTCTTTCAGCACAGTGCCCTGTCCTGGAGGCAACTAAAGATATGCCATGCATATATTTTTTTTCTCCCCTAATAAGTGGTAGCCGACATTTGCACCTTGTTTTTATGTTCCAGTACATCTTAGAGATCATGCCTATCAGTACATTTAGAGCTGTCCTATCCTTTTTATGGGCTGCATAGTATTCCAGTATATGGATCTACACAGTTAATTGAATAAGTCCCTATTAATGGGCACCCACAATGGTTCCAATCTCTTGTTGCTCTGTTACTAACTGTGCTGCCATGAATGGATTCTCATATATATATATGTCATTTTTTCTCTAGGATAAATTCCTACAAATGAAATTGCTGGCCCTCAAGTCTGTGCATTTATACTCTTCATGGGTTATAAACTTAAGGAAAATGTCAGCTCCATGAGAGCAGAGATTTTGTCTCTTTTGTTCCCTGCTGTATCCCCTGGCGCCTGGCACACAGTAGGTGTTCAGAAAATATTGGTAGGATGAATGAGTACCGCCATATTGTCCCCCAATATGTGATTGCTAGAGCAGTTTACAGTCCTGCCAGCCAGGAGGGAAAGCGCCTAATTCCCCACAACCTCACCAGCAGAGGGTATTATCAAACATTTTGATCTTTGCTGTTTCAATGAGCTTAAAAAAAATTGGCATCACAGTGATGTTTAATTTGTTCTTTTCTTGTTATAAATGAGGTGAGCCAGTGTTTTTATGTGGTAGAGATATGGCGTGCTTCCAGGTTCTCCTAAGAGTTCTCCACACCCCAATCCTCTCCCCCTGCTGGGACCCCTGGGCCTGGGGTGCTTCAGCATCTGAGACCCTGAGCCCCATGGCAGCTTCTGCTGGAGCCTGCCTGTGGGTTCAGGCTACACCTGCCCCCTCAGGAGTCCCTCCCTCTACCCCTCCTCCCCCGACTCAGCTTTAACAACCTGGGCATCCAGTGTGTGAGGAAGAAGGAGATCGAAGCTGCCATTGAGCGGAAGATTCAGCTAGGCATCGACCCCTACAATGGTGAGTCCCCATGCCTAGCTTGGTCATCCTGTTCCCCCAGCCCCTCGCCCTCTGCCAGCCCTGTCCCCTCACCTTCTCCAGTATCCGCCATCTCCCCAGCCCCATCCCTTCCCTGTCTGCCAGTTCCCCAGCCATGGTCTTCAGCCCCCATGCTCAGTGTTCCCACATCTCTCCCACAGCTGGGTCCCTAAAGAACCATCAGGAGGTGGACATGAATGTCGTGAGGATCTGCTTCCAGGCCTCATATAGGGACCAGCAAGGACAGATGCGCAGGATGGACCCTGTGCTCTCTGAGCCCGTCTATGACAAGAGTGAGTCGAGGGTGCTATATCCATTAGGATTATTCTTGGCCACAGGTACCGGAAAGCCCCATGTACAATGGCATGAACAAATAAACAGGGAGGTTTTTTTTTTTTTTTGGTCTCAGTTATTAAGTCTGTTCCTATGAATTCAGCTGCTCAGTTCTATCAGGGCATTTGTTCAGCAGCTCTGTGATTCTCTTGGCTTTTCCCTCATGGTCATGAGCAGTCTGCCACAGCTCCAGACATCACGTGTGTGTTCAGGGCATGACGGCAGTGTTGCCCTGTATGATGTGCAGGCTGTATACTACCCAATTCTAGGGGTCAACATTTACTATGTAGCCTGTGGAAACAGGGCCTTCTAGTGTTGGAGAATGCACAACCAGTACAACTATACTAGGCAGCCCTTGAGAAGAGGCAGCATGGGTATCTCTCTCTTTTATAGAGAAAATAATATATTCCTCAGAATCACTCTGGTAGATGTCTACTTATGTCTTGTTGGCCAGAACTTGGGCCCATGGCCACCTCTTGTTGCAGAAGAATCTGGGAAAGCAAATTTTCATCCTCTGTAGAGGGGTACAGGCATAGAAGAGGGGATTGGGAATGGCTGTTAGATTTTAGCCAGCCTGCAGTGACTGCCATAAGCATCAGAATGGGGAGGAATATTAATTTAATCAGGGCTTTTATGGATGTGAGAAATAGAATTGCAACTCAAATAAGGAAAATTTTTAAGAATTTGTTTGTTCCATTAACTAAAAATATCCAGAGGTGTCAACAGATCTTCAGGTCTGGCTGCATCCAGGTTCTAAGTGATGTCATCAGAGATCTGTCTTTTTCTGTCTCTCAGCTATGCTTCCTTCATGTTAGAGTCATTTTGGGGAGGGTCCTCTCATGTGGGGGCAAAATAACTGTATGCAGCTCTAGTCTTACATTCTACCAGCTTGATACTTCTCCCCCACTCCCAAAGAGAAATTCTCTTATGCAGTATTTTGGCTCAGAGTCCCAGGGCTGTCTCTCATTGGCTTGGTTTTAGTCATGTGCTCCTCTCTGACCAATCAGCTATGGCCTGAAGGAGGCAATGCTCTGATTGGTCAGGTCTAGGGCACGTGATCACTGCTGAGCTGGGAGTGGGCTCAGCCCTACCCAATCCCCACAACTGAGGTGGGGGGTGGTCTGCTGAAGGAAGGTTGTAGGGCTGTTAACAGAAGGGCCAGGACCACTAGACAGGCAAAACAACGTGTGTCCATTACAAGTTTCAGGCCTGTTAGCCCTCATCTAAGAATCATCTCTGAGTCCTGACCCCACCAACCCCTCCCTGAGGTCTGAGCATCTCCCTTTTGGCCAGACATTCGCCAGATCTCAGCACAGAGGACTTGTGATTGTCCATTAACCTCTCGTGCCTTGGCATCTCCTCTTCCACTTGGACCACGGGTTCCAGAAGGATCAGGCAACCTGGCTTCTCTGTTTCCCATCTCTCTGTGGTCCTGGGTGGGAACCCATGGGGTACCTGGTAAGGGTTTGATGACGGAATCCTTGTTTTTTTTTAATATATTCCTTCCTCTCCTTTGTCCCAGAGTCCACAAACACATCAGAGCTGCGGATTTGCCGAATCAACAAGGAGAGCGGGCCGTGCACAGGAGGCGAGGAGCTCTACCTGCTGTGTGACAAGGTGCAGAAAGGTGAGGGGCCTGGGGCAGCGAGGGGGTGGAGTGGGGTCTGGTGGCTCATAGGGGTAGCCGGGGAGCCCAGAAGGGTGAGAGGATGAGGAAGAGCTGGCTAACCTGGGCAGCGGAGTGGAAGGGCCCAGAACTCCTATTTTGGAGTCAGAAACAGCTGATTGATTCATTCACTCACTGAGTCACTCACTCACTCACTCACCCACTTGCTCATTCACGAACAAAGAAGGAGGCTCATGCTGGGTGCCGGGCAGCCCTTGCCATCAGGAGCTCCAGGAGACTGATATTAAAATCGTGGAGTTGCATAAATAAATGCTTTATGACAGTTGTAATAGGAGCTACAGATGAAGAAAACAAGGGACATTTCCACTTGATTCACATCTGCTCAAATGTCCCTTCCTCAAATAGGGCTTAAAATAAAAACCCACCCAAGACTGCCTGGCTGAGGAGAGCTTTCCCTTTATTGTATATATTTTTCTCTGTCCTTTGCGTATTCTATCATGTGATTCTTTTATAAATAACATCACCACCAACAGAAAAGCTGACATTTAGCTTGCTCCTAATACATGACAGACTCTGTCATAAGCACTTTGTGTACATCATTTATTCAATCATCTCTTTGCCTAAGAGTTCTGTGAGGTAGATTCTATTATTCCCTTTTACAGATGAGGAAACTGAGGCACAGAAAAGTTAAGGAACTTGCTCAAGGTCACATGGCTAGGCAGGTAGAGACAGGATTTGAATCCAGGTGGTCTGTGCTCATAATCATTCTTCTGGGAGGAAAAGTAAGAAATAAAGAGAGTTGAAAAAAATTCAGGAAGATGGTGAAAAAGTGGTATTTGGAGATAAATAATACTGAGAAACAGGATAGAAAGGAATGGCTAGAGGGGTTGTGGGGCACAATTTTACTTAGAGGGGCCAGAGAGGATGCTTTTAGGAGGTACTATTGGAACCATGAAGAGTCTGTGTGGCCATGTGAGGAAGAGTGTTCCAGCAAAGGGAACAGCAGGTGCAAAGGCCCTGAGGTAGGAGCTGGTCTAGCTGTTGGAAGAACACCAAGGCCAGTGGGGCAGGAGGGCAGAGAGAGGGGAGGAGAGTAGGACAACCTGCCACAGCCTCATGAATCCTCCCCACAATCTTTTCTCAGATTCTATGGTTATATAGTTAACATCTATCTCTACCCCACCCCCGGCCCCTGCCACTGGGTTGTAAGGGCAGGACCTGAGGATATCCTGGTGAGCAACTGTGTCCCCAGAACCACCCAGTCTAGGGCCAAGCACACATGAGGTTCTCAGGAAAAAGTTTTTTCAGTAATTCTTTTTTTTTTTTTTTTTTTTGCCACAAGTTTCACTCTTAAAACAAAACAAAAAAATTTTAACCATTTTAAAGTGTACACAATTCAGCGGCATCTAATACATTCACGCTGTTGTGCCACCACTGCTATCTAGCTCCAGAACATTCCATCGCCCCAAAAATGAACCCCATACCTGTTAAGCAGTCACTCCCTATTCCCCTCTCTTCCAGCCTCTGGCAAACACTAATCTATTTTCTGTCTCTATGGATTTGCCTATTCTGGACATTTTATACAAATAGAATCTTACAATATGTGGTCTTTTGTGTCTGGGTTCTTTTACCTAGCATAATGTTATGAAAATTCATCTATGTGTAGCCTGTTATTAGCGCTTCATTCCTTTTTATGGCTAATATTCCATTGTATGGATAGATTTCATTTTGTTTACCCATTCATCCATCATTTGATGGGCATTTGCGGTATTTCCGCAAATGAATAGTGTTGTTATGAACATTCGTGTTATGAACAAAGTTTTTGTTTGAACGTCTGTCTTCAATTCTTTTGGTTATGTACCCAGGAGTGGGAGGTTCTTATAAAATTTTGAATGAAAGAGCAAATTGTTAATGGGTGGCTCATCTGTGCCAGGCTCTGTGCTAGGCAGTGTTGGGACACAGCAGTGACAGGTACAGGCCCAAGCTCTGCCCTCACGGGGCTCTCAGTTCAGTGGGAAGTAGGGAAATACAAATTACAAACCTGGGTAGTACTAAGAGGGAAGAAGACGAAGAACAGAGATTGAAAAACAGGAAGACCAGACATGGTCCAGACATCTGGGAAGGCTTTCTAAAAGAGGTGATATTTGGCCTGAGGACTGAGGAATGCCGAGGAGATTGTTAGGATCCTGGGAATGGGGGTCAGGGCAGGGAATGTGAGTCCTATTCCATCATTCACTCACTGGCTGATCTCGGGCAGGTGACTTCACTACCCGGAGCCTCTGTTTCCTCATCCCTAAAATGAGCTGGGGTTAGGATGAGATGCGATCTCAACTACCCAAGAACTACACTACCAGGAGTCAGCATTTACTGAGGATTTTCTGAGTGCCAGACCTGGAGCTAGTATTTTGCATAATACCAATAGAATCCATCATACTTAACATGGACTAAGCACCTTTTATGTTAAGCCCTCTTCTAAGCCTTTTCTTGGAGTGACTCACTTAATCGTCCCAACAACTCCTGTGAGGTGAGTACTACTACTTTCCCTCTTTAAGGTGAGGAAACTAGGTCCAGAAATAAAAGGTCACTTCGCCAAGCCCTAGGAGCTAGTGGTGTAGAGCTCTAGCCTGCCTGGATTCCCAACTTGCTGACTATGTGACCTTGGACAAGTGACTTTATCTCTTTGTGCTTTGCTTTCTCCTCTATATAATGGGCTTCCTAAATGTAGTTTTTCTATAGGATTGTGTGTGTTAGAGGCAATCTGTGTGTGTCCAACACATATAAAGTCTCAGTATATGGAGTTAGTGTGATGAGAGGCAATGCAATAAGACAAGAAAAAGAGATAGCAGGCAAAGTAGCATACTGAATCATGACTATTCTGCTACCAGTTGTGTGACCTTGGGTAAGTCTCTTAAACCCTCCAAGCCTCGGTTTCCCCATCAATAAAGTGAATGTATAGGAAAGAGTTAATATAGCAGATCTGAGACTGTTATCCTTTGATAGGCCAACTTATGAGGTTGACCCTTGGCTGGCTTACGGGAACTTGGATTTTGGGAGGGTTCCTACCATTCCCTGACTATTAAAGAGTGGCTTGCTCTGCCTAAACTGTGCAAACAATGTGGTTTGTGTGGCTCACCTGCTTTCCTTCTGGGAGTCTGGAATTTGGATATGTGTCAGTCGGAGGGTGCCAACATGAGCAGCTCCCAGTAAAAACCCTGGGCAGTGAGTCTCTAATGAGCTTCCCTGATAGAAGCATTTCATGTGTGTTGTCAACTTGGGGGTGGGGGCAGGGGGTGCAATTAGCATGTCCTTTGTGACTCCACTGTGGAGGACTCTTGGAAGCTGACACCTCATTTCCTTTGGACTTCGCTCCAGGCACCTTTCCCCTTTACTGAGTATGCTTCTGTATTTTTGCTGTTTTTGTTTTTTTGGGGAGGTAATTAGGTTTGTTTGTTTGTTTATTTATTTATCAGAAGTACTGGGAATTGAACCCAGGACCTCGTGCATGCAAGGCATGTACTCTACCACTGAGCTATCCCCTCCCTCCTTTATATTTTTGCCATAATACATTATAACCATGAGTATGACTATATTGCTGAGTCCTATGAGTCCCCTTAGTGAATCACTGAATCTCATGGTGGTCTTAGGGGCCCCGACATGGTGGAAATATTAATACTACCTGCCTTTCAGGTTAAAGGATTAGATGAAATTAAATATCTAAATAAATATCTAAAATACTTAGTGACTGGCACACAGTAGGTGCTAACAGAAAGTTAGCTGCCACTGTGATTAGTTTTAGTCTTAGGAATATTGATGTTGATATGGGGGAAGGCTGAGTGAGTTGGGGCCCTGGTGGACCAGTGTCCCTGGCTCAGCTGATGTCCCCACTTTCCTGCCAGAGGATATATCAGTGGTGTTCAGCAGAGCCTCCTGGGAAGGCCGGGCTGACTTCTCCCAGGCTGACGTGCACCGCCAGATTGCCATTGTGTTCAAGACACCGCCCTACGAGGACCTGGAGATTGTTGAACCTGTGACGGTGAACGTCTTCCTACAGCGGCTTACTGATGGGGTCTGCAGTGAGCCTCTGCCCTTCACCTACCTGCCTCGGGACCATGGTAACCACGGCAAACCAGGGTGACCCATCACCCTAGAAACCAGGTCTTTGGCCTTGCTTGGGGTCACCCAAAGAGGAAAGGGGAAGAGGCAGAAGTGGAATGCAGGGTCAGAGTTACACAGCCTGGGGTTCAAATCCTGGTCTGCTGCCTACTGGCTGTGTGACCTTGGCCTCTCTGAGTCCCAGTCTCCTCCTGTGCAAAATAGGGGTAGTAATAGTATCCATCTCATGGTATTTTGGGTGTATTTAATCATTCCTCCCTTCAGCATGCCTGCCGCTGCCTGGCCCTCTCCTGGGTGGTGCTGGGGACACAGCAGTGACTGAGATTGCCCCAGCCCTGCCCTCATGAGCTCATAGTCTTATGCAGGGGGGAACATTTGTTCCCATACAGTGACAACCAGAGTAGAAAAGACTGGGATGGAATTACTTAGGGGACTCCAATTGCCCAGAGTGGGGCGACTGACCCTGCCTTAGGTATCAAGGAGGGCTTCCTGGAGGAGGGGACAGCTGACCTGAGGATGGGAGGATAACTAAGCAGTTCTCCAGGAAACTGGTAAGAAGTGAAGCAGCAAGTGCAAAGGCCCTGAGGTAGGATTGTGCCTGGGATGCTTCAGGAACAACAAAGAGGCCAGAGTAGCTAGAAGTGGATTTGAGTTTTGTTCTGATTATGATGTAGACATCTATTTGCCTTGGTTGGGCAAGAACCAGAACAGCTCAGCAACTTCCTAAGTGGTCTCTAGAATGAATTCTTAATTAATTTCTTATTTGTAATGGATTACTTTGTATGCCCCTGGTATCTCCTGAACAGACAGCTACGGCGTAGACAAGAAGCGGAAGCGCGGGATGCCTGACGTCCTTGGGGAGCTGAATAGCTCTGGTGCGTCCCATCAGCCCCTTTCCACATCCCTCTCTAGGTCCCTAGGAGGGGGTGACTGATCTCATCTTCCTGCCCTACCCTAGGCTGGGAAGGAGTGGTGGGGCTATGGGGTCCAGGGGTTCTCATCTCTCCTTTCCCTCAGACCCCCATGGCATCGAGAGTAAACGGCGGAGGAAAAAGCCGGCCTTCCTGGATCACTTTCTGCCCAGCCACGGCTCAGGTGGGTCCTGACTCAGGGCAAGCCCAGCCCCTGAGGTGGGCTGAGGGTGGGCTGCAGCCCTTTTTTTCTGGCCTCTTCTGGCCCCTAAGAGCTCCCACACGGCCAGTGACTTACCACTTAGCCAGCAATGTGAAGTGGAAAGAATAGCGGTTCTGGATACTGTTCCGAGGCACCAGGCCATTTACTTGCTGTGACCTTCACCAAGTTGCTCCACCTCTAAGAGCCTCAGGGCTCCTCTGAAAAGTATCAGCCCACACCTCTTCACTGGCCTTTTACAATTTAATATATTTATTTTTCCAGACACTATATAATGAGCACATAACTGCTTTGTGTGTGCTTACTAACTTCATCTGTGCAATCACCCCCCCAAGGTGGGTGTTGTTATCCCCCGCAGCCCCACCCCCATTTTACTGGTGAAAAATCTGAGGCCCAGAGAGGTGAAGTCTCTTGCCCAAAGTCACACAGTCTGTGGTAGGGCAAGGAGTTGCACCAGGGTGTAGGTTTAGATTAGTGGTGATGGATGTGAAACGGGTTGCAGGGAGTAGACGGTGGATAAATGGAGGTGGTCGTCAGAGCCAGCCTTGAACTGTCACCGTCTGGCCTGTTGTACCCCTGCTTTCCTCTCAACTTGCATGCCAGCCTCCAGTTCCACCCCTATCTGGCTGCTATCCAAAGCCTCCCCACTTGCTGACCACTAGCTCTGAGAATGCTGTCCCCAACACTCCAGCTACCCCATGGTATCCAGCTCCTAGCCAGCCACCAGCCACTCAGAGTCTGCCGAGCCCAGACCACTCCAGCCAGTCCCACCCTGGAGGTTTCAAGTACCCCCTGTTGTCCCCTTAACCCTCTGCAACTGGTAACCAATGCCCAACAGCTCTGCCCCTAGAAACCCTCAATCCTAGTCCATTTCACCAAACTTCAGCCCCCAATCCTTCAACCCCCTGAAGCCCCTCCTCATCAGCCACCTGACATTCATCCACCTGCTCCGTCACCCCAATTTACCGGTGTCTAAAGTCCCCCTCTCTCATCCTTCTGCCAGATCAGCCCTGGCTCTGTAGTGTAATGATTAGGTGCATGGCCTCTGGAATCAGACTGGGTTTGAATTCTGAGGCTACAATTTAGCCACTGTGTGATTTCTTTGGGCCTCAGTTCACTTAACTTTCAGATGGAGACCTACCTCTTAGGATCCTTTCCAGAATTTAATGAGGTCACATCACACAATTATTTATTAGCACAGTGGCTGGCATAGAGTTGTGCCCAGATGTAAAGAACTTGCCAGAAACCAGGAATGCCACCTGCATTTGTTATGATCATGTTTAATTGCCTTCACAGCAAAACCCAAAGTAACAGACTTCAATAGGATAGAATATTATTTCTCCTCTCACATAAACAGAGTCCAGTGGTAGGTGGTCCAGGGACGGTTTGGTGGCTGCATGATCATCAGAGACCCAAGCTCCTGCCATTTTCAACTCACAGTTTCCACCTCATGTTCCAAGGTGGCTGCTGCAGCTCCAGCCATCATTGCCACATTTCAGCCAGCAAAACTTAAGTCACATGACCACATTAAGCTGCAAAGGAGGCTGGGAAATTTGAGTCCCAGCAGCACTGTGTCTCTGCAACAACTGTAATCAGCCTTTGCTGGTGAGGTTTGTCTTCTCTCAAAAAGAAAATCTCCCATAATAACACTTACGTTATCTTACAATTTTGGGACTGGTGACTTCTCACTTGGGTCTCCCATGGCACGGAGATTTCACTTTTGGGGTTGTCTCTATATTCTGGGGGGCTCTGGGGCCTCCTCTTCTTCCTCATTCTTGGGGATAAACTCCCTAGCATTGCAGGAGCATGATTTCATCTCTGGTTGCACAGCTCACCCGTTGACTGCAAATTATTTTGCCTGTTTGCTTATTAAATGAGAATGATTCTATATTTTTTTGAGGAATCTCCATACTGCTTTCCACAGTGGCTGCATCAATACATTTACACTCCCACCAACAGCATATGGGGATTCCCTTTTCTCCACATCCTCACCAACATGTTATTTATTATTTGTGTCTTTTTGATGATAGCCATTCTGACAGGTGTGAGGTGGTATCTCACTGTGGTTTCAATTTGCATTTTACTGATGATTAATGATATTGAGCATCTTTTCTAGTGCCTGTTGGCCATCTGTATGTCTTCTTCCGAAAAATGTCTATTCAGTTCTTTTCCCCATTTTTCAATTGGGTTTTTTTTTTTTTTGATGTTTAGTTGTATGAGCTGTTTATATATTTTGGATATTAACCCCTTATCATGATATTGTTTGCAAATACCATATGACCCAGCAATTACACTCCTGGGTATATAACCAAAAAAAAAAAGAAGACACTAATTTGAAAAGATACATGCATCCCAATGTTCATAGCAGCATTATTTAAAATAGCCAGGATATGGAAGCAAACTAAGTGTCCATCAACAAATGAATGGATAAAGATGTGGTATATATAAACAATAGAATACTACTCAGCTGTAAAAAATGAAATTTTGCCTTTTGCAACATGGATGGAGTTGGAGGGTATTATGCTTAGTGAAATAAATCAGATGGAGAAAGATAAACACTGTATGATATCGCTTATGTGTGGAACCTAAAAAAATACGACAAATTAGTGAATATCACAAAAAAGAAACAGACTCACAGAACAAACTAGTAGTTACCAGTGGGAGAGGGAAGGGGGGAGGGGCAACACAGGGGTAGGGGATTAAGAGGTACAAACTATCAGGTATAAAATAGCTACAAGGATATATTGTACGAGGAATATAGCTAATATTTGATAATAACTATAAATGGAGTATAACATTTAAAAATTGTGAATCACGATGTTATACACCTGAAACATAACACTGTACATCAGCTATACCTCAATTTAAAAAATTATTGTAACAACAACAAAAAAATAAGAATGGTGATAGTCCCTACTCAGAGTTTCTCCGTGACATTTAAGGAGGCCACACAGATAATGCATTTAGCACCAGACGGGGCGTTTGAATTAGGACCTGGCCGGAGGTTGACCCTAAAGCCCACCACACTTCCATCTTTCTCCTCATCCCTGCAGGACCGTTCCTCCCGCCGTCAGCGCTGTTGCCAGACACAGATTTCTTCCCGGGCACCGTGTCCCTCCCCGGCTTGGAGCCCCCCGGCGGGCCAGACCTCTTGGACGATGGCTTTGCCTACGACCCCGCTGCCCCCACACTCTTCACCATGCTGGACATGCTGCCCCCAGCACCGCCACTCACCACCGCTGTCGCGGGCAACGGGGGTGCAGGAGCCGCGGTCGGGGAGGCCCCCGGCCCCGAGCCGCTGACGCTGGACTCGTACCAGGCCCCAGGCCCCGGGGATGGAGGCACTGCCAGCCTCGTGGGCAGCAACATGTTCCCCAACCAGTACCGCGAGGCGGGCTTTGGCGGCGGCCTTCTGTCCCCGGGGCCTGAGGCCACGTAGCCCCCGCGGCGCTGGAGGAGAGGCGCTGGGTGGGCAAGGAGGTGGAAGGGGCCTTGCGAACCCAACCAGGATGTCCAGCACCCCCGTCCCCTTTGTGCTGCCTTTGGTTAGTCTTCCGACGTCCTCATCCTTCGGAATCGGACATCTTCAGCGGTGGCGTGAAACTCCGTAGCATCGGTTTCCCCGAGCCCATTTTACAAATAAGAAAACTGAGTCTGGAGAGGAAAAGGGGCTTGGCTCCTTTGCACTAGCTTCTTAAAGCTGCCTCAGCGCCCACAAGTGGGGGCACCTTCTCTAGGCGGATTCTGAAGTGTACATATGGGAGGAGGTTGCAGATCCTCACCCCTCCTTCCCCAGGTCTGAAAGTGGGGGGTAGGTTGTTTGTTCAGAGTCTTCCCAATAAAGATAAGTTTTTGAGCCTTGGGGGGGATCTCGTCTCTTCTCCGCTTCAGAAACACCCACAGTTCCAACTTACAAAGTCTCCAGGCTCTCCTTCCGCTCCGCTATTTCGACCTTCAAGCCCCGCCCCTCCCTCCACACCCTACCCTAGACCCCGCCTCTCGCGTCTGCGGAAGCGCCCTCCGCCACGCTCCGCACCTCCCCCTAACTCAGCCGCCCAGTTCCGCTTCCGGTGCGGGCCGCGCGCGAGCGCAGCGGTGGGAGGCGGCGACGAGCCGGTGCGTGCAGGCGGCGGGCCTTGACCTCCCAGCTTCGGGCGGCGTCAGGACAACTTCGCCCTCGCCTCGGCCTCTCCCCGGTCTGCTGTGAGATTCTGCCCGGCCCCGGTCCCGAGGGCCGCCCGCCCTGCACCTCCTCGGCCTACCGGGCCTCAGGCCGCGCCCTGCGCCCGCCGTCGGACCGAATTCGCCGCGTCGGACCCGCTGTTTGCCACAGGTCCCGCCCCCTTGTCAGAAATACTTAACCCGAACCCTCAGGCCCAGACCTGGTGCTCGATCCCTGTCCAAACCCTCGGTCTCCGCCTCAGTCCACAACCCTTGCCCCTAAACTCAGGCCACCCCTGCCTGTCTGCCTTCTCCGCCTCCCTCAGTCTCTGTACCTTCCCCCTCCCCTCAGCCCCCGATTTAGATTCCTTCTTTAGACCTTAGCGGTGCTCTGGTCTTTCCTTAACAGCACTCCCTCATGCTCCTCCTCCTTCCCCAAGTGTCGTCGTCTTCCGTCCACTCCCTTTGCCTGCCCTCGACCCCCACTTCCATGCCACTACTCTGTTCCCAGAAAGTCTTTCTCTTCTTCCGCCACCTACTTTCATCTCCAGACCCCTGCAGCCCCTACCCACCCCCTCGGATGACCCCTGGTTTTAGCTCTTCCCCCTCCTTGAGCTCCAGCGCCAGCTGCTCAAGGTCTGCTTCCAGACCTTATTTCAAACACTCCATTCCAAAACCTTTCATTCTTGATTGCAGCTCCTTAAACACAGAAAACCCCTTTCCCAGGGATGCTCACTCCAGAATCTCCCAGTGGGGTTTCTCAGAAGGCCCAAACTGCTGGATCAGAGTTGTTCAGGATACACCTGAGCATCTGGCTCACAGTTCTGCAGCCTCACTTTCCCTCGCCGAAGCTGATGTTCAGGATCAGCTCTGTCACAAGCTTGTTAGGTGACTTTGATTCTGCCCATATGGTTTCTCCAGCCCATTTGACACCCCTCCCCTCATCCCTCAGGTTGAGGCCGCAGACTTGGCCTCACCACGATGTGGCACGAAGCTCGGAAGCATGAGCGGAAGCTTCGAGGCATGATGGTGGACTACAAGAAGAGGGCAGAGCGGAGGCGGGAGTACTATGAGAAGATCGTGAGTGACCTTTAATCTGGGCTGGGAGCTCTTCCAAGGGGTGGGGCCCTGGTCATCCTGGTAGAATTTGGGCTGGGAAGTACACCAAGACATAGAGCCCAGTTTCCGCAAGGGAATTTTCATTTTTTGAGCATAATGGTTGGTAAGAACCTGAGGGATTTTGTTGATTGTAGCATACTGCATTGTTTGGCGTGGGCGCAGAGTACACAGCCAGTGTCAGCAGGAAGGAGGAAAGTCTTTGTAACACTCAGAGTAGTCCAGACATAAGATTGGCCACCTCCAGAATGGTGTCTGTCTTGCTTATTGCTGAATTTGCGGTCCCCAGAAAGTGCAGCTTTTTTTCAGGTTTGCCTTGGCACCCCGAAGGCATGCCATCCATATTCATTAAGTGAGTGGACTCTGACCAGTTTCCCGCTCCTGTTTAAATGTTTCAGCTGCTTTTGGAGAAAAGATCACATTCCATCCTGTGACCTAAAAGGCCTTTGTGATCTGACCTCTACTGGCCTCTCAGCTTCATCCTTAGGTAGCTCCACTGGCCTTTTTTCCGTCTCTGTCACCGCAGGGCATTGAGCCTGTAACGACTCCTCACCTGTTTAACTCCCGCTTGCCCTTGAGGCCCCAGCTTGAAATGGCATTTGTGTACTAGGTTCAGTTCTCCTGTTAGGTGGTATTTATATGGACATTTCCATTTACTACCACATCACTGCCCCAGCCCCCTCCTCCCTGGTCTCCTGGCTTCCAGTCCTGCCCCCTCTAATCCACCCTCCTCCAGGGGGCCAGAGAGGTCTTTCTAGAGCACAAAGCTGACCCTGTCCTTCCCTTGCTCAGAACTTCTCCATGGCTCCCTAGTGCCAGGCTCCTCAACGCAGCCTGCAAGACCCTGCATGACTTGGCTTTTACCACCCCCTACAGACTCATACCACTCTGTTTTCTGTCTTGTTTCTTTCCTTATGCTATCTGGCCTCCTCACTACCCAGGGCGACTTTAGCTAACAAAAAGATATGTGAAGAGTATCCGTTTACCTTCCAAATTATATAGTCCTCTCCAGCCACAGGGCCTTTGCCTTCACTCCTGCTCATCTGTCAGATCTCAATCCTCAGGGAAGTCTTCCCTCATCCCCCATACACAGTTGGGTGTCCACTATAAATATCCCCATCATAGCTCCCTATTCAGCTCTGTAAGAGTGGAGCCTAGTTGTATTGGGGTTATGTTTGTATCCCAAGCTTGGGTCCAACCTGATTTGAAAGAATGAATGAATAGCAATAGCAATAGCAGTTACCATTTTAATTGATCCCTCTTAGGCCCCAGGCTTTGTGAAAAGAGCTTTAGATAGATGCATTTTTTCTTTGAATGCCCACAGTCATCCACGAGACAGGCTGTTATTACCCTAGGAGAGGCCTCTCAGAGCATCTCACTTGCCTTCTGTCACCCAGGAGGGAACCACTGGGCTTAGGGATGGCTAGTCTCTGGTGGTATCAGAGTAACATGCCCCTGAGGGCTGGCCCTGGGTCTGTGTTGGTTATAGTTGAGGCCCCAGCGATAGGCCAGGAACATAGTCAGTGCTCAGGAATGAATAGCTGCCATTTATGAAGGGCCCATGGTGTGCCAGACCCCATGCCTGCTACTTTGGCACATTCTTTCTAGTCCTTTCAGCAGGCCTGAGAGATTGCTGTTGTTCCTTGTGTTAAAGGTGATACTGATAGTAAGGGCTAACGCTCTTGAGCATTTATGTGTTACCCACTGTGCTGAGCACTTGACATGCATCTCTGCTTCATCAGATCCTCACCCCAGCCTGGGAGGTAGTTTGCTTATCGCCATTTTACAGATGAGCAAACTGAGGCTCAGAGAGTCCTGGCCTACAGTCATGTAACAAGAGAGCACAGCTGGCATTCTAACCCAGACTCTGACCTTTGACCTCTCAGCTCTCCACTGGGCTTTCTACTGCAGAAGTAGAAGTTCAGAAAGGTGCAGCAACTTGTCCAAGGTGACACAGCCAGGAGGCAAAATACCAAAATGGTTAAGCCCTTAGAGTTTGGAGTCACAGAGCTCTGGGTTCAAATTCCAGCTGTTCCACTTACATATAGTGTGACCTGGGGTAAGTGGCTGTCTCCCTGATCCTGGTTTCCTGTGAAATGATGTATCATGTAAAATCAGATTTGTCTGTTAATAACAGAGACCTAAAACATAAGTGGCTTAAGTAAGATAGAAATTTATTTCCTTTTTGCTTCATAGCCCAGAGGTGGCCAGCTCTGCTCAGGGACCATTTTGTTGTTGAGCTGCGCATGCTTCTCTTCCCAGGGTTGTCTCAAGAGTCTAAGAGGGCTGCTCAAGCCATCATGTCTTTATTCCTTCCAGCAAGGAGGAAGGAGGGAGGGAAAAGGGGCCAAGGTGCTTATGCCAGTTGTTAAGAAAGTTTCTAATTGTTTGCACGTGACACATCCACTCATATCTCGGTGGCTGAAAAGTAGCCTTGTGGTCATGTACAGCTGCAAGGAAGGCTAAAAGGCATAGACTCTCTTCTGGGTGGCCTTGTGCCAGATGTGTTAGAAATCTTACTACTGTTGAGGAGAGGAGAATGGATATCGGTTGCCAACTAATGGTCTGTCACAGATCGTGGGGACAGGAGCACCTCCCTCCCAGGGCTGTTGGAGTGAAATTGGGCACAAGACCACTGAGGGTAGGCCTGCCCAGGGAAGCTTGGTCAGTGAATGCCAGCTCGGGTGGGACTAAAGTTATTATTGCCAGGTAGAGCTGGAGTTGTGTCACTCAGAAGGCCTGGGACTCTCGTCCTTGTTAGCTGGGGAGCTCCCTGAGCTTTATTTCCCCCTTGGGACAGTGGTGATAACCAGCCCCTCTCACTGGGTGACAGGGAAGAGCTTCAAGAATAGAACAGTGTCTGTGGGGTGCCTTGTGGTGCAGGCCTGTACAAGAAGCCATTGTCCCCGTAGGAGAATGTGATCAGCATTCAGATCTGAGCCACAAAGCTGTGGACTGATGGCTGGGCAGTGGCTGATGGCTGCTTTGAGGAGAGGGTGGGGCTACTCACGCGGGTCTCTCTTCCTCTCTGGCTGAGAGAAGAGGCTGAGGCGAGTGTTTAAGAAGCCAAGGTCCACTGTGGCGGGCTGGACAGGTGTGTTATGACAGCTGGCTTCTCTGCTCCTGATTTGTTCTTGGTGTCTGCTCTCTCTCCCTAGCTGACCCTGGTCCTGTCACTGCCCCTGCCCTTGTCAGCTTTCTCCTTTAATCAGTGGTTTGGATAAAGAAACAGAATTCCCTGTTGGTATGAAAGTGGAAAATAAAACAGGTCTCAGTTCGGCTTTCCTTCTTCAGAAGCCTCTGGCTGAACCCGCAGGCTAAGTGATGCATCCCCTGGCTCCCCTATCCTAGCGCTGCCTACTCTAGGTCATCACTGTAGGGGACAGGTGTGTCCCCTACACTGGACTGTGAGCCTTAGGGTGGGGCTGGGGTTGTTTCCGTCACTGCCATGGCCCTAGCACAAGGCCTCGCTCAGAGTAGGTGCCTGCCTAACTGTTGAATGAGTGAAAGGCTCTATGACCTCCTCTGACCCCTCTGATCCTGGAATGATCCAGTGGGTAAGAATAGATTTTGAATCTGGAAGAAATATTTGTACATTCATGATCATTGCAGTATGATTTACCATAGCCAAGATGTGGATGCAACCTACATGTCCATAAGCTGATGAATAGGTAAAGAAAATTTGGTAAATACATGCAGTGGAATATCAGTCAGCCTTAAAAAGAGATGAAATTCTGTCACATGGTACAACTTGGAGGAACCTTGAGGACATTGTGCCTAGTGAAATAAGCCAGTCACAGAAAGACGAATACTGCAGGATTCCATGTGTATGAACTGTTTAAAGTAGCCAAGCCCTTAGAAGCAGAAAGTGGTGGTTGCCAGGAGCTGGGGGTGGGGAGGAAGAAGAGTGGTTAGTAGTTCAGGGGGTATAGAGTTTGTTTTGCAGGATGAAACAGTTCTAGAGATCTGTTGCCCAGCAAGGTGCATATAGTTAACACTACCGTACTGTGCACTTAAGAGAGGTTAAGATGGTAAGTATTATACATCTTATACCACAGTTTGAAAAATTACTCTTAAAGAAGAAAAGGAGTGGATTTTGGAATCAGGCCCATTTGGGCTCAAATCCTAGTTTTGTTTTTGCTGCTTTGATCTCAAGCAAGTGAGCCCCACCCCTCTGAGCTCGTTTCCTCATCTGGAACACGAGGATAAGAGTAGCACCTTTCTCCCACGGCTGAAAGGTTTGAGTGAGAAGATGTCCATAAAACACTTAGTCCAATGCCTGGCTTTTAGTACGGTTCACTGACTTCCAGAATCTCCCAGCAGAGCCAGACTAAACCCAGGTATTTACTCCCAGCCCAGTGCCTTTTCCTTTCTGCGGTGCTGGCACTGCCAGTGGCTTCGCCTTCCAGGCCAGAGTCCACCCTGCAAGCAACGTCCCATAAGTCTCAGCTGTGGGAGCTGGCATTTGGCCCGGAGTGGCCTCGGAACATGAAGGACTCTTGGCCTGAGACTTGGCCAGGAGCTGTCACAGGGCCAAGGGAGCTGTGTGGCCTGAGATGAGGAACTGAGGGAGGCAGGGGAGGTGCAGGGTGAGGAGCTGCATTCCAGCAGCGCCGCCCTGCTGGACCCCGTGGTCTGGGGTGTACCCCACCCTCAGCTTCTTCGGGTGTCAAATGAGAAATGGCACTGGAGTGCACGCAGAATGGACAGTAGCCTGACGTCAGCGGTGTCCTCAGCCCTTGCAGGGCTGGTGTCCCCGCTCACCCCTGCTGGCTGGGGGTCGGGGTGGGAGGTGGAGGCAGAGTGAGGATGGGCAGGCTCTCGGGAACCTGATGCAGATGGGTTTCTCCTGCGGGGGCTCAGTGTCCTCATCTGTCAGTGAGGGTTCATTCTACCCCCTTCAGTCAGTGTTCCAAGCCCCTGCTGCAGGCTGGGTGCTACTCTAGGTGCTGGGGGTACAATGGGGAACGGAACCGAGATCCTAGCCTGTGGAAGTTTGGTTCTAGTGTGGAGACAGGCGGTACGCGAGTGCAGGTGTAATGTCCGGTGAGGGGCGGTGCTCGAAGAAAACAGGCAGGTTAAGAAGCCAGTCAGGGGTTGTGAGGGGAGCTGTTTGGGTAGAGTTGATAAAGCCTCTGGAAGGAGGTGGGAAATGAGTGAGGGGTGGAATGGGCAAGAGCAGTGCGGGCGGGGGTGGGGGGCAGCCAGCGCAGAGCCAGAGTGGAGGCTGGGATGGGCCTGGAGTGGGGAGGGGGCAGTGACAGTCAGAGCAGGGAAGGGCTCTGAGCCTCACGGGCCTCAGAGGTTTTAGCAGAAGCCCTGGGGCTGCCGCGTGGAAAACGGGCTGCAGTGGGCAAAGGTGGCAGCAGGAAGCCCGAGTGCTCCAGAGTGGTGGCAGGGCTGGGGCAGGGGTCGGGGGAAGGATGGAGGGGGTGGGAGGGCGTTGGACTCTGGGAAGTTGTTGCTGGGAGTTGGCCAGGTCTTAGTGGGGCACACCAGCAGCCCGGCTCATGGCTCTTCTGAGTTCCCCTGATGTGGCATGTGGCTGGAGCTCAGCCAGGGCCTGGCACTCGGGGGGCTCAGTGATGGGAGCTGCTGCTGCTGCTGGATTTTATCTTTCCCTTATGCAGAGATGGTGACTTGGAATTGTGACCCCCCACACACGAGGCTCAGGCCTGACATGATAGATGAACGTCAGGTGTAACATGAGGTGGTAGGGGGCGCTCTGAAGAAAACAGGTGACTCGGGACTTTCTCCTCCATCTTGGTGCTTGTTCTTTTTAACAGCCTTATTGAGATTATTCACAAGGTTGTGCAACCATCTCCACAGTCTTATTTTAGAAAATTTTCACAATCCCAAGAAGAAACCCCACACCCATTGGCAGTCAGCACCCCCTCCTCCACCTTACCCGGCCAGCCCTGGGCAACCACTAATTTACTTTCTGTCTCTGTGGATTCGTCTGCTCTGGACATTTCACATATTCACAAGTGGAATTGTACACTATGTGGCCTTTTTGTGACTGCCTCCTTTCACTGAGCATGTTTTCCAGGCTCATCCATGTTCTAGCGTGGATCAGTCCTCCATTCCTTTTTATTACCCAACAACATCCCACTGTCCGGATGTGCCACGTTTTGTTTATCTGTCATGCGTTGATGGACATTTGAATTGTTTCCAGTTTTTGGCTGTTGTGCATAGTGCTGCTGTAACATTTGTGTGCACGTATTTGAGTATCTGTTTTCAGTTCTTCTGGGTACACACCTAGGAGTGGAATTGCTGGGTCATATGGCAGTTCTTTGTTTAACTTTTGAAGAACCAAATTTCTCCACATTCTTGTCAGTACTACCTGCTGTCATCTGTCCTTTCCATTTTAGTCATCCTGGTGAGTGTGACGTGATGCCTTCTAGCTCTCATTGCTCGTTCTTGATGAGTAGTGACATTGATGGTCTTTTTACGAGCTTATGCAGTCCTGATGTCTTAGAGGCTGGTCCAGGCCAAAGTGCTCTGAATGCATGGCCCTGGGCTGGGGGAGGGGTGGAGAGTTGAGGGATAATATTTTGGTGAGGTAGGTCTTGGTACTGGCTGTGTAGAAGGTTGGGCCAGAGCTCAGAGCCTCTTGCCACTATCTTGAGAGGAAACCCTCCCCCTGTTCCCAGAGGTTGGGTGGCCCCTGTTAGTGCTGCCACCCCTGTGCAGGTCCTTTACCTCTGAAGTATGGCCTGCTTGGCATCAGAGGTGAGCTCGCTGCTAAACTTGGGTGTTGGGGGGTGGCAGGGTTTTGGGGCTCAGTGGGGCAGTGACCTCTGTCTTGTCCATCCCTGCAGAAGAAGGACCCAGCCCAGTTCCTGCAGGTGCACGGTCGAGCTTGCAAGGTGCACCTGGATTCTGCGGTTGCCCTGGCTGCTGAGAGCCCCGTTAACATGTAAGACTGATTTTGGGGGTAAGGTGGTGTCTCTGGCTGAGGGGTGAGGGTCCGAAGGGACCTGGGGCATGGACAGACCTTTGGAGTCTCAGGCAGGGAAGGCTTGGCCTGCATGGGAAGGTGAAGGTCATCAGCTGAGGAGATCCGGCAGGGGTTGGGCCCAAGGCCTCCGGGTGTAGTGGTTGGAGGATTTCTGGGGAATGGGTGGGGTCAGGGCCAGAGGCTCAGATGCAGCAGAGAGTAGGTTGCCAGAGGGGGTGTTTTGGGGTGCCTGGGGCTTAGCAAGTGGCCCTTGGACCTGGTTCAAGTTCCACACTCTTGCTTGGTTCTGAGAAATAACCTGTTCAGGTCCCGAGCCTGAATGTATGTTTCAGGGCAGAGGTTATGGCATAAAGGACTGAGAGGTGAGGGGTGAGGGTGTGGCTGGCATGGGGATCAGAGGAGCCGAGGGTTTGGCTCCCAAGCTTGAGATGGCAGGGAATAGGCATTTTGTGTCCTGAACAGTGGGGACCCTAGGCTCCTTGCTCCCCCACTCCCCACTTCAGGATGCCCTGGCAGGGGGACACCAACAACATGATTGACCGCTTTGATGTCCGTGCCCACCTGGACCACATCCCTGACTACACCCCGCCACTGCTCACCACCATGTAAGCTGCCTCCCTCCGGGGTTGCCAGTCAGGGAGTCCGACCTGGCAGCACCTCTTCTTTCCCGAGCCCTTGCCTGCCCGCCACCCTCTAGGGAAGGAAGGAGAAGTGCACGTGGGGAGGCCCTCCACCCCCCAGCCTGAGCCAGGCCCCTCGTCCCCACTCCTGCTGGCTTGGGGTGGGATCTCCCCTCTCCCTCTGATCTCAAGACCGTGACCTCCCCCAAAGCTCCCCAGAACAGGAGTCGGACGAGCGGAAATGTAACTACGAGCGTTACCGAGGCCTGGTGCAGAACGACTTTGCTGGCAGTGAGTGATCTGGGGTGTGGAGAGTGGGTTTGGGGGGGTCCCTGGAGACTGAAAGACCTCAACAAGATTGGGAAGAGAAGGTATCCCAGGACTTTGTACTAAGGGGCCTTGGGTTTGGTCGAGCTCTGTCATGGACCCGCTCTGTCCACATCCCTTTCCTTTTTGGGGCGTCCATCTCTGGAATTGGTACAGGAGACATTTGCTGGACTAGAGGGTCCCACCAGGGTCCCTGCCATATCCAGTGCCCCTTAATTCTGTGGCCTTATTTTCCTAAAAAATTGGGCATTTTTTCCCCTTTTGTTTTCCCTGGGCTGTACAGGTCAGAATGTCAGGTCTGAAGAGGAAATTTCTCCTTGTTTTAAACAAATATTTAGACAGTGTTTGACAGTTTGCCAAGTGTTCATACAGTGTTTTTTCCCAAGCCATCACCATTGCTACTTCACAAATGAGAAAACTGGTTTAGAGAGACTTTTTCATACCCTGGGCTTGTCTGGGGAGATCCTGACCCTGACATACTTGGACTTTTTTGTCTCGGTTATCTCAGTGCATCTGCACAACCACCCAGCAAGGTGAGAGTGATACCCCATTTTACAGATGAGGATGTCAAGGCTCTGGGCTTGGGGGGGACACTATGTTCAAGGAGTTGGAGTTCTCACTCTGCCCTTAACCACTGCTACCTCTCACAGGAGAGCTCCAAACTTAGCATGCCTCCCAAGAAGGACTTTGAGATTCCTTCTCCCAGGGTTTCCCCGTGGAGTTAAGGGGAGGGTCACAGGAGTCCCCAGCCTGGCGGGTCTCGGTCTCCTCCTGGAGAAGGGTGGTAATGGTGGTGTCTGTCCCTCGAGGTGGTTGTGAGGGTTCAGTGAGGGGTGCATGAAGCCCCAGTACCAAGCCTGGCACAGGTAGCTCTCCCTGTAGGTTCACTGTTCCCGTATTTCTTTGTTTCTAAGATAGGCATTTTAGCGTCTCTAAAATCAGGGTTTGAAAAAAATAAAAATTATAAATAAATAAAATCAAGGATTGTCAAATTCTAGCAATCAATGAGGCCTGAGAATCAAGGAAATGCGTCCTCATCGATACAGTTGGTTTTGCCTTCCTTCAGGGCCACACAGATTCTTGGTAATGGAGCCAGGGTTTCCCTTAGTTCTGTCTGACTCTGCATTCATTCCTTTATTCATTCCCACAATTCCTGAGCACCTGTGGTGTGTCAGGTGCTGTTCTGGGATCAGGGGTCTAGTAGGGGAGAGGGCAGTAGCCACATAATCACGAGAGCAGGTGGTAATTACAAACCAAGGTGCTGTTACCACAACCGGTGTGCTGCTCTCGGCGGTGCTTGGCTGAGTCTGGGTCAGTGTGGGGGCGCGGGCAGGAGCTCCCCAGGGAGGAGAGGTGGGCCGCGAGGATAGCACTGTGCGGGAAGGAGGCCTGTGTGGCTGGAGCTCACATGAGGTGGGCCGACAGGGCCCTCTGGGGCTTTTGACACGACCGCAGAACCGTGGAGGCTGCTGGAGGGGACGTGCTGTGTCAGCTCCGGGCTTGCCCAGCCCACCCACCTCGCTTTCAGATAGAAAAGCTGAGGCCCATGGAGGGAAGGGGACTCGCCCAGGGTCCCACCTTGAGTCAGGCATGTGTTTCATGGCAGGAAGATCAGGAGAGGCTCTGGTACATTGCTGAGCTTGTCTAGTTGGGTGTTGTGAATGACTGAGAGCCCAGATTAACCACATTTAATTTAAACTGAGCCACAGAGCACACAGTGGAGTGGCCCGTGGGGTCCGGGGTACATTCAGCACTTGGGATTAATCATGCTTAAGGGACCAGCCAAAGGCCTCCCTAACTCATGATAGAGGTAGCAGAGCCTAAGTTAAGTACCATGCACTGTCTCTGCCAGGCACCCCATTTTACAGAAATAGAAACTGAGGCACAGAGTGGCTAAGTCCACCAGGATCATATGGCAAGTCAGTGGTATAGCTAGGGCCCTCCTGCAGCCGCTGTGTCTCCACCACACACAGTTTGTGATTTCCCGGGAATCCGTGACTCTGCCCCCAGCTGTGCTTGGATGGACCCACCCTCCCACCCCTCACTGCATCCTTGTGTTTCCCCCCGCATTCCCAGTGTCCCCAGCCCACTCTGACCATGTGCCTTTTGCCCCAGTCTCAGAGGAGCAGTGCCTATACCAGATCTACATTGACGAGCTATACGGAGGCCTCCAGAGACCCAGTGAGGACGAGAAGAAGAAGTGAGTTGGGCTCTGGGGCACTATGTGTGGGGTTGAGGGAGGCAGGAGGACTGTGAGCCCCTCAGGGCGCTGCTCCGTCCATCCTGGAGCCCGGACTCCTGCGCCCAGCCGCGACCTCCCCACCTCCAGCCCCATGCTTGCTGCCTCCCTCCATCTGAAGAATGTGAGCGGAGCTCCTTGATGACTCTGGTCCTCAGTCACGGCCCCATGTTCAGGGCGAGGCTGGCACTGGGAATGGCTCAGGGAATGTTGTCTGGAGTCAGCAGCAGATGTGCAGAGGGTTCTAGGCTGAGGGAGAGCGGGAGCAAGGGCTCTGTGCTGCCCTGGAACTCAAGAGGGCGGTGTCCGGGATGCTTGGTGTGGGGGCCCTCCTCTCCCCTGGGCGCTGCCCTGGCTCATAGCTCCCCTGTCCCAGGCTGGCAGAGAAGAAGGCTTCCATTGGCTACACCTATGAGGACAGCACAGTGGCCGAGGTGGAGAAGGTGGCTGAGAAGCCAGAGGAGGAGGAGTCACCAGCTGAGGAGGAGAGCAATTCGGATGAAGATGAGGTCATCCCCGACATCGGTGGGGTCCCCTCTCTGCCCTTCCACCCCGCAGTCCCTGGGCATCGTTTTCGTGTCTCGTCCCTCACCCTCTGTGGGGCGCCCCGTGCTTATGAGCCCCATCTCTCTGGCCCCTGCTCCAGGGCACACCAGCCCCCTGCTGTCCTCCCATCTCATTCTTGTCCTCCTGGCCCCGCCTCCCTCTCTGTATCTCTCTCCTTCCTCATTTCTAGGACACTGCTTTTATGACCCTGTCCCCACCTAGGTTCTAGCTCTGACCTCCTCTTCTCTGTCTCTCTTCTCTGGAAAACAAGTGTTCTTCCAGTTACAGAGCCTCACCCCGCATCCTGCTGCTCACCCCTATCTAAATCCCACTGGTCAGGCCATCCACCGTCCTTCCTCCTCCATCCTGCTCTCACTCAGCCAGTCGGCTGTTGATTCAGACACATGTAAAGCACCCGTTCCCCTCCATGTCGCCATCCTGCATCTGGCTCCTGAATACCTGTGACCACACCCCTGCCTCCCACACACCTGGATCTTCATCCACCCTCTATCCGGCCCCGTCCACTCCTCAGATCACTCCCTTCTCAGCCGTCACATCATCTGCCCACCTCCCACCCCCACTGCCTGCCATTTGTTGTGCTCGCCTCTGGCCGGGCCCTGTGCCAGCCAGGGGATGCTGAGATGAGCTGACTCGTTCTCTTCCTACAGAGGCCTCCAGTCTGGTGGGCACCTGCCACCCCCAGCTCTTGGGGCACTGCCCCTTCTCCCCTTCTTCTCACTCGACTTTGGTCCCTGACAGCCTTTCTCTTGGTGCAGACGTGGAGGTGGATGTGGACGAACTGAACCAGGAGCAGGTGGCAGATCTCAACAAACAGGCCACGACCTATGGCATGGCTGACGGCGACTTCGTCAGGTGAGGCCTGCTGGTTGACACCTCTCACCACCCTGTAGACCTGGCATCTCTGTCATTATCCTTGTTCTGAGCACTTTACACAAGTGCCAGGGTATTACACACACAGCCCCTAAGTTCATGGGGTGGGTACTTGGGGACCGGCTTCACCTGTGTAGAAACTGAGGCTGCCCCCAGCTGAGCGACCCCTGGAAGCTCCCGGCCTGGTGGACAGCGCCCTCTAGTGGAGAGGCTTCATTTTTTTCTGGATCATTAACTTGCAGTTGCTGGTTGAGCCTCTGCCTTGTGCCTCACCCAGTGCAGATCACATAGAGTTTTCCACCTAACAGGGCACTGAGTCCGAGTCTGAGTTCTTCCAAGTCTGAACCTCTGCCCAGAACCCTCCAAGACTCCTGCCTCACTCATGACCAGCCAGTGTCCTCACCATGGCTGGGAGGTCTCACCTGTCTGGTCCTCTACTTGCACACTCCACCCCTTCTCAGCTTCCGTGGTTGCTTTACCTCTCAGATCCCTGAGGCTCCATCTGACCTTGGGGCCACTCCATGTGCTTTTGGCCCTGTGGCATCTGCAGCTTACTCCTTCAGTCTCTCGTCAGCTGTCACTGCCTCTGGGTAGCTTCCTGTTGAAAGCTGCAGCAGCTTCTGCCAGTTCCCTGGCAGTTCATTTCTCCCTTCCAAGATTTATTTTCCCATGAAGGTTTTCACCATCTAACATATCGTGTGTTATATTACTTTGGCCATTGGCTGTCTTCTCATAATGTAAGCCCACGAGGGTGAGGATTTTTGTTTGTTTTCAGTAACTCTTTAGTACCTGAAATAGCACCTGGCATGCAGCAGGCGCTCAGTAATAGTGCTGAATGAATGCGAGACCCTCAGCATGGTGTGGGGTCCCTCACTCCTGCATCTCGTCTGACCCTCCTCCCCTTCCGCAGGATGCTCCGGAAAGACAAGGAGGAGGCGGAGGCCATCAAACACGCCAAGGCCCTTGAGGAGGAGAAAGCCATGTACTCGGTGAGGGCTGGGCCAGGGTGGCAGGGTAGGTGTGCCCCTCATGGAAGGCACACCCTCACCAGCCTGGTACCCGCCCTGTTCCAGGGCCGTCGCTCCCGGCGCCAGCGGAGGGAGTTCCGGGAGAAGCGACTGAGGGGCCGCAAGATCAGCCCACCCAGGTAGAGTGGGTTCGGCCCTGTGCTCCTGCCCCGCCAGCATCAGTCTCTCAGGGCTCAGGAGTTGGGGGCCGGGGCTCAGGAAGACTTCAGGGGCAAGCTTTCGGCCTGTGGGGAGGGTCCTAGTGGGGCCATGAATAGGGAAGGTTTCAGTAGGAATAGTCATGAGGGTTGTGTGGACACCCTGCCCTGCCAGCCATTTCCCTCACCTTGCTAGACTCAGGGCTCTTGCCACACACCTTGGGAGCCAGTAGGGAGGTGGCATGAGGTGGCTGGGAGAGTTGGGGACATAGTCGAGGGACACGGGCCTGGCTCGGACTGTCTGACCTGGTTCTGCAGCTCAGCTGCTTTGTCACTATCTCAGGTTGGGCAGGTGACTTCCTCTCTCAAGCTCGTTTCCTCTTCTGGAAAAGGGGCACCATAACCTCCTGGGAGAGGGGGCTACATCTGTGCCTACATTGAGGTCTTGGGCAGGTTTGGATGAGGTGGTCTGGCTTGGTGCAGAGAGCCAGCCTGGGTCAGGTGGTCTCTGGGCCAACCTGCTGCAGCCTCTTAGGCCTGCTAGCCCCGTGCAGACCCCTCCCTCTTTGCCACGTCTCCTTTGTTCAGGGGAGGTAATTGAGGGTTGCTGTGAGCTTAAGCGACTTGTTGGGGTTCAGGATTTGGTGTGGGGTTTGGAAAATGTACATTCAGAGTGGAACTGATTCTTGCTATTGTCACTGTAGAGGTGCAGGTCAGTGTGGTGTATAAAAGCTTGGGCTTGGGACCACGTGGCCTGGGTTGGAATCCGCGCTCCTTCATTTATGAGCTGTGTGACCTTGGGCAAGTGACTTCACCTTTCTGGGCCTGTTTCCTCAGCTGTGAAGTGTGAATAATCACAGCACCCACATCAGAGAGTTGTTAGGAATAGCTGTTAGTTCACTTAGTGCTGGCACACAGTGTGCGCAAGACGTCTTAGCGCTGCTAGTTTTATTGTCATCATTAGTGAGCCAGAACCCCGCAGAACCAGGGACTTGTGGTGGGAGCAGGGGTGCTTCTCTTCTGGGGTCTGGAGGCCAGCCGGATTGAGGCTGCTGAAGTCCTTGTTGCTCAGGATCAGAATGGGTCTGGGACGTTGTGGGTTGGGGCTGAGATTCAGGCTTTGGACAGATCTGAGGTTGGGTAGGAGGAGGGATCAAGACAGGGCCTATAACCTGGCCAGCAGCTCCTGTGTTGCCTGGCCTTGGGTGCCCAGGTTGGGGGCTGGCCTTAAATCCGTGCACACTAATCCCACGCCCCTATGTGTCCCCCTCGTTCTCTCCATAGCTATGCCCGGCGAGACAGCCCTACCTATGACCCCTATAAGCGGTGAGTTCCCGGGGCCCAGTTGTCTTCCTGATGGAGGGACAGGTGGTGAGGGGTGGGGCGCCCACCCTGTAGGCTGCCCTGAGATCACAGACTGGGTGGTATGTTCTGGGAGTCTTAGTGCCTCGTGTTGGCTTTGAGTCTGAATTATTTTTGGTTTTCCAGAATGTTAGCCTGCTTTCACAATTTCTTTTCCTTTTAAATGTGAACCTTTAAAGTTTTCTGATTTAAACATAGCATAGTGTTGTGTCGAAAATGATCAAACATGGTAGAGACGTGACTTAGAAATCAAGTCTCTTTAATCTGAACTCCCAAAAGTAACCAGTGAGAAATAACAGGCACAGAATGGCCTGCTTGAGCACGTGTGTCTCCTGGATGTGGGGGTGATTGGAGTTGTGGCTTTGAAGATGAACAGACCTCAGTCTGACCCCAGTTCCCTTTCAGAATAGGGTGGGAGGGACCTGCCCTCAGGGCTCTTGGAAGGATGGGCGAGATAAGGCATGAACCCCTTTTGGTGAGAGGTCTGGCCCAGATAAGTGCTCAATCCATGGCTGCTGTGAGGAATATCGCATACGTGCGTTCATGAGAATGGAACTGTATCACATTTAATGCTTTGGAACTTGCTCCCTTCCGACTTGACATCTACATTGGGGAAGTCATTCCCTGCTGCATTATGGATCTGCTCTTCCCTTTTAATAGTCACGTAAAATCAGTACGGTTTTCTGTCGCTCCCTTTCCTGGTTGTTTTGAGAAGGCTCCGTGGTCATGAATCACATTCTTGCGTAGCTGGTGTCTTTCTGCCTCCTGGCTCTGTTCATGTGTGCTGGCTGTCCCATGTCGCTCTGTAGTGGGTCTCGTTAGCTGGTGAACAGGCTCGAGGAGCCTGGCAGTTAAGTCCCCTGCTCCCTGCTCTGTAGGTCGCCTTCGGAATCCAGCTCCGAATCCCGCTCCCGCTCCCGCTCCCCGACCCCGGGCCGAGAGGAGAAGATCACATTCATCACCAGTTTTGGGGGCAGTGATGAGGAGGCAGCCGCGGCCGCAGCTGCAGCAGCTGCATCAGGGGCCGCCACAGGGAAGCCCCCCGCGCCCCCCCAGCCCGGCGGCCCCGCACCGGGACGTAATGCCAGCGCCCGGTCGGTAACGCTCACGCTGCCCGCCCTACACCCCAGCCACCGTTGGGGGGGACGCGGGGCAGTGGGGGGCCCAGCCCAGGCTGGTGCTGACTGGCTCTCCGTGCCCCACCTGCAGCCGCCGCTCCTCCACCTCCTCCTCCTCCTCTTCCGCCTCGAGGACCTCCAGCTCCCGCTCCCGCTCCAGCTCCAGCTCCCGGTCCCGCCGCGGCGGGGGCTACTACCGCTCCGGCCGCCACGCACGCTCCCGCTCCCGGTCCTGGTCCCGCTCCCGGTCCCGCTCCCGGCGCTATTCGAGGTCCCGCAGCCGTGGCCGGCGGCACTCAGGTGGGGGCTCCCGAGACGGACACCGCTACTCCCGCTCGCCTGCCCGGCGCAGCGGTTACGGGCCCCGGCGCAGAAGCAGGTGCGTGGGGCTGGGTGTACTTGGGGCGCAGGGCCTGAGAGTGGGTGTGGGCCCCATCTCAGGGAGATCAGTGTCTGAGGGGTGGCCCTAGATTGCAGGGGGACATGTTTCCACTCAGGGAGTTCCAAGTGTGGTACCACGGCCAGAGCACAGCTGCCGTTCTCAGGGACAGTAGGGCAGGAGTCCTCTCAGAGGGAGTTCCCATGTGTTTGCAGTGGGTGACCCTTGGGACTGGGGCCGCTGTGTGGGAGGGGCAGAAAGTCAAGGCAGCCCTTTGAGGAGGAGACAAGGTGTAAGGCGAGTGCTGCACACAAGGTAGGATGTAAAGTCCTCTAGAGATGGGAGCATCCTTCTGGTCCCGTTCCCCGGGGGAGGGGGTCAGGGTGCCCTGGAAAGGCAGCATGGCTGGGTGTAGATTGTGGCCTTGCTAGTGAATTCTCGGGGCCTGTTACTTCATCTGGGAAAGAGATGATAGTATCCCCTCCGTTGAGTTGTGAAGTTCTAACAAGTAACTTCCACATAAGGGCCTAGTACAAGGCCTAGCATTCAACGAGTGCTTTTATTCCCGTCAGTGTCATTACCTATGTTACTGTTGTGTGGGTCTTGCTGCCAGCTACCTGTGGGGTCTGAAATAGAGGGGCCAGGTGGGCCTTGGTGAACTGAGGGCACACGTCCTATCCGTCGGGGTCATTGGCCACTCAGTGATAGGCCTGGTGTTGCCTAGTTTTTCAAGAAGAATTGAGTCTGAATTTTTAAAGGATGGCTCTGGTTTCTTCAATATTAGCGACAAATTTGAATTTTATTGAAACCCAGAACAGTCCTACTGGAATTAGGGTGTGACATAGGTGTGGCTTCCAGGTTGTTCCTGTAGCCCGACCTGGAAGCAGGAGAAAGGCTGAGGGAGGGAGGGGGGCCCTGGTCACATCTCTGAGGTCAAGGCTGATATGTCCCCAGACTGGGTCCTGTGGGTCTGTGCTGCAGTCTGGTCGGGGAGAGGGGGTGTGGGGGTGCTCCCCGCTGGTGGTGAGCCCCTGGAGGTGGTGAGGTTGTAGGTGAGGTTATGGCTTCTGTGTGCCCTGGCTGGATGCAGCATATAAAGTGGGCGGAGCCCACCAGCCAGGGAAGTGGGTGAACGGGTGTCTGGTGAGTAAGTGAAGAGCTGTTTGAGGGTCAGTGTGTCTAGGGGGCAGTCTCTGTGTAGAGGCTGCAGGAGGCCAGGAAGGGTTTCTGAGGGAAAGTAGCAGGACAGAAGCAGAGACAGAATGACCACAGGGCCTTTCTTGCAGAAAGACTAGATTCGGTGCCGGGGCGGGGGATTTGTAAATGGGGTCCCAGGAGCCTCATGGCCCCCCTGCTGCCCTGCTGCCCTCCCAGGAGCCGCTCCCGCTCAGGGGATCGGTACAGGCGGGGTGGCCGGGGCCCCCGGCACCACAGCAGTAGCCGCAGCCGCAGCAGCTGGTCCCTCAGCCCATCCCGAAGTCGCAGCCTGACCCGGAGCCGCAGCCTCAGCCCGAGCCGCAGCCGGAGCCCCAGCCGCAGCCGGAGCCGCAGCCACAGCCAGAGTCACTCGCCGTCGCCCCCGAGGGAGAAGCTGACCAGGCCGGCGGCGTCTCCCGCTGTGGGAGAGAAGCTGAAAAAGTGAGCAGAGCAGGGCTGTGGGGAGGGGACTGTCAGCCTCAGGTGGGGAGGGTGAACCCCACTGTTTCCTCTCCGAAGGGAACTTGGCCTGCCCTGGGAGGTCTGAGAGCGACACAGCTCTGCCCTGGGCGGGGGTCTGAGGAGTCACAGCTTTGCCTTGGGTGCGGGGTCAGAGGGGGACGTGGTCCTGTCCTGAAGGATCCCAGAGGGACAGGGTTTCTCCTTGAGGGTGTCTGAGGCCCATGGCCTCTGCTCCCTGGTCTAAGGGCAGGGCTTGGGCTGCATGGGGTCAAAGGTAGCAGCTGCCCTTTCTTCCTTCCAGGACTGAACCGGCTGCTGGTAAAGAGACAGGAGCTGCCAAAGTCAGTAAGAATTTGGAACTCGCCCGTCTAATTCCCGCCAGCAGCAGTGCCCGAGAGCTGGGCCCGGTGGGCCTACAGGGGGGCCCGGGTGGGCCAGGAGATCCAGCCCCAGGGATTGAGATCTGTGTCCCCGAGCCCTCCTCAGCTGTCCACTGGGGCTCCCAGAATCCCGTGGCCGGTCTCCACAGCCTGCCCGTCCTTGGCACATGCCCCCGCCAGTCCCAGGCTCTTGGATGAGGTGGGTTGTGGGAACTCCGGGACACCCACCCCCTCTCCTGCCTCTTCTCCCCCTTCCCCAGCCCAAGCTGACGCCGCAGGAGAAGCTGAAGCTGAGGATGCAGAAGGCGCTGAACAGGCAGTGTACGTCCCACCACCTGGCCCTCCAGGGCTGCCCAGCTCCTCTTCCTTACAGCCTGACCTTGGGCAGGTTCTGCCTTCTCTGGACAGGAGGCGCTGTGGGGAGGGCGTAGGGTGTGCATGCCGCCTGCTATGTTAGGGCCTCTCCAAGCTCGGCTTCCACCTTTGGGATCGGGGTGAGGGGGGTACTTGGCTGGGCACCCCTCAGCCACTGTGTCCCTGCCTTTCCACAGTCAAGGCGGATAAGAAGGCGGCTCAGGAGAAGATGATCCAGCAGGAGCACGAGCGCCAGGTAAGGGCAGGAGTGAGGGGATGGGGCTCCCATGGGGGCTGGCCCAGCCCTGCCCTCACTGCCCTCTCTCCCACAGGAGCGGGAAGACGAGCTTCGAGCCATGGCCCGCAAGATCCGAATGAAGTAAGACTATCCCCCACTCCCTGCATCAGGGCCAACCCCCTGCCTCCTGGTTGCCCTGCATTCACCACCACCTGCTTCGAGCCAGAGCCCTGCCCAAGCCCTCTGGGAAGATGAAAATCAAAGCCCTTACCTGGCCCTCAGGGCCAGCCCAGGCCATGTCCTGGGCTCCTCCTCGTCCCCAGCTTACTTCAGCCACCATGACCTGCCAGCTCTGCCAGCCTCCAGCTTGTCGCCTTACCTTCTATTCAGATACCCACCTGCTTCTCTCCCTTGCTACACTCAGGGGCCCTCCCTGACCATCCTGTGTGGAGTAACACCCCACAGCACTCTGTCCTGCAGCCCTGCTCTGTTTTCTTCATAGCACTGGTCTCGCCCCGGCTTCCTGGCCTGCACTGTGTCCTTAACTCATTCTTGTCAGCCTCCGCACTAAGGAGCCAGGCCTGGCTGCTGGGCCCCTGCTGTGTGCTCAGCCGCTGATCATAGCCAGCACTGTGGGGCCTCTCTCCCCTCCTGCTCTGCTTCTCTTCTCCCCTGACTCTTTCCTTGGAAGAGTTGAGTGGCTCATAGCCTGGGTCAGACAGACTTCAGGTCCAGTCCCAGCTCTGCCACTGCCTGAGTGTGTGGTGTTGGGGCAGGCACTGGTCCAGACTCTGGAGCGAGGACGGTCCTTGGGGCTGACTTCTCAGGGTAGCTCAGGGATCAGTGCTGTGAGGCCTCGGCCCATCCAGGCCGTAGGCAGAACTGCAGGCCGCAGTGCTTGGTGTCCGCGAGAAGGGGAGTCAGTCACAGTCGTGTCGCCTGTTGCTTGTTTCTGGTTCCACCCTGTACTTGCCGTGGATCCTTGGACAAGCAGCATAACCCTTCTGAGTTTTTCCTCTTTGTGAGACAGACATGACCACACATGCATCTCTGCGGGATGCTGCCATCAGGCTCGTGGTGTGTGGTGCCAGCCACGTGGGGGAGGCTTGATGCCCATCACATGCCTGTCTCTGCTGGGCCTCCAGGGATGCCATGCGCTCCCGTCAGGAGGTGGAGGAGCAGAGCTCGCAGACTCAGCATCGTGGTCAGGCAGACCTGCTTCTGCTCCCCACCAGCTATGGGCCTTCTTCCTATCTGAGCCTCAGTTTGTTCATCTACTGAATGGGGATGGAAGAGTTGTCCCTCATAGGCGTGTTGGAAGGATTCAGTGAGATCAGGGCCAGGCATGGAGAAGGTGCCCAATAATTGTAGCCCTTGGGGTTTCAAATCCTGGTCATCTGACAAAGGCCAATTAGCGTGTAAGTCCCTGTGTTCTGAGACTGCGCCCTAAGTACGACAGGAAATGGTCCAGCTCTCCAGCCCCCCTGGCTGTTTGTTCAGCAAACCTTTCATGGTGAAGTAGACTGGGGTTCAGATGCTGGCTCTGCCGGCCAGTATCCCGAGCTCAGTGTCATCATTTCCAAGTGAGGAGAGTTGTGCCCCCTTGGTTAATTTTTCCACTTGGACTAGGACGTTGGCAGCACCTGCCCTGGTGGGCAACCCAGCCAGCCCTCGAGTTCAGTGCTGTCAGCCGGCCACATACTCACTCCTTTCCCCTGGTTTGTGTCCCCTTCCCCCCACAGGGAGCGGGAACGCCGAGAGAAGGAGAGAGAAGAATGGGAACGCCAGTACAGCCGGCAGAGCCGCTCGCCCTCCCCCCGTTACAGTGAGTGCCCCGTGGTCGCTTGGTCGAGAGAGCCAGGCTGGAGGCTTTGGGGCATTAAAAAAAGAGATGTCAAAACTGGGTTACAAAAAAACCGTGGTACATTTCCTACATTAGCTTTCCATAAATTAAAACTTCCGAGATGCACACACAACACAGTATGGTTGCTTCAGTCACGAGGGAGCTGCAGGGATTGGGAGAAAAGCTCATTTCCAGCACGTGGGTTTGGGCTGAGGGGCGCCCAGTGGACAGGCCAGAAGTGCCAGTGCTGCCTTAGCTGGAGACGACACTGGGAACCCAGCCCGTGGCCTTTCCTGGTCCCAGGCACTTGCCTGGTTTTCACCTGTCTTCCTCTGTCCTCTTTTCAGGTCGAGAATACAGCTCTTCCCGAAGGTAAGAAAGCCTGCTTGACTCCCTGGGAAATCACAGTTACCTTTTGGCAGGAGGCCTCAGCCCTAATTGCTCCATCCCCACCCGGTCCCCTCCACCTGCAGGGCTGGCCTCATCCCTGGGGAACATCCCTCTGCAGCTGACTCCCCCATCACTGAAGCCCCAGCCGCCTCCAGGCATGCTGCTGTGTATGTGCACACATGTGCAGTGGGGCTCCCTGATTCCTCCCCAGCCCTCACGGGGCCTCTCTCTCCCCTTTCTCTCTCCAGGCGCTCAAGGTCCAGATCCCGAAGCCCCCATTACCGACATTAGGCAGAAGCGTGGGGGGCAGAGGGGTGAGGGGGTGGGGCGAGGGCTCAAGCTGTGATGCTGCTGGTTTTATCTCTGATGAAATAAAATCACACATTATTTAATTCCCTTCACCTGGTCTCTGTGTCCTCTGTGTGGCCCTCTGTGTGCGGGGCTCCCAAACCCCGGTGCCCACCAGCCAATGAGGCTAGCTGGGCAAGGAGCTTGCTGGGTTCAGGGGACAGTCGCCAGTGTTGCCTAGGTGGGGAGTTCTGCCCGCATCTGGGCATTTAAGCAGCAGCTGCTTGGCTTCCAGAACTCTCCTCTGCACTCAGTGAGGGCAGGGGTGCGACGTGGTGGGAACAGGGCTCAGCACCCAGCATGTGGAGGGAGGATGGGCCGGGACTTTGCCCAGGGGCCTCTGGTGACAGGTCCAGGCCTCTCCCCACCCTCGCCTCGGCCCCTGCCCGGGCCTCGCCCACACCCACACCGGGAACCGGGAGCACCGCTTTCTGTGCCAGTCCTGCTGTGCCCCAGGCACTAGGGGCTGGCCTTTCCCCTCACCCCCTCCTTCCAAACCGGTCTGTCCAGCTGTCCACCCCAAGGAGGGAAGCCTCCCGCCCCACCTCAGACACCCCAAGAAAGCCAGAGTCCAAACGGGTGTGTAACTGGGGGAAGGGAGCGTTTACTCGCAGGGGAAGGACAAGGAGGTCACAGAAGCAGTCAACAGCGAGGACAGCAGGGAGGGCATCCTTGCAGCTCAGGCCTCCCCACCCACCTCGGGGTGCTTCTGCCGCAGGTGCTTGTCCAGGGTGGCGCGCAGGCCGAAGGGCACACAGCAGTGGGGGCACTCGAAGCGGGGGCTGCCGGGCCCGAGGCCGTGCATGCGGCGGTGGCGGTTGAGCTTGCTGCTCTGGGCACAGGCGTAGGAGCAGAGCTCGCAGACATAGGGCCGCTCGCCCGTGTGCGAGCGCCGGTGCACTGTCAGGTTGCTGCTGTTGGTGAAGTGCTTCCCGCAGTACTCGCAGCTGCCCCCGGGCCCCAGCCCCCGGCTCTTGCCCGCCGGCTTGGACAGCTTCTTGGGTGACATCTGGCTTTTGGCGGGCTCAGTTCTCTGCTCCTTGCTGGCAGCTCCCCAGCTGTCCCCGCTGGGACCTGCCTGAGCCCCACCGCCGGGAGCCCCGGGTTCTTGGACACCGGCCGTGGCGGCGGCTCCAGCCCCCTCTCCACCGCCGCTCCGGAGGGTGCTGGCCGGGGCTGCTGCATGGGCAGCCGGCTCTGGAGGGGCGGTGGAGGCCTGCTCCTCACTGGCATCGGCCTCGCAGGGGCTCTGAGGCTGCAGCTGCCGATGGGTCTTCTTGTGGCGGTTGAGCTTGCTGCTCTGGGCGCAGGCGTAGGGACACTGGTCACAGGCGTAGGGCCGCTCGCCCGTGTGCGAGCGCATGTGCACCTTGAGGTTGCTGAAGGAGCTGAGGGTCTTTGTGCACACGGGGCAGGTGGGGCTTCGCCGGGTAAGCCCTCCTCTGGGGCCCTTGGCCTCAGCTTCCTGCCCTGCCACCGCCGACACGGCTGCGGCCACTTCAGCCAGGCCCAGCAGTGGGGCCTCTGGGGCCTCGGGTTCCGTCTGGTAGATGGACAGTCCGTGGTCCCACTGGGCATGGCGCAGCAGTTTCCAGGCCCCAGTGAACTGTCGGCCGCAGCGGAGGCAACTCAAGGCCTTCAGGGCCTCGTGTTCTGCAGAAGAGAGGAGGGCCAGGGGGTTAGTGGGATGGGCAAGTCAGAGCAGCTGCAGCTCAGGGCTGCCAGCTGGACACCTGCTGTGGGAGAGGCTCTCTTCCAGGGGCTGAGGAGTCAGCGCTAAGAAGAGGCGAGGCTCCCTGCCCTCGGGAAGCTGATGTTCAGAGATGGGCAGACAGACAGATAAGGAGCAAGGAAAACCCGTGGGGTGGATGATGAGGACATGGAGATTCTCTTTTTGTGTTTGAAAATCTTCAAGAAAAAGTTAAAAGCTAAAGCAGAGTGATGGATGGGGGCCTGCTAAGTTATTGGGATCAGGAAGGCCTTGCTGAAGATGTGATCCAATTCAGTGTGCTGGACATCCTGCCACTCAGCCCCCTCTCACCACTTCACTTCAAGACACAAAATAAGACCTCCATTTTCCAAATGGGAAAACTGAGGCAAAGAGATGTCTCCCCAAGTTCCCGCACCTTGGAAGGGGTGAAGCTAGGGTTTCAATCCAGAAACCTGGGGAGTGGGAGATGGAGGTTTTCAAAAGAAAAACTGGTTTAATAATAAAAATAGCTCTTGATTATCGAGTGGCTTCCTGGGCCAGGCCCTAAACTCCTGGGTTCCATGCATGATCCCCTTTTCCTGCCTTACGGAGGAGGGGGCCGAGGTCTAGATGGGGAGACGGCTTAGCAGCCGTCTGGGGTGGGTAGTGAGCTAGGTCCCCCTCCCTCTGCATGGAACCCTCCACACTGGATGTTTTCTCTAGACCCTCCAGGCACTATCAGTAAGGTACTTCTGAGACCGACCTGCCTTTATGTCTTGGATGGGGGTGGCTTTCCCCATGTAACACCAGGGTCAAGAGCACAGATGGGGGTTGGAGACAGCCAGCCTGGTCTGACTTCCTGCTCTCTAGCTGGGTGAACTTGGGCAAGAAATCCCTGTCTCTGAACCTCAGTTTCTTCATTGGCTAGATATGGGCACCCAAGGGGTCTTCTCCCTTTTAGAGGTTGCTGTGACCTCAAATGGAGAATGGCTGAGTTTGAGTCCATCAAATCCTCAGTAAACAGCTGAAGTGTCCACAACTCTCCCAAGTTCAAGGGCCTGGGAGAGTTTTGTTCCAATGATCCCATCACGGCTCCTCCCTTGCCCATCAGGCCACCCTCCCTACTCCAACTTTACAGCTAAGCCAATTACAACTCCTCGTCCCCTCTCCCACCACAGGACCCTCTCCCAGGCCTAGCCCTAAATACAATTCCATTTCTCACAAATCCCAGGAGCACATGACCCAAGGGCTGGAAGTGCCTAGGTGTGGATGAGCCCCACAGTCACCACTAACCAAAAGCTCACCATGAGTCTAGCACCAAGTTAAGGGTTAATTCCCAACCAAGAGGAGGAACCCAGGTATCCAGACACCCAGGATCAGGCTCAAAACAGGGGCTTCCCAGCATGCAGGCTGGGAGATTCCATCAGGGAGGGAAGCCAGAAGCCCCTTCCCTGGCTCTGGGCAAATGCCCAGCTCCTCAATCAGAGGTGATAAAGAGGTGAGTGGGGGTGAAAACATCCCCAGTCCAGTTGGCCTCAGTTCCCCTCCCCCAGGCCGCTGCCCTCCCCAGAGGTCCCCCCTACTGCCACACTGGTCCAGCCACCTGGCCAGTTATTTCTGGCCAAGGGGGAAGGAGAAGTGAAACCAGATTGGGGGGTGGTATGTGTGGCAAATCCCCAGACCAGTCTTCTGGGGCTGGCCACACCCTGTGGGTGGCCCTCTTTCCCAGCCCGGCCCCTGCCCCCACCTGCCCCCCCCCCCCACAACTAGTCCCAGCCCTAGGACAGGGCAGGCCCTGGCCACGCCTAGGCTGCACCCGGTGGGGAGCCAGAAAGGGGAAGTAGTGCTCACTGCCCCGCCTGTCCAGCTCAGCCTCTTCTCCCACAGGAAGCCAGGCCCTTGAACCTGACACGGGGGACTGCATCCCGGCTCTACTCACCTGAGCCCTGGCAGGGGCTGGGGCCTTTAAGGAGCTGACAGCCCAGCTTCTTGTGGTCCATGAAAGCAATGATGGCCTCCAACGGGAAGGTCTGCAGGCAGCGGCCGCAGGTCAACAGATCTGGGTGTTTGTCGGTCCACGGCTGGCGGTCTGCAGGGAGGAAGCGGGTGGTGAGCATGGGGTGGGGCCAGGATGGGGGCCAGGGTTTCCGAGGGAGAGGGGAAACCCGAGGGTCGAAAAGGGGGCTGGAGGCCAGGACCTGGCGAGGAAAGTAGGGTATGGGCGGGAGTTGGGGAGTCGGGGGTCGGTACCCGAAGGAGGGGGTCCGCACCCTAGAGAGAGGGAAGGGAGGCAGGGCAGGGGGCGCTCACCATGAGGGTTCGGGGTCAGCGGCGTCCACTGCGCCCACTGGCTGCGCAGGCCAAGGGCATGGAGGAGGCCGCCGGCGAGCACGGGGCCGGGGGAGTGACGGGGTTCGCCCTCGAGCCGCCCCGGCGCGGGCACTTCCTTCAGGTTGAAGGGCCCCAGCCCCGGGGCCTGTAGGGGCCGCGCGTCCGACTCGGGCTTCACATCGATGACGAGGTTCCCCATCTCCATCTCGTCGTCTGAGTTGGTGGCGGGCGCAGGGTCTATTCGGCGGGGCATGCAGCCGGCCTTGCGGCGGGACATGGGGCACGGGCAGGCGGACTGGCGGGCGGAGGACGCGCCGGCCGTGCGCGCTCAGACAGAGGAGCCCAGGTGAGTGACTGCGGCGACCCGCCGCGAACTCTTACACGTGCTGGCCCGGCCCGTGGCTCCACCCACCAAGGCGGGGCCTGACGGCAGGGACTGCCCCACCCTCAGCCAAACTCAATCAGGACAGTACCCATTGCGTTTTGCTCAGTGATCAAACCTTCAGGAGACAGAGTTCACACAATCACACATAATAACAGCCATTCCTGATCGCGTTTTAGGGCTGGTGGAAATTGAGGCACAAGGTGTCCACTCGCCCCCACAGTGAGAAAATGGTAGGGGCCACGTTTCTAACTAGGCGCCTGACAGTAATCGAATCTATTCCATTAAATGCATTACAATCAAGATTCCTTGGGCAAACGTGAATTGAGCTCCTACTGTGTGGCAGTTGTGGACTTAGCACTGGGGACAGCAGGGGACAAAACAGACAATAACCCTGGCCTCACGCAATTTACTCATTCAGGGAGACAGACTCTCACTCAACAAGATAACTACGGTATAATATAGAATGCCTTCCAGGATGACAAGTGTCATGAAGCAAAATAAAGCTAGGAATGGTTATTAAGGGACAGGATTACTGGGGTGGAGGGGGCCTCAATTTTCTCCCCATGTCAGTGCAGGGCATGGTGGAGTTGGGACCTGAGGGAGTCAGCCAGCCAGCCTGTGTATTTAAGGAGTTCTGTACTGATTAAGTTCTTTAAAAAAAAAATTATTGAAGTACGGTTGATTTACAATGTTTTCTTAGTTTCAGGTGTACAGCAAAGTGATTCAGGTATACATATATGTATATATATTCTTCTTTAGATTGTACTGATGAGGTTATATTGATTGAGTTTTGTGAGAAGATGGGTCAGATCCAAGGAAGTCTTTTGACCATTTTAAAGTCTTTTGGAGCCTTGGGAGGGTTTTGAGCAGAGGAGGGTTGTGATGACATACATTTACCTTGTTCTTAAACCTGGAATCGCTATTAAAACCAAATAGCCAAGTGTCTGGTTTCCCTTCACCAGGGCCTCCTTAAACTTCCCTCCTCAAACAGCTCTCTGATCACTATTTGAAGTGGCATCAACACCCTGTCCCACCCTCCAACCCTTCAAGTTTTCTTCCTGGCACCGACCACATCACAGAACAGAATTGTTGGTTGTCCTCTTGCCCCTCCCCCCAACATAACCCCCCAAGGTCAGGGCCAGGGTCAGTCCTCCTCTGAGTGTCCCCAGTCCAGCACTGCGGGAATTTCACATGCTAATCTCCTGGAGTGCTGCTGCAGGCCCGAGGGTTCCTCATATTGTTATTCAGGCCTCAGCTCAATTGTCCTCCAGAGAGCAGAGGACCTCCCTGACCACAGTATCTAAAGTAGCCCCACCCTGCTGAAGGCCTTCCAATTTACACTCCATGACCTCCATCTGTCCCGAGTTCCCTCCGGGGCCTCAGGTTTCCCAGCTGTTACCTGAGGTGGCTTCCTCATCAATGCCACCTCCCCTGACCACCCCATTAAATGTCTCCCAAGCCTGCCACCCGCTATCCCATTGACCTTATTTTATTCCTTTTACAACCTCATCAAGCCCTGAAGGATCTTGTTGATGTGTTTACTCAAGTTCTGTTCCTCTCAGGCTTCCTAGAATTTAGGTTCTGAGACCGCTGGGGCCTAGTCTGTCTTTTTCACAGAGCTCCTAACCATTCATAGTTCAGTCAATAAACTGTGTATTGAGCTTCTGCTAAATGCACCCTTTCAATAGATATTTGCAGAGGGCCTGTGGACCAGGCTCTGGGGCTTGGGGGTCTGGTGGGAAGCAGAGGCCCTCAAGGTCCCTGCCTTAATGAAACCATGTGGAAGTGAATTATGAGCCTAGAGCAGTGTGTTTCCATGGGACCTCAGGCCAGACACTCACCTTTTAGGGCCTCAGTTTTCCCCTTTGTAAGATGGGGCTGCAGGGAGGGCTGCAGAAGGAAACCAGTGCCTCTGGTCTATCCCAGCTGCTGCGTGGCTGCTGAGAGCATGCTCTCAAGGTTTCAAGTAGGGGAGGTGGGGTTCGAACTGGAGGTGAAGGGCAGGACTGTGCACGTGTACAGGGGTGGGGGTGCCAAGATCAAACTTCTGCCCTTAACTCAGAAGGAGGAAGTCTTCCCCTCTCTGAGCCTCAATTTCTTCTTCCGTAAAATGGGCATCCTGGACGCCCTCACCTCGCAGACTAAGCGCCCGGCCAAACCGCCGTGGGGGTGGCGCCCCGGTCTGTGCTCGCTTCCGAGCCCTCGACCACGTGGGGCGGCGGCGGCGCCAGCGGAACCCAGGCTCAGCGGCTCGCGGCCCGCCCGGGCCTCTGCAGCGGAGGCGCTGGCGGAAGTGGGGACGCCGGCCGCCGCGGACCTCGGTGAGTGCGGGCGTGTAGCGGGTGGGTCGTGAGTACGTTCCCGCTCCCGGGCCCCGGCCCCGGACGCCCACCCGCGCTCAAGGCCGGGAGTGGCGGAAGGGGCAGGTCCGCGCGTGCAAAGCAGGCTGCTGGGACGTTTGGGTCCCCGAACACCTGCACCCGGGACTCGGGTCCCCAACGCAGCAGTGGAGACCTTCCCGCGCCCAGCGAGGGGTGGGGTTCGGGGGGGGGGGGAGGGAGGGAGGAATGAGCTCCCTAGAGAAAATAATAACGACAATGACTATGCTAACAGTAATAACGGCTGCAGTCATCAGTCTCCCGCCTTTCCTGGAGTGGCATCGCTTGCCTGATCTGAGCCAGGTAGTGGGAAGAACGTCCAGCCCAGGGCAGAGTGGGAAGTGGACGCCTGAGGGCCGGGAAGACCTACTTAGTATAAGAAAAGGAGAGCGATGGGTAGCCAGGGCGGAATTGAATGGAAACTGACCAGGGCGTGGGGGCAGGGAGGGAGGAATCCGTGTTTGGGGTCCAGATCCTCTCGGGAGGCCCCATTTAACTAATTTGCATCCAGACAGGGCCATTCCTGGGGTGTGTGTGGGCAGGTCAGTACCCGGGTTAATTAGGTGTGGGGTCTTCACTGTTAACTTGGTAACTTACCTGGTTTCCTACCCTTGCAACGGGAAGTGTTAGCGAAATGTTTGTGCACTGATGCGGTCATTCCCATTTTCTTGAAAGTGAGCACTGAGGCCCCAAAGAAGGAGATCTCTGAATCTCCTGTCCCTGCCATTGACCCAAGTGATGGGCACTTTAGTTTTTCTAGTGGGGAATGGGTTTGGACCTTTTTTCCTGAATCCTGGGCAGGAAATCCTTGGCTTGGAGACTGAAAGGATAAAGGACTCTCAGACTTGGTCATCAGGGAGAATGGATAATGCCTGCTTTGGCTGTCTTGGCCACACCCTATATGACCTTTCTCAGACCAGTTTCTTATCAGGTCACGCCTTGCCTCCCAAATCTCCAACGGCTCCCCTGTGCTAGCTGAAGACACTACCCTTCTGCACAAGGCAGGAGTGAGGGCCTTGGCTCTGTGGTCAGACCAATGGGTTTGCTCCCTTTTGCTGACAGTCATCAGCTGGCACCCAGTAAATGATTTGGCATCTTGCAGCTTCAGTTTCCTCTTCAGGAAAATGGGCATTGTGCTGCTGTGACCAAATCTGGTTTGTGTTTTTTTTTTCCCTAATGGAGAAACAGAGCCTATGCTGGCCCACCTTTAATTTTGTTTTATCCAGGGATTTAACATAACTCTTTGGCGACTTGTTTAATTCCCAGCAGTCCTTTATTAAGTCCTAGCCCTAGAGAGGCGGTTGTATCTCTGAAAACACTCCAGTGTTAACCTAGGTTGGGGGAAAGCCCTGGGGGCTGATGACCCTTGACTAAACTGGGAATGCAGTGGTCAGATACAGTACACAAATCTATGTCCCTTAATCCCATTCACCTCAGTAGTAGTGAGATACAGAAAAGGTATAAATCTCATCAGTCCCATTTACTGAGATCTGGCCCATCAGGCAAAAACCCTGGCTCTGTTCAGTTCATTAGCAAATAGTGAGGGCCCTCAACTCTCAAAACCTACCCTAATTGACCACTTCTCCCCACCCACACTGCCCCCACCCTGTCCCAGGCACCCTCACATGCCACCCAGAGGATCGCGGCAGTGGTGTCCTCATGGGGCTCCCTGCTTCTCCCTCTGTGCCACGCAGTCCATTCCTTTGCAGCAGGCAGAGGGATCCTGTGAACCCGAAAGTCAGAGCCTGCCTCTCCCCTGCTCAGAACTGGCCCATGGCTCCTGACTCTATGAGAGTAGAGACCCAAGTTCTCACCATGGTCGGTCCTCAAGACCCCTGCACGCTCTCCCTCTGCCCCCACCTGCACACTGGCCTCCTTACTGAGCCTCAGTCACCCTTCCATGAGCTTTGCATTTGCTGTTCCCTCTGCCTGGAATGCTTTCCCCTAGATCGCCACGTGGATCCTTATAACCTTATCAGGGAGCTCTTCCCTGAGCCCCTTCCTGGAAACCACCTCTTACCCTCCAGGCAGGCCCAGGTGTCCCCTCTGGGCTCCCAAGTCCCCCTGAGCTCTTTTATTCCAGCCCTGCCCACTCTGGGTCATCACTGTCTGCAGACTGAGTCTGTGTCATCGCCTGGACTATGAGCCCAGGAGGGCAAGGCCAGGCTCTTTCACTCCCAGCTGTGTCCCCAGCACCACCCAGCATGGGCTGGGCACAGAGCAGGCGCTTGAATAATGGGGGTTAGTGGGTACTTCCACAAATATTTACTGAGCTCCCCCCTGATTGCCTGGCCCTAAAGGGCTGGAGATGGAGTTGTAAAGTAATCAGACATGTCCCTTCTCTCAAAGGCTTATGTTCTGTGGCAGAACATAGGCAAACAAGGAGGGAAGTATAGCTCAGTGGTAGAGCACATGCCAAGCATGCAGAAGTCCTGTGTTCAATTCCCAGTACCTCTATAAAAAAATAAACAAGTGTAAAAAAAAAAAAAGAACACAAGCAAACAAATAAATACATATTGTCAGGAGGTGATAATGCTGTGAAAGGCTATTTTCCTCCCTGTAAAGGCAATGTTTGAGCAGTGACCTGAGTGAAGTAACAGAGGAAGGTGTGTCTGGAAACATATATGTCTCCCATATGGAAGAGATTTCCAGATAGTAAGAATAGCATGTGCCAAGGCCCTGAGGCAGGAATGTGCTTGGCATGTTCAAGGACTAACAACAGCGACTGAAGGGTAGGAAGTGAGATCAGAGAGGTAATAGGGCCTTCTAGCCATCGTGAGGACTTTGGCTTTTGCTCTGGGAGAGGCAGGAGCCATGGGAAGTGCTCTGAACAGAGGAGAGGTGTGATCGGACTTAGTTCTAACAAGAGGATCCCTCTGAGCAAAGTGGGGAACAGACTGGGGTGAAGATGGGGGTCAGGAGCCCAGTGGGGAGGCAACTGAAATAGTCCAGGTGGGAGGTGATGGTGGCTGGACCAAGGAGGGGCAGAATAAGGGTGGTCAGAAATTCCCAGATTCAGGATGCATTTTTTTTTTTTAATGGAGGTACTGGGAATCAAACCCAGGACCTCCTGCATGCTAAGCATGCTCCTACCACTGAGCTATTACCATCCCTTCCATGCATTTTTGAAGGTGGAGCTGATGAGCTTTACTGAAGGATTGGCTGTAGGTAGGAGAGAAAGTGAAGAGTCCAGGATACCTTGGGATGTCCTTTGCCTATGTGATCACCAGCCTCCCCCTGAAAGATTCTTCTGACAGCCTTAGGGAGTCTTTGTATGTTTTATTTCACAGATGAGGATCCAGAGCAGGGAGGCGGCTCCAAGAATTGCAGTCATCTGCCTAGATCCCTGGTAGTGAGTCCGGGAGGGCTAGGACCCACCTGGTGTCCCCCAGTCCACACCTCCATCCTCTGTGCCTGGTGGTAAGCTGTGGCCTGTTGCTTGTTCTTGTGTGGATTGAGAGCTCAGAGTGGATTTTACATTTTTAAGTAGTTGGAAAACTTTAAACAAATTTTCTGCAGCTCATGAAAGTCTATATGATTCAGATATCAGTGTTTCAACAAGTAAGATTTTATTGGAGCACAGCCATGTTTCCATAGTGTTGGGCTGCTTTCTTGCTACTCTGGCACTTATGAAAGAGAGCCTATGGCCCACGACTCCTAATATATTTACCATCGGGCCCTCTAGGAAGGAAATTTGCTGACCTCTGCTATCTGTTCTGCTAATAAGGATTCGATTTGGGCAACCAGTAGGGGTATCCGATTAGTGGGACTTGGCAGCTAGACACCCAGGGGCTGGGAAAGGTCTGGGTCAGACAGAAAGAGGTTTAGGGAGAGGGTGACAGTAAGGATAGGCGAAGAAGTTCAGATTTCTGAGGGAGGATCTAACTTGGGGACATGGAAGCATTACAATATGTCCCATCCTTTTTATTTTTTTATTTTTAAATTTATTATTATTATTATTTTTTTAATGGAGGTGCCAGGGATTGAACCCAGGACCTCATGCATGCTAAGCATGCGCTCTATCACTGAGCTATACCCTCCCCCAACCCCATCCTCTTTAAAGTTAGAATTTAAAAATTCTTTTGAATAGGTCATACAAATTCAAAACAGATACAACTTCAAACAGAATTCAAAAGATACAAAAAGGTAGGCAGCCAAAAGTCTCCACCCCAGATCCTTCATGGACTGAATGGCCCGTGTGCATGTGTGGTGTTCATGGTTACCGTGCAGCTGCCCCTCTATGAGGGATCTGAGAGGTGGTGAATCTGTTCATGTGTTCAGTGATCATCTTACCTGCCCTCCACCTGTCTGTCTACATCAGTGGTTCTCAATCAGATGTGATTTGGGGGGACATTTTGCAATATATGGAGAAATTTTTCTTTTTCCCTTAATGGAGGTAGTGGGGATTGAACTCAGGACTTGTCTGTGCCAGGCACGTGCTCTATCACTGAGCTCTACCTTCCACCCCCTGTTTTTTTCAAATGGCTTTATTGGAATTGTAATTCTCCTACCAGACTATTCACCAATGGAGACATTTTCAGTTGTCACAAGTTGGGGGAGGGATGTCGGACACTGCTGGCATCTAGTGGGTAGAGGCCAGGGGTGCTGCTAAAACCTTCCACCTAAGCACAGGACAGCCTCCCACAGTGCGACAGGGAATGATCCAGCCCCCAAAGTCAACAGTTAATCACTTTAAAGAGGGGGGACAAAGTCACAGGGCAGCCTGAAACTTCGGTCCTTCTCTCTTTGTTTTCCTGCCTACAAAGCCAGCATTTCCCTGCATGCCATCAACATCAGTGCAGTGACACGTAATATGTTACAGTCGACTGCTAAGCTTGCACATTTGTTAGGTCATTTAGTCCCCATGACAACCCTGTCAAGTTGGTCCTCTTTTTTTTTTTTTAAATGGCGGTACTGGGGATTGAACCCAGGACCTTGTGCATGCTAAGTATACCCTTTACCACTGAGTTATACCCTCCCCCCATGTTGGTCCTCTTCACACCCCCATTTTACAGATGAGGAAACTAAGTCACAGACTGGTTAAGCAACTTACCCTCGGTCACATGGCGATACTAATACAGTTGTTATTCAGCTGTAACTAACTCTTATGGAGAACCTAGTATGTAGCAGGCCCTGCATGAGGCTGTTGAATCCTCATAACAAGCGAAGGTAGCAGTTGGTCCCATTTCTCCTCCATGTAGTGGAGGAGGAAAATGTCTCTTGCTTGAGGTCACCCAGCTAAGCAGGCCTGGGAGCTCAATTTCCTCTCCATTCATTGGAGGAGAGACAGTATTTCAGGAGCCTGGTCTCTGTGCTACTCAGTGTTCCAGGAGCTGGGGATACAGCCGTAGGCAAAGAGCAAGGTCCCTGCCTGTGGAGAGGCAGCCGTCTCACAGGGAAGAAAGATCATAAGCAGAAAAGTGAATATACCAGGTCATGTCCAGGAGTGATGTGTGTGCTACAAAGAATGATAAAGCTGACTGAGGGGATGGACGGGGCTGAGGGGCGGATCTTTAGAACAAGATGGCCAGGGAAGAGACAGAGGAGGTACAGGCAGAGGGGACTGCAAGGCCCACGAAGGGACTGTGTCAGGGTGCTCAAGGACCAGAGAAGAGGCCAGTGCAGTTGCGTGGTGCCTGAGAGGCTGAGAGTGCTGGCAGGATCCGGAGCACGCAGGGCCTTGAGGGCCTGCGGTGAGGACTTTGGTCTTGACCCTAACTGAGATGGAAGCCAAAGGAGGGCTCCAAGCAGAGGACGGATGTGATCTGACTTGGGTGTTAACATAGTCCCTCTGGGTGTGTTTGGGGACAGACTAGCAGGTGAGGAAGGTGAGAGTGGGATACTGGTGAGGAGTTGACATCAGTAGTCCAGGCCTATGCAGTGATGGTGGCTGGACCAAGATGCTGGCAGTGGAGCAAGTGAGACATGTTACGTTGTGAGTATATATATGTATATATATTTTTTCATATTCCTCTACTCCCAGGCATTTCTTTTATGATCTTGATATTTTTGAAAAATCAAGCGAAGTTTTTTGAAAAGAATGTCCCTCAATTTGATTAGATTCAGGTCATCCATTTTTGGCAGGAATATCACAGAAGTAGTGCCCGGTCCTCAGTGTGTCACATGAGGGTACACGAGGTATTTATTGGTCCCATCACTGCACATGTTGGCTTTAAAAGCCCAAGTTAGGGTGGTGTCCACCAGGTTTTTCCACTATAAAGTTACTCTTTCCTCTCGACAAGGAATACCTTGTGAGGAGGTACTTTAAGACCATGTAGCCAACCTGGACCTTCTCAGATGTTCTTCCACAAGTGTTAGTATCCATTGATGATTCTAGCTGCCACTGTATGGTAAGGATTTTCCCCTTCCCCCTTTATTTATTTATAATAAGCATGGACTCATGGATTTCTGTTTTATTCAATAAGTTATAATCTCTAACTATCATTTTATGAATTGTTCCAGAGTTGGCCCTTTCAGGCTGGCTCCTGTGTGACTGGGAATTTATTTGGAAGATAGTACTTCCTGATGGATTGGATGGGCTGTGTGTGAGAGAAAGGAGGCCGGGGTTTGTTCTTTCAGCAAATATTTGTTGCCAGGGAATGGGGGTAAAGCTATGATAAAAGCAGTGCAAAGGCCCTGCTCTCATGGACCTCGTGAACGGTGGGCCAGGTCCTGGGAAGGAGGGTACTGGAGGAGGGATCAGGATTTGGGTTTTGGACAGGTTGAGATGGGGTAAATGGGGGTAGACAGGCCTCTGCTCCCAGTCCTCCTTCTTCCTGTAACCCCAGACTCCTCATAATGGCTCCCTATTCCTCTTCTTCACCCAGCAGCCAGGATAATGCAGACTCCACTGGCCATTCCTGTGCCTGTGCTCCGGCTCCCTCGGGGCCCTGATGGCTTGAGCCGAGGTTTTGCCCCCGATGGACGCAGAGCCCTCCTGAAACTGGAGGTTCCTGAAATCCCGGAGTCTCCTGTAGATCAAGAATCACGGGAATCCCAGGAACAGCGGGCCCGGGCTGTCCTTCGGGAGCGCTACCTCCGAAGCCTGCTGGCCATGGTGGGTCGCCAGGTGAGCTTCACATTGCACGAGGGTGTGCATGTGACCGCCTACTTCGGAGCCACCGACCTGGACGTGGCCAACTTCTATGTGTCGCAGCTGCAGACTCCGATAGGTGTGCAAGCTGAGGCGCTGCTTCGCTGTAGTGACATTATTGCATATACCTTCAAGCCATAAAGATGGAATCATGTTCATCTTTCCACCTTGGGTGTAGCCACAGTCTCCTAGGGCTCCGTGTGCTCATGAACTTGGAACTCTGGGCCTCATAGAGTTCTGAATTCCTTTGGAATTTTGAGCCAAGCTCCAAGCATCTCTGGCTTCTTGGGACCTCTGGGGTGTAAGTCAGTAAAATTCTGCAACCCCAGGAGTTCTAGATCCTGTTGAAAGGAATGCTCTACCTCACAGAACTCTAAACTCTACAGATATATGGGCCTCATGACAGTTCCTGAAGACTGGGGTTGGGGGTGGGGCAGGGAGGGAGAGATAAAGGAAGGCAAATTGTTTAGTGGGAAACTGTGTGTTGAAGTTCAGACACCCTGAAAATATTCCCCAATATTCCCCTCCTGCCAAAGAACCCATTATCCCAGGAAAATTTGCCTCTTGGTTTTTTTTTTTTTTTTTTTAATGTACGCTGCAGGGATCAAACCAGATTTAGGGAGTGGAAGGTGGCTATACAAAGGCAGAATACAGTGGAGCTGGGTCAGGATGGGGAGGACACACCAAGGGAGTGGGAGGAATGCGGATAAAGGTGCGGGGATTGAACCACCACTAGTCTCTGGGATGGCTGGAGTGACCTGGATGCCAGACTTCTGAGATTTGGAGTCGAGTTCTTCTCCAGGTGGGCGGGCATGTACGTACCGAGGGGTGCGGCTCGCATTGGGTCACATGATCGTGCACAAGCACTCCTCCCACTACCTGAGTGGGCGGATTCGCTTCCTTGCCCCTACAGGGACCCGTAGGACCCTGTGTGGCGGTACCATTGAGAAAAGGCAGAGAATTAGGGGTTAGGGTGAAACTTCACGCCTTCGCCATTTTTTGCTTCAGCTGTATAACGTGGCTGTCCATAGCATTCGCTTCACTTAGACCCATTACTAGTAGCCTTTCAGAAGATTTACTCTAAAAAAATAATTTCTGCCCCCATTGTAGTCCCATCAATTTAAGAATGTAAGTGAAGAATCCATTAAAATGTAGATGAGATTTGCTTTTTTCGTCTTCAATCGAGAAAGTGCGGCGGCCAATGAAGTTGAATGAAGCAGGTAAAGAGCCTCAGCTCCCACTTGTCCATTCAATACGCTGCCTCTGGGGACTCCCGGGCCTAGCTTTTGAGTTACCTTGGCAACGACGTCGCTCGCCCCTCCTCACGTACACCCACCCTTTTTTTGTTTTAACCTCCGCCTTCCCGGAATTGCCTGATGGGCTGGGATGGCGTGGCGAAAGTGCGGAGGCGAATGTTAAGCGACTTAATTGCGCCCTTATGGGGGTGTGGCTTGAGTTCGTGCTGGTTTGCTACTGGCTCGGTGATCTACCTGGTCCATCACCCGGTATTATGGTTGGCAGATTCGTCCCTTGCTTTTGGAATTTGTCGTTTTTTTGTTTTTAATTAAAATCACTCCTCATGGGTTCATATTTCAGATTTTAAATTTAAATTGTATTTTATACAACGCTATCCAAATGATGTTTATTGATGATGCGTTATTGATGAAACTGCAGTCTGCAAATGGAAGGCTAGAGACTAACTAGCGAGTGGGGACAGGCTTCGTCTCCAAGCAGAGGATCCCTGTCAGCATCCATCACCTGTACTCATATACTCAACACAGCTCCTATCGCATTTCCTTTCAAGTTCTCCATCCCTTTACTTCTCTCCTTGTCAGTTGGCCTAGCCCCACCAAACTGATGTTTTTATTTCTATCAACTCGATTCCCTTCTCCGTTGCCTGAGCTCGTGACGAACGCGTGCGAGCCTATTTAGTTACCTAGATTCAGGCGGGGAGGCGGGGTGGGGGCGGTTCAGGTTCGCGCTTGCGCGCTGCTCTGGGAGACGGCGTCCACCTCGCCCCGCCCCTCATTTTCTGCAGTTCCGGCTCTGCAGATTCACTGCTCACGTTTCTTTTTCCTGTGGCTCTTTCTGCCTTCTGTCCCCTCCATTGACAACTCACTTGACAACGCTACCTGTCTGTAGCTTAGACTGATTTTCTACTCTTCTGAGTAAGCGGCAGGCTCAACGGCTCTTAACGAAAGTGCGGCTGCGAACGGGCAGGTACGCATGGGGCTCGGGGGAGGCGCGCTCGAGCTCCCGGCGGCGACGACTACGACGACCAGCAGAGCTGACGGAGGCGGTGCCTGAAGCAGTGGCGGAGCCCATGCCCCGGGAAAGCGGGAGGGCCCGGAGAGACAAGTCCGGGGCCCGGGGCATGTCCCCGGGGCCCCCGTGAGGAGGAGGCGGCGGCGGCGGCGATGGAGACCCCGCCGCAGGAGGCGCCGCCCGGGCCGAGCGCGGACGGCGAGGCCGAGGAGGCCCCCACTGAGGCCCTGTCACCCAGCTCCGCATCGCCCCCGGCCGACGGGCGCCTCAAGGCTGTGGCCAAGCGCGTCACGTTCCCCTCCGACGAGGATATCGTGTCCGGAGCTGTGGAACCCAAAGACCCCTGGAGACACGGTAGTTATGGCTGGGGCGCGGGGGCGGCTCGTGGGGGACCTGGGAGTTGATGCAGCGCCCAGCACAGAGCTGGAGCTCAGTAAGTTGCACCTTTAGATGATTTAAGGAGACAATTGTCAGTTTAGATGTGGAGGGTGTTAGGGGGTGGCTGCTGGGTTGGGAATGTGAAAAAGCTAATTTATGCCTACTCCCCGCCTCCCCGCTCCAGGGGACGCTGAAGGTGATCGCTTTAGGAATTAAAACGGGGAGCAATCAAAGAAACTTTGGTGATTCGGGAGATTAGGAGGTCGGTAACCTTTGAGTTCATAGTTCCCCCAGAGAAGGATGGAACATTCAGGGGAGGAAGGGGGTGGTCAACATTGGTGCTGAAAGGGTAGCTGGAGAAGTTTGATGGGCTTATAGGAATGGAAGGAGGTTAAGTTGCTGGTTTGCAAGCCTGGGGGCAAGGGATGATCATGTTGCTCACTTCCTTGACTGAAAGGAGAAAGAGGAATGAACCTGCACTGTGGCAGTAAATCCTGGGGTTGGGAAAAGGAAGTCAAGGTCAATAAACTTGCCAGGAAAGGAGCAGAATTGGTGGTCAGTTTGGGGCTTGGTGAGATAAAGGAGGTGTTCGATCTTGGAGTCACTGTATGCCTCCTCTTCCTCTCCTAGAAAAAGGGAAGCAGAACACTGTCAGCTGTTCAGGAGCAGAGGAACTTTGGAGCCTGGCTCTAGAAAGTTCTTTTTTTTTTCCCCTTGAGAAAGAGTTAAGGAATTGGAGTTGTGGATCGGTAGAAGGTGAGAGCATTGTAGAAGTTTGGTGGCTTGAGGTGTAAGAGAGAGAACAAGTTCATGGGTTATAGGTCCTCTGGAGAAGGTCAGCTCAGTGTTGGAACTGAAAGGGCCGTTGGAGGAATGTGTTTTACCCACAGGGCTGGGAAGGTGGAAAGTTGCTTCAGAGATGGACTGTGGTGTTGAGTCCATTTCTGTGCTGGAGAGGTCTGTCGGTCTTGCTGGGATGGAGCCTGCAAAGAGAGGGATCAGCCTGGCCTGCGCTCTACAGAAGTTGGTCTGTTGGCCCTGTGGAGAGAGAAGGAGCCGTTGCTAGTCTGTGGGCCGTGCAGGAATTGGTGGCTTTGATGTGAGAGTGGGGAATCATGGTAACTGGAAGCTGAAAGCACAGGGAGCAGCCATGAATGCTGTCTTGGCCAGTTACTGTTACAGAGAAGGTGCTTAATTTAAAATTCTTGGCCTTGCGAGCCAGCCAAGTCCTTGGGCTCTTGGCCTCACGGATACGTGGTCACTTTTGGTTTGGAGAGCTTGGGGGACTGCGGCTGAGGAAGGGAAGAGTCAGAATGGGCCCTGTCCCAGTATCCAGTCCAGGGAGTTCAGAGCAGCAAAGACTTGGAGGGGCTCAAGTTCAAATCCTGATTCCCATTTACCTACTTCATGACATCAGGCTGGTTACCTAACTCCTCAGTTTCCCCACCTGTAAGTAGGTGGTGATACCCATGCCACAGGCTTTAAGAGAGGGCTAACTAAGATTGTGTGAAAAGTGGCCAAGGTGAGCCTTCACAAAGTTGCAGTTATTGTTGGTCATTTTAGGGGTGATGTGAGGTAATACTGGTCATTTTAGGGGCCAGTCTGGGGAGGTAGTTCACAGAGCTGGGGCCTGGAGGTTTCTGCTTCGCAGGCTCTCAGAAGAGGGACAGAAACCGTGGTCCGTTTGAGGGCTTGGAGCAAGGGAAAGGGAAGATGTTCCATTTATGGGCTGGGGCGTTGAGGTGGGGCAGTTGGAGGGTCTGACACCGGGTGGGAAGGAAGTGGGGTGAAGCTTCTAGTCTGCAGGTTCCCAGAAGAGGCACAGCTGTGTGTTACCAACTGTTGGGCTTTGGGGAAGCCATTTTTCCTCTCTGAGTCTCCTGTTTCTTTCTCTGCACGTGCAAGTGCTAATTTCTGCCGTGGGGTAGTTGTGAGGATTAAATAAGCTAGTCCTGGTAAGTTCCTGCCACAGAAAGTGCAACTGCTGTTATCCAGGTGGATTCAGTGGGCTTTTCTGGCTTTGTTTTTGTTTCTCATGGGCAGTCTTGGGGATGCAGAGACCTTTGAGGGGAGGGAAGGATGGAAGGAACAGAATCTGTTGGAGCCTGGCTGGGAGGGGTTGAGGGGTTGCCCTGACAGGCTGGGGAGGGGTCATTGGTGAACTCTGCTAGTTTGGATGATGTGACTTGCAGGACAGGAAGTTGGAGGGCCTGGCGGTGCTAAGGTGGCTAGCCTCTGTGCCTGGGGAGGACAGCTGGCCTAGGACTGAGGGCGGGGGAGGCTTGCCAGGCTATACAAAGTTGCACCAAGAAGCTGCCTAGTTGAGAGGTCAAAGGGTCTTTGGTGGGGGCTTCAGGGAGGAGTTGGCTGGAGATTTGTTGGAGTTGGTCTGTAAGCCATGAAAGCACAGGGGTGTCATTTGAGCTGTGGCCCTGGTGAAAAGGGTGACGGAGGAGTCATTCTGGGGCTTGCTGTGGTGATAGGACCTCAAGGCCAAGAGTGAGGGAGGAATTGGCGGGCCTGAATGGGAAGAGAGGTCATTCAGAAGCTGTTCTTCCATAGCAGAGTTGGAGAAGTTGCCTGGGCCAGGAGGCACAGAAGGGAGGAATTGGGGGCCCCAGCACAGGGTGCCCGTTCAGCAGAGCCTTGCCCTGGGAGGAGAGCTCAGCCAGTCCCTAACGGAGCCTCTGCTGGGGTGGAGGAAGGCTGGGTCTGGGACTGGAGTGTGGTACAGCTGGGTGGGAACCTCTAGCGGTGTGTCCCTGACTGGAGAGCCCCATTGAGCCTCGCCAGAGGTCTCGGGCTGGGGGATTCCTGGAGGTGTGATTCCTGGAGGGAGGTAGTGAGGGAGGGCCTCAGGCCTCCGCAGGCTCAACCTGGCCTAGCACTCAGAAGGGCCTTCCCTGGCTCCCACCTCCTATAGTGTCCCCACCTGCCCCCGGCAGGGCCTGTTTATTTTCCTCATTGCGCTGATGGCCGTCTGCTGTTTCATATTGGTGGTCTCTCTTCTGCACTGGACTGGAGAGCAGACACCGTCCATCCTCCTTCCCACTCAGCCCTCGAAAGACACACAGTGATTGTGGTTGCATGAGCCCCGTGTGCAGCCGTTCTGGAAGGGGTGAGGTCAGGCCATACCTGAGCTCCACCGAGCCAGAGTGTGCCTCCAGGCCAGCCCGGCAGCAGCGTGCCATGGCCCCGGCAGAGCACTTACTCTTGCTGAGCTTGTTTGTTTCCTCATCTGTGATATTGTGATCCCTGCCCTGCTGACCACCCAGGATATCTGAGGGGGTGTAATGAACCTGGTAGGGCAGGGTCTCCGTGGTGAGTAGAAGGGGTGTGGAGTTGGGGAAGAGGCTGCCTCAGTGCTGCCAGGCTGGGCTCGTGTGCACTCCACTCTCCTCGCGGGGTGGAAGTGGGTGCCAGCTGGAGAGGGGCCGGCCTGATACACCCCACCCAATCCCGTGGTGACAGGTCCTGTGGGCCCAGTTCCTCTGAGGAAACTCTTCAGACTGCAAGAATGACTTGAGGCTCAGCTGTCTTCCCAGTCCCAGCTGAACGTTGCATGGAGAGGAGACCTGGGGTTTGTAAGGCAGGCATTGGAGAGCACGTGACACTGGCCACAGTCTGGGAGGCTCTCTCCCCCTCCCTCCAGTGCTGCCAATGACTCATTCCCCACTCCCTGACCTCCAGCCTGTGGAGTCTGTCCTGGGGTGGGGGAGGGGAAGTTTTGCCCACCAGGAAACTCCTCATGTGAAGTGGAGATGCTTACAGAGTAAAGAGGGCCCAAACATGCCCACCTTTGGCCACCTGAGCTTTGGGGCTGGAGGGCAGAGTAGAAGGAGCAGTGGGGACAGTGGCCGTGGTGTTCTTAAATGGGGATCAAAGAGGCTGGAAATGCCTTACTGTTTGTTCTCATTGAAACCCATGCTGCAGATTTAGTCCTTGAAACTGGTTTGACAGGTAGAAAGGTACCTGTTAATGGTGGAAAGAGGCTCGTGGTTAATGGCTTGTTTTAGCCTAAGTGGTGTGGTGGTCTTGCTGCAGAGTGGGGAACGGGGTCGTGGGGGGTGACATGGATGCTTTTGTCCAGGTCTCTATCTGGGCCCAGCCTCACCTCCTGCTGCCCGTGTTGGCACGTAGACTCTGCCGTGTGACTTTGGGTGATTGTTCTCTCTGTCCATGGGTTTTCTGCCAGTAAAATATAGCTGACAATGGTACCTCCTCATAGGGTGATCGTGAGGATTAAGTTAGATAAGTGTCCACTGAGAGCACTCTGCTGAGTAGGTGTCCTCCTTGTCCAGCCTTCTGCCCCCACTGCAGCCCCCGCCCCTATGCCTTTGCTGTCTCTGTGGTTTATTTGCACTCACCTCTCCCTCAGCATTTCCCTCATCAGAACCCTGCTGTCTGTCCCTCAGAGGGCTACTCCTTTGAGATGAGAGCCCCAACATCCCTGACAGGGCCTGGGAAAGACCTCAGGTTCCAGGCCTCATCCTGTCTCAGAAAAGCTGGGTGACTGTTAGCAAGAGGCCCAGTCTCTCTGAGCTGAAACGAAATCAGCATGTGTTGGCCCACTGCCCCCTGTCTGAGAGGTACCAAGAGTCTAGACTGGAGGTCTTAGCTGCAGCCTCTCCCTGAGCCTTGGTCCCCTCTGTAGAGTGGGCCCCGGGCCCCAGGCCCCAGCCCTCCACCATGTTGGGATGTGACCGTGTCCACAGGATGTGCTGGGGGTGCCTGCTCTGGCCAGGCCGGGCCCTCCATGCACTTGGATTTGGGCGGGCTGCCCTCATTTTTTCCACCTCCGGCTCTTTGTGTTCTCATCGTATTTCCCTCTCAAGGGTGAAGACTTTGCGAGTCACCTGTGTGACCTCCGTCTGACACACAAGAGGGCTTGGGCCCTGGGTGGACGAATGTCAGAGAAGTGAGGTTTTTCCTTGGATCTTATTCACCAGGGTGGCGTTTGGAGAGAGCTTCTTGGAGTAGTGCCTGCGGTTGGCGCCAGGACAGGGCCCTTCCTCTGGGCCCCGCGAGTGGCTTTGGCCTCCTCAGCACAGCGTCACCCAGCCGGCAGTGGCAGCGTGGTTCTCCTGTCTTTCACAGGCATTTGGCTCCAAAAATATTAAGAGCTGTGGAGCCAGATGCTCTGGCCTGGACTGGCCATAACTGAGGCTAGCTTCTGGGAATGGCCAGGAATCTGTTTCTAGAAAGCTCCCCCGGCAGCCAGGTTTGGCTGTCCTGCTCAGGGCCCCTGATTCAGCCACTCAGCACTCAGTCCCAACACTGCCTCCCAGACCTCAGTTCAGGGGCAGCTGGAGTTGGCCTGTAGATTTGTTTTAGAGCAAATTGAATTGTCTGACTTCAGGTGACTACAGAAATGTGTTTTGGGTTGAAATTCTTGCCCCCCAGATGACCTGAGTAGTCACTACCATGGGAGGTCGGTGTTTTTCTTTCCAGGTAGATTGAATTAGAAGCACAGAGAGGGCGAGTAACTTACCTGAGGTCGTCACAGAGCCAGTAAGTGTTGGGCTGGGATTCAGACCAGGCAGCCCGGCCATGGGGCCTGCACTCAGCACCTGTGACTGGCTGCATGAGCTTCACCAGCTGCTGCGTTCGGTTCTGCGTGATGCAGAGTTTTCTTTATCTTTAACCCATAACCCTTTGTAACATGGAGATGACAGTTCCAGCCTCACAGGGTTGTGGCAGGGATGAGAAACAGAGTGAGTAAAGGGCCCACTGAGTGGCATTCAGGAGGGCTTCACTGTGGTTCCCTGACAGCTCCAGAGGCCTGGGAGGTCCATGCTGCTCCTCTGTCCCCATCATCAGGTCCTTGTTCGGATCCTTGATCTGAGTACTTCTGTGCTACACAGTATCAGTACGCGGTAGGTGTTCAGTGCATCCTGGCTGAATGTGTGTTTTGGCAACCCTGTGACCAACCATTCATTTAGTTGGTCTCGCCATGCTGGTGTTAGGGGTCAAGGAAGAAGACAGGCCAAGCCCTGCCTCCATGGAGTCACAGTTGGGTGAGGGAGACACCCAGCAAACGATTGTAATCAAACCAGGGTGCCCAGGACTCTGATTAGAAAGAGCTCACAGACCGGCAGGCAGGGCAAAGGTGGCTTCTTGGAGGATGGGCCATCTAAGGCCTGAAGAAATCACAGGAGTTAGCCAGGTGAGGAGCAGTTGGAAGGACGTACCAAGGATTGGAGGCAGAGAGAATGAGCGAGGTGTATCTGAGGAACAGACAAAAGCAGTCTTACTGGGATCGGAAATCTGGAGGTAGAGGCAGGAGGGTCAGAGGCGAGACTGCAGAAGGGGAAGAGAACCGCCCAGCTGAGGCCTTGTAGGCTGAGTTAGCCTGAGGGTGGTGGGAAGCCAGCAAGCTTTAAGAAGGGGCACGCCTACTGTCTTTAACAGAACCTTCTGGGAGTGTGGCATGAAGAGGGTAAGACCAAGACTCTGAGACCAGGGAAGGTGGCCATGGGCCAGGAACCTGTAGGCTCTCAGCTTTGTGTGGCCCTGCACTGGCTAATAGCTGACATTTGACTTCTTGATTTATTCATCAGATTTATCTGAACCTCCCCCTCCCCCAGAAGGTTTTGCACTGCGGTGTTCTCTGTAGCACGTCCAAGGTGACAGTTTTCCCTATCTGTTCCCACTTTGGGTCTTTAACACCCCACCCCACCCCTGCCCATTAGTTCTTCCTGCCCTCAAGTTGGGTAGTGGGAGGCGTGGGGGCCGTGCGTTTGAGTGCCTGCACCACCTCCCCCGTGTGACCTCAGCAACTGGCTTCACCTCTGAAGTGTCCTTAGGTCCCACATTTCCCAAATCCAGAAAGCTCTAAAAACTGTCCCAGGCCCTGCTGGGGGCTTACATAATATAGATATCCTATCACTCTTCTAAAATCCAGGAAATTCTGAATTCCAGAACACATCTGGCCCAGAATTTTCCAGGAGGAGACCACGGAGTCCCCCATGGGCCTCATTCGTGTCTCTGTGAAATGGCAGTAACATGAGAGGCAGCACCGGGCTCGGGCTTTGGAGCCCACGGGTGCCAGTCCAGCTCTGCCCTGAGGCAATCGCCCAGCTGCTCTGCCTCGGTGGCCCCATCTGCATGGGGGTTGAGAATTAGATTATTCTGAACTTGGGGAGCGACTGGATGAGGAACTAGCTGTTGTGGGCACTCAGTAAGGGCTCTTTCGAGTAGAATGCGGTTGTGTCCCTCACGAGCCTGCCCAGCTCCCTCCTCTCTGAGAGCACCCTGGCAGTCACTGTCCCTGGGCTGGATGGGATAGGCAAGCACTCTGCTCTGTGTGAATTTGGCTGTGTGCACATGGGCATGTCCCGAAACCTCCCTGTGTCACAATTTGCCCATATGTGAAGTCATTTTGACAGACAAGGAGTCTGTTTCAAAGCTTTCTGACTCTCTGGGAGGAGCCAGGCCCAGGGCTTTCGCAGCCAGAAGCACACTCCGACTCCAGTCATCTATCCAGGTGAGAATGCCCTGGGTCCAGGACATCTCCAGTCCCGGGCAGCCGCTGTCACTGCCCATGCTGGCCCCGGATGCTGTTCGTGTTAGGACAGCTCTGTCTGGGGGAGCTTTGTGGGCTAGACCTGCAATAGGAGGCTGGGGTCTGGTGTCTCAGCGTGGGAGAGGTAGAGGGGGGTCCCCAGTGCAAGGAAAGGGGTTCAGAGGCTGGGTGCCCATCACAGATGGATGGATTTGTCATGAATGGGTAGACATCCATCATGCTTTGGTGATGTCTCCTTTTCCTATTTGAAAGGCAAGGCTCATCTTGGTTTGGCTCCACTCCGTGTCCCTAGAACTTCTCACGGTGCTGGGCACTCACACTGGGTGGATTGGTGTGGATGAAGGGACACAGGCATTCTCCACTCACTCCTACCTTACTCTCTGCAGCTGGTATGGAGCCGTTGCCTCAAGGTGGGGGGTGCGGTGTGGAAGTGTCTGCTGACGGCCATTCGACTCATGTGACGTGCCTGACGCCCTCTCCTTTTCCAGCAGAAGCCTGGGTGGGGGCCCTGTGGCCCGATGCTGCGGAGGCCTTGTTGGATCCCAGCTGGGATATCCTTCTTAGTTGAGTGGGTGGCCTCTCTTGGAACCCACTTGGGGTCAGACTCGTGTGCCACCTTCACACCCACCCCTCTGTCTCTCCACAGTCTTAGTCTCCTGCCAGCTGCCATCCGCAGTGCAGTGGGGGAGCCGCTCGTGTTCCGTACAGCCCTCCCCTTTCTGCAAAGCAGAGCACCTTCGCAGCTCTGGGTTCCTCTGAGCAACAGGGCTGGCAAGAGGGAGGAAGAGCAGGGCTACCGGAAGATGAAAGCAAACGCCTGGGAAGTGACCCTGTGGAGGGTCCTGCTTTGGATGATGATGGTGGTGATGGTAGTGATGGTGGTGATGGTAGTGATGGTGGTGATCTCAGCTCTTCATGCGCATTTACTCTGTGAATTTGCACAACTGGCAGGAGGAAAGCTGAGGCTTATGGGTGCTGAAGCCACACATATAGTAAGGGCATGAGCTGTGTTCAAACCAGAAGGATCAGTTCCAGAAAAGCCTCTGAAGGCTCCTTCCCCACCACAGGATGAAGGCCTTGCCCCTGAGCCTGGTGAGAGCCCTTTCCAAGCGGAGGTCTGTCCCCCTCTGTCCTGACTGACAGACTCCAGTTCCCTCTACTCAGCCTTTCCTGACCAACTCCTGCTCACCCTTCTCGTGCTGGCGCACAACTTGTCCCCAGACAGAGTGCTCTGTGCTCTCCCAGGTTCCCATGAAGCTCCTCATGCTGTTGTTATTTGTTTGGGGCCATCTCCCCACACTGGACCCAGAAGTGCCATGCGGGACCGCATCCTGTCTGGCTTGCTCCCTGGAGGAGGCGAACCACCGAACGCTCCCTGGCACCATAGGGACTCCGAGCAAAGTGGGTCTGCTAACGAGCACCCCAGGCCTCAGGGCCCTCTAACCCAGTGCTGGGGCTTCAGAGCAGTTGGGGGCCTGAAGAGAACAAGGGCCAAGGAAGATGTTTGTTGAATCATTTGTATCATTTTTCATGCTTTCACTCATTCATTTTTCCTGCCTGCCTTGCCTCTGCCTCCCTCTACTGGGCTTCAGGTAGAGGAGTCCTGGCTGCCCTCCCTGCCTGCTCTGCCCCCTCTCCCTTCCCGAAAAAGCAGACCTTGTTTACTGCCCAGCTTTGAATCACGCTTATGGCCCACTTCCCCCACTGTCTTTCACACCTGATCTGGAATCCCTAAAACCGCTCTGGAGGCCCAGCCCTTGCCACCCTCACTGACCACGACTGGGCTCTCCCTTCTCCATGCCCTCTCTCTGGGATCAAGTATGGTGCCTTGTTCTCAATTCTGCATGTGAGGAGCTCCCCACATCCTGTCCTGGGATGCCAGCCTTGCTTTCACAGCTTTAGCTTGTCCATCAAGTACCAGCAAACCCTTCTTTCCTAGTCCTCTGAATTGGTTCCCCCCATGAGGTGGTCAGCGATCTAATTATCTGCAATCCTGTGGTAGATATTCTCTCTTGCCTCTGACTGTAAACATCATGAGGGCGGGTGTGGGTTTGCTTTGGTGCCACTGTATCCCCTGGTGCCCTTAGCCCTGAGCCTGGCTCTGAGCAGGAGCTTCTGTGGTAAGTGGAGAAGGAAGCAATGTCTGATGCTGGGCCTTGGGTACCGGACAGGCCCTGCCCTCATGCAGCCCGGATCCAGAAAGGGAAGTGTGAAGAGGGCAGAAAGGCACCCCACTGCCAGATCTGGCAGACCCCCAAACTAGCTAGCCTGGTGGAGTATGGGAGCACAGGTCTGGGATCTTTGCTGTTGACTTGCTGTGGGTCGTAGGCCAAGGCATTGCCCTCTCTGTGCAGCAAGGTAGTGTTTGAGGTCTTTTCCACTCTGTGTGTTTCCCTGTCTCTGTCCATAGGTCACCCCCACCATTTAGGGAACTGAGTGAGTCTCAGGACCTCGTCCTCATCAGGGAGGTTGGGATGGGCAAGAGAGCCCAGGTTTTGGTAATGGTCTGCCTTTCTATCTTTGTGGCAGATGACCTGATTCTCAGCCCCACCAGCAACAAGGTGTGTCACAGGAGGAGGTGGAGGATGTCAGTGGTGCCCAGCCCCGAGCCAGGCCTCCATCTTCTCTCCTTTTCCTCCATCTCACTCTTTGTCCCATAATCCCCTTCTTTCTTGGGCTTGGGATCCTTGCCTCCTGACCCAGCTCTCCCTGCTTTGGTCACAATGACCAGAAGGTGCTGCGTTCTTCTTGGCGGGGCAGAGGTCTTCCTACTGGACCTGGCTCAACCCTTGGGATCTGCAGTGCTGAGCTTCTCTAGGCTCCCGTGTCTGTCCTGTCCCTGCCCCTCCACTGGACTGTGAGCCCCAGGAGGGCACAGCTGTGCTGTCTTGGTCACTGCTGTGTCCCCAGCACAGCTCCAGGCCCGAGCAGGTGCTCAGTGAATGTTGTTCCATTAGGGTGGAGTTGACGGTGGGTATAGACAGAGCCGTCCGTGGAGCCCTGGTTAGATCCCCCACATCCGACAGCAGCCTGACCTTGTGTGGGCCTGGGAGAAACCATCCTAGACCAGTGAGCCCAGTGACTGGAGGCAAGGCCGTCTGACTTAATGTGCCACCACCAGCTATTGTGGCCAAATGTGTGTGCTCACTGACCACCCAGCCAAGAGAGTCCAGGGCAGGGACTTCCCTCTTTCTGGCATCCAGGTTATCAGGGGTGGAAGGGTAACCTCCTTGTTTTATAAATGAGGCAGCAGGTGGAGAGGGATGGCCTGGCACTCAGGACAGGGCTCCTGCCACTCTCCTCGGCCACCTCTGTAGTATCCTAGAGGAGGGCAGGTGAAGAGGGCTGCCCAGCTGTGCACCTGGGTTCCCTGCCCGCCTTGCTGTGTGACACTGTTATTAATAGAAAGGCTTTGGGCCCTGGGGAAATGGAGATTCCATCTCCAGCTCACCGTGAAGCCAAGCGAGATCATGCTTCGTGAGTTGCAGTTTTCTCCTCGCCCCCTCCTGGAGCTGGTGTGGGAGCTGGGGGAGAAGGGTGTGCAGTCACCCTGGGAGTGGATGATGGTTGTTACTAAGGGAAGGATCACTACTTTGATTCTTTTCTGACTTTAAAAGTAAGATGTTCATTGTAGAAAAAAAAAATTGGAAAGCCTAAAGAAGAAAATGAAATCACTTGTTAATCTCACCATCTGGAATTAAAAAAAAAAAAAAAACCCAGCTTTATTGAGATGTAATTCATGTACATTTCAGCCATGTAAAGCATACAGTTCAGTTTTTCACAGAGCAGTGCACCTTGTCATCACAGTCAATTTTAGAACATTTTCATTACTCCCCAAAAAACCCTGTATCCCTTAGCTGTAGATCCCAGCGCCCCTCCCCCACCCCCTTCAGGCCGCCACTGATCTGCTTTCTGTCGCTTTAGCTTCTGGACATTTCCTATAAATGGAATCATGCAGTATGTGGCCTTTTGTGTCTGTCTTCTTTCATTTACCATAATGTTTACAGAGTTCACCCACGTCTTGCGTGTGTCTGTACTTCATCCCTCATTCTTGCTGAATAATGTTCCATTGTATGGATAACCCCACGTTTTATCTCTTCATCCATTGGTACGCATTTGGGTTGTTTCCACTTTCTGGCTATTATGAACAACGCTGCTGTGGATATTTACGTTGAGGCTTTTGTGTGGATGTGTGCTTTCATTTTTCTAGGAGAGAAATTGCTCAGTCATATGGTGGCTCAAACCATTTGAGCAACGACAAGACTGATTTCCCAAGCGACTGCCCCACTTAGCAGCCCCTCACTGTACAAGAGTTCCAGTCCCTGCATACCACAGCCTTGGTACCGTCTGTCCTTTTGATTCTTGCCACCCCAGAGGGTCTGCAGTGGCGTCTCACTGCGGTTTTGATCTGCGTTTCCCTGATGGCTGATGATGTTGAGTATCTTTTCACGTGCTTCTTGGGCACTTATACCTCTTCTTTGGGGAAACATCTATTCAGATCCTTTGCCCATTTAAAAATTGGATTGTCTTCTCGTTGTGCTGTAAGAGTTCTATATATATATTCTAGATGCAAGACTTCTATCAGAAATGACACACACCGCCTGGGATGTTGTCAACATTAAATGCCAGAGCATTTCCTTCCTGTCTCTTTTCTGTGGCTAGAGGCACTGTCACGGGCACAGAAAAATAAGACTGGGCAGACAGTGTGTATATAGTTGAATGTCCTGCATTTTCACTTCATTTTTCCATTTTTTACAAAGCATGATGAAAATCCATCATCAGGCCGTTGTAATTTGTTCCAGCCATTTCCGCGTTGCTGAGCATTTAGGTCCTTTCCAGTTTTCAGCTGCATGAATAATGCAGTGACGTTCATCCTTGTCCATAAATCTTTGTCTGTCACTGGTAGCTTTCTCAGAAGAAATTCTTAGAAAGGTAGTTTTACCAGGTCAGAGAGTAGGAACCTTTGAAGTTTCATACACTGTCTGTCCACATAGGACTAGAAGTCTTGAGGGACAGGACTTGACTGTATCTTTTATTTATTTTTGAATGAATGAATAAATGAATAATACTTTGGATGTCTTGATGCCAAGCGGTGTTTTGTTTTAATGAAAATTCCTTAACTAGTAGTTAACCTGTTTATGGTTACCACGTTACATACTTCCCAGAGTTGCTTGGGAATTGTATAGTGCAAATGTATTTTCTCTGATTTCTCATTTGCCTTGCTGGAAAGGTGGAGGCGGGGGAGCCTCCTTTCCTTCTTAAAAAGAATCACTTTCCCCTTTGCTCTTTCCCTGGCTCTCCGTGGAGAGGCACCATTCCCACCTGAGCAGCTCAGGCTGGAGGAGCACTGGTGGTGAGATGAGAGAGTGCAGGGGTGGGGGGATCAGCCAGGGCTGGGTGGCAGTGCATTGCAGGGGGAGGGCATGTTAGTGGCGGCCAGGCGTAGGCAAAGGGACAGCAGGTTCCAGAGAGGTTTCCGGTAAAACAACAACAGCCACTGTTTGCTGAGCGCCAGGCCGAACGACCTGGGGAAGCTTGTGGGGCCCTTCGTTTTGTGACTTCGCGCCATCTGTCACTTGCTGAAGTCACACTTCTTTGCAGAAGGTGACAGAAGCCAGGGCAGCCCGGTCCCTGGACACATCCAGTCTGCCACAGCCGCAGAGTCTCGACGAGTCCAGGATCTAGACCCCAGCCACTCCAGCACGCACATGCCAGGCTTCTGCCCTGGAGGCTTTTCCCCAACTCTCTTGTGTTTGTCTGCTTCCATCCACTTACTGTCTCGTTTCTGCCTCCTCCAGTATAAGCGACTGGGGAGGTTATTCAAGTGTGTTCACTGATCACCTGGCACAGAATAGGCCCTAGAAAAATACTTGAAGGAATGAATGAATTTCTGACTCTTACTCATCTTTTTAGGTCTCAGCTTAAATGTTCCTGTCTCTTACAGGTCTTTCCCGATTATTCCCCCCAATCTAAATTATTATCACCTCTGTTTTCCTATAAAAATGCTTTTTTCTTATAATTTGTCATAGTTATTTGTATGATTATTTGTCTGCCTTCCAAGCAATTACTCCCTGAGGGCAGGGGTCCAGATCTGTTTTGTTCTCTGTTGTCTGCCCATCCCAGGTTGTTTGGTAAAGAATGAATGAATGAATGAATATGTCCTTTAGTTCCCAAACAGACCTCATGAGGGTAAGTGGTGTTACTCACCTTGTATGGATGTGAAGGTCAGGTTGGGCAGTGGGAAGTTCCAGGCACCCAGTGTCTGTCCCTGGAGCCTTTGCTGGACCAATAAACAGCTCAGTTACATGATTTAAAAATTCCAAACTCAGACTCCCCAGTGCCTCCGAGTCCAGCTGGCCATCTGGTGCCCCTGACCAAGCCTGAGGCGGGCATCCTGAAATAGCCCGCCTGCTTCTGGTCAGGCTGCTTGTCAGCCTGATGAGCACCGGCTTTCTCAGAGGTCCCCTTCCCGGAGCTTGGCCTGTTGCCTACCTAGGACTTCGATGGGTGGTAGTGATGGGAAGCAGGGAGCCACTGAGGGACTTGCAGACCTTTTTCAGGCACCGTGGTGCCCCCAGCCCTGTACTGGGTCCCTTGCCAGTTTGCTTCCTTTGACCCTGGCAGTGACCTTCAGTTCCCCAGAGGCACCGTTAGCGTTCTTTCCTCTGAGCCTTTGCACATGCTATTCCCTCTGCAACGCTCTCCTTCTCCCCTCTGCTTTTAAAATTATGTTGTTCAAATTCTTCTCTGTGCATATGAACTGTATGTGTAACGTACACGTAAGTTAGGGTAATATAATGAAGACCCATGAGCCTACCTCCCAATTCAGGAATGAGAACATTGCCATTGACTCACCTCTACCTCTGGGTGGGCGGAGCACAGAGCCTTGGACTCCTACCTTGCACGCTGTGAGTGTCATGCCTTTTTTTTTTTAAAGTTTTATTAGCTATATGTGTCTGCTGAAAAATACAATATTTGGTATTGCTTATTTTTGAGTGTTGCAAAAATGGCATTGTGTCGCGAGTGGACTCCAGGGGCTTGCTTTTCCTCTCAGCATTTCCCAGTTTCATCCATGTGGATGTTCTGGAATCTTCCATTGTGTGACCTGCCATAGATTTGCCTGTTGTGCTGTTGGTTGATATTTGGGCTGTTTCTGGTTTTCAGTATTACACACTTGTGCAGCTGTGAACTTTCATGGACACGTGACCTGGAGTGTGAGCCAGCATTTCTCCAGGGTACAGAGCTCAGAGTGGAATCACTGGTTGTGGTTGGTGGAGCTGTGCAGCCTTACATGATAGTACCCAGCCCTTTCATGAGGCTCTTCCCTCCCTTACCTGGCCAACTCCTACTCCATCCTCTCCGGGTCTCCTTCCCACCTTTCTTGCCTTCAGCAGATGCCCATGGAGCATCTGGGTGCAGCTGTGTTCTGGGGAGTGATGGTGAATGAGACTCACAGTCTCTGTCCTTGCATAACCAGTGTTGTCAAGTAGCCCCTCCTCCAGGAAGCCCTCCCTGACCCCCTAGACCATGTTAGGTGCCCCTGGGCTTTCCTGTCCTAGCTCTGCCCACTCGGGGTCATTGCTGTCTGCGGACAGGTCTGTCTCCTGCACTGGACTGGAAGCCTCATATAAACAGACACCAGAGCTGTTTTGGATGCCATGTCCCTAGCATCACTTGCCCAGGGTGGGGCACAGAGCAGGTGTTCAGTGAAGGATCTGTTGAGTTACTGCTGAGACACTTAACCCTTGAGGCAGGTGGGATTAAGAGGAAGAGGTGGAGTCCAGAATCTAGTACTTGGAGTGAGTCTCGGGCCCCAGGCTCATCTGGCCCAAAGCACAGCACTTCCTCGAATGGCTGAGCACACAAGGTGCCTGAGCCCATGCATGGACCTGTGACAGAAGGAGAGGACATGACCTTTGCCCTCGGCAGCTGAGAGAGGAGCCACTGCCCAGCTGCTCCCTCCTCCGACAATGGCTAGGGCTGGGCCATGTGTGAGGCCTGCCTGACCCCCTGGGAGTTACAGTGGGTGTGGGTGTTCTTTGAAGAGGGCAGGATCAGAGGCTGCATGAACCCTTATGACAAGTGGACAAGATGAGAGTCGTGGAGCCCCGGAGGGGAAGCTTCGGGCTGGACAGGGCCGTCGATGGCCCAGAAATCAGGAAAAGCAGGGATCACGGAGCTGTGTTTGCAGAGAGCCGCTTGGACCCAGTGCAGCGCTGAGTGCACTCCACACCCTGTCCCACGAGGTGGGTGGAATTGTTGCCTCATTTCACAGATGGAGGCACCGTGAGACGCAGAGGGTGAAGTCCAGCTCACCTGGCTCGTCCCAGGTAAGCCTGGATGTCCCCCCAGGAGCCTGCCTCCTTCAGCCCTGTGCTGCGCCGGCCCGCCTGGAGCACTGGGCAGAGAGCTTGCCCGCCCGTGCGCTTGACTCTCCACGGCAGGCTGGGAGGTAGGTAGCGGCGTCTCCCTTTTGCAGGCAGGGAGACTGAGGAACAGAGATGCGTGGCCCCTGGCGCCACATCTGAGTGGCGAGGCGGAGTCAGCCTGGCCTGGGCTCCTCGTCCTGGACTGCACTCTGGCTCCCTCAGGGCCTCTTTCCTCCTGCTGCTCTATTGGTGCTCACTTGTCCCGTCTTCCCTTCTGCACCCTTAGGCACCCAGCCCTGGGTAAATATTTGTCTTCAGGCAAGTGGGAGCGGTGCAACCAGTATTTCCGAGCCAGGTGGCAGGGGATAGGTGGAGGCAGCTGGTTTGGGGGCAGACGCTCAGGGAGCCTCCGGGTAGAGCTGATCACTTTGTTTGCCCCGTGCTCATCCAGCACCTACTCTGAGGTGCTGCGCGGTGTCCGGCTCTGCACCAGTGTGATGGCTGCTACTGTTTAACCAGCACCAACCTCACGCCAGACGCTCCACATCCGTGATCTCAGTGGCTGCCTAGAAGCCCGTGTGCGTGTGTGTGTGTCTCAGTCTCATTGGCTTCATTTTTCCAAAGAGGAGACTAGACCATGAAGAGATTAGGGCCTTCTCCTGTGGTAGTTGGGATCTGTTTAAGTTGTCAGGGCCAGAATCCACTTGGGGCCACGTGGGGTGAATCAGGATGTTCACTGGAAGGACACAGGGGCCCCTGCCAGTTCCCATGGGGTCCTGAGAGCCAGTAGGAACCGGAATTGCTTCCAGCTCTCTGGGCCACAGGCACTGTTGGTTTATTCCTCTTTCTATCTGGTCATGAGCCACACAAGCCTGGCCATCCTGGTGGTCAGGACAGGACTGCTCAGGGCAGGACCCTGCCATAAGCGGCTCATTCAGGCTTAGCAAAGAGCCCACATCCTTCCTGTCAGATGGGGCCTGAGAGGGCCCAGCTCAGCCTCAATGGGGGTTTTGGGGGCAGTTCTCAGAGAAAGGGACCTGGCCTCTGCAGACACTCCCACTAGGCACCGCCAGACGCACCATCTGACTCCAGAGGCCACGCCCTCAACCACCAGGCTGTACTGTTCTGTGCTGAGAAGGCGGCGTCGCATCACGAGGCAGAAGGCCACCAGTGTCCTCAGGAGTACACGTCTCTTTGGGAAGCCCCTTCCATCTGGAGGCGCATGGAGGCCGCAGAAGGTCTACAAACGCACACGCAACACACATCCCAGGAGAAAGCACTCAGTCAGAGAGAGGGACTGTCTTGGGCACTTGTGTCCGGTGGGTGTCATTAGTCTCCACGCACCACAGAGTTGGGTGTGTTTTCTTGGTGGTTCAGGCAGTCAGCCAGTATTGAGCTCTGGTTTCGGACTGGTGCTGGGCATGCAGCATGGCCAAGGTCAGCCTGGCCCCCACCTCATGGGCTCGAGGTCCAGAAGGGGAGGCGAGAGAGACAAGTCAACCAAGCTGCCGACACAGACTGACACAGGGGTGTGGGAGGACCCGAGCCAAGGGCTGGGATGGAGAATAAAGTGGTGAGGCTGGGGGCGGGGACGTGGCTTGGTAAAAACATCAGACATCTCGACTGTCCCATGGGGCGGGGCCACCTCACACCTGAGCCTGATGAAGTGGAATCCAAAAGTCAGGCCTGCCTGCATGCCCTTCTCAGTCCTGGCCTTGTGTCTTTGGCAAGTCCTCCACCTCCCTGAGCTGCTGGTTTCCTCTTCTGGAGAGGATGGGGGCGGGGTCTCCATACCCTAAACAGTGGCTGTAGACAGAAAGGTGGTTGGGTTTGGTTTAGAGCAAGGACTGTGGGGAGGGGGTGTAGCTCAAGTAAGTGTATGCTTAGCATGCACAGGGTCCTGGGTTCAATCCCCAGTACCTCCTCTAAAAAAAAGAAAATAGACCTAAATACTCCCCCAACCAAAAAATTAAAAAAAAAAAAATAGAGCAAGGGCTGTGGAGCCAGACCGCTCAGGCCTGGATCCCAGCTCTGCCCTTCACTGGCACTGTGACCTGGGGCAGGCTTCAGGGTCATTTTTCAAATGGGGAATCAATCCTACCTCATCAAGTTGTTGAAAGCAGTAAATGAGGTAATATACTAGCAGGGTGCTATGTGCATGTTTGCAGTTGTTAGTAATGATAATTTAGAATGAAAAGTTGCCTGTCACTCAGCTGGGGCTTGAGTCCTTAGTGCGTCCTGTGCAACTGGGGACCCAGAGATTAAGGCCTTGACTTCCCCCTTCATCCAAGGGCACCTTGGCCTTATCAAGCTCCTACGAGTGTGAGACTGCGGTGGGCCGAGGTGATTGTATGTAATATGCCTGGTTCCTCTGCCCCCAGAGACTTGGAAAACTGTAGGTGTCTTCTGACTGCACGTGTTTCTGTAACAGGATCTTCAGTTGGGCAAAGCAACTTGGAAGGTCAGGATGGGGGTGGCGGGGACAGGTCCCTGGTACCTGCCATCTGCACCCTTCACTGGAGTCGGCAGATCCTCCTACTTCCCGGCCTGAGGCGCAGGGTCTGGAGGCCTGGCTCCTGGCTGGTTGCATAAGCCCAGCCTGCTCGCTGCAGCTGGCCATCCTGCAGCACGTGTCAGTGGCACTGGCTCCCTGAGTCGTGATGCCTCCTTCCCAGAAGAGGGCAGGGAAGAACATTCTTGTCACCCAGGAATCTGCAGGCATCACAGCCCCTTAGCAGGCCTGGGGAGGGGGATGGAGCCTGAGAGGAAAGTACTGGTTATCTCAGCCTCGCTGCAGGGGCCTCCTATGCAGAGCACAGGGCGGTTTCCCACCACCGTCACGTAGTTCTCTGGGCAGAAAGGAAGGGAGACTTTGTTCAGTTCACAGAGCAAATCATCTCATTCATTCGTTCCCAGATGTTCACTTGAGATGCTGCATTGATGTTCCCAGACTCAGGAAGCCCTTGGTCTAGGACAGAGAGAGAACAAGGGAACAGATCCAGAGAGGGTGTATCCCATGAGGAAACAGAGGGTCGTGGTGGAGAATAATGAGTGTGGGGGTTGTGGGGATGCTACTTTAAAAGGAAGGGGTCAGAGAAGGCTTTTCAAAGTGGGTGACAGTCTGGGCTGAGACCTGAATGACAGGTTAGGAAGAGCTGGGGGTGGCGGAGCTCTCTGAGCCTCGGGAATAGCATTTGCAGACCCGGAGGAGGTGGAACAGATAGGGTCGGGGCGCGGGCGGAGGTGTGTGTGAGCAGAGGATGGGCGAGCCCATTGCAGGGCCACGTCAGGGGCTTGTCCCAGGACAAGAAGTTGAGGTTTCAGTCTCATGCGGGGACACACTATAGGGACTAAAAGTGGCAGAGCCTGGCCTGTCCTTGACATGGTCACCACAGCTCGTTATGTGCCTGCCTCGTCTCTGAAGGGCATGGACGGCAAAGGTGGCATGTTTTCCTTTCCTGGGGGGTCTGCAGGGAATGTCCCTGCCCATCCTCACCAGGCTTCCTGTGCACAGCCCACCCTGGGCGTGTGGTTCTGAAGGTGGAAAAGCTAAACATACCACCCGGGGATCACCTTAGCCCTTCTTGGCCCTGGCAGGGACAGGCAGAGGAGCTGCTCAAGCAAAGGCCCAGAGGCTGCTTGTCAATCAGCCTGGCTGGAATGAGGGATGGCAGCCCCCTTCCCTTCCAGGGACACTAGTCCTAGAGTGGTACCCGGTGTTGGTGTGACTCAGGGACAGATCATGCTTGACATCACCATCGGCGACATTGTCTCAGTCGGGTGGGCCCACTCTACTGGGGAAGTTACCATTTCCAGCCTCAGTGTGATCTGTGAGGGTCTCTGAGTTACTGAAAGACTGGTGGGGGTGGAGGGGGCCTCAGTGATTCATCATCAGGAGGAATAAGGCATGACTTGTGCCCCTTCATTTTTCCTAAAGAGTTAGAGGCAGAGGTTTTTCAGAACAGGCAGAGCAGCTAGAAATTCCTGCTTGGGCCTCCACCTGCTGGCAGAGGCAGCTGCTCCGTGCCCTCTGTGTGGGCCCCGTCACCACCCTCGTTCTGTGCCCAGGCCTCCTGGCACCCGGCTGCTGTCCCCCAGAGCACCCTGTGGGAACAGGAGGTACACTGCTCTACTCCAGGTCCTGGGGGGAGGTCCCAGCCTGGCCAGGGCGGTAGGCTGGGAAGGCCAGGCCCTCGGGAGCTGTAACTGATGTGGGTGAGGTCATCTGAGGATGCTTCTTCCTGGCAGGTGAGTACCCTTGGAGCTGACTTTGGAGTCCCAACTAGGAAGCCAACTCTAAAAGCCGTAGTGGCCCAGCAGTGCAAGAGGAGGGCTCCTGGCCTGTGTGGTCCCTCGGGTGTTGCCGCCTCTCTGGACCTCCTTTTCTTTGTCTTAGGTTGGGGGTCTGGTCATGTCCCCATTCCAGGGGTGCTGTGAGGCTTTGGCTCGGGCACATGAAGGGCCACCTGAGGTGATGGAATTGTAAATGTCAGCTCTCATGGGCTCCCTGTGGAACTCAGGGACACCACCATCACCAGGGTTGTGCTGGAGCCCTGGGTCCCCCTCCCCCTCATGGTGTGTTTCAAATTCTCCTTGTCCACCCTCCATCTAGCTGTCCTGTCCCTCATGGTGCAGGGATGAGGGCCCGTGTTTGCATTCCTTCCTTCCTTCAGCCCATGTTCACTGAGCACCTGCTGAGCCAGGCCCTGGGGAACCACCCAGGCCGGAGGCCACCAAAGCCAGTCCCAGCTTTATAATTAAGGTGGTCGTGAAGAGCTGACCTAACCCAAGCTGCTGGCCCTAGGTGTGAACCAGATTTCCCTCCCATCCTAAATACTGCCTCTGGGGCCCAGCTCTGAGCAGTTGTGCCTCCCAACCCCTATTTATTCATTCATGTTCATTATGGACATCTCTAGACATATGCAACAGTAGTATAATGAACCCCCTTCAGTAATGACCAGTACGTGGTCATTCTTTATCCTCTGTTCTGCCTGCCCCCCATTATTTTGTAGCAATTCCTGGATATCCATCATTTCACCTATATGCTTTTCTGAGTTGTTTCTAGAACGGTGAGGACACTCAGTCCCAAGCCAGCCATCTTCTTTCCTCTGCTGTCATCTCCCCAGGGCCAGGACGAGACTGTGCTCTCTTGTGTCCCTGAACAAAGTGGGTGGCTGTAGGTGGCTCTTGGAGAAGAGCACAGCCTTCTCCCTGCTTGAAGGAGGCAGCCACTGCGGGATGAGGCCATGGTGCTGCCAGGAAGCCAGGCGAAGCGACTGGGGGCCTTCATTCTCTGATTCCTGAGCTGCTTCACTTGCTGCTCCATCTCTGTGTTAGCTTTTTAGTGGTGAGCACTGATATTTATTTTCTCCCTTTATTTCATTAAAGGAGGCATTCACAAGCACACTGTTCTGCACCATGCTTTTTTCATTTAATGTCTCTTGGGTGTTGTTCCCTGTTGGCTCAGAGAGAGCGTCCTCATTCTCTGTGGCCGCAGAGAGTCCCAGTGCACAGTGGACCGGGGTTATTGACTGCTCCTTGCTGATAGATACTAGTGTCAGTTCAATTCTCTGTTTGCAGGGAGTGCTGCCATGAATAACCTTCTACGTATATAAAATTGCACCTTTGCAGGCATATTTGTAGGATGAATCTCCGGGAGTGGAACGGCTGGAGGGCAGGGTACATGTATTTGTCTTTTGGAGTTTTGACCGGCACAGCCAAATTGGTTTGGAAAGGGGTTGGACTGTTTGGTGCATACACCAGCTGCTTGAGGGCACGCCTGCTTCCCAGTCTCACCAGCACGTGCTGTCCAGCTTGTGGGTGTTGGCCTGTCTGGTAGGTGAAAAATGGTGTGTCGGCATACTTTAATTTGAATTTCCCTTTGTTCTGAGAGTCACTGAGCATTTAAGAATTCTGAACCTCAACTGCCTGCTTTGGGGACTGGACTGGTCGAGGAACCAGCCCAGGGGTTGGGAGCGCAGGATGTGGAGGACGGCAGACAGGGTTTGCTCCTGCCTTGGCGTCCAGCTGGAAAAGTGTCCTTGGGCAGGTCACTTTCCAAACTCATCTGGAAGGTGAGGGGAGATAATCCCTACTTCTCAGGGCTGTTAGAAGGCATAAATGAAATCAGGTTTCTAAATCACTCAATCTGTCTGAGAGTAGATGCAAAAAGATGATTCCACCGAGCACCAGAGAAGCCCCTGTGCACGGTGTGTTCCCTCTCCCTTTCTCTGCTATAGGCCCGGAGGGTTCTGGGGATGGAGACAGGGTGGAAGGAGCAGCATTTGGAAATGCAGGGCAGTGGCTGGAGGAGTGGGGTCAGAAGCACAGACCTGGATTCTAACCCCCCCACTCTGGGCTGAGGGACTTTCCACTCAGGGCCTCCGTCTCCCCACGTGTGAGGCCTGTGTTCTTGGTTGCAGGCCCAGAAATGGAGCCCTGCAGGATTCACAGCAGGGGAGTGTATGGGGGGAGGATGTCATCAGGCAGGTGGAGAACCGGGCCGAGGAGGCGCGGGAGCTGGCAACTGGGCAGCCTAAGGTAGGGGGTTACCTAGGAGAGAGATTGGGGGCTGGGAGTGCCTTCCCCACCCTGGAACAACTGACCGGTGCCACCATAAAGACTGACACCCACATCCCAGGGTTCTCATGGCAAGGACCTGAGGGCTTGGAAGTGGCCATGGGTAGAGGTGAACAGCTGGTGTGATGCCTGGTCTCCTGGGACCTCTGGATGTTCACAGTTGGATGCTGGGCGTTCCGTGGGCATCCTTCTGTGGCTGCCCACCAGGATTGGACTTGAGTACCTGTGGCCTGCCCTTGTGAAGTATTCCCGTGAGAAATGCCCAGTCTCAAGAAACCAGCTGAGTTGGACCTTATACAGTCTTGGAGGGCCCCGCACACTCACATTCTGCGCCCAGAGCAGCATGGGTCAGGGGATGAGGAAGTTCTGCACGTGGGCAGCATAAAACACGTGGCTCTGCAAAGATAGGGACCTCAAGCTTCGTTCCTGCAGGAGTGGTGGGGCCGCTGGGCAGCCTAAGGCAGAAGGGCCCCAGGAGGCTCTGCCCCTCTCCTACCCCTGGCCCCACCTTTGGGACAGCCCAGGCCGTGAGAGGGACGTGTGTGGGACTGCGGGAGTATGGGAAGGAACCGGGCACCTGATGAGGGTGTGTGGAAGGCATCTGCTCTGGGCTAAGCATCCATGACCTTACTGCCCTCCTGCCCTCGGTGCCTGAGTGTGGGGCGCCCAATGCGAAAAGAATCTTCCCTGAGTTCACCCAGCTGGCCTGAGCAGAGCTGGGGACTTGGACACCTGTCCTTCTGACTCCAGGAACACGCTCTACCTCACTCTCGGCGTTCATTTGTTCTGTCACCTCCTGTGCAGCCCGTGTGTACCGTTCTGGGGATACTTAGTGAACAAAAGCAGTAAAATACTTCTGTTCATTGCAGCGTAAGCACACAAATAGATTATAAAGCTTTGTGTTAGGTCTGGGAAGTGCCACACAGAGAATGAAGCAGGGTAAACAGGGATGAACAGAGACAGAGGGGGCTGTTCTGTATGGGGTGGTCAGGGAAGGCCTCTGAGGAGGTGATGTCGGAGCAGAGGCCTGCAGGGAGGGAGGGAGGGAGGAATCCATGGGGATATAAGGTAGAAGAGTGCTCTGGGCAGCAGGTGTAAAGGCCCTGAGGCCCTATGTCACTGATAAGGCTCTGGTGGGGACCTTGACTACTATAGCCCCTGAGCCAGATTTTCCTCGCACCTCTCCTGCATGCAGGCTTTGCCACCAACACTTTTAGGATCCTGGGCTCAGTGACTGAGGCCCTCCGTGGGTGGCCTCTCCCAAGCCTCCTTGCCGACCCCTCCTCTCACATAGTCTAGACCATCCTGATCATGTGCTCACTACCCAGACAAATGGTGAGTTTCTACTTGTGTACTTTAGTCATGAAGTTCCCCCTGCCCAGGATGCCTTTTCCTCTTTGCTGTCTGACTCTTCAGGACCTTCTCTCTGAGACTTTTCCAGGTGCTCCCTTCCCAGCAGATGGCAGCCTGTCTGTCCTCATGCCTCCATGTTCCCTCCCCACTCTCTCTTGTGGCTGTGGTGCTGCTTTGTGACTATTCCCAGGTTTGTCTCCCTGACCACGTGGGGGCCCTGGGATAGGGCTGGGCATGTGGGGATCAGTGGCTGCAGATTGGGAGACTTTGGGGGAGGGAGAAGGCTGTTAGGATGCGAGCCCACCAGGCTGGCCCTGTGCCCACACTCTCCTGCAGCCACTGGCTCCCGTGGCAGTCCTGTGGAGACCCGGTCTCGGCAGGCACCATGAGGAAACCCCGGAGCATGGCTCTCCTGAGGGCAGGACTGGCTCTCCAGACCCCAGAAACCACAAAGAGAAAGACACATCCCTCTGGGGAACCTCCCTGACCTGATATTAGAGAAGGCTATCTTTCTGGGCCCCCCAAACCTGTCTGTCCAGCCTGAAGCCTGGGGGCCTGAGGACTGCAGGGCGCCAGTGTGGGACGGGAACAGCCCTGGCTTTGACCCCTACCCGTTCCCAGCTCCTAGGAGACCAGTTGGCATTGGGAGAGGTTTTCTCCTCTGCAGTGATGGGTCGTGGGCTCGGGACCTCTCTGCAGGATTACGATGAGGATTAAAAATTCAGTCATAAAGCGTCTGGCAGAATGCCTGGTAGGGAACCGGGGTGAGATGAAGCGTGCACCTGTCTGTGCAGGGAGCACTCTGAATTTGAGAGCATGTTTCACCAAGTGAGTGGTTTCTGGCAGGGTCTGGGCCCTGGCATCCCTCTCACCTCCCTCTAGGCTCCCTTGTGCAGTGGTCCTTCCAGCCGGGCCTCCACAGTAGCCTTTCTACACACAGGCAGACCTGCCACCCAACCCCACCCACCGCCGTCAGAATGCCCAGACTATCCTCAGACCTAGGACAGTGGCCAGGTGTGCTCTCCTCCATCCGTCTGTCACTCCCTCACCCTGTCTTGGTGCCTTCTTTGTGCCTGGCCCTGTGCTGGGCAGTGGGGACCACAATTCCCGGCCTTTCTTCCCCGGGGCTCTCTGTCCCTTGGGGGAGACAGATCGGTTCCTAGACAGTGACATTTCAGTGTGGGGCAGAGCTGAGATGGGGGAGCCCAGAGGAGGGGGCCTGACCAGCTGGGGGGTCATGGAGGGCTCCCTGGAGAAGGGGACCCTTGAGCTGAGGGTTGAAATGAGAGTGTAATGTGTAAGAGGAGGGAGAGTATGAAGTGTGATGAAGCCCTGGGCCTTTCTGGGAAAGAGAGGAGTTGAGGTGTCGCTGGAGCTCAGTGCCCGGAGCAGGAGGGGGAGGTCTGGTTGATGGTGAGGCTTAAAAGGGGCCTTTGAGACCTGGCTCTTCCTGACCGCCTAGTCCTAGCTCAGTCCAGAGCATTCGCAGTGCCCTCCCGGAGCTTCCGCAGACCATCTGCATAGCCCTCTCCTAAGATAAGAACCCCTCAGCGGGCAGGGACCCTGTCAGAGCCTTCCCTGACCCCTTAACGCCAGCACAGAACTTCGCAGGCAGGAGGCCTCGGGAGGTGTTTACTGATGGATAGCAGGATGGTCTCTAAGCTGGAATCTTCTGGGTTAGAAACCAAACTCAGAGGGGCTGAAGCCAAAAGGGGAATTTATTGGCTTACGGATCTGAGGAGTCCTGAATAGTCAGGCTTCAGGCCTGCCTGGATCCAGGGTCTCAGACAGCGTCATCAGGACTCTCTCTTCACCTCTGAGCTCACCTTTCCTCTGAGTCGGCTTTGTTCTCGGGAGGCGCTCTGGTGGTAGATGCCAGGGTGGCTGCCAGCAGCTCTAGAAATGGGAGGCCACCTCAGCCACTCCTGCAGGAAGAGAGCTCTTGTTCCTGACAGTTCTGGCCCAGGCCCTGGGGCGGGCTGTGGCCGGTCCTACAATGGTCAGCTTCCTGTCCTCCACCGATCACTATGACGGGGACTGTGGACAGGGCACCTCTGGGGAGGAGAGTGAGGAGTAGAGGTAATGTGGACATACCCCTGGGGTCCTTGGGTGGACATGGTGAGGGAGGTGGGGGGACCAGTGCCCGTCTACCGAGGGCCAGTTGGTACTTTTCACAGGCCAAGGCGGCACTCAGCACAGGGGCAGGTGTGCAGCTGACACTTGTCCGCCTGTGAAGCTGCTGTGGGGTGTAGGCTCAGGATCCCAGCTTCCCTGCACCTTTGAGCACTGATCTAGTCCCCTCTGAGCCAGCCTTCCACCTGCACGTGTGAGTCCAAACGGCCTCCGAAAGGGAGGATGGTGTTCCACAGACCTCGAGTGGTGGGAGCACAGAAGCTTGGGGAGCCCTGCAAGGAAAAGCCTTGAGAGCCGGGGTCTCGGGTCCCACATGGAGAGACGCTGTCCCGCGTGGGCCTGGTCACGCACTCGCCGCGAGGCTCTCGGTTTCCCGTCTGTCAAGTGGGGTGATAATGGTGATGGTGCCCCGCCCTCAGAGGGCAGGAAGAGCATGGCAGGCAGGTTCCCAAGGTCGGCTCTGCTGATGCAGTACAGTAGCCAGGCCCCAAGAAGCCAAGGCCATGTGCTGTTAGCTAATGGAGGGGTTAGAACCCAGGCCTGGCTCTGGGCCACCCAAGCGCTTAAACCTCACTGTTAGCCTCTGGTGTGCTGGTCCCAGCAGCCTCCCTGTTAGGGGGCCCAGGCGGCTCTCTGCTCCCCAGCCCTGGTCTCATGCAGGTTCGGTCCTCTCCACACCTTGAGGAGCTCCTGACACTGCTCTGCACCCAGCCCTGCTGCTCCTGTCCCACACAGAGAGCCAGGTCCTTACCGAGGCCAGGCCTGCTCCCTCCCTGTCACACTTACCCTATCCCAGGGGCCACTGCCCACTACTATGTTTGCATCTGTCTCGTCTGTGTCCCCAACTTGCTGTTGAAACCCCAGCAGTGAGAGCTGGCTCCCAACTCCCTTGTCTTCCCCTCCATACACACTGTTGCTTCCCAGTTTTGTTTGGTTTTGGGGTTTTTGTTTTTTTTTTTTTTTTAGTTACTTTATTTTAGTTCCTGTACAGTAAACTACACATATTTCAAATGTACAGTTTGATGAATTTTGATAGCTATATACACCAACAGTAATTTGGGAATTCGAAAATTGCACCTCTTGGGGAGTGATGAAAATGCTAGCTACCTTGATTGTGGTAGTGGTTTCATCGGTGCTTCCTGGGTTTTGGCTCCCACTTGGATGACGACTGTCTTTCCCACCAGCTCTGGGCTGGCAGGGATGGCCTGAGTCATCGCTGCCCCCTGGTGCCCATCCTGTCCTTGCCTCTCGTGGGTGCTTTTGCACCTGTGTGCAGAGGAGAGCCAGCCCTCTCTGCCTGTCACCTGATGCCTGGCGTCGGGTTTCTCTCTGTCCCTTTGTGAGGGCCCGTGGCAGGTGGGAGTGGGAGGCAGGCTCATTTCCTCACCACCTCTTCGTGGAAAACTGGCGCCGCCCCAGAACTCACCCCTTCCCCTTGGCCCCAGCCAGAGTTCAGGGGACCCCACAGCCTGCCTCTGTCCCTGGCCCCTTCCTCCCCCTTAGGCCTGTCTAGGAAGTGTGAGAATTAAGCTGTGTTCCAGTTTCAGAGCAAGACAGGTCTGGGTGTGCATTCCAGGGCTGCCACTTCTGACTCTGTGACCTTGGACAGGTGGCTTGCCCTCTCTGAGCTTGCTTCTGCTTATTAAAAATGGAGCTATAACTGCCAATCCCATAGGGTTATGGAGCTGTCTGAAAGAAACTGCGTAGAAAGTGCTCAGCATGGTGTCTTACACAGAGCAAGGGCCCCATACCTGGACATGGTGACCGCCACTGTCATCATCATCTTTTCTGCAGCTTTGTCTCCTGCTGAGTCAGGTCCAGCACTGGGCAGCTGCTTAGCAGGTGCCCTCATGTCCCTTATCTGCTGAGACCCTGCAGGTGTCCTTTCAGAGAGGGAAAGAGGTCGTTGCGAATGTTTATCCCAGCCTCCCCAGGACAAGGATTGGAACCCAGGCCCTCTTGCTGGAAACCATGACCTCTGCACATCCCACCCCCAGCATGCGTGGTCTCTCTCCCTCATGCACCCCGCCCCCTCCTCTCTGACCACCACTTAAGCCAATCCCTGCCTGAGTCGGATCTTCAGGGCGTTGGGCTTGGGAGCGAATGCACTGGAGCCCTGACCTGAGACACACTCTCACATGCATGTGCCTCCGCACACCCATGTGTCCACCTGGCCTCACCGGCCGTTACGTCACTGGACAGGTGCTTTGGCAACTTCTTCTGGGTCCCTGCCTCCCCGTGGGGGAGAACACATGGCAGTGGTAGCTGGTGCTTTTGTGGGCACCGACCAGTGTGTGCTAAGCCTGGCCTGAGGGCTGGACTCCTGCTACCTCAGTCACCAGTTACCCTGGGGGTAGTTTCACTCATGCACATTTTCAGGATCAGGTGATTGAGGCACAGAGGTCCTGGAGTTTACGTTGGGAGCCAGGATGCAACCCCAGGCACTCTGGCTCCAGAGCCCCTGCTTTTAACTACACCGTGAGACCCCACGGCTCAGGTGGGGAGCTCGAGGTGCTTCCCCGGGAGGACCTTCCTGAGGTCTCAGAGTGCGGGAGGGAGGCAGCCAGGATCCAGGCCCCGGACTTTGGGCTGGAGCTGGGCCTTCTCCACCTTGCAGCCCTGCCCTTCAGAACCTGGCCCCAGCGCTCCTACTGCGGTCTCTCACCCGGCCCACCCTGGTATCCAGTAACACCCCGTGTGAGCTGTGCCCGCGGCTGCCCTCCTCCTCCCCGGCTCACTGCCTGTACCGCCTGATGGCTCCCCCCATGGGGAGGCCGCTGGGTAAAGCCAGGCAGTCACGCTCATCTGTGGGTGTCGAACTGCGGCCAGGAGAGCAGCTCATCGACACTCGAAGGCCTGTGTGCTTAGGTTAAGGCTGGGCAGGTCGGGGGTGGATGACCCGAGGCGCAGGCCTTGATGATTTTGGCACAGGATCACTACGAACGAGCTTGTAGGGGCGGGTCCCAAGCCGGCCTGCCTGCGCCAGCTCCCAACTCCGCCAGCTTGTAAGGTGCTGGGTGGCCCTGGCACAGCGGTAGTGCTGTATAAATGCCCCGTGTTACTTCTCCGACCCACCTGTACTGCCGTTTTCTTACTGTTTTTTATTTTTTGTAAAGTAGTTCAGTTTTAAAATTTGAATATGTTTCATCTCATTCCCAAGTGATAATATATGCAAAATGCTGGTTTTGATGAGATAATTCTTTTTCCTTAGTATATGAATGAAATACACAGACGTAATGATTACTACCAGGTCATTCCCGAGCCACCTGACACTCTCAGGTCTGCCCTCTGGGATGGGCCAGGACTTGGGACGTGCTTGAGATGCTGTTGGGGAAATGGAGCCCGGGTCGGGGTGCCCGCAGGCTGCTGAGCCCATGCTGCAGCGCACTGACTGGACCCCTGCTTTTATTCCTTCAGTGTCTTTCCCCAGTGCTGCCCCCACCTTGAAATGTGTCTCGGCAGCAGAGGAGAGTGACAGGATGCAGTTGTCATTGTTGTCTGCTGTTGCCCTGGGCCTTGGGCCCCCCATTTCTGAGCCTGTCCATCTTTCCTACCCGCTACCCTCAGTTTCCCCTGGTGTACACGAGTGGACCCGTGTCACCTCCCTGAGCTCGGGCTGTGACCTTGTGTAAGGCCCTGCCTGCATCTGAACCCTGGGCTCCTGGCTGAAGGGGTGGCTGGATGGCACCTGTGGCTGGTGTGGAGGTGGCAAGGTCAGAGACCCTGGCCTCAAAGTCACCAGGAGGCTCCTCAAAACAAATACTGATCCAGTGGGCAGGGCTGGGATGGTGGATCCCAGAGGACTTGGGGAGCCTGGCCCAGCCTAGGCAGTCAGGGAGGGTTTCCTGAAGGAAGGGATGTCTGAGCTGAACACCTAAAGCACCAGCTGCAGTTTGAGATGTTGCTTAGGGTCTTATTTCCTGCAGACTATCTAGGACCCCAAGAACTGCTAATGAGGATCCCACATGTACCCGGCCCCTACTTCATCCCCACCTGACATGACTGGCGCCTTTATGACGTGACTGTGTCCAGGGGAGCAGTTTTTCCCTTTGGCCATCTGATAAAGCCTGTGTACATACCCTTTCTTGGAGTGATGCTTTTTAAAGGTGAAAAATAAAATAAGATTACAAAAGATACCAGTTAAAATACAGCTTATTAAGCATTTTTAAAATAGTAATCTAGTATTTATACTCTTTTTCATTGACACATGAAATAACCAGGATACAGCAGCAGCGTAAATGACTACCATTTCCAAAGTGGTGATGAGCATTCAGAATCTGCAGTCACTGTTATGTGATGTGAGTGCATCTGCCATTTCTATTGATGACAGAGTGGCAGGGTCTGCTAAACAGTATCTCTTTTCTGTTTGTGTGTGTGTGTGTGTGTGTGTGTGCGTGCGTGCGTGCACTGTGTGCTATGTTAATAAGAAGGAAATGCTAAATTTCATTTCAGCTCAGTTAGTGAAAATAAAGAGGTAGTTTTTCCCCACTCAAGTTCACAGATCCCCTGGGGTCAGTGGACCCTGTTTGGCTGGACTCCCTGAGGCAGCTGCTCGAGTCCCAAGGGCTGCCTTCCAGGCAGGGCCAGCTCCTGTCCACCCCCTCTCCCTGCCAGAGCTGGAAGCCTCCAGGCACATGATCCAGTGTCAGAGAGCTCCCTTGCAAGGTCTGCAGGGGGGCAGCTGACACCGGGGAGGACTGCTGGTCACCTCCTGCTTCTTGCAGGCTCCACCAAGCCTGACCTCTGGGGAGGCTGGGGCTTTCGTCAGCTTCTTTCCTCCTGACATCCCCACCCTCACCCAGCACAGTGGAGAGGGTTCTGGAGCAAATGTTCGACTCTGCCCTGTACCAGCTGTCTGGCCTCACAGAGGCAGCTTCCCTTCCCTGAACCTTAGTTTCCTCACCTACAAGACAGGGCAGTGCTTGATGAGATTGGAGTGGACGGCCCCTGGCCGAAGCAGTGGCCAGGGGAGGGTCCACTAGGAGGTGCTTACCCAGAAGCTCTGCAGGGGCTCCCACTGGCACATTCCCTGCCCGCCCTGCCGACCCCAAGAGCTTTCTCCACCCAGGCCTGACCCTGTCCCTCCCCTGCTCAGAGCCTTTCTTTCCTGCTGTCCTGGTCGCCCCAGGAAAAAGCCTAAGCTCTAATAGCCCAAAACTGAAAAGAATACAAATGTCTTCACCTGACGAATGGATAAACAAAATGCATACGTCGGACAGTTGTGCAGTAGCACAGCACTGCAGAGGGGCTGAAACTCAAAATCGTTCTGCTCCAAGAAAGAAGCTGGCCGCCAAAGGCTACCCTGTTTATGAAATGTCCGAAACAGACAAGTCTGTGTAGACAGTAGGGCCAGGCTTACCTTCTGCGTGGTGACGGGCCCTCAGTTTCCCAAGGACAGGGCTGTGTAATCGTTAGGTTTGGGCTGCATTACCTCATTCGTTTTGCCAGCCACTGCCCCTTACCATGGGGCACCAGGGCCATGTCAGGGACCCTGACTGCTGCTGTGTCCCTGGGACAGGAAGCCCAGTCCTGAGTACTGTCCAGGAATGTCTTGCTGTTGAGGATGTCTCAGGAATGGGAAGTTTGAGAGGCCATGTGGCATCACAGTTAAGAGCTGAGTTCAAATACTAGCTCTAACACTTACCAGCTGTGGACCTTGGGCAAGGTGCTGCCCTTCTCTGAGCTCAGCATCCTCATAAGATTGAAGTGTGGATTCATTCTCTCATTCAAAAAAACCACAAATCAAACACCTGTTCTGGGTCTGGCCCTGTGCTGGATGGTGTTGGGGACATGGTAGTGACTTAGACAGCCTCTGTCCTTTTGGGGCTCCCAGTCTAGTAGGGGAGACAGCTGACAAGTAGGAAAGTGGTGTGATGTTAGTTGTGTAATGTTTTATGTGAAGGTTCGGAGAGCTGTGGGGAGCTGTGGAGGGTCGGGCTAACTTGTTGGTTTGGGGACGCCTGGGGCTACCTCCCCAGAGTAGCAGTCGTATCAAGGGGCTTCAAGGGCAGGATGAACTCAGTGGGTTTTTGGAAGGAAGTTTTTATCTTGGAGGTTGAGGGGGGCGCAGGCAGAGGCCTGTGGCGGGAGTGGGTGAGAGGCCCCGGGTGCGCAGAGTCACAGGCCTGGGTCCTCTCTACTTGCAGCCCAGAATGTGACCGTGGACGAGGTCATTGGCGCCTACAAGCAGGCCTGCCAGAAGCTGAACTGCAGACAGATCCCCAAGCTCCTCAGGCAGCTCCAGGTACACCAGGTTGGGGATGGGCGGTGTCGGGGCAGGGTGTGGGGGTCCCTGGGGTGAAGCTCCCCTCCTCCCACCCTGGCAGCCCCTGGGCCTGTGGTGTCTGTTCCCAAGCAAGAGGGGGTGCACGAAGCACTCCCCCTGCCCAGGCTGGTTAGCCAGCCAAGAGCTTCTGTAAATACAGCTTTGAAAACCTTTTCAGTTGTAAAAGTAATCAGGCTCTTCATGAATATTTAAACAGTACAGAATTAAAGTAGGAAATTACTTGTCAAGGTATCTCTCACTCCCCAAAGAAATTCTCTTCCCCAGGGGAAAAGCCATGTACACGAAATTTAAGTTTGAATTACAAAAGTAATGTATGTTCTCTACTTAAAAAAAAAAAAAGTTAAAATACTACAGTTATAAAAAGCAGAATTGACTTCTCACTTCTTGCCCAAGTCCCATTCCCCAGGAGTTCCCACTGGTGACAGCTTGGGGTTTTCATCCCCTGGCCTTTTTGTGGTTTTTTTTTTTTTTTTTAATTTATTTATTTTATTGTTATTTGGGGAGGGGAGGGAGAGAATTAGGTTTATTTACTTGTTTAATGGCGATAACCAGGGATTGAACCCAGGACCTCATCCATGCTAAGCATGCGCTCTACCACTTGAGCTATACCCTCCCTCCTGACTTTTTGTGTTTTTGTAAGAGAACAGGTCACTATGCAGAGGTCCATAGACAGGGTAGTTTCTGTTTTTATCTGAGTGGGGCGTTACTGTACCTCTGGCCTGCTTGCCCCCCAGCCATCTCTCAAAGGCGCCTTTCCTGCTGCTCGCCCAACCTGGTCCTGTTGCTAACGCTCTGCTTTAGTGACTTCCTTTCGGACAGATGACTCCAGAATGTTCCAAGGTTGCTTGTTTCAGAGCCCCAGCTGCCCCACTGTCCAGCTCAGCCCCTGCAGGTGTCTTCCTGCCTTAACTACCGTTGGTTCTTTCCCAGGAGTTCACAGACCTCAGGCACCGCATTGACTGTCTGGACCTGAAAGGTGTGTGTCTGGACAGAGGCTGGGGGCCCTTGGGTAGTGGGCAGGGCCAGAGCCTCCCTGGAGGTGGATCAAGGGCGGAGAGTGGCCTACCTGGGGTCAGCCAAGGGCAGGCAGGGCTGGGCCTGAGACAGGTGTGAGCTCCCTCCCTTGGCCTGGAGCCCGTTTCCACCCAGCCCCTGACCCCGAATGCGAGTGCACGCATGCAGGCACAGACGTGCGCTCACAGACACGCAGGCGCATGGTGCTCCATCTCGTCCCAGGTGAGAAGCTTGACTACAAGACCTGCGAGGCCCTCGAAGAGGTCTTCAAGAGGCTGCAGTTCAAGGTTGTGGATCTGGAGCAGACAAACCTGGATGAAGATGTGAGCAGCCTGCCACTGCCCTTGCCCGCTCCCTGAGCTCCCTGCCCCTTAAGAGGTTTGGGGGGGAGGGCATGGCAGGAAGAGGGGACTCTCTTGGACAAAGGCTGGGCAGGGCCTCTTGAAGAACAAGATGGGGAGACGTCTGGTGTGGCCAGAGTGGATGAGGGAATGCTGGGCTCTGCGGTGGGGCCCAGAGAAAGGGTCTCATCGGCCCACCTCAGACTCAGGCAGGGGCTTTGTAAGTGAGGGAGAGACTTGGGGAGCCAGGCTGGAGGGTGAGGTGTGTGGCCACCAGGAGCCTTTCCAGGAACCCCTTGCTGGGAACCCAGCGCCTGCAGGGGAGAGTTTGGGAAGTATTCTGAAAGCAGCCTTCCCCGTTTACACCCAGGTATTCTCACCTCCCTAGACCTGGAGACCACCAGGGGCCCAGGGGGAGGGGTCCTGGAGAACTGAGGCCCAGGGACGCCAGAGGCCTATCCTGGTCACACAGCACATCACTTAGACTACTCTGAGGGGCAAGTGAGAGACAGCAGACTGGCTCCAGCAGAAAGGGGGAAGGGTTTGTTCCTGAAACCCAGAGGTGCCAGAGCAGCATCAGGGCTCTCCCCATCCCTTCACTCAGCCCCTACCTCCTGGCATCCCTGTGAGGCCGAAATTTAAGGCTGAGCCCAGTTGTTTCTGCTCAGGGTGCCTCTGCCCTCTTCGACATGATCGAGTACTACGAGTCGGCCACCCATCTCAACATCTCCTTCAACAAGCACATCGGCACCCGGGGCTGGCAGGCCGCTGCCCACATGATGCGCAAGGTGGGCGCCTCCTGCCTGCGCCCTCTCCAGGGCACCCAGCCCTTAGGGCTTGGTTCCAAGAGCCCTCAGAGGGTGCTGGGCCCCAGGCTCCAGGCCAGTGGGAAAGCGGTGCCAACAGGTGCCTGCCCTGGGCCCGCCCTGGCCCCTTCTCTCCCTGCAAGTGTTTTCCTTCCTCCTCCACTTGCCTGTAATGTGTCCCTTGGAGGTGGCTGTGGTCACCACACCCATTTCACTCCTTGGCTTCTCTGCCATACAGGAGTCAGGAGCTCGGTTGTCACCAGCACCACCTCCTCATCCCCAAGGTCCCAACCTGGGCCTTCCCTCACCAGCCAGTTTCCCAGCTGTGAAACTAGATGGCCCTGCTGCTTGCTGGGATGTTGGGACAAGGGGTGGGAGGTCTCCCAGGACAGGGAGGGCTGAGGTCAGCCTGGCTTAACACCCCCACCTGCTGCACAGACGAGCTGCCTCCAGTACCTGGATGCCCGCAACACACCCCTGCTGGACCACTCAGCACCCTTTGTGGCCCGTGCCCTGCGCATCCGCAGCAGCCTGGCTGTGTTGCACTTGGAGAATGCCAGCCTATCTGGGCGGCCCCTCATGCTGCTCGGTGAGCCCCAGGACAGTGTGCTGGTGGGCTTGGGCTGTTGGCCAGGTCCCCTGGGCCTGGCCAGTCACAGCATCCTCCCCTGCTGTCCCCAGCCACAGCCCTGAAGATGAACATGACTCTGCGGGAACTGTACTTGGCTGACAACAAGCTCAATGGCCTGCAGGACTCAGCCCAGCTGGGCAACCTGCTCAAGTTCAACTGCTCCCTGCAGATCCTGGACCTCCGTAACAACCACGTGCTGGACTCAGGTGTGTGCCAGGTCCACCCATCCCACCCCAACTCCAGCCATCCAGCACCCACTGTGTGCCCAGCTGCATGCTCGTGGTGCTAGAGGTGCTGTCGTGGCCCTGCCCTCTTGGGGCTCACAGTTCATCCCCAGTGATGACTCAGACTGGGCTGGGCTGCACAAGCCCAGAGCAGGCGTCTGACCCAGTCTGGGTATCAGGGAGGGCGTCCTGGAGAGGGTACCGCTCAGCTGTTCCTGTAGGATGAGGTGGGCTTTTGACCAGATAATTGAAATAATTACAATCTGGGAAGAATGCCCTGAAGGCAACAAGGATCTCAGGATAAAGGGTCAACCAGAGGCTGTTTAAGGTGTGCAGGCACGCGTCTCTGGGCCGGGATGAGGAGGCTGGGACAGGACCAGCCACTTTAAAAGCCTAAGAAAAGAATCCAGGCAGCAGGAATAGCAAGTGCAAAGGCCCCGAGGTGGGAGAGAGCTTAGATGTTAGGTGTTTTGGGGGAAAGCCCCAGAGAGCCAGGAGGTGAGTGGGACGTGAAGAGGGAGTAGTCGGCAGGACCTTGTCAGCGGGAGGAATTAATTTCATCCTGGTTCACTGTTGAGCAGAGTCTCCAGCCTCAGTGTGAAGAAGAGATTGAGGAAGAGGGGTGCAGAGTGGGACCGCGAGGCCAGAGCCTTCCTCCAGGGCAGCCAGGCCCGGGCACCACGTTTACTGAGCACCTACCACGTGCTGGGCCTGATGGCTCTGGGTTCACAGCTGTGAGTGAGGCAGAGTTCTCTGCTCTCAGGGGAGACAAAGCCAAGATACATTCATAAAATATTGAGTCTGTCAGATGGTGAGATGTACTCTGGAGAAAAATAAAGCAGTAATGGTGGGCTGAACTTCCGTTGAGGTTAGGCTGGCCACCTTGTCCTGCAAGAGGCTGATATTTGAGCAGAGATTGGAAGCAGACTAGGGAGGCTTTCATCAGGGTGCCCAGGGGAGGGGTGTTCCCGGCCCAGAGATCGGGGAGCCCTGTGAGCCAGGCCCGAGGCAGGCGTGCAGTAGCAGGAGGTGGCAGAGCCAGAGCCTGTGGGGCTGGGCAGGCCAAGGCGGGGGGGGGGGGGGCTGGGAGCTTCTGAGCACTCGTGGGGCGGCTCCCATGCCAGTGTGCCCCAGGGAGATTCCCAGACCACAGACAGGACTTGCCCACGGGCCTCCCCCAGGTCTGGCCTACATCTGTGAGGGCCTCAAGGAGCAGAGGAAGGGGTTGGCGACCCTGGTGCTGTGGAACAACCAGCTCACGCACACGGGCATGGCCTTCCTGGGCATGACGCTGGTGAGTCGGCCAGGGAGGGGAGGGAGGCAGCCTTGTTCCCTCCAGCACTTCTCCCACCCCAAGCTCTCAGCATCTTCCAGCTATCACCTCTCCCAGTTTTGCTCATCCTGCCAGTTCAGGAACCTGATCTCTCCCTTCAGCCCTGTTTGGTGTTGGCTTCAGCCCCTGCACCCTCTTTCCTTCGAGGAGAGTAGTTCTCCTCTGATTGTCTCTCTGCATCCAGCACGGTAGCCTGGTACAGTGCTTTGTATGAGGTGAAAATGCTTTGCATAGAAAGTTAGTATTTCTGGAAGCCTTCAGTAAGTCTTAAATCTTTCTATTATGTGGTATTTAAAGCAAGCCCATGGGATAAAAAGACTCATACCCAGGTTAAGAATTGCCCAGGGCCAGGCCTGTGGCCAGAGTCCCTGGGTTGCTGGCTGGGGCAGAGAGTGGGCCTGGGCTATGGGGCATGGGGGCTGGCTGGACACTCGGAGGGCTGGGGCATGGACAGGCAGCTGGCACTTGGGAGACTTCTGAGTATATGAGGGATTCGGCCTCAAGTAGGAATGTGCTGGGGCTCAGACCGGGGGCACTGCTGAGGAGAGAGCCCGTGTGTTTGCCTCTTCCCTGACTGGCCTTCTGGGCCTCTCCTCGCTCTCACGCGCCCCACTTCCAGCCGCACACTCACAGCCTGGAGACGCTGAACCTGGGTCACAACCCCATCGGGAACGAGGGCGTGCGGAACCTCAAGAACGGCCTCATTGGCAACCGCAGCGTGCTGCGCCTTGGTCTGGCCTCCACCAAGCTCACCTGCGAGGGTAGGGCACGGGGCTGGGCACGGGGCTGGTGCAGGCCGGGCTTGGGGGCGGCCAGCTGGGTGTGGGCCTGTGGCCAGCCCCTGCGGTCCCCCTCCCAGGCGCGGTGGCGGTGGCGGAGTTCATCGCCGAGAGCCCCCGCCTCCTGAGACTGGACCTTCGGGAGAACGAGATCAAGACGGGCGGGCTCATGGCACTGTCGTTGGCCCTCAAGGTGAACCATTCCCTACTGCGCCTGGACCTTGACCGCGAGCCCAAGAAGGAGGCGGTGAGCGGGCCCTCCCCTGCGGGCAGTTGGGGGTTGGCCCGGCCTAGGGCAGCCCTGGGACCCCTGCAGGTGGGCCACCTGGAGCCCTAGCCAGGCCTGCTTGCCCACAGGTGAAGAGCTTCATCGAGACGCAGAAGGCGCTGCTCGCGGAGATCCAGAATGGCTGCAAGCGCAACTTTGTGCTGGCGCGGGAGCGGGAGGAGAAGGAGCAGCGCCTGCAGCTGTCGGCCTCCATGCCCGAGATCACCGTCACTGAGCCCCAGCCTGACGATGAGCCTGGGGAGGAGCCTGCCGCAGAGGCGCAGGAGAACGGGGCCCCTGGCCCGAGCCCTGGGCCGGACTCAGACTCAGACTCAGACTCCGACGGGGAGGACCGGGAGGAGGAGGATGGGGAGAGGGCTGAGGCCCCCTGCCCCGCCCTGGTGCCCCCCACGGACTCCCTGGGTCCTGGGGACAGGAACCCCCCAGGCTGCCCCTCCTCCCCGACTGAGCAGCGCATTTCTGTGTCCAGCCCGGGCCGGGGCCACAAAGTGTTTGTGGTGACCCGGGTGGAGAGTCCACCTGAGAGAGCAGAGCCTCCTGTGCCACCGGCCCCTCCTTCCCCCGCTGCCCCTCCTTGTCCTCCATCCCCACCTGCCTTACCCTCCCCTCCCGCCTCACCTGCACTACCACCAGCTGAGGCTGTCAGCCCTCAGGACCTAGGGTCATCTGAGCCTCAGCCACAGCCAGAGCCGCCTCAGTCAGGGCCACCGCTGCCCAACGGCCTGAAGCCTGAGTTTGCCCTCGCACTGCCCCCAGAGCCGCCCCCGGGGCCCGAGGCCAAGGCGGGCGGCTGTGGCCTGGAACACGGTGAGAGGAGCGCTGGGGTTGGGTGACAGGGGGGCCCCTGGGTGCTGGGTGTGACCCCAGGCAACCACCTGCCTGTTGGCATGTCTCAGTTTCCGCCTCTTCAAAATGGCCTTTGAAGGGGTGGGGACAAGTGCAACTTGATCCTCAGTCCCCACCTTCCTTCCCTGGGAGCACTCCTTGGGGGTGGGGCATGGAAGATTTGCTGCCTGGAGTCTGCTAGTCTCAGTGGTACCTGGGCCTGTGCTACCCTGAGGGTCTGGCTTGGGGCAGGGCTGGTGGGGACGGACTGGTAGCCCCAGCCCACCTGCCTGACTGGCGGCCCTTCTCCCCGCGCAGAGCTGAGCTGCTCCAAGAACGAGAAGGAGCTCGAGGAGCTGCTGCTGGAAGCCAGTCAGGAATCTGGGCAGGAGACACTGTGACACTTTAGGTGCGGTGAGGGCCAGGGGCCCAGGGAGCTGGGGGGCCAGTGAATTGAGCCCCTGGCTCTGACATGCACCCCCCCCCACCCCCCATCTCTTCTCCCAAGTTCCTTTTTTCCGGTCGGTCTTCAACGAACTGAGGCCAGAGCCATGAGAATCTGCTCACCCTCACCCCCAGCCTTCCTGAGGCCTGGGACGCCAGGGGTTGGGGGGCCTTCCTGGGGACCCCCACCCCCCACAGCAACACTACATAGGGTGCAGGAGCTACAGGGAGCGGCCCTCCCCATCCTGACTTAAGCACTTCTGTTTATGTGTTCAACACTCGAAGACTGGGCTGGGGGTGGATGGGAGGAGGACGGGGAGGAGGAGGCTGGCACGGTCTCCGAGGACATCAGCCACGAGGCCAGGTGCCTTTTCCCAGGGGCCTGTTTGGCCACACCTGCCCCGTCGAGGGCAGGAGTCCTAGGTGGCAGTGGGATGGCCCCCTGGTGGCCCCGGGCACAGGACCAGGCAGGAGGCACGGCGTGGTTGGGGCGGTGAGCGATGGTGGTGGTTGGAATTGGCAGAGCAGCCCCAGGCGGGGTGAGGGCCTGGGCTGGGGGTGGGCGGGGGGAGATGGGAGTGGAGGATCAGAGCTTTCTTTTTCTTAAGTGCAATAAATCTATCAGGGAGCTGGGGTGGGGAGCAGCCAGGGCTCTGGAGACCCTGCCGTCCAGGCCCCTGGAGGCTGCGCCCTGAGAGGCACTACAACCCGGGTGGGGGTGGAACGGGGCGGGGAGGCAGCAGCGGGCGGAGGGCGGGGGAGGGGCTGCTCCTGTTGGTGCAACTCTGTTCACACCTTTTCTAATAAACCAGAGCTGGGTTCCCCATTTGCCTGCTTTCTGCTTGTGCTGATCCCAGGTTCCCCCTCAGGGGTTCTGGGCGTGGGGTGGGGCAGACAGGTCCCAGCTGTGCAGCCTCTGCCGGGCCATGTGCCAGTGGTCCCCCAGAGGAAGGACAGGAGGCTGCCCAGACAGGAGCCACGTCTTCCCACCCCCTCCCCACTTGGTGCCCGTCCACGCTCCTGCGACTCATCCTGCTGGCCGTCTCCCGTACACTCCCATTTCCCCCTTTTTCGGAGGGAAACAACCCCCAGATACCTTTCAGCTTTGTTGATGGACATGGTGCTTGAGTTCAGAGGTCATCCCTCTGCCTGATCACCTCTAGCTCAAGGAGAACAGACAGCAGCCCGGCTCTGGCAGCCCTGGGTGTTTGGGAGGGAGAGTGCCTCCATGGGCACCGAGCGTATGGCTGGAAGGCTGTGGGGCATTTCTGAGAAATCTGAGTTTCACCCTTCAGGAGAGAACCACTTTAAAAGAAAGGCCTTTGCACCGACCCCTTCTTTCCTGCGGGGGAGGCCGGCCCGAGTGGGTAGAGATGCAGTGGGAAGGTTATGAGAATTGCAACATTGCTGCCTGGAGCCCATTCAGCACCCGTGCAAACCCAGGAACCTTCTGCTCCAGCTGCCTGGGCGTCTGGGGTGAACAGCTTTCCTATTTAGGCCACTGTCTGTTTGCCCTTCGGTCACTGACAGCTCCAGTTCTCTTAACTGCCCCCTAAGACACCCACAGGTGGGACTCCCATCTGGGCGAGGGGCTTGGGGAATCCGTGGCAGCAGCCTGGCCAGCAAAGCACCAGAAGCTGGAAGAGGCAAGGAAGGATTCCCCTGCAGGTTTGGGAGGGCGTGTGGCTCTGCTGACTCCTTGATTTTGGACTTCTGGCCTCCAGAACTCAGAGAATAATCTTTGGTTGTTCTAGGCTCCCCAGTTGGTGGGACTTTGTTATTGCAGCCCCAGGAGACTGATAGACCATTTCTGCAGTGCTCCCAATTTTCCAACTCTTAGGGGTCCTGGATCACAGAGGTAGATTCCTTTGGCCAAGTATTTTCTTTCTTTTGCCTTCAGCCATTCAAGCGTCACCCGAGCTTGTTGTGAAGACAGGAGGCCGTTTTATTACTTGGCTAGATGCTGTACCACACGTTAAATATCTCGATATCCTAACATGGGAGAGTTTACTTTCATGCATGTGGGGGTTTCGGGTGGTAGGCAGCTGTGCTCCAAAGTGACTCCTGGACCCAGGCCCCCGCCCTCTGGTGGCTCTGCATCCCCTAGGTCCCTAGGAGACCCTGCATCCAGCAGCCGGTGGGGAAGGAGAATGGAGAAGGCAAACCTGCCTCTTGTTGTCCTGATGGCAAAGGGGGACACACCACTTGCACTCCCTTCTAGGGGCAAGTTTTCAGCAAAAGCTCCACACAAGAGAAAGGCCCTGAATGCTGGTGGACAGGGTGCCATCTTGGCCACACCCAGCCCCTCTGACATCCTGTTTTGTTTTTTTTTTTTTCCTCTAAGTCTCCCACAGCTCTAGCTTTGGCAGGTGTGTGGTCAGCCTAAGATAAACAAGCCACAACTTGGTACCAAGTAATAGGGAGCAGCTTCTCATTGGGGCCTGGGGGGTTCTCAGTTCTGCTCCTTTCTGCCAACTGAGTCTACTGGTTAGTTCTGCCTCCGGAGCACCCCACTCCCAGTGCCAGCCTGTTTTCAGCTTGGACTCTGGTGGTAAAAAACAAGCCCAAGTCAAATTAGCTTAGGGAACATAAGGGAAAGGATGTCTGTTGGCTCCAGTAGCGCGTCTACAGAGACACTGATCTAACAGTGTCACGAGGACCCACGTGTCTCCACGGTGGTTTCATTCTGGGGCAGGCTCACCTGCTACTACTGGAAAACAGCTCCCAGCGTGTCCAGCTTTATCCCACTAGCTCAGCTGTGCCGGGACTGCTGGTGCTTCAGTTCTGGCAGCTCCTGTAAAGTCCCAGGCTGGTTCTCTTCCCTGCGTCCATTTTGAAGCAATTACTGGCCAGGGATGTTGGGGTGCTGTGCCCAGCCTTGGAGCTAAGGCATGTGAGGTCAGGATCCCTACCAGACTGCACAGCCTGAGGGTGGGCATCATTGCAGTGCTCTTGGCTCCCTCTGGGACTGTCTCCACAGCTCTGGGGGCCCTGGCTCAGAAGTCATACCCTTGACCTCTGGTCACACAGGATATGTTAAGTGTTGGTCCCCCATCCCCCATTGGACTGGGCCAGGCACGCCACAGGCCTGTGTGGCTGTTTGACCAGTGAGGAACCGGAAGCTGCCCAGAGGCGTGGTGCACACATTCTAGGTCTCTGTCCCACCGGTAGGAGGGAAGGTGGTAAGGCATGGTGGTGGAGTCCAGCCCTGGGAAAAGCCCCTCCTCAGCCTGGCTATGGCCCCCACTCAGTGTCCTACAAGTGCACCATCTCTGCTCAACTTCCCTGTCCTCATCAAGGGGCTCATCAGGTGGCCCTGGAGTGACCCATAAGGTAGGCACCCCCTGGACAGTTACTTGTCCAGGGAGGCAGCAGTGCCCACCTCAGCTGACTGAGGTGCCAGCGGGGCCTAATTAACCCATTAGGCCTGGGGTGGAGCCACCCCGAGAGAGTGGATCAGCCTGCTGAGGTCACCAGGGACACCGCCTTCGGAAATGCCAGCTCCTGCCCTACCTACAGAGGGGCAAGCTAGGGTGTAGGGACAAGGACCTGGATTCCCTGAGGCCTGGGCGCTCTCCACTGAGTCAACGTGCACATCCGTCTGTCCTTCATCTCCCCTGACTCTGCAGCCTCGCCCACCGCCCCCGGAGCCCCACCTGCCACTGGGATGCCAGCCATGAGGCTGCCAGCTGAGACTGCCCGACTCCCTGGAGATGAAGTGAGCTTGGCAGGACAGGGCTGGCCTCGTCCTCAGCCCTCGCTGAGCCGGGGAGACCAGGGCACGAAGAGCAATCAGGGGCTTTCACATCTTCATTTATTGCACATGAACCTGAGTTCCTCCACTGGTCCTTCTGCCCTAGCTCTCAGACACTGGCACTGATACACTGCCCACTCCTGGTGGCTACTGCCAACAGCTCTCTCTGGCTCACAGATTCCCCTGGGGATTGTGGCTACCACAGGCTTCATTCTGGAAACTGGACCCTGGGTCTTGGCCCAGTCATGCCCCTTACACCCTTATCTGGGCAGATGGAATTATTGCCTCCTGCCACCCCAGAGTCTTCCATTCAAGGCCCGCCTGGGCTGGATTCCCCTGGAGAGATGGGTGCTTAAGCCACAGGTCTGGGCTTGCCCCGTTGAGCCCAGTCCTGGGGGTGGTGGGCTTCGCTGGCATGCGCAGGGGTGTGCCCTGCAGAGCGACCTGACACGGCTTCCTCTGGGGCGTGGTTGGCTCCGTTGGCGGTGTGGGGGGCGTCGTGGGCGGGGGACTTGGGTGGGCTAGGCGGCTTGAGCGCACTGACCGCCCGGATGAGGCCCATGCGGCGGCGGATGGAATGATCCAGGTTGACCGTGCAGCGCAGCAGGCTCTGCGCCTCGGCCACGGTGAAGGGGAAGTCGGAGTCCAGGAAGCGCTCGAAAAGCTCGGGGTCGCCGTCTAGGTCGAGCACGTTCTGCAGCGCCTTGGTCATGGTGTGCAGCTCGCGGCTGTTGTCGCAGAAGACGTCCCAGAGGCGCGCGCGGGCGTCTGGCGCGCCCCCAGCCTGCTGCCGGTCCTCCAGGCACTGCAGCACCCAGCTGAGGCGGCATGGCCACTGGTTGGCGAGTACGACCCAAGCCACGGCCTGGCGCGGCGAGGGGCCCACGAAGTCCCCCTGCTGCTGCTGCTGCAGCAGGCGCACGGTGATGGGCACCGTGTTGACGATGCGCCGCATGGACACCACGTTGTCGGGCACGTACTCGTAGAGGCAGTCGCGCTCGTCGTGCAGGCAGAAGAGCGCCTCCCGGATGCGGCGCGCCGCCTCGGCGTCGATGCGGCTCTGCGCGCGCTGGGCCCCCGCCCGCGTCTCCACCCCTAGGAGCCTCGTGCTCTCGCCGTCCCCCGCCCCGCCCGGCGGCCGCAGCTTGCGCGTCATCTCGCGATAGAGCAGGTCGTCGCGGCTCTGCACCGCGTCGTGCAGAAACTGCAGCTTGGTGCGGCGGCCCATGATGGGCACGGAGAAGGGCAGCGTGACGGTGCGGTTGAGGAAGAGGTAGCCGTTGTCGGCCGTGCCCTTCATGGAGCCGGCGCTCTCGAGGCACGCGGCCAGGATGCTGGGGTCCACCACCAGGATGAAGATGAAGGGCGCGTGGCTGTCGGACAGCAGTGTATTCATGGCGTTGAGCACGCCCACCACGCGCTCCGGATAGCAAGTGTCCAGCCCCGTGACCTCGAGCACAACGCGCAGCCGGCACCGCTGGTAGATCTCCAGGAAGCACAGGAAGTCAGTAAGCAGCTCCACCTCCTTCTTCACCTCGCACATGAAGCCCAGCTGGCTGCCGAACTTCTCGCGCGACACCAGCCGCTCAATCTTCTTGCGCTGGCTCACGAACAGGTGCTTGCCCACTGAGTATACGGCCATGAGCAGCCCGGAGCCCGACAGTGTGGTGGCCGCGCCCCCGACCACCTGGAGCAGGCTGCCATTGGCGACGCCGTGGCCCAGTGAGCGGCTGCCCACCGACAGGTAGAGCAGGCCCACGCCCAGGCTGAGCGCCGCCAGCAGCGCCAGCAGCGCCAGGCACACGCGCAGCCGGCAGTGCCACTCGCGTTGGCAGAAGCCCGGCGTCGCGCCCGGCTTGTTGCCCATCACCGAGTACACGCTGAAAGGCAGCGCGCCGTAGTGATGGCGGATGCCCTCGCACAGCGTGGTGACCAGGCCGGCCCACAGCTTGTCCGTGCCCGCGTACTGCCAGGCGCTGAAGCGGATGAAGAGGAACTTCACGTTCTTGCGCCGCAGGTGCACTTCTGTGATGACGGGCTGCAGGAACACCAGGTACCACAGAAGCTGCGGGAAGCCCCAGCCGCGCACTGACCGCGGCCGGCATTGCACGCGCTGGAGCTCCTCGCCCTCGCGCTGGGTCGCCTCCTGCTGCATCAGCGCTGCGGGGACCGAAGGCACCGGGCGAGGGGTTGGGGGGTACGGTGTGAGCAGCTGGGCTCTGGCCGCGGGGACCAGGCTCAGGCCTGGGTAGGGCCCATCCCAGAAAGCTGAGCAAGAGCAGAAGGAGAGGCCTGGAGCCAGGCTTGAACAGGAAAGAGTCTTGAGGGGGAGGTGAGGGTTAGAGGAGAGTAGAAATGGAGCCCCCAGAGGACAGAGGCAGGGAGGGCTCTAAGGAATGAAAGAGAGCATTGGAGGTGCTGAGGAAGAGATGCTGCAAGGGCACAGCTTGGCCCAATTTTCCTGGCTTACTGCTTTTCCTCCAGCTCACAGCTCAGCTGTCTCCTCCTCCAGGAAGTCTTCTCTGATCCCCAAGCTGGGTCAGGTGCCCCTGGGCTCGCCCACCCCACTCTGGGTCATCAATTGTCTGGGGACAGGTCTGTCCCCAGGTCCTTCACTGGTCTGTGAGCCCAGGAAGGGTAGGGCCCTGGTTGTTTTGGTCACCTTGTGCCCCTTGAGCACTGAGGAAGTGTTGGGAGAATGTCTGGAGGATGGCTCACGAGAAGTTGGGGCAGGATCTGCCTGCTGTAAAGTTAGGGAGTGAACAAGTGGGAGTCACCCAGCACAGCTAGAAGGTCTGTCATGCTGTCTCCCTTTTCCTTATAGCTGCATCTCTTCTCCTCCCAGGACCCTTTTGCTGTTCCGTGACAACACAGAGGCAGGATGTGGGCTTGTTTAGGAAGTGCTCACCACTGGGCATACGGAGGTGAGTCACCTCCAGCCTCTCTGGCCGTGATCAGGGCTAGGGTCTGAGCCCCCACAGGGTTGAACCAGTGCTGAGCTCCTGTGGAACTTGGCTGGGTTTCAGGTCATGTCTTCAATTAACATTATCGGCCAGGGGTCTCATGGGCACCAGGCCTGGGGCCAGGGCTGAGGAGAAGAGATGGGTCCGAGGAGCACAGAAGCCAGGAGGGACTTAGCAAGAGTGAGGAACCTGGGCTTTCTCCCTAGGATGCTGGGGAGATGTGGGAGGCTTTTGAGCAGGGGAGGAATAGGGCTTGAGCTGTATTTTAGAAAGATTCCTTGCAGTAGATTTGGTGGAGGAGGGGGTGAGGCTGGAGGCCAGGAGGCTGGAGATGAAACTGGAGCAAGGAACTGGGGTTTGGGGGGCAGAGGCTATGGGTGTGGGGAGGGACCCGGTTAATGCTGACTTATGGCATCTGGACTGGAGCGGACCAGCCTTAGGAGTGAACCGGTCTTGGGGAAACCTGGGGCTGGGCAGGGACCAGAGGCTTCGTTTCCCTTAATCACCCCTCCCCAACGCACACAGATCCTCACCCGTGATCTTGTCCAGCATCAGGTGCAGGCGGCAGCCAAAGGGGGCATAGAAACCCACAGTCACAGGGACGGGCACGTGGCAGAGGGTCTTGGCCAGGCAGCTGCAGTAGACATCATCCTCTGTCAGGATCTCTGGGGGCCGGGGTTGAGGAGGGGGTAGAGGTGGGGAAACCGAGTCAATGAGGCTGGCCAGGCACCACCCTCCTCCCGTCTGCCCTCCCCAGTGCCTGCCCTCAGCTGCTCCCTGCACAGGGATCCCCCTCCCTGACTCCTAGAGATGACTCAGGTCAAACCCTCAGACAGAAGCATCTGTGTCCCTCTGGGCCCCAGACCCACCAGGCAAAGGCTGGAAGGCTAGTTTCCCTCTGGCCCCGACCCAGACACGTGTGGGTACTTGGCTGCCCTGGCCTTAGGTCACCAGGCTCAGCCACCAGCCCGTGGTCCCCCTAGGAAAATCCCATGGGCTTTTCTTGAGACTCCAGGCCTGCAAATACTTAAGATACCACTTTCCATGCTCAAAAGTTCTCCGTGTCAGTTCCTTCCTCCTCTGTCAGCCTGGCTCTGAGTACAGCCAGGCCCCGAGTACAGCCAGGCCCCGACAGCCACAGGCTCCTCAGCTTCCTGCCCACCCCTTCCTCTGCTCTGTCCACCTCTCTGTGACCCTGTGCCCGCAAGTCCCTAATCCTGCCCCAGCCCAGGCAGACGCATCTTCTGGTCCTGGCCCTGCCACCTTTCTCTGCATACCGGACAGAGTGATGCCCCTGAGAGGCTCAGTCCCCTCCTCTGAAGAGTGGGATGCAGAGATGCCAGGGAGTGTGGGTGCCAAAGGGTCTGGCCACAGGGGTGGGCCCTCTGTCAATGTCGTCGTCTGGAATGGCCCTTTAGGGCACAGGTTCTGGGGTAATTTCTGGCACAAGCATTTAATGCGCGAGCGCTACAGTGTCCACTCTGCAGAGGGTGCCTGCCCTCCCGTCTCGGGCTCCCACTGAGCGCTGTTTCATGGACCCAGAGTTGGGGCACGAGAAAGGTAGGGATCAGCGTGGGGGGGGGGGGCACCAGGCTGGCCTCACAGCGCGTGGTGGGGAGGACACACCCACTTTCATAGAGGCCTGGGCTGTAGCTTCCTTCCGTCCCTGAGGGCCGGCGCAGGGCCTGGAGGCATAGCTGGGAGGGCAGGAGGAAGACTCCGCTGAGGTCAGATGAGCTGGCGGCCGGGAAGATCTGAGCCTGCTGTGCCTGGTGGCTGGCTGACCTCACCTCATGGAGCCTCTACTTCCCTTGAGGGAAATGGGCAGCGCAGCCCAGAGGCTCTAGGGACAAGGTCGTGTCTGCCTTGGGGCCAAGTCCCTGTGAAGCTGTTGTTCTGTTTTCCAGCCAGACCCAGAAACCAGCATGTACCTCCACCTCTACCTCCCTGGTCAGGCCACCAGTCAGGCCACCAGCTCCTCTCGCCTGGACTCCAGTTTCCCACCCCCTGCCTCCTCCAGTCCACTCTCCTGTCGGATCTCAAGTCAGTGCTTGCGCCTCAGGGTCCCGCCTCCCTGGGAGGTCAAAAGCCAAGCCTTCACCGCGGCCAGCGGCCACGAGGCCCACAGCATCTGGCCGCCTTCCTCCCTCTTGCACACCCTCTGATCTTCCTCCTCACCGCCCCCTGCTCAAGCCATGTGGACCTCCTTGCCTCCCCCTGGCCCCAAAAGAATCTTTGCATTTGCTGATCCTGCTGCCACTTACTCGAGAGAACTGCCCCATCTTTGCTCAAATGTCACCTTCGTGGGGCTTCACCTGATGATCCTGTTTAATTTGCCAATCCTGATGCGCCCTCCTCTCTCCTTGCTTTATTCTTCCCCATCCTGCTTATCAGCTGGTGACACACTTTTGAACTTTGCTACTTATCTTGTTTCTTGTATCCGCCCCTCCCACCCCACCACCATGGACCCTGAGCTCCACAAAGGCCATGATCTCTGTCTGCCCAGCTTCCTGGGGCACCCCCAGAACAGCACCTGGTACCCACTGCAGGGTCCAGTACCACCTAGTCACAGAATGAATGAGTGTGTGTGTGTGTGTGGGGTGGAACCCCTCCCATGGCTGCCTTGCTCTCTCCATCCCCTAGGCTGCTTCCTACCTCCTGCTGCAGCCGCACACTTGACCCGTCTCCCCCATACCAGAGCTGGCCAACAAGCGGGTGTGCGTGGCCCCCTGCTCCAAGTCCTCTGCAGAGGAAGGGCAGGGAAGAGAGAAAGCAGAGCTAGGGTGTCAGCAGAGGGTGAGAGCTGGGGCCCAGGCCCCTGGCCAGTCCAGGACGGGGGCACTGTGGACAGGCCCGGCCTAGAAGCTTGGATCCCAGCAGGTGAAGCAGAGGTGGCCGCCCGAGGCCCAGGGCAAGGGGCCAGAGCAAGGGGTGAGGATGGCAGGCCCTAGGCCCAGGTGGGAAGCGAGGCAGCAGGAACAGAGTTCTGGGAAGGCTGGGTGAGCACCGGAGCTGTAGGAGGTGAAGGAGCCATAGGCAGCGGGGGCGGGCAGGGGCCGAGCCGCAGTGGGCCTGCTGGGCTCCAGGAGGGTGCTGGTGGCGGAGGGCAGGGCCGGGCTGCTGCTGGCCGTGGTGTGTGCCGTGGTGGGTGCGGGGGGCGGCTGGGGGGCGCTGGCTGGTTGTACGGGGGCAGTCGAGGTGGCAGGCATCCCCTTCTGGGCCCTTTGGGCAGGGTAGAGCCGCTGCCGCAGGGGGCTGGGAGCTGGGGCCTGGGGCTGCCACCGCTGCTGCTGCTGCTGCTGCAGGAGCGGGGGCTGGGGGCCCCAGCGACAGCCGCCGACACACCCCCTGTGGCTGTGGTAGGCCAACTGCCAGCATGCCTGGGGGAGCGGCCAACAGGGCCCGTGGGCTCCAGGTGCTGCTAGGTCATGGCACCACTGATGACAGCATCCTGGAAGGAAGGAAGTGGGGGTGACTGGGCCTGGGTCCCTGACCCCTGAGGGGCACCAGCAGGAACCAGGTCAGATCTTCAGGTGCAGGCTGGGGCTTATCGCTCAGCTGAGGCTCAGGAGGAGTTGGGGAAAATGACGAGGTGGGTGTGGGCAGAGGGGCCCCACTCTGTGCTCTTCCACAGGTCAGGGGAGAAGAGGTCCAGGGGCCTGGACCCTAGCCAGGTGAGGGGCTGGAGAGGGGATGATGCCCCAGAGTCCCTGCTACCCCAAAATCATTGGTCCCTGGGGTGTCCCCAGTGAGGGGGGACTGAGAGCAATCCATTGGGAGCTAGCCTCATTGGTCCAGAGGAGGCCACAGTGATGGGCAGTGGCTGTGGGGAGGGGGCTGGGATGGGGACTGGGAAGGGGGTTGGCCTTTGCACCTGGGCTCAGAATAGGCCAGCAGGAAGGCGACTGCCCTGGGAGGCACAGACCCCCAAGGAGGCTGAATCAGTCCTAATGGGGGCTAACTGCCCCCTCTGAACCCCGAGTAGGAGCACCTGCGGTCACCGTGGGAGGCTGAACCCCCGCCTTGTTCGAATACACTCAGTGTGGGGCGGGGGCTCGCTCTCCTACCCCCACCCAAAGCTGCCATGTTGTGGGGCAGTCCCCACAGGCCTGGTGATTTGGGGAGGGGATTCTTTTCATGCTGGGGAAGGGGCAGGCCAGGTGCGCCTCCCCCGCTGGCATCGCAGCTCAGGCTCCCACCTTTGGCCCCCTGTGCAGAAGCCTCTGATGGTGAGTGCTGGTGGCATTTCCCCCCGGGGCCTGAGGTTTTCTGCTTAGCAATCCACTCAGCAGCCCCCAACTCACAGGCCTTTCTCCCTGCCAGGAACCCCCAAACTGAACCCCTACCTTTTTGGTGCCCCATTTCCGGGTCCAAGAAATAGCAGTCGGTGGGGGGCCGGGAGCCCTTGGCGAAGTGGACGGCGTAGTGCTTGTGCATGGTGGCCAGGGGGTCTGTGTGGAGAGGAGTGGGGCAGGGCCAGGCTCAGTGCCCAGCCCTCTCAGGCCCCAGCAAGGGCCCCCACCCCCCACCGTGACAGCTCCCTGTGACCTGAGATGGATGAGAGACCTCGTCCCTGATGTTGGGGGCCTGGGTCACCCAGGTGGGGCAGAGGGGCTCTTCTGAGTAACAGTGAGAGGTCAGGACAGGGGACAGATGGCCAGACGTGGGAGGACAGAGAACAGTTGGGGGGGGTTAGGGGCTAATTTGGGGTGGGTAAGGTTTCCAAGGGTTGGGTAATTGGGTGTTTGGGAGCTGCTAGGAATTTCCAAGAGGCCAGGACAGTGGCGGTGCTGAGCAGACAGAAGCTGGGAGCCGGTGGGTAGTTGAGTAAAAATAAGGGGGACCTGGGCACTGGGGGTGTATGCTGTGGAAGGTGGGGCCCTTTGAAGGGACTTGAAACCAGTGTGGTGAGAGGTGGGAAGCAGTGAGCCACAAGTGCCTGAAATTTCGGGGCTGGGACATTTGGTTGGAGGGTTGGAGGGAGGGGGACTCTAGGGGAGCAAATGAAATCAGGGTGGTCTGATTTGGGGAGAGGCTCAGCCTACTGGGGATGAGATGAAGTGCTCTAGATTTAAAATGTCAAGAGCCCAAAGCAGAAGTGAGGGAAGGATGCTGTTTGGAGGCGGGGACAGGGGAGGCCCCGAGGCAGAGGAAACAGGGTGATGAGAGTAAGGGTCAGTGAGGGTTGGGGGCTAGGCACGTGGCCCCTGCCCACTCCCATCCCCCCAGTCCGGGGTCCCACGTACCTGACGGCAGCTTCACAGCCCCAGCTCCCTGCCCCGCCGAGCTGCTGTACCAGCCCCACTGCCTGCCGCCAGCTGCGTCAGTCAGCGCAGGCCCAACTGGTGAGAGGCCTGGGAGCTGGGAGCCCAGCTGCCCGACCGGTTTGCCCACCTTGTCCCCGCCCCTTCCTCAGCCTGCCTGGCCTGTCCCTGTCGGGGCGCTATGCTCTCAAGGACTGGGGGCTGCCCCCTGAGGACTGAGATCTGCCCCTGTGCAGTGCCCCCCGTAAGGGATGGAGATGGCCTGCCTCGGTGCCGCCTGGGGCGGGACCTGCCAGGGGATCTATGGGGCCAGCCCCTGGGCCCGGCTGCTGTGGCAGGGAAGGAAGCTGGGACAGGGAGTGGGAGTCTAGGCCCAGAGAAGATGCAATCCTGGGTTCAGCTGCCAGTTCCTTCAGGGCCTGGCTGTGTGGCCTTAGGCAGGTGACTTCACCTCTCTGAGCCTTGGTTTCCTCATTGCTAAGTAGGCCAGCATCCATGCCTGCCTCTCATGGTTGTCGGGAGAAGCCCGCTGAGCACAGATCCTGGCACCCAGCAGTGACAGCGGCAGCTCATGCTCCCTGGGCACCAACCAACCAACCCATTTACCAGCTGCTCTAGATGCTTCATGTAAAATGACGACACTTGCAGACATTCTTTGAGAGATGAGGGGGCAGGTGGGGCTGGGGTTGGGCAAGACGTGCCTTAGATACCATGGGGGCCCCTCTGCTCTCTAGGGTCCTGTCTCCCTGCTGCTGGCCTGATGGGGAGACGGGAGAGGCAACCACAGAACAGTGCCCAGGACAAGAGAGAAGGGAGCCGACCAGCCCTGCAGGGCACCCCACTGACCAGACACCGCCCCCGGTAGCCAAGCTATGCCCTCTTCCCTCCCCTGGGCTACTTCTCTCTCCTCCCCCAGGCCTTAAGCCGCTTCTCCCAGGAAGACTTCCTTCCTCTCCTCTGCCAGTTCAGTGCTCAGCCCCCTCCTCCACACCCCAGTCCTGTCAGGGGAGGCCAGGCTAGTGTGTCTGAGTGAGGGGTGAGTCTGCAAGGGAACCTTCAGGACAGCCCCTGAGCTTCTTGAGGGCAGGGCTAGGCCAATCCCCTGCTCTCCCCGGCTGCCCTCAGACAAAGCTGAGTAACTGCAATTCATTTGGGAAACACCTGCAGGCTCTGTGCTGGACAGTGCCAGCACCCAGCCCAGGGACCCAGAGGGACCCAAGAGGAAAGGCTCCTGGGCTGTAAACAAGTAAACACAGAGCACGGCAGGATGAGGCTGTCGGGGAGCCTGCCCAGGGCTGCAGGCTCAGGGCGAGTGAGTAACCACTCCAAGGGGTGCGGTGGTCAGCAGAGGCTGGGAGGCTGCTGGACGCCAAAGAGGGAGCATGAGTTTGGAGAGTTGGGTAGCCCAGGCAGGGAACAGCATGTGCAAAGGCTCAGAGGCAAGCCAGGGAACGTGGTGATGAGCTGAGTGTGCTGGGGAGGGGCGGCTGGACAGGGTGTCTGCACCAGACTCTACAGAGGTAGAGGAGCCCTACCTACTGTGGGTGTTTTAAACAAGGAGACCCTTCCTCCTCCCTTTGGGTTTCCCCCAGCCTCAGTTTACAGCTTGAGGCAGGGGTACTTACCCAGCTCAAGCAGCAGGTGGCAGAGCCTGGCAGAGTCCAGATGTGTGATGCCCCCAGATGCTATGAATGTAAACAGGGGAGATGTCAGGGGGAGGGGTGAGGGCACAGATGCCAAGCTGCCTGGGGACTGGTCAGCCCGGCCATGTTCTGGATATGACTCGAGTCCGCCAGGCACATGAAGTGTGTGTGTGTGCGCGCACGCGCTCTCAGGGGCAGGGGTTGGAACTGAGGGTGTCTGGCTCACCCCACCTCCATCCATCCTTCGTTCTGGCAGCCCCCAGTCCAGCCCACCCCTGCTGGCACTCCAGTCACTCAGGGCCCCTGGCCCTGCTCCCAAAGAGAGGTCCGTCCCATGGGGCCTGCTGGGCAGAGGGCAGCCCTAGACTTGTTGACGCTGGTGAGGCTGCCAGCACTGGGGGCCATCCGCCCCTGCTAGGTGTGCGGGATGAGTGAGAGGCAGCAAGCTCCAGAGCTCAGGCCAGGGTGGAGGGAGAGCAGGAGGGCGGGAAATGAGGGACGGGGAGCTACATGGGGTACTCTGCTTCCCCCACAGGATCCACGACACGAACTGTAGCTTGCAGATGCCCCTCCCCTCGCAGCACTGAGTGACCCCCACCTTCCACTTTGAATCTGGTTCCACGGATAGAACCTTTATTGAACATCTGCCATGTGGAGAAATGTGTCCAACTCGGGCATCCCTCCACATCAGCCCTGACTGCAGCAGGGACCACCTTGCCCCTGGGACGCCCCCACCTCCCTGTGACACCCATCTGTTGAGCCTGTGTGATGCCCTGAAGTGGCAGGACCCTGTCTCCTTAGCATCAGCCCTCTGGCCTCCACCAGAGGCAGTGGCCGGGTCCCCGGGCCAGCGTGAGGCTCAGCTGGGGATGGGACCTGAAGCACCTCAGGATTTCTGGATCACCACCTGGAACTTACCTGGAAAAGACGGGTTGGCTTTAGCTTGAGGCTGGGGTCGGAGGGGAGAAGCAGAAAACACCCCAAGAGCTCAGAAACGTTCATCCCTGCCCTGCGCGTCAGCCTGGGTGGCCTCAGGCGGGGCCTGTTTCCTCACTGGTCAAAGGGGTGATGCTCTCTGCCCACCTGCCCTGCACCCCAGGGATGTGTGGGTGACTGAGGGCACAGAGGCCAAGCATGTAGGTCGCCAGGGAGGGGCCTGCTACAGCTTCCATGGCATGTTTTGCACACGTTGCTCAGAGCCTGCCCACTTGGGCCCTGTGTCCCCCTGGGGACCAGCAGAGGGAAAGCACCGGGGGGGACGGGGAGTGAAGGTCTGGCTGCAGGGTGCTCCAGGTCCTCTGTCTGACTGAGGACCCTGTGGACCAGTGGGGCCCTGGGGGTCCAAAAGACACCCCATCACGCAGGCTGCAAGTTCTGTGGGGCCTGACTTTGGAGCCCCTGCTAGCCTCAAGGGATGGGAAGAACCCCCACCACCACCACCCCAACTCACAGGCGGGCAGGGCTGCCACGGAGGCGGTGACCAGGCTCTTGATGCCCAGGGTGCTGAGGGCGCCGCGCAGCAGGCCGCAGGTGAAGGCCAGGAACTGGGGGCGGGGGCACAGGTCACCGTGGGAAGAGAAGGCAGGCCAACACCCAGGGCCTGGGCCATGCTGGGATTTGGGCCTCACCGCAGGGTCCACCCTTTCCCGGGGTCCTGGGCTTGGGCAGGGGCCTACCTGGGGGTGGGGCTGGAGTCCCAGGACTGCCCCGCATACCTTTGGCGCTTCCTCCAGGTACTGCTGGCCTGAGGCCATCCGGACGAGGAGAGGGAAGCTGTTGTCCTGCAGGACGTAGGTCCCCTGGGGACAGAGAAGGGGCCCATGGGGGCTGGGCTGTCACTGTACCTTTGTGGTGGGAGGAAGGGAAGCAGGGACCCAGTGCCCCAGCTCCTCTGCGATGAGGTCTGTGAGGACCCTTCCCTCAAAACTACTGTGGTCACAGGCCCGCCCTTCAGAGCTGCAGAAGGGGCCACGGGCTTTCAGACCCAGGCCTGATGTCCACCCATGGGGGGATGTGTTGGTCCTCCCCACCCCCACTACCCTCCAAGATGCAGGACTTCCCAGGGTTGTGAGAAGCTGCCAGCCAGGCTTGGGGAGCGGCCAGCTGGGCCAGGGCACAGTGCATGTGCCCGATGGGAACTCAGACCAGGCAGAGACAGGCAGTGTCACAAGGGGCCTTCTGCCGCCCTGGGGCCACCCTGGAGGCTTGTGGTCATCTGGGAATAGCTGCAATGCCCCACTGCAGCCTCCTGGCTTCCCTTGAAGGATCAGGATCGCACAGAGGGCCCGATGGGGGCTGTGCCTGCCTCCCAGCTGGGGAGGGCCGGCTGCAACTTCCCTCCGTGGTGGTCCCCCTCCCCCAGCCCTTCTGATGTCAGGCGGGGCCAGGCTTGGGCACACACCTGGTGATTGGTGCGGAGGCTGTCCATCTGCTTTTGGAACACAGCCACCCACAGGTCTTTGCACAGGAACTTGAGGATATCCAGCTCCTCCCTGAAGGCCAGCGTCTCCCGTGGCAGCCTGGGGGGCATTGGCAGACACTGTGGAGCCAGGCTGGGTTCCTGTGTGGAGCCACACCCCATCCCCGCCTGGGCATGCCCAGGAAGGGACCCCACCTTGGGCCCTGCCCACCTCTCACCTCTCACCTCTCACCCAGGGCCTGGCCCACGCGGAAGCCCATGCCCTCCAAGACCGACAGGCTCATCTTCTGTCCCTACAAGGCCAGGGAAGAGAGGTTCAGGGGCCTTTGGCCACCTCCACCAGGAAGCCACCCAGTGTAGCAACTGACAGTTCAGGGTGCGGAGACCCAAGAGGGAGGGCCTTCCTCCACAGGCTGGCAGGACAAGCTCAGGCCTCTGGAGTGGCAGGCTGGCTTTGTCCCGTCAGCTCGTGACACCTCCAGTCCCTCACATGCCTCCATAGACCCCATCCGCCCCTCACTCCAGGAAAAATGAGGGTCTTCCCCAGGCTCAGCTGTACCCGTGCTGGTCAGCTCTTTCCTGATAACACCAATCGATTCTGTACACACTTCGAGCGTCCATCCTTACAACACCCTACAGGGTAGCACTCTGATCACCCCTAAAGCTCAGGATGACTTGCCCGGGGGCTCCTGAGGAACAAGGGGGCCAGAAGGTGTGGGCCCTGGCTGGGCCAGCAGGGGGCTGTAAAAGCCAGCTATGATCATCAGGCCTTAAAATATTAGCCAAGAATCCTGCGATAGGTACGCAGGGGCTCAGGGGAAGGAAATGTTCCACCGGGTGCTTGAGGAAGGCAGTGGCAGCCACGTGGCCTTCTGGAGGGCAGGCCAGGGTCCCACGGTGGAAAGACTAGGCACGGGGAGGTGGGCACTAGGAAGGCTGTCCTTGGTGTCTGTGTGCCTGGGGAGTGCAGACAGCGTGGTTGGGGGAGAGCTGACCTGTATGTGTTTCTTACCCGTGTGACCTGGAGAGAGCAGAGGGAGAGAGGCCCAAACGGGAGCATCAGAAATATCAGGACGGCCTATGGCGTGAGGCACCACGCCTCTTGGAGAAAATCTTGCAGGCCGAGGTGGGAGAACAGAGAAGAGGCAGGGGCAGGACCCGGGAGGGAAGCAGCTCTGTGGGGGTGGCCCACATCAAGAACACCCCTGTAGGATGTTGTAAGGATGGACGCTCGAAGTGTGTACAGAATCGATTGGTGTTATCAGGAAAGAGCTGACCAGCACGGGTGCAGCTGAGCCTGGGGAAGACCCTCATTTTTCCTGGAGTGAGGGGCGGGTGCAGGTCCTGAGGGTGGTGGGGTCTATGGAGGCGTGTGAGGGACTGGAGGTGTCACAAGCTGGAGGGACAAAGCCAGCCTGCCACTCCAGAGGCCTGAGCTTGTCCTGCCAGCCTGTGCAAACCAGAGGCACATGAGAAACATACTGAATGAACAAAGTGAGGAACTGAGACTCGAGCATGCGCTGGGCCTCGTACAAACCCCCTCGTTTAATTTTATCAACCCCGCAGGGTAGGCTGCATGTCACCCCTGAAGACCGGGGCACAGAGGGGTTATTAGGAAACACCTCCCAGAGATGCCCTCGGCCACAGGGCTGACCTTCAGACCTGAGCAGGTCCTGGCCCCAGCAGAGGTGGCCCTCTCCTCTGTCCGGCCACATAACACTCAGGCCCTAGCCCTCCATTCCGGCCTCTTCCTATGGGCACCAGGCCTGGGGTGCCCCAGTGACGCCGCTCTCTGGTGCCCTGAGGTGCAGCAGGAATGCCGCACAGGAGGGTGCGATGGCTGATGCTGCCCGGGCTGAGAGGCAGTGGGGAACGCACGCCCGGAGCCAGATCATCCCATGACCCCCACTGGCTGTGGGATGGGGCAGTGGCCAACTGTCCTGGCCTGTTTCCTCATGTGGACAAGGACCGGGTTGACAGCACTATTGCCAAGGGTCCTTGTGAGGATTAAGGGAGTTGGAAATGTAAACCAAGTGCTCTGAGTCGGGCTCAGGAAGGGGTTCCATCACTCACCACCTCTGCATCCATCAGCCTCTGGAATGAGCCCCCTGGCCGATGGGGGAAAGAGCCCTTGGCTGGAAGGAAAACCCCACAAAGGAGGGGCTCTGTCCTGTGTGCTGACTGATTGCAGCACAGGGATCACGGCCAACTCCCGGGTCACCTTCCTTCTAGAGGTGAGTGCCTGGAGGGGGCCAGGCTGGGCCCTGCTGACCCAGAGCACATCTGCACATCTGGGTCCCAAGGGCTCCCCACTCCCCTTTGTTCACTCCACAAACATTCCCTGGCCTTCCTCTAGGAGCTCACCTACTGTGCCTGGTGGGGTGATGAGTGCCCAGGGTATGACGACCTGGTGAGAGGGCTGAGCACCCCACCCCCCACCGCAGCACAGAGCAGGGCAGAGCCAGCTCCCCCAGGAGCAGTCCCAGGGTTGGGGGTTACTGGGGAGGGGCCGGAAAAAGCCCGGAGAATGCAGCTTAGGCTGAGAGGTGGGGGGACAGTCAGGAGAGGTGGGGCGGGGAGGGGGCCTCTGCAGTCCAGGCTAAGGAGAATGCCTTTTCCTCACATGACAAGTGCTACATGAATGTTCTTGACGTGGGCCATATTAGAAGGCAACAAAGACGGTCCCTGCCCTGATGGAGCTGGCATTCTGGGGGTAGAGGGGTAATGGCCCCAGGGGCTGCAGGGAGGGAAAAAGGCCGTGTAGTGCTCCTGGGACATGACCTCTGTTGGGAAAGGATGCTCTCCTCTGAGGGAGCCATGTCTGTGTCTGAAGGGAGAGTTAAGCAGGGGAGGGGGGTGGGGGAGGGAAGATGCCCCAGGCCCAGTTCACAGCCAGGACAGCGGCCTTGAGCAGGGACAGCCAGAGTCATCAGGGTCCTCAGCCCAGCCGGGGAGCTCTGAGGGGGTGTGGGGGGATTTCCCAAGCTCAGGTTTCCCTTAGGTGAGCTTCTGACTGCTTGAGTGTGAATTCTGGCCCTGGGTGAGCTCTCTAATGTCCCATGCCTCAGGGTCCCCACATGGGAACTGTGGTGAGTGACAAGCAGCTCACTCCAGAGCTGCCGTTACTGTTGGACCCACTGTCCCCAGCCATCTACTGAAGAGACTGGGAGTGGCAGGGAGATGGGGAGTGGAGGGCAGAGGGCAGGTAGGGGGTGGGGGGAGGGTGGAGAAGGAGGCAGAAGCCTCACCTGCTTTCGCAGCAGGACTCGGTGGCATTCAACCCCAGTCCCCACAAAAGCTCTTCAGACACTAGGAGTTTCTCCTTCCTATGGAGGGCAAGTTGGGCTCTCCCATCCCGTTGGAAGCTTCTGGAGCCCAGCCCAACCTAGTCGGTGCCTTTCTGGGCTCCCATAACAGCCCGCTGAGAGGAAACGAGATGTTGGGAGAAACACGGAGGACCCTCCCCCGCCAAGAAGACTTATCAGTGTCAGCATGAAGCGCATCCAACAAAGAGCACGGGCGCTGGAGGAAGGGACGATGGGACAAAGGAAAGTTCTTGGAAATGAAAAATATGGTAGCCCAAATAAACATTTGTTCACAAGGGAGCTGAAAAATGGACAAACCTGGCAAGTAGATAAAACCTCACAGGTCATTAAGAAAAAACCACGAGGTAGGGGAAAAAAAGAAAAACGAGAGAAAAGTCAACTCATGGAAGAGATCCAGGAAGTCTAGTATTCATCCGAGTGCCAAAAATGGAACAAAGCAGGAGAAAAAACAAAGAGATTTAAGCATTCAGTCAAGCGTTCAGACTGAAAAGGGCCACAGAGTAGGATGAATGGAAAACAAGCCAACCAAACTAGCCGCCCGCCCCTTCCTGGACTGAAGAGACCAGAGGCTGGCTCAGGGGCTGTCTGGGGGGCTGTCTGCCTGGCTCTCCCGCCTGCCCTACCCCTCACTTATTTGTGAGGTTCAACCCCCACCCGTGGAGCCACTCTGAGCTGGGCCAGGGCATCCCGGGAAGGAGCGGCCCTGCTTCCTACCTTAAGACAAGCCCGGGGAGAAGGGATGACTTTGATCTACCGCAAGGTGAATGGTCCCAGGAGACCCAAAAGCAGCGCAGTGAGAGACCAGGTGAGTGAGAGGGAAAAGCCAGCACACCTCCCAGCCTGTCACCCTGGCCTCTCCCCACTCACCCACCCAGGCAGCTCCAAACACCCTCAAGCCCCGCCTTCCCCCCCATGCCCGGTTCCCCCTCCTCCTCCCGCTCCTCTGTCTACCTCTCCCCTGGGCTCTGGGCTCCAGCCACAGCAGCGCCCTGCCCCCGCCCAGCCTCCACGTAGTCAGGGAGGTCTTTCTAAAAAGTACATCTGAGCCTGGCACACCTCAGTTGAAACCTATGGCTCCCATGACCCTTGGGTCAGAGACCCAGATCTCGCGTGTAGACCCAACCACTGGCTCGGTGGCCTCAGATGCCCTGCGCCCTCTCCCGGCCTCTGTCCCCTGCTGTCCACTTTGCCGGGATCCAGTTGGTTTCCCAGGTTCTTGCCAGACCGACAGGGACAGTATCTGATAGCTGCTATCTGCACCCCAGGCCCTCCTGAGAGAAGGGGCTGGCCTGGGCGCTTGCTGGGCCTCAGTGGATGAAGGCTGCCCTGGCAGAGCTGTTCCTTGGCCACCGGCCAGGGCTTACAGTACTGGGTGACAACGCATTACACACACACAGGAGTTCACTCCTTTGCCCACAGTGTTCCCTGAGGTGGAAAAACCACTGCCTCCTCCTCCTCCCAGAACTTTTCCTGCTTCGGTAACAAAGGTCTTTTGACTCCTGGTCCCTCTGGCTGGTCTCCCATTCAACTTGCAGCCATCCAGGAGAATCCATTCACCAGCTACAAATAACCAGGCAGCACAGGGAGATCAAAAAGCCCTAAACAGTGACTGTGGCCCCTGGGTGCCTGTGCTGCAGGGACATGTCCTCAAGAAGCTCCAAGGCTGCTGGGAGGGGCACACCTGACACCACAGACGAGCTCAGGAGTGGATGCCCGGGTCCTGATTTAGCCTCTGATCATGCGGCATTGGGAAGGTCCTCCCTCTTGGGCCCCTCAGTCCCTCCTCTGTAAAGTAGAATGTTGACATCCATCCCGGAGGGCTGTTCTGAGGACGAAATCCAGTAAGATCCTGTGCTGGAGATAGGAGAAGTACCTGAGAGTACCTGCGTGTGGTTCAGACAGGACACTTTCTGGACCAAAGAGAAGGAACAGAGACGGGAGGGGCCAGGAACAAAAGACAAAAGACTGTGGGGAAACAGAGCGGTTGCCCAAGACGTGCCCCTGAGAAACAGGACTCCTCAGCTTGAAGGAACGTGGAGAACTCTTGCGAGCCCAGGCCACCTCCCGGCCCAGCTCGGTCAGAATCTCTGGTGTGGGACCCTAGCATCAGAACTGCGGTGACAGCCAGGCAGAGGGCCACAGCCCAAGGGTCTCCGGCATGCTTGTGCTCTGAAAGCCCTGTAGTGAGCAAACCAGAGGAACCCTGTGTTCCCCACACTGGGTTGGCTGCAGAAACTCATTAAAATCCTCCTGGAGAGTGTCAGGGAGGACAGAGAAAGATAGGAGAGCATTTATGGCACAGGCTTTGGAAGTGGGAGGCCCAGTAACATTCCTGACTCCAGCCACTTACCACAAGGACTCCATCCATCAAAGCCTCTGTCTGCTCATCTACAAAGTGGGGAAGATCAAATGAGACTAGGAGCATGAGGCCCATGAGACGACATGGTAGGTGCTATTATTGGTCACAGTATTAAATGAATTTCAGTTCCCACCTCCACCCTGCACAGCCCCAGGGGCTGCACTCACTCCTTCAGCAAATCCACACACCATTCTGTGGTGATACCCAGAACTGGTCCCCACCCACACAGCACACAGAGCAGCAGAGGAGCTGGATGTGAATCAAAGGATCACACCGATACAGAATTCAGATAGATATTTATCGTGATGTGGGGAGGGGGGCTGTGGGAATGGAACAAGGATACCTCACTTCCACTGGGGATTCAGGGAGGGCTTCCCTGAGGAAGGGGCATTTGAGCCCAGATCTGAAAGATTCATAGGTGTCAGGGCAGAGAAGATGTGACAGATGAAATGAGCATGGAGATAAGGGGGAGGCTGGTATGGGGCAGAGAGGAGAAAGCCTGGACTAAGGCAGGGAGGGGCCAGATGGGAAACAAATTTATACCCACGGACAGGCAGGGCCTGGTTGATGGCTGGAGGCAAGGGAGTAAAGGCAGATGTTGGGGACTCCTGGGTTTCTGGCTTGCAAGCTAGGAAGGATGGGGTGCTGAGATACTGCAACCCCCTCCCCAGTGCACAGTCCCTGCCTCGTTTTCTCTTTCTCACAACATAAACGATATATAATCATTTATTTGTCTCCCCCACTACCATGTAAACTCCTGGGGGGCAAGGGTTTTGCATGGTGGGCTGAGTCTTCCCCAGGCCCTACAGCAGAGCCTGGCACTTGGCAGGTTTTATTTATAGTTTAAGTGAATGAGCTCAAGAAAACTATGCTGAGATGATAAACACCCTTGTGAGGGCTCCTAAATTGGAAAGAACACCTAGGCCAATAAAAAACAAGTCTTGTAAGTAGATGATGATGAGGAGGATCATAAAAAGAATATTAATGAAAAAAGGAAGCACAGCCCCCGTTTATTAAGCACCTACTATCTCCCCCACCGTTTCTTGGTAACAGATTTTATAACATGTTTTGAGGGCTGACTATGTGCTAGACATCCCACTAAGTGTTACAAACTTTTGAGCATTTATTTTTCGTAAGTCCAACTTCCAAAATGCCAAGCATGCTCCTTTTGCAGGGCTTCCACCCTCCCTCTCCCTGGAATGCTCTTTCCCTCACTTGCTCCCCAGGCTTGCTTCCTCCTTTCTCTTCTCAGAAAGTCCTTCCTCCACCATCCATCACTCCATTCCTTTTCTTTCCCCAACTCTCCTGAAGCTTTTTTTTTTTTTAATAGAACTTCTCACTAACTGATGGCATATTCTATTTTTTATTGTTTGACTCCCCTACTGAAATGTAAGCTTCGCAAGGACAGGAAAACAGTGCCCGGAAGACAACAAGCGCTCAGGAAGTTTGTTGACTGAATAAATGTCTCACTTTGAGTCTCAGGTGTTTACAAGGGAGGAAACTGAGTCACAGAGATCGAATCATCTGCTCTCACACCTAATGTGAGTGGTGCAGGCGGGATCAACCCAGGCAGTAAGTTCTCAATATATATCTTAAAACAGTAATTATCGTAACTACGATCCGCTTAGTCTGTGCCAGACTTTGGACTAAGAGCTTTACCCGAACTGGCTCAGTTCCAGCAGTAAGCAACCCGCGAGGACCGCCCGGCTGCGACCTCCGCTTTCCATAGTTGGAAGCCAGCGCCCGAGGTCGCCGGGCGGGGCAGGGGTTCGACTGGGGCCTCTTCCGCGCTCCCCGGGACCTCGACCCAGCCTTCCCGCAGCGGCCAGTGCCTCCTCCCCTCTGGGGCCCGGCGCTCACCCCGGGGCTGGGGTCGGGGTCGTGCGCCCACAGCTCCGCCACCATCTCTGTGTGCAGAAACTCGAACAGTGCCGCGTCCGCCATGCGCCAGCCTCACACGCCCACAGACAGCCCAGCGCTTCGTGCTGTCATTGGCCCGGCTGGACAAGCCCCGCCTCTTCCATCTAAGTTCGAGCCTGCCTACTCTCGATTCCATTGGTGTTTCAGGCTAGCCCCGCCTTACTTTTCTGGACTCTCGTGGTGCGCGCGTGAACCTGGGAGACTAGGGGGAAGAGCTGCTTTTCCTACATTGGCCGCAAGTGACAGGCAGCTCCGCCCTCCCCTGTCTCGCCCCTGTTTCCGGGTCCTCGAGCATTTCCATTGGCCGAGTCACTGGTTACACGTGACATCTCGTCTTTTAGAATCCCTATTTGTCCACTCCTCTCACAGCACAACGCGGAAGCGCCAGCCCAACCGCTTTCCTATTGGCAGTACCTATATCCACGTGACTCCACACGCGCCCTCAAAGCTGGTCCTGAGGGCTTGCTTCAGAGTTGGTAGCCGCACGGCCCACGTGATTGGCCGCCGACACCCGCCCAATCTGCTCTCTCATTGGTTGGGGCTTGTCGCCCTCCTCCCTCGGTAAAGACGCAGCGCTTCGGCTGGGTAGCGGATCTCGCAGGCTTGGAGCTTCGGTGACCCGGTACCGTCTTCAGTGGTAGAGCTCCCCGTCCCGCCCCGACTAGCTCATTCTTCCTAGAGTCATCTGGACTGTCACCCTTTCTATGATCCAGGCACTGGTCCCTGAACGGCTCCTGAGAGCCCGTGTGCTTCCCAATCTGACAGGCTTGGAGGCCAGTGTGGAGGGTGTGACCTCTGCTCGGAGGCAAAATCGGACAGAGCTTAATTTGGGACTCTGGGAGCTCGTGCTTCAGAGCCTTGATCAAGCTGGTGGTCTTCAGTTTCCCCATCAGTACACTGAAGAGGTTGCAGTCCAGTAGCCCCCATCATCAGGGATAATCTCTGTTTGCAGAAAAGGAAACAAGCCCAGGCAGGGGAAGTGGATGGCCCCAAACCGCTAAGATAGTGGTGGGGCTGAGAATCCAGAATTTGCGCCTTTTAACCACCATAGGGCGCCCGCGCCTCATACACTCCCTACGCGCGTCTTCTCCCTAGCTCGGTGCCATGGCGTCCCAGAGTCGTCGGCGGAAGCCGCTGCGGAGGCCTGAGACGGTGGTGCCGGGGGAGGCGGCCGAGACGGACTCGGAGTTCTCTGCGTCCTCGTCGGAGGAGGAGGAGCTGTACCTGGGCCCCTCTGGCCCGACGCGAGGCCGCCCCACGGGGCTGAGGGTGGCTGGGGAGGCCGCGGAGACCGACTCAGACCCGGAGCCGGAGCCGAAAGCCGCGCCGAGGGACCTGCCTCCTCTTGTTGTGCAGCGGGAGACGGCCGGGGAGGCCTGGGGCGAGGAGGAGGCCCCGACGCCCGCCCTCGCGCGCTCTCTGCTGCAGCTCCGGCTGGCTGAGAGCCAGGCGCGGCTGGACCACGATGTAGCGGCCGCGGTGAGCGGCGTGTACCGTCGCGCGGGCCGCGATGTGGCCGCTCTGGCCGGTAGGCTGGCGGCTGCCCAAGCGGCAGGATTGGCGGCGGCCCACAGCGTGCGCCTGGCGCGGGGGGACCTGTGCGCTCTGGCCGAACGCCTGGATATCGTGGCTGGCTGCCGCCTGCTGCCCGACATCCGCGGCGTGCCGGGAACCGAGCCGGAGCAAGAGCCGGGACCGCTGGCCTAGCCATGACCCACTCTCCTTCCTGACTATGTCCTGGGGGTAGGCCTTGCAGTCTCTGGGACCTGGCTCTGTGCCCCTCTCATCATGCTGTTACCCTCAGGGCTAACCCCGCTCCCTGAACAATGCTGAGTGTCTGTGTCTGTGTGTGGATGGCTGGGAGGGTGTAATGGTGTGCAGCCCCGCTGGGCCTTAGCATCTGTTTCCTCCCCCTGGTCCTGGCTCTTGCTGCCTGGTGCTATGCCTGTGTCTGAAGCTTGGCTTCAGCTCTTGGGTAACTAGCATCTCCTTGATGTGTCTCCATCTTGGGGACTCACTGGGCCTCACCTTTACTTTGTCTCTGCCTCAGTTTGGTTTCTCAGTTGGGCTGGTCTTGCTTCTTTCTTCCCCTAGGATCCCCAGAATCTAGTGGGGATCCCTGATGTCTTCCTTTACTCCTTTGGCTCCAGTTCTGGAATTTTGTCCCTCTAGTCTAGGCCCTTTTTCTGCTCCCAAGGCTTGGCCCTGATTCCACCCCCTCCTTCTAGTCCTTGTTCTGCTCTCTCCTGGCTCCTTCTTGTGCTTAGTTCCACCTCCTTGGCCTGATCTTGTTTCCTAGGCCTGGCTGTACCCTTAGTTTTGGTGCTGCTGCTTTTTGCTTCTCCCATCCTGCTTAAAATACCTATCTGATCCTGGGCTGCAGGGACCCTCTATGGTTTCTTTCATCAGGCCCAAGATGAGGTCCCCTCCTGATCCCAAGGGGGTCCCCCTCCCAGCTCTCCAGGTTCAAGGTGACATCTCCTCCAGACCTGAGTTGGTGTGTCCTCCCCACCTCCAGGCCAAGCTCCAGAGACAAGAAGAGCCTCCTCCTGACTCTCCAGGCTGAGATCCCTGTGACACTCAAGGCCCAAAACAGACTTGCCCTGGAACTTGGGGCACAAGATGACACCACTTTGCAGATAAGGACCACATGCATTGTGTCTGTTCATCATGTTGGCCCTTCAGTGCTTAAAGGACTTGGATTTCTGGGGCTCAGGGCCCGGGGTTAGCTCCTTTCTCCTCACCTGCTCCATCTTCCCCTCCCAGCCCTAGTCCCGAAGTCCCATTCACGTGCATTCCCCTCCCCCACTCTCTTATTCTCCCAACCAGAAGCCGAGATCTGAGCCCCCAGGATGGAGAAGTGGGGAAGAGTGCTGTGTGGCTGACTCAGCAGACTCACTGGATAGCCTCTCCCAACTGCAGAGGAGGCAGCCACACTGCCTGTGTTCTGGAAGAAGCCTGGGAATTCATCCTGGGGCTGAGGGTGGAGGGGAAATAAGAGGTTATTTGGCTTGGGGTGGCGTGGGAGGATTACATTCTGCAAATGGGAGGATTTAGAGAATGAATGTACACTCTTTCTCTACCTGACATAAAACAGAAAAATGGAGAAAGAAACTTCCTATTAGAGTTGGCTGTTGCAGTGCCTTGAGCCCGGCCAGTTTACACCCACCGCCAACTCCCTGTGGAAGTGACAGCTTCCTTCCAATGGCAAACCCAGCATCAGCCATGGGTCTTATCTTTGCCAATCTGAGAGGTGAAAAATGGTACTCGGTGTTGACTGAAATAAAATGCACAGCCTAAAAATTGAGATTTATGTTTTATTTGGTGGCTTTCTGAGGACTCGAACCCAGGAGGCAGCCTCTCAGATTGCTCTGTTCATAGAGGCGAGGAGGGAGCCAGGATATGTAGAAGTTTTGCCACAAAGACCAGGTAGTCGGAACATCAGAAGATTACTGTTAATTAAAGAAAATCAGATATCTCAAGGAATTTAGCGCTTTTCTATGTATGGGAAGGTGCAAAGATCTGGGTTCATTGAAATAATTTTCTTGATATGCACCTAGCTGTCTAGGGCCAATTCTTCCACATCCTGAGTTCCCTTAGGGGACATGGTTGGGGGTGGCTGCAGAGGCTGGGCTGCCTGCTTGTCTGCATCCTGAGTTCCCTCTGCTCACCGTTGGGGGTGGCGGTAGTGGCTGATGACTTGATGGCCACAGCAGCCTTTGTTTACTGATAAGGCTGGCACTGTTTTTCACTCACATCAGGGTAGTTTTAAATGGCAGGAAATAAAATTAAAACCACCGTGAGACAGCATTTTTCACCTGTCAGATTGGCAACATTTAAAAAGTCTAACAATACCGATTGTTGGTGTGGAGGTGAAACCAGGGAACTTTTACACCCTGTGGGTGAGAATGTACATTGACATAATTTCCTGGAAGACACTTCAGCAATGCCTGGGGCAGCTGATGGTGGACCTACCCCACAGCCCAGCTCGTGCTCTTTGTTCATAGAAACATTGGTAATTGTGTCATTAACAAGAGAATGAAGACATAAATTTTGATCGATTGATTGGATGGAATGTTAAACAGCAGTGAAAGTGAATTAACTAAAGATAGAAGTATAAACATGAGTGAATCCCCACCGTGTAACATCAGAAGACCACAGCAAGCTGCAGGAGAATCCATTCAAGATGGTAGCCTTCATCTAAGGTTAAATGACAAATGACTGGTGTGGATTGCTGGGTTTGTAAGCATGTGCCCTATAAATTTAATGGAAAGCAGTAGCAATAAATACCCCTCAAATGCGATTTTGGTTGTTTCTGGTGGACAAGAAGGTGCTATCAGGAGGAGTAATTAGCAGGTTTCACCTAAACTGATGACTCTTTGCTTTTGGACGGGATGGTCTAGACAGAGTTGTTCAGTGTAATGTTCATTGTAACATCTGCACACCTTAAATATTTCATTATGTAAAGAAGAAATGAGGGTAGGTGTCCCAGGCAGAGGAACAGCAAGGACAAATGTCCTGAGGCAGAGGCTTGGCTGCTAAGTACAAAGAGCCAAGGGCACAGGGAATGAAATACGACAGAGCAGTCGGCAGGGGCCAGGCCAGCCTGGGGTCCCCCATAAGAGTTTTGTTCATTTCTCCTGAGAACAGCCAGGAATCATGGAAAGACTTTAAGCAGTAAATTACACAATCAGATGTGCATTTTGAAATGATCTTATCAGCTACTAGGTGAAGAGCAGAGGGGAGCAGGAGCTGGGCGGTAAGCCCAGTCAGGAGTGGTGACAAGTTGAAGTTATAATGGATTGATCATGTTACCGAGTCCAAACTCCGTTCTGCTTGCCACATGACAGGCCAATAAATCGGTAGGGAGTGGTGATAAGTTGAAATTATATTGGAGTGATCATGTTACCGAGTCCAAACTCCATTCTGCTTGCCACATGACAGGTCAATAAATCGGTAGACTAGGTGTTGGAGGAAGGAATAGTGAATTTATTTGGAAAGCCAGCAGATCAAGAAGATGGAGGACTAATGTCCTGGAGAACTATCTTCCCCAAGTCCAAATTCAGACTCCTTTTATACTAAAAAGGGGAGGGAGTGTGGTTGGTTGTTGCAAACTTCTTGGTGTCACAATCCTTTCATTTTGCAGCTGTCACATAGATCAGGTCATGATGTCTCTGTAAACCTCCAACAAGACAAATGTTATTTTCTATTCTGCAACTTTTTATCTTTATATGAACAAGAAAGTGTTATACCCTTAAAGGTGGGAGCCTTGAGACTAGGCTATCTATATTTCAGGCTACAGACAACATTCTTTTACAAAAATGCAGAACCAGCATGATTAAGCACAGGGTTAGAGCCAAAGGAACAGATCTAATAGGGAGTCAGGTTTGTTCTTCCCTATTACAATCACAGTTCCGGTGTACAAAAATGGAGTTAAGCAGCCTTTGAGGATCTGGTCTCTACGTCTCTGCACCACTGGGACCTTGAACTTTCTTTGAACTGTACCAGATCCAAGGACACCATCAGCCATAGACAGAACAACACCTGCCAGTCGCAACCTTATGGTCTCAAGTTCTCTTCTTTGCACTATGCAACCATTTCAGACCCCAACCAATCCTTACCTAACAAGCACCCTTACTTCTGGCCAGCTCCAGTTGTAATTCTTGAGAAACAGATCATGTAACTAATGATAACTTGGTAGTTTTTGCCTTTATAAGCTCCCTCCATTTTGCAGACTGGCAGGAGACAATTCAAGTACTTCTTTTTTTTTAATCTAAATCTGTTTTTTTCCTCATTAAGCTTTTTTTTTTGTCTTCATATTCTTTTGTTTTGTTTTGTTTTGTTTTATGAGGGGGAGGTAATTAGGTTTATTTATTTATATATTTAGAAGAGGTACTGGGGATTGAACCCAGGTCCCCATGCATGCTAAGCATGTGCTCTACCACTTGAGCTAGACCTCCTCCTTTTTTGCTTTTTTTTTTTTTAATTTGTTTGTTTTATGAGGCATATTCTTTTTCATTAAAGATTATTACAAAATACTGAATCAAGTACTCCTTGAATCCAAGTCTCCTGGGCCACAGTCCTAACAAACCCCCAATAAGCACCTTTTTATTTCAGTCAAGATCCTTAATTTAATCAGAGCTTCAAAATCCCTTTTGCCATATACGGTAACTCTTACAGATTCCAAGGATCAAGACCTGGAGATCACTAGGGGGGTAATTCAGCTTACCAGACCCCCTACACCAAGGAGCTCACTCAAGGGCACAGGCTGTTCTCGAGGGGGAGGGCCTCATCCTTATCAGAAGGCCTCTGGGCATCTGAGTGGCCCCAGGTCTCTGCTTGCTTAGCTTTGGCCAAATCCTTGCCCCCTTCTAGCCCAGGGGGAGAGTGAGTGCAATTCAGTTCCTGCTTCATGAGGTGGTGGAGCCCAGTTGTTAAAAGCGTGGCCTCTGGAGCCAGCCTGCCTGGGTTCATGTCTGAGATTTGCCACCTCTGAACTGTGTGACTTTGGGAAAATTGCTTAACTTCCCTGTGCATTAATTTCCGTATGTAGTGTTGACTGATTTGTGTCTTCTCAAAATTCATGTATTGAAGGGGGATGGAGGGTATAGCTCAGTGGTAGAGTGCCTGCTTGGTGTGTACGAGGTCCTGGGTTCAATCCCCAGTGGCTCCCTTGAAAGGGAAATTTTTTTTTTAATTTTTAAAAAATGTGCACACAATTGCAATTAAAAAAAAAATTCATGTATTGAAAAACTAATCCCCAATACCTCAGAATGTGACCCTATTTGGAGACAGAGCTTTTAAAGAGGAGATTAGGTTAAATAAAGCCATTAGGGAGGGACCTAATCCAATCTGATGTCCACTAAGAAGAAGAAATTTGGACACACAAAGAGAAACACCAGGCACGTGCAGAGGAGAGACCGAGCGAGGACACACCGAGAAGGTGGCCATCTGCAGGCCAGGGAGAGAGGCCTCAGAGGAAACCGAACTTGCTGCCCCATTGATCTTGGACTTCCAGCCTCTTGACTTGTGAGAAAACAAATTTCTTATGTCTAAGCCACCCAGTCTGGTATTTCATTATGGCAGCCCCGGAAAGCTAATACATCTATTAACTCAGGATAAGACCATTATCCAGCTCCTAGGATTGTTATAAATGTGTCCGGTGCTGAGCCGACAGATAGGGCTGTCATTTGGCTGTATTCAGTGCATTAGGTGTTGGGACTACAGCCTGAATAAGGCCGACTGTTTGGGTTGTCTATTGCTGTATGACAAAGCACCCTGAAACTTAGTGGCTTAAAACAGCAGCGCTCCCTTAGGCGTGATCCTGGGTTTAGTGGGCTCAGCTGGGTGGTTCTTCTGCTCCGTGTGATGACAGCTGGGGCTGCTGTCATCTGGATGCTTAACTAGACTTTTTTTTTTCCAAATGTTGTCAGTTCTTTTTTTTTTTTAATTGAAGTACAGTCAATTAGAATGTGTCAATTTCTGGCGTACAGCACAATGTCCCGGTCATGCATATACATACATATATTCATTTTCATATTCCTTTTCATTAAAGATCATTATAGATATTGAACATATGGACTCTAAATGCCCAAAATAGTTTACTAGCATGGCTCAGCCGGGCTGGGGCCCACCTCAAGTTTCCTCCTGGTGGCTTCTCCAGGTGGCACCCACGTTGCAGGAGGGAGTCTCCCAAGTGCACAGAAAAGAGACACTGTAGATGTTTTAAGGACAGCCTCAGAAGATACCGTGTCTTCTGTCTCACGCTATTGGTCAATGCAAGTCTCCCGGCCAAGACCAGACTCTAATGGCAAGGCTCACACGGCGGGTGAATCCTGGCGAGGAGTTGATTGAAGGCCTTCTGTGGAAACTGGCTACCACACAGATACAGATCCTTGCCTCACGGAGTTCACATTCTAGCTCAGGGCTTTTTGATAGAAAGTGGGACTACCGGGGGTGGTACCACCATCCCGTGGATGCAGGCAAGTTTCTGGGAATCTTTCTCAAGTGCCCCCCCCCCCAATTTAATATTTTCCTCTCCCATTCTTCATTCTAGAAGGTGCCTTGTAGGTGGAGAAAATGAACACTTATTTCATGAGGCAGTTTTAAAAAAACTTTTTATTTTGAAATTATTTTAGACCTCCAGAAAAGCTGCAAAAATTGGACTGAGATATCCATATAACCCTTCTCCCAGCTTCCCGTAACATTAGCATCTCGCAGAACCATTGTATAACCATCAAAAGCAGGAAATTAACCTTGGTAACTAGTAACACAACTAAGGGCCTTATTTGAATTTCAGTTTTTCCATTAAAGCCTTTTTTTTTCTGTTCCAGAAGCAAATCCAGGATCCAACGTTGCCTTTTGTGGTACTTTTCTTTTCTTTAATGGAGGTTCTGGGGATTGAATGCAGGACCTCGTGCATGCTAAGCACGCGCTCTACCACTGAGCTATACACCCCACTCACCCTCACTGCCATGGCACTTTTGAAGAATATCAATCAGTTATTTTGTAGAACGTCCCTCAGTTTGGGTTTCTTTCCCTCATGATTACATTGACTCTGTGCTTTTTGTCAAGAATACCCCAGAAGTGATGTTTTGTGCCTCCGCACATTATATTAAGGGTGTGTGACATTGATACGTCTCATTATATGTGGTACTAACCTTGATCACGTGGTTAAGGTGGTGTCTGCTGGGTTTCTTCAGTGTGAGATTATTATTTTTCCCGCTGTAATTGACAAATATCTTGGGGGAGATCCTTTGAGACTTTTCAAGTATCCTGTTTCCCCTCAAACTTTTGCCTGATAATTTTCACATCCATCAGGAGATCTTGCCTGCAAAAATTAATACTATAGTGTTCGATCGGGCAGTCTTTTAAATCTTTTGTTTCTGGAATAAATTATGTGTATTGGGGGATTGGGGACATCTAGCTCTTTTTAAAATTAAAGTCTAGTCAGTTTACAATGTTGTGACAATTTTTGCTGTACAGCGTCATGTTTCAGTCATACATATACATACATATATTCCTTTTCATATTCTTTTTCATTACAGGTTACTACAAGCTATTGAATATAGTTCCCTGTGCTATACAGTAGAAACTTGTTTATTTTATACATAGTAGTTAGTATCTGCAAATCTAGAACTCCCAATTTATCCCTTCCCACCCCTTTCCCTTCCTGGTAACCATGAGTTTGTTTTCTATGTCTGTGAGTCTGTTTCTGTTTTGTAAATAAGTTCGTTTGTGTCTTTTTTTGTTTTATTCCACATATACGTGGTATCATATGGTATTTTTCTTTCTCTTTTTGGCTTACTTCCCTTAGTATGACAATCTTCAGGTCCATCAATGTTGCTATAAATGGCATTATTTCATTCTTTCTTATGGCTGAGTTGGACACTACCCTCTTAAGTTCAATGGCTGGGTCTGTGAACTAAACTGACAACAGGCAGATTAACAGGAGAAAACAAATGAAAATTTATTGATTTTCAATTAATGTGCTTAGGGGTATCATACCAAAAAAGTGAGTACCCCTCAAAACAGTGAGATTTGAGAGTTTACCTACCATCTTAATAGGGGAAAGGGAAGCAGAGAGAGGTCACTTATAGGAAAGAAAGTGATATTTATGGAAGATAAGTGGGTCCTTAGGAGAACAGATGGGAGAGATGAGAGTTTGTGACAGTGTCTGTCAAGGTTTGGTTTCTAGTCTCCTCTCCGGGAATAGGACTCAATCTGCCCCAGTTGATGAAATGCCCAGAGAGGCAATTTATGACAACTCAGTTTTTTAAATTTGTTTGTTTTTTGAGGATCTATTTTTAGGCAGATCAGGAAGTTTAGAGAAATAATCTGCATTTGTTGATTCTCAGATGTCTTCAGCTCAAAACAGTCCTTACCCAAATAAGGCATATTTTGATCTACATTTCTTCCATCTGAAACTTTGTGCAAAGATTTGCATATTAAAAATTGAGCTGTTGGCTGTGGAGAGGAGATTCAGATTAGTAGTTGAGTGGCAGGAGGTCTGAAAGTGAGATACATAGATTAGAATGAGCAGAAACACACAGAAAAGAGCACATCTAGGCGCACTTCCCCGCATCCCATTAAACCAGCCTCCCAGTCCGGCGAACAAATAAGTCCAATAAAATGGCTGAGACTCATTTAACTGATGGAGAGTGTTTATCTTCTCTTTTAAAAGATAGAAATTAGACACGATTTGTCCTGTCTGATTCACCTGCAAGAAGCATTTTCTGCCAGTTATTTCACAAACCCCTCCTTGCTTGCAGTTAGTGTATCCAGGGTGCAGCTGTTTTGGGGGACAACAGAGGCTAAACTATTAACTTTTTATGTTTTGCGGTTCTTTGAGGAGGGAAGTAATCAGGTTTATTTATTTACTTTTAGCGGAGGTACTGGGGATTGAACCCAGGACCTCCTGCATGTGAAGCGCAAACTCTACTGCTGAGCTATACCTTCCCCGCATTACATTTTAATTGAGCACTTGCTGTGTCCACATATGGTATTGAACTCTTGTTCTATTACCATGGAAAGATTTCATATTGCCTTTTCCAACTCATAAGTTCCCATAAGTCATTGGCACTTAACCTGGTGACGGAGGGAGCCTGGTATCTGAGTCCACATTGTCCTGACCATTTAGGTGGGAATCCACCTTATGAGATAAAGATATCGGTGTGGTTCACCAACAAGGTCAGAGTGGCAACTGCAGTTCTTTGACAACCTCTGTCCTTGGTCATATTGCCATCTGCACCCCTCCATTCTTTACTTGCTCCTGTCTGGTTATAAGAGTGTTACCAACCAGGTTTGTTTGCCCAACACAAAAGCAAGCCAAATGCCACATGAAAAGATGCCCAGTATTGCCAATTGTCAGAGAAATGCAAATCAAAACCACAATGAGATACCACCTCACACAGGTCAGGTCACATCATTAAAAAGTCCACAATGGTAAAGGTTGGAGAGGGTGTGGAGAAGAGGGAACCTTGGAATGTAAATTGGCGCTACCACTATGGAAAACAGTATGAAGTTTCCTTAAAAAAATAAAAATAGACTTATCCTATGATCCAGTAATCCAGTTCTGGGGCCTGTATCTGGAGAAAACTCCAGTTTGAAAAGATACACACACCCCAATGTTCACAGGAGCATTATTTACAATAGCCAAGACATGGAAGCACCATACACATCCACCAACAGATGAGTGGATAAAGAAGATGTGATATATACACAATGGAATACTACCCAGACATAAAAAATGAAACAATGCCATTTGCAACAACATGGGTGGACCTGGAGATTATCATACTAAGTGAAGTAAGCCAGAGAGAGAAAGGCAAATATATGATATGACTTATAGGTGGAACCCAAACAAAAATGATACAATGAACTTATTTACAAAACAGAAAGAGACTCACAGACATAGAAAACAAATTTATGGTTACCAAAGAGGAAAGAGGTAGGAGGGATAAATTAGGATTTTGGGATTAACAAATACAAACTACTATATACAAAATAAATAAATAACAAGGTCCTACTGTATAGCACAGGGAACTACATTCAATAACTTGTAATACCTATAATGAAAAAGAATATGAAAAAGAATATATATGTGTAAGTGAATCATTATACTGTACACCAGAAATGAACACAAGTCAACTATACTTCAAATTTTAAAAATTAAAAAAAAAAGCAAGCCAAATATTGAGACATCAGGGTTTGCAGAGAAGGGTTCCTCACAAGAGACAGGAGAACAAATCTCAAACCCACCTTCCCAAAGGCGGGGGGCTTAGGATATTTATGGGATAAAGGAGCAGGTGGGCTTGGGCGTGGGGCAAGATGATTGGAGGGAGCGAAAAGGGGATGGAATCAGTGTTCTGTGCAGGTGTATCTGAGTTACAGGCTTCTTTGTGTGGCACGTGTGCAAATTGAGGGGGACTTGGTATGAAACATGCAGGTGAATTGGGGGACAAATTGGACAAGGAAGTCTCTTCTGCGCAGACTCCCGTCAGCTGTGTTGGTTCCATTCAGTTTCAGCGAGTTTTGTTGTGTTACAAGCAGAGGGGTTTGTAACAAGCTGTTCCCTTACCTGCTGTTCTGTTAGCCAAGCTCTAGAATTGCTGTGGTCAGCAGGTTCTGTTATGGGTTTTTTAACCCTATGTGGCACAGTTTCAAGAGCAGCAGAATTGCATAATATCTGATCTGGCAGACTGGCAGTCCGGCTTTGGCAGCTATAAGGCTTGGCTTTGTCACCTGACCAAGTTAGTCCAGATTTGAGGTCTCCCCAGAGATAACTGGTGCTGTCAGGGAGCCTGATCATGGGAACAGCTGAGCCTCCCCACGTCATTCATGGGTGGCCTGGGAACCAACCAAGACTTTTGGTGATCTGATAATTTTTGTCATAAGAGTTAGTGCTAGAAACACTTATGACCTCTGTGAGTGGTTTGGGGACGTTGCCTCTGGAATCAAACCACAAGCTTTGGTGGCCATATTACCTTGATATGTCACCACTGGTCTAGCATCATGCCTGTTTTCACAGCAAAGGGACACATCCCTTTCCAGTGATTTTACCTGAGCAAGGGACAGTCCTTGAACTTCCACAGAGGGATGACTGAGCCTAATGAACTCACTGAAGAGGGAGATGGTTTTTTGGGGGTCATGGATACTATACCCTTTCATTCATCCATCTTCCATAGTTAACCCATCAGGTGCTCATTGGCAGAATGAAAATGGCTCAGGTTCCTTTTCTCTGCTAGATTTTGACGTAACCAGCAATCAGGTTGATTAATTAACATGGTCTTGATTTGGAAGATGGGTGCAAGGGGCTGCTGGTTTGTCCTTGACCTATTGAAGAAGCAGTCAGGTTGAGTAGAAGTAAGATCCAGTTTGAAAGACGGCCCATTGTGGATGAGCAGAGATAGCCAGGATGGATTGAGCCAAGCCATTTCCCACCAGCCTTTCCATAAAGGAGAGAAAAGGGGAAGCTTCCATGGAAGAAGTCAGAGAATTCTTCTTTTTTTCCTAATGCTCTGGGAGGAGGAGTTCAAGAGGAGAGGAAAAGAAAAAAAGCAAAAAGGTGAAGATGAAGTTCTTGATCTGTGATCTGGGGAAGAAACTACCTACTTCTTGGCATCATCTGCTTCAGGAGCCTGGGACTTGGCTCCAGAAATCCTTCTGGAAATCCTTCGTGTAAGGTTGTCATCTGTAGGGATGGCCTTCCGAGTGTCCTGGGCGTGCTGACCTGGGTCTGGTTTGGTGCGGCTCCTGCGAATCCAGCAGGATGTCTCTTATATTTTGATGGCAGTGCCGCTGGGTCAGCAGAGACCCTTCCTAGCAAGGTGACCATGCGTGCCTTCTAAAACCTCAATGTACACTGGATTTCCTGGTTGGAAGGGATGACAGGGCTTGTTGGTCAGTGATGGCCTGTTGACAACATACTACAAGTACATAGGCAGACCTGTTTTATTGTACTTCGCTTTACTGCATTCACAGATGCTGCTTTTTTTTTTTTTTTTTTTAACAAATTGAGGATTTGTGGCAAGCCAGTAAGTCTTACTGGTGCCATTTTTTCCAATAGTATTTGCTCACTTTGGGTCTCGGCCATGTTTCGTAATTCTCAACATTTCAGACTTTTTCACGATTACTCTATTATGATGATCTGTTATCAGTGATCTTTGATGTTACTATTGTAATCGTTTTGCTGGCGCCATGAACAGCGCCCACGTGTCAGATGGCGAACTTAATTGATAAACGTTGTGTGTGTTCTGACTGCTCCACCAACTGGCCCTCCCTCTGTCTCTCTCCCTCTCCTCAGACCTCCCTGTTCCCTGAGTCACAACAGTATTAAATTAGGCCAATTAGTTACCCTACAGTGGCCTCAAGTGTTCTAGTGAAAGGAAGAGTCACATGTCTCTCACTTTTAATCAAAAGCTAGAAAGGATTAAGCTTAGTGAGGAGGACATGTTGAAAACCGAGATGGGCTGAGGGCTTGGCCTCTCGTGCCAGTTAGCCAAGTAGTGATTGTAAAGGACAAGCTCTTGAAGGAGATTAAAAGTGCTACTCCAGGGAACAGACGGATGATAAGAAAGCAAAACAGCTTTATTACTGATACGGAGAAAGCTTGATTGAAAATGGACAGAAGATCAAACCAGCCACAACATTCCCTTCAGCCAACGCCTAATCCAGAGTAAGATTCTAACTCTTCAATTCTACGAAGGCTGAGAGAGGTGAGGAAGCTGCAGAAGAAAAATCTGAAGCCAGCAGAGAAAGAAGCCGTCTCCAGGACATAAAAATGTAAGGTGAAGCAGCCAGTGCTGATGTAGGAGCCACAGCAGGTTATCCAGGAGATTGAGCTGAGTAATTAACGAAGGTGGCGACACCAAACAAGAGCTTCAATGTACATACATTTCCTAAGGATGTAGCTGCCGTAGATAGTGATTCCTCTGATGCGTCTGTGCAAAGCAAATTTTAAAACCTTCTGGAAAGGACTCACCGTTCTATCAATTTTTTTTTTTTGGTGGGGGAGGTAATTAGGTTTATTTATTTTTAATGAGGTACTGGGGATTGACCCCAGGACATCATGCATGCTAAGAATGCACTCTACCGCCAAGGTATACCGTCCCCTGGACTCACCCTTCTAAATGCCATGAAGAACATTCATGGTTCATGGGAAGAGGTCAAAAATATCAACATTAACGGGACTTTGGAAGAAGTTGATTCCAACCCTCATGGATGATTTTGAGGAGGTTTCAGACTTCAGCAGAGGAAGTAAGTGCAGAGGTGGTGGCAACAGTGAGAGAACCAGAATTAGAAGTGAGCCTGAAGGTGGGACTGAATTGCTGCAACCTTCTGATCAAAATGTAATGGATGAGGAATTACTTCTTATGGAGGAGCATAGAAAGTGGCTTCTTGAGATGGAATCTACTCCTGGTGAAGATGCTGTGAAAACTGTTGAAATGACAACAAAGGATTTAGAAGATGAACGTAGTTAATAAAGCAGCACCAGGATTTGAGAGGATTGACCCCACTGTGAGTAAAATGCTATCAAACAGCATGGCATGCTACAGAGATATTGTTTGTGAAAGGAAAAATCAATCAATATGGTCTGCATTCTCATCTGAGAGAAGACAATAAAGTCCATTGTTGTGGGGAAAAAAAAGTCAATCGATGTGGTAAATTTCACAGTTGTCTTATTTTAAGAAATTGCCACAGCTGCCCCCATCTTCAGCAACCACCACCCTGATCAGTCAGCTGCCATCAACATCCAGGCAGGACCCTCCAAGTGGCAAAGAGGTGACAACTCACTGATGGCTCAGATGATGGTCAGCATTTTTTAGCAATAAAGTATTTTTAAACTAAGATATGTACATTTTTTTAGACATAATGTTATTGCATGCTTAATAGACTACAGTATAATGTAAACACAACATTTAAAAAATTTTTATTTATTACTATTTTTAATGGAGATACTAGGGATTGAACCCAGGACCTTGGGCATGCTAAGCACACACTCTACCACTGAGCTATATTCCCAACTCTGTAAACATAACTTTTATTTTATTATTTTTTAATTTACTGAAGTATATTCAGTTACAATGTGTCAATATTTGGTGTACAGCATAATGTCACATAACTTATACACACTTGGAAACCAAAAAGTACTTGTGACTCACTTTGTAATGGGAGCAGGACTCTTTGGGGCCTTCCTGGGACAGACCCATCTCCCATATCCTCTGCTGCAGCCCCTCTCTGATAATAGTATCTCATGCATATTTCCTGAGTTTTTCAGATGCTAAAAACCAACACCAAATGGAAGAAATTAACTACTTGATGATCAGGAGCACATAGCCCCCAGACCTTCTGGCACCTAAGGACTGATAACGTTGACCACCCTGTTACCTCAACATCAACCAATCAGAGAGCTGTGCACAAGCTGGTCACACACCCTGGGACATTCCTCCCTCACCTGGCCTTTAAAAAGGCTTTGCTGAACTGCTTCAGGGAGTTTGGGTTTTTTGGGGCATGAGCCACCCATTCTCCTTGCTCCGCCCTGCAACAAATCTTTCTCTCCTCCAAAATCTGACCTTTCGGTTTGTTTGGCCTCACTGTGCATGAGACACACGAACTTGCATTCGGTGACAGCTTTATTGCAATATTAACTTTATTGCGCTAGTCTAGAACTGAACCCCCAATATCTCTGAGGTAGGCGTGTACTAGCTAGTTCTTGTATAGAGCTAGTCATAGCATCACACTGCTTATTCAAGTCCCAATAAATGTTCACACAGAGCAGGAATGGAAGTTTTAGAACTACCAGGGGCAAGGGGGTGGGTATAGATCAGTGGCAAAGTGCATACCTAGCAGGCATGGGTTCAATCTCCAGGTCCTCCATTTAAAAAAGAAAGAAAGAAAGAAAGAAATGCCAGGAGGCATAGGGCAACCAGACTATCTCAAAATGTGTGACACTTCCAGCTAATTTCTTGACAGATTTTATCTGAAGTCCTTTTTAGTGTTAAGATTTTTATGTTTCACTTGGCCTGATGATGATTGAGGGTTTTACAAGGTATGACCTTTTAAGGTGTGTCCCAGAGTTTTTGCAAAGCAGTCTGTTTCCGCTGTAAATTTTATTTATTTATTTCCACAGTTCCTTGGCCCACTCAATCTGTAGAGGAATGCCAAACTGAGGGATAATCTCGGTTATTCATTTCCTTACCACCATCATAGCTTTGGCACACCTAATTGGATATCATCCAGTTCCTCCAGTAAACATGCAGATTATTAGCAAATGCCAGGAATAGCCTGAAGCCTGAGGTCGATCTACGGAATCGGTGTGGGATGCAGGGACAGGTACTGTGGGCCTCGGAACATTTCCTGAGATATGCTGTTCTCCAGAGATCTGGTGAGATTCCCAAAAGTGCATCGGGAAATAATTTGGTCAGAAATTTTGTGGATACAAGGTTGGGCCGGGTTGGGATGGAGCAGAATCCTTGTCCTTTAGTTGCTTTGTTGTCCCCCATCCACACACAGGTCCCACCTCATGGGAGGTAAGGCCAGCCAAAAGGTCAGAGGAAGGGGGCTGATGAATTATAGCTCAATTTAAAAAAATGAAAGGGGGGCCACAAGAACTCCATTTGGCCCAACGTATACTCCATCGATGGTTTGGCTCCCTTCTTTTTTTTTAAAATTGAGGTACAATTGACCTACTGCTTTACGTTAGTTTCAGCTGCACAACATAATGATTCGCTATTTGTGTTACTGTGAAATGATCAAAGTAAGTCTAGTGAACATGCGTCACCACGCATAGTTACAAAACAGTTTTTTCCCTGTGAGGACTTGTGAGATCTACTCTCTTGGCCATTTTCAAGTGTGCACTGTAGTCTTACTAACTGTGGCTACCGTGCTGTATGTTACATCCTCAGGACTTCCTGTTTGGCCCCCTTTTGTATCCATTTGTCTTTTTCAGATTGTGGGGCATTTGCCTGGCCAGCTGATAGGATCAGTCGGAGATAAAGGCAGGTTTATATAGTGGGTGTGATGTGGGTGAACAGTCAGGGCAAGTCAGGCAGGGGGATGAGGAATTCAAAACAAGGGATTCAAAAGACCTTGAAGACAGATAAACCAGATGTGCTGGGGCCCTGGTTTACAGCCCCCTTCTCTTTTCCTTCCCTTGTACAAACAAGGGATATGAGTGAGCATGCGTGCTTGCGAGCTGGAAAAACTCCACAGTAGGGGAGGGGCATTAAAAAAAAGCTCTTAAAACCACCTGCAGATGCAGCTTCTTCTCTGTCCACAGAGGTCTTGTCCCTCTCTGCTGTTTCTTTAACTAATAAAAACTTGCCATGTGCTGTGATTTCAGAATTTCCTGTGAATTCTTTCACCGAGGACCGTGGGTCATTGATCCTTTACCCAAAACAGGCGGAGAAGGCATGGGTTGGGGTGGTCCCTTTCTGGCTGTGTGTCTAGCAGCCTTGTGGGCTCTGTCCTTCCCTGGAGATGGAGAGTCAATCTCCTGGGTGTAGGCTTCACAGTGAACACTAGTGATTTTAACAGGAAGGTAAATTAGCCCACAGTAAGGCAGCATATCCCCGTTGGCCATGGGGTACCAGCGGAGATTAAGAATCTTGGGAATTTTCCGTGTGTGCCAGCAGCATGGCAGATGGCAAGAGCACATCTGGAGGCGGTGTGCATCCTGCCAGTTCTCCCCTTTGACAGTGTGCAAGCTCTTGGGAGAGCTATGAGTTCTGGCTTGGTTGCTTGGCTGATTTTATAGCAGGCAAAGCACGGGCCTCCAGTGCTTCCTGTGGGGAAGCTAAGGCATGACCCGCGTATTAGGTCTCCCCAGGAATTTCATCTACAAGAACCATGGAAAAATAGAAGTAAGTCTGGATTGTCAGAGGGGATGTCTAAGACCACTGAGACCCTTTCTCTAGTTTTGAGGCCATTTCTCGTGGCTTTGAGACCATTTCTGTAGTTTCATTTTTTGTAATTGTGTGGATGGAGTGGGGCTTTCCATCACCAGGGAGGTGATACAGGAAAATGGGGCACAAGAGGATGGCCATGTCCCAAGCCTTGAGCGAGTCCCTGGGACCTACCTGCCAAGTGAGGGTCCTTGGCTTTCTCTCTCGTGCAGGAGAGAGTTCAAGAGCGAGCCATAGTAGAGTGAAGGTAGATTTATTCAGAGAGCTACATCCATAGACAAGAGTGAAGGCGTCTCAGAAGACAAGAGAGCCACAGAGCGACCTCGGGGTCTGGGGTTGTTAGTTTTTATGGGCTTGGTAACTTTATATGCTAACAAGTGGGAGGATTATTCCAACTACCTTGGAGAAGGGGCTGGGATTCCCAGGAACTGGGCCATCACCCACTTTTTGACCTTTTAGGGTCATTCTTGAAACAGTCATGGCACCTCTGGGAGTACCATTTAGCTAATATATTACAATGAGCAGATAATGAAGCTCAAGTTCTACTGGGAGTTGACTCTTCTGCCGTCTTGGCGCTAATTGCTGTGTCATTCTTTTAATGGTTGTGCCCTGCCCTCTTCCCTCCTGTCTCAGAGGGATAGCAGAGAAGACAGACGCAAAGCGTTACTGCAATGGAAGATGATGGCGGGGTTGGTACCCAGGTTCTGTTGGTAGGTCTGCCACTCTGCAGAGAGGCTCCAAGTCACAAGACTGTGTAAGGGAGCAGAGACAGCAGCAGGGGGCGGAACAGAGGTGCTGGGAGCCCAGTGTGAGGGGCCTGGCTCCTGCTGGCAGGCCTGGGGACGTGCGTGATGCCATAGGGGTCCGAGTAACCTGAGAAATATGCTACAGGATGTATTTGTGAGGCAAAAATTTGTGCTAAAATACCTGAAGCTATTCCACCATCTTCATGGCAGTAGAGGTGAAAAAATTTTGTCAAAATTAGGTCAGTTGAGAGCTTGGGGTATGGACAATGCTCATTTGATGTTTCAGAGGAGGTCCATGCCTCTGAGGGCTGGGAGATGGGCTCAGAGTAGCATCTGGAACGAGGGCAAATGAAGGTTGAACAAAGGCAGCAAAAATAGGAATCCATGGGCGGCAGAAGCCAGCTGCCCCAGGATTTGCATAGCTGTTTTATTTTGATTTGAGGGGAGGCCTGGACAGAAGTAATTTAAGGCTTTGGGGGGTAAGTTTTTGAGTCCCCTGTGATATCACAGGTCCTGAGTAGTGGCAGTGGTTCACACTCACTGAAGCTTAGACCTGAAAGCTTTCTGGTCTTGTGTCACTAGCGCCCTCCGGAAAACATCACCCGCTCGTCTGGTTACAGAATGAGAGACCAGCCTCGTATTGACCAAGGGTGGGGCCCGAAGTAAAGTCCCCAGAACCAAAGTCAGCTCTAAGGACTTGGGATAATATGGAGGGAAATGCCACATGCGTGAGGTACATGAGTCCGTGTTCTTTCTCTTCTTCTGAACTTAATTGCAGAGAGAAACTGTGAGTCAAGGGTCAATAGGAAGGAAAGGAACTTTGAGCGGAGGTCAATCCCTGTAAACCAGGTTGCGTCAGCGGGCATTGATGGGCCGGTAGCGGCTGGATGAGGGACCCTGGGGTGGTGACAGATTGCAAGAGTTTACAGTTCTTCTGTCTTGTACACATGGACAGATTTGATTCGCTTCTGAATCAAACTTCCCTTCTGTTTTTTACAGGCGACACTGGAATGTTGCAGGATAAGAAAGTAAAGATAAGGGCACCCTGCTGGAAAAGAGAGCTTGTAATATTTCTTTTAATTTCATGTACTCTATTTTTTCTTTTTAAGTTTTGTTTTGTGGGGAGGTAATTAGGTTTATTTATTTATTTTTAGAGGAGATACCGGGAATTGCCGGGACCTCATGCATGCTAAGCATATGCCTTACCACTGAGCTATACCTTCCCACCAGGACATCTTTTAAGGTTGCGTCCTCTTCAGAGGAATTTAAATCACGATAGGTCTCTATGAGGGAAAATAGGAAGTTAAGAGGTTCACTCTGCTGGGAGGGACATAAAAAACGCCCTTTCAATACAAATTTTATTTATAAACCAGAAATAGACTCACAGACAAAGAAAACAAACCAGGGTTACCAAAGGGGAAGTAGGGAGGTTTAAGTTAGGAGTTGGGGACTAACAGATACACACTACTATATATAAAATAGCTAAACAGCAAGGACCTACTGCATAGCACAGGGAACTACATTCAATTTCTTATAATAAGCTATAATGGAAAATAATCTGAAAAAATATATACACATACGTACATGTGTAACTGAATGGCTTTGCTGTACACCTGAAATAACATTGTAAATCAAGTACACTTCAATTAAAAATAAAAATTTTGGTAAGCTGACTATAACTCAATAAAATAAAATTTTAAAAAATAAATAAAAATAAAAATTTTAAAAGAGGTACAAACTACAATGTATAAAATAAATAAGATGGGGGAGTAGAGTGCACGAGGTCCTGGGTTCAATCTCCAGTGCCTCCTTTAAAAATAAGTAAACAAATAAACCTAATTACCCACCCCAAGAAACACAAATAAATAAATTAATAAAATACAAAGATATATTGTACAGCACAGAGTATAACCAATATTGTATAATAACTTTAAATGGAGTATGAGCTACAAAAATATTGAATCACTATGTGGTACATCTGAAACTAATATAATACTATAAATCAACTATACTTTAGTAAAAAAAAAATAAAGACTGAAACTTTTTTTAAAATGCCCTTTGCATTGCACTGTATTGTGACAATAGAATTTCATAGCAAATCTCTACCTAAAAGACTTGCTAGTGAGGAAGCAGAAACTGGAAAGGCGTGGTGGAGGTAAAGAAGGTCTGAGAATAGCAGGGTGGTCTGAGACAAAGGCAGTGAGACAGGTTGCCCAGAGACTTGACAGCTGGAGTGGAATAGGCGGTGATGGGTGGAGATAAATCCTCCGAGCCAATGGTAGAAAAAGTTGCACCAGTGTCCATTAAGAAATCCAATTCCCCACCCTCTCTCTTAACTTAAATGGTGGGTGGTGGGGTGTGGCTGAGGATAGACTGACCTTGTCCTCCATGGGGAACTGCCCCGCAGAAGCGGGAGAACGGACCCTCTGAGGGTGCAGGGTTCTAGAATGATTGCTTTTTAAGCTTTCCTTAATTTTTAGGGCAGGACAACTGTTTTCCCAACGTCCTGGCTTTTTATAGCATATGCAGTTGGCTTGGGACAAACTGGGGAGGCTCTGCGGCTGGTGACAGAAAGGGGCGGACTTTGAGTTACTCCTGGAGTCAACTCTGTTTTCATAAGTACCTTGTAAGCAAGGATTGTTTTGTTTGTTTGTTTGTTCTGCAATGGTAAAAAGCTTTAATCATGGACTGAATGTGTTTTTATAGGCCACCAATTAGCAGATTAAAGAGCCATTTAAATTTCTTTACTTCAATATTCGAGAAAGATGAACTTCAAATGCATCCTCTTATACTGATCAATGAAACTAAGTAAAACGAGGTCAGAGTTGATTTTCATTCCTTTTTCCTCCTGCTTTCCTGCAAGCTATTTTAAAAGAATTGAGAAGCAGTTTCTGTGATAACGTGGAGAGATTGTCCATCCCCGCCAACTGCACTGTTTTGGATTTGCTTGTTTATATCAGGGCGAAGATTTCCAACCAAAGCACTGAAAAGATTTCTGTGTTCTGGAGCTTCTGGGTTTGATGCAGTGTGTCTTAGAAAAGTCTGTGTAACACCTTCCACAGAGATATATCCATGTAAGTATAGTCGATTTACAATGTTGTGTTAGTTTCTGGTGTACAGCATAGTGATTCAGTCATACATACATACATTTATATAGATTCTTTTTTATTATATGTTATTATAAACTATTGAATATAGGTCCCTGTGCTATACAGTAGGACCTTGTTGTTTATCTATTTTGTATATAGTAGTTTGTATCTGCTAATCCCAAACTCCTAATTTATCCCTCCCCATCCCTTCCCCTTTGGTAACCATAGTCTGTTTTCTATGTCTGTGAGTCTCTTTCTGTTTTGTAAATAATTTCATTTTGTGTCATTTTTTTAGATTCCACCTCTAAGTGATATTATATGATATTTGTCTTTCTCTCTCTGACTTACTTCACTTAGTATGATCATCTCTAGGTCCATCCATATTGCTGCAAATGGCGTTACTTCATTCTTTTTCATGGCTGAGTAGTATTCCATTATATATACCACAACTTCTTTATCCAATCATCTGTTGATGGACATTTAGGTTCCTTCCATGTCTTGGCTGTTGTAAGTAGTGCTGCTGTGAACATTGGGCTGCATGCTCGTCTTCCTTCTGAGCCCACAATTCAACCTTGGACCAGTTCACCTTTGAAGGAAAGACCTCTAGCGTCACTCCTATCAGGGCTTGAATATGAGCCTCCACCTGGGTCATTTCCTGGTCATTTGCAGGAGGGCCTGGGAATGGATCTGGCCACCAGTTTCCCCAGTGTGGGGGAATTTTCCCCAGGAGCTCTTGGCATATAACTACAGTATAATCACGGGTGGGAAGAACACCCCTTAAAAGCTGGTCAGGATCCCTATGAGCGGGGTTCTATGTGGCCACTAATCTTTCTAACTCCTCTCAAAATTTGGTAGGATCTTCTGAAAGTGGGAACAAAAGGGCTTTGTAGTTGGCAAGTTCAGACATGGACTCTTCTTGGTTGCGGTCCAGGATACATTCCCCAAGCACTTTGCCTGGGAAAATCTGAAGCGGATGGGTTTTGATTACAGAGCCCTGGGCAGTAGTGGGGGTTGTCAGGGATGTCAAGCCAGTCCCCCTCTACCAGATTTTCTTCCTCGACTCTCAGCATTTACATAAGTAATCTGCATTCCGTCCCTGGGGTCTAGAGATCAGGCCAGAATGCCTTCTGGAATTCTTGCAGGGAAAGGGATGGCAGCCAGGTGTTTGAAGGATTTTTCTGGAGGAGTTGAAGGAGTTTTAGGAATTAAAGGAATTTGCTGAGGAGGTGAGGTTAGATTTGGGGGAGGAGGATTTGGGGCAGGGACCCAGAGATCCAAAAGATCTTTTGAAGGGTTAAGGACAGGAGGGTGAGGGTAAAGGGGCAGATAGAGAGGTGGAGAAGGAATTCATGGTGGCTGTGGATATGATTTTATTTATTTATTTTTTTGTTTTTTGAGGGGGAGGTAATTAGGTTTGTTTGTTTGTTTTAATGGAGGTACTGGGGATTGAAACCAGGACCTTGGGCATGCTAAGGCATGCACTCTACCACAGAGCGGTACCCTCCCCTCTTTAATTTCTGTTCTAAGTCTGATTTCTGTTTTTTAAATCTTGTTAAAGGAGTCCCTAAGTCTAGCCAGAACGTTCTTTTGTGTCCTTCTATCAGTTTGATCTTGGTACCCATAGACCATTTATTTTTGATGAGAGCTCTCTAAAATCTTTTTTTAAAATGTAAAAGTTTTTACAAATCAAAGGATCCCTCATCTGGCCATTGATTATACTTCAAAGGTATATCTTTTTTTATTTGTTTGTTTAGGGTGTTTTTTGGGGGGGAGTAATTAGGTTTATTTATTTATTAGGATTTTTTGTTGTTGCTTTTAATGGAGATACCGGGGATTGAATCCAGGACCTCAAGCATGCTAAGCATGGGCTCTCCCACTGAGTTATACCCTCCCTCTCGAAGGTGTGTCCATTCCATTACTAATTGCTCAAGGAAGCAAGGATGCTTGTTGCCATGGGGGGTAAAAATGTTGATTATGAAAACTCATGTCTCCGGTCTCCCATACAAATGAGACACCTTGAGTCACAGACCTAGTCATGTGTGAATACAGGCAGGTGACACTGGGATGGGATTGTCCCAGCACTGACAAGACAACACGGTTAGAGACAAGAGAGCCTCTGGTGGCCTGGGACTCCTCGTTAAGAGGGACCCCCCTGAGAGCTGGCATCAGAGAAAGAAAGTGCTGCTTGTCACTTTGCATCTGGAGTTCCTACCCTGTTGGGCAGCCACTGGAGGCAAGCCGGGCAGCCTGCACCCCCCAGCTGCTGGAAACCAGAGCCAGTGTTCTCACTGCTTACAAAGCCAAGCTCTCAGGACACAAAAGGAGATGAAAGAGGAATTTTTCATCTTTTTTTTTTAAATGGGTGACACACAGCAAAGTTTATCTAGCTCGATGCCAGTTTGATGAGAACTGTAAACACACCAGGCTGTGAGGCCAATTCCAATGACAGGCTTGTCGACCCTTTGCCTTTGTTCTACCTTATGATTCTCCTAATGATGATCAACACGACAAGACAGCCATCATCAACAAGTCTACAGATGATAAATGCTGGAGTGGGTGTGGAGAACGGGGAACCCTCCCACACTGTTGGTGGGAATGTAATTTGGTGCAGCCACTATGGAGAATAGTCTGGAGGTTCCTTAAAAAACTAAAAGTAGAGTTACCATGTGATCCAGCAATCCCACTACTGGGCACATCTCCAGAGAAAATTCTAATCTGAAAAGACACATGCACCCCAGTGTTCATAACAGTGCTATTTACAATATCCAAGACATGGAAGCAACCTAAATGTCCATTGACAGATGCCTGGATAAAGAAGACATGTGAGATATATATATAATGGAATACTACTCAGCCATAAAAAAGAATGAAGTAACTCCATTTGCAGCAACATGGATGGACCTATAGATTATCATACTAAGTGAAGTCAGATAGAGAAAGGTAAATATATGATATCATTTATATGTGGAATCTAAAAAAAACACAAATGGACTTAATTACAAAACAGAAATAGACTCACAGACCTAGAAAACAAACTTATGGTTACCAAAGGGAAAAGGGGGGAGGGAGGATAAATTAGGAGTTTGGGATTAACAGATACACACTACTATATATAAAATAGATAACCAACAAGGAACTATTGTATAGCACAGGGAACTATATTCAATATCTTATAATGACCTATAATGGAAAATAATCTGAACAAGACTATAAATAACATATAAATAACACACACACACACACACACACACACACACACACATATATATATATATAAACCACAAGAGACAGAGGCAATAGAACACAATGACCATCTCTGGAAGGGAAAGGATGAATTAAAACCCAGAGTACTCAAGACAAAATCACATGAGTTGTTCTACCCAAAGAACTAATTCATACAGATGTTTTCTCCAGCTAATGTAAGTTTAGAAAGGGGAAATACGGTAGAGACTTGTACTCCTGGGTTTGATCAGACCTCATGCTGAGACCCAGGAGACTGAAAAGAAGTCTTACCTTTTGCTGCCTTCGTCAGGTCCCAGGATCTCTCGGCTGCAGCCTCCGGAGTGGGCAGAATGTTCCAGCCAATGATATCTCATTCCCATTGCCAGGAAACCACAGGAGAGCGAAGACTTTTCTTTTACACTCCTAGGTCCAGTGACTGGGTCTGCAAAATAAATTGACTGCAGGCAGATTAATGGGAGAAAAAGCATACAAATGTATTAATTTTTTATTTCATGTGCACAGGGGCATCAGAAAAAAAAAAGAGTATCCAAAAAAGCAGTGAGATTTGAGAGCTTTATATGCCTTCGTAATGGGGAAGGGAAAGGGGGAGAGAAGGCCACTTACGGGAGAGCAAATGATGCTTATGAAAGATAAACTGGCCCTTAGGAGAACAGATAGGCAATTTGATCGTTTGTGACAGTATCTGTCTGGGTAACATGTTCACTTAACAGTCTAGTCTTCTCTCTTGGGATGAGTCAGTTTTCCCTGGTTGACGAAACTCCTAGGGAGGTGATATATGACAAGTGAGGTTTTTGTTTTTATTTTTGTTTTTTGAGGATCTGTTGTTTTTAGGCAGATAAGGGGAATTGAGAGAAAGCGTCTCCTGTATTTGTTGGTTCTCAACTTCAGCTCAAAATAATCGTCATGCCAGCACCCACTCTATTCCTTTTATCCCCTAAGCCAGAGGAATCACCATCTTCCCAGATAAACAAAAGTTAAAGGAGTTTATTATCACCAAACCTGCCCCACAAGAAATGCTAAAAGTCATTAAGGATGAAATAAAATTAAGTTAAACAGGAACTCAAAGTCATATGAAGATATAAAGGCCTCCAATAAAGATAATATAGGCAAATGTAAAGGCCAGTATGATTTAAATCTTGCTTTGTAATTCCATTTTTTATTTTCTACAGGATTTAAAAGACAAATGTGTATATTAATTATTTATAGATTATAAATTATTTATGTAATACAATACATTACATTAATAGATTAATGTGTTAATGTAATACAGTAACAGAATGAAGGAAAAACACATTATAATGTCAAATGATGCGGAAAAACTACTTGACAAAATTCAACACTCTTTCACGATAAAAACATTCAACAATCTGGGAATAGAAGGAAACGACCTTAACGTAGTTAAAGCTGTATATGAAAAGCCTGCAGCTGACATCATCCTCGATGGTGAAAGACCAAAATCTTTTCCTCTAAGATCAGGAACAAGGCAAAGATGCCAGTTTTACCACTTCTGTGTAGCGTAGCACTAGGAGTCCTGGCCAGAGCTATTAGGCAAGGAAAAGAAGTTAAAGGCATCCAGACTGAAACGGACAGCCACTAATAGGGAAGCTAAAGCAGATTGGGTGACCTCATTTATTACATGGAATCCCAAATTCCATAAGAAGAGAGCTTCCAAACCGGCTTTAAAATCTGCCACAGACTCATCTTTCCTCTCTTTGCGTGTTGGAGGAATAGACCAGCCAGTGTGGGCAGGGAAGGCTCTAGGCTCAGTTGCTCTAAGGGGGGCTTTTTCTGGTCCATCAGAAGACCATGTTAGAGATGAAGGATATTGAATATCATCCTTGAGATGATGCCATTCTTCTTCCCACATCCATTCTGGGGCTTCACCAGGTCCTACCAGCATATATAGAAGCTGGTAAAGATCTGGAGACCTGGGGTCAGAGGCCTCGATAAGGATTCTAAATTCTTCAACAGAACTTTTGGAGATGCTCCTTGGGTTTAGGAAATTCTTTTAACGATGACCCTTAGTTCAGTCTTTCCAAGGAGAGAAAGCTTTCTGAGGAAGTTCACCTGCAACACTGGATCATTTTATTTTAAAAAGTAACTGTGTAATAGTCTCTTTAGAGTGGAAAGGCTGTCCAGACCGAGAATGGGTAAAATGTGAGCGCTCAGGTAAAGAAGGATGGAGGGGAGTGGTAGGGGTCCCATCAGTCCTGTTGCCTTTGGCTTTTGGTACCTCTGGTGTGCTTCGATTTTTCATTAACCTTTTGTAACGAGTCTTTTAATAAAACTATTTGGGAATCTTTTTTTAATTGAAGTACAGTCAATTAGAATATGCCAATCTCTGGTGTACAACACAATGTCCCAGTCTTGCATATACATACATATATTCGTTTTCATATTTTTTCCATTAAAGGTTATTACAAGATATTGAGCATAGTTCCCTGTGCTATACAAAAGAAACTTTCTTATTTTAGAAAGTTTTGGAAGTTCATGCATACCAATTAAAATAGGTATCCCATTCTGTTCGTTTAATTTGGGAACCCTTACTTTCAAGTGCACTTCTTAAGTAAATGAGCTTGTCTAATTGGAACGTTCCTCCATTGTAATTCTAGGTTGTTTTTAGTAAGATTTTGCCATTTTTAATGCATATTTATAGCTCCCAGAACCATGGCTTTTAGACATCAGATAAGCAGGTATGCTAGGAGATGGTGTGCTTGACTCTAGGATTTGAGAATCCCAATAACTAAGTCTTTGGGTTGTTTGGAGCCAAATCAACACCTTTTAAAAAGGATCTGCCACTGGGTGGGGGATTGTGTGGTGTCTTCCAGTGTACCTCATCACATGGAAATTTTCTTGAGGTTGGCGGGTGACCTAGTGTCAATCTAACCCATTCTTTGACCAACTTATCCTACCATGGTGTCTTTGGGTTTGGTGGTGGGCACTCTAACAGCTCTTAAGTGCTCGATCCATACCCACTAATTTTTGCAGCTTTTCAGCCTCTGCGATCTCACTTAGCAACAGCCTTTATTAATACAAGACAAGACAAACAAACATATGAACGTTAATAGATCGGCAATAATCCAGAGACGTTACTGGATCCTGGACAAGAAAAGATCCTATGTCACCGCCAGCAATTCACAACGTGGAACTGGGGATGGGGGGAAAGGCTGAACCAGCAAAGAATGGAAACTACAGGCTGATTCCAGACAAATGGCAAATTGTAACTGTCACCAATATTTCCTAACATGGAAGCAGTGATTCCAGACAAATGGGGAATGAACTGGAAAGCCAATTAGATCGGGAGCTTAACCCAAACAGAGCAGAGCTCAGAACCAAGAGGAACTCATTCAGGGCCCTTGGAAGTGGAGGTGTCGAGAAAGACGGTCAGCTCAAACGGTGCAAGGGGTACCACACCTGTGTTTCTTGTCCCCAAAGCTGTTGCAAGTTTCCTTCAGTCCTACCACTGCCACCAAATCTGTTAAATAACAAAAACTTACCTGGGTACATTTAAAGATCAAGTTGACGTCATTCAATGATTTATGAATCAGGCTGCATTCCATCCAGGAATACAAAGGTACTCCACTGGGATGGAAATAAGGAAAGGTGTTTTTTGTTGTTGTGTTTTTTCCCCTAAAGACATGGGCCTTTCCTATCTGCTGTCTTTGTTTGTTTTTTAAGTCCAAGCTCCCTTCCCCCCCACCCTTAATGGAGGCACTGGGGATTGAACCCAGGACCTTGTGCACGCCAGCTAAGCACGAGCTCTACCACTGAGCTATAACTCCAACCCAGGAAAGGTTTTTAAAGGTGGAAAGGGGGAAAAGAAGGAAATTGTTAGCAAAGAATGCATTGTTTCAGGCAAAGCCACCCTCTAAGGGGAATGGAAGGGTCTGTGGGGTGGAATACCTAACTAGTGCTGACCACGCGATCGTGGGTGAAGCGGGTGAGGGTTACATCGCGGGGGCTGAAACTGCAGTCAGGTTAGCGATTAGGTCTTGTTTGGCTGACCTGGGGGTTAGCACAAGCGACTCCACTGGGGGCCTGTTGTTTTCTCTTTATCAAAGATTATGAAATATTTCTGGAAATGGATTAGTGGTGACAGTTGCACAATACTGTGAACATACTTAATGTCACTGAACTATATATACACTTAAAAAGGGTTCAAATGGTAAAATTTATGTGGTGCATATTTTACCACAATAGTAATAATAATTAAAAAAGAATTTGCAGAGGAGGAATGAGGAGCAAGATCCCTTAAAGCTGTTGTAAGGGCTTTGGCTTCTTCGTGGCCTGAGCTGATAATCTGTCGGTCAGGTTGGTCTGACACATTGAATATTGACAAGCTATTATCAGTTCTGGCTCCTATCAGCAGCTAGAGTGAGTTCAGTGACCCAAACAGAGGGCATCTCTGGGTACACTTCCCCTAGTCCTGTGGGCTGAGGGGAGGTGGGATGTACTGCTCTGCAGGGATTCAAAGCAGACCTTAAACACTTGTGGCCGTATTAGATAGGACAGGGCAGTGCTAGGGCTGATGGGCGTGACTATCAGGTAGTTTAAGGCCCCGGGGCGTGGCTACAGTGAGGGGCAGGGCGGAATGCTTGCCAGGTGGTGAGAGGGGTGCTAACGAGGTGTGTCGTTCCCCAGCCCACCCCACCCACAGCCCTCCCCACCGCCCCCTCTGCTTCCGCCAGGCTTGAAATAGCCGCTCCCGAAGGCAGCCTCCTAGGCCCTAGGTCGGGTGACTTGTTGACCGGAGTTGCGATGGAGTCAGAGTGGGATGCACTGAGAGTGCTGGGAGCAGTTACCGCCGTGTGTCTGCTGCTGTGGGTGACCTGGGGGTTGGTCTACACAGTCTATGTTTACCTGCTGCCCCAGGCGCGCCGGGGCGCCCCCTGGCTCCGGGCCCATGGAGCCTGGGCAGGTGAGGGAGGAGGGCTCCATGCCAGGCAGGTTGGGCTGGTTGGGGGGAGGGAAGGGGAAGGAGAGGCAGAAACAGGAACGAGGACAGACAGGTGAGGCCAGAGGATTCCTGGAAGCAAGACAGGTGAAGGCTGGAGCAAGAAGGTCAAGGGAGGCACAGGGTGCTTGAAGTCCCCAAACCTGTGCAGGTAAGACGAGCAGGTGTCAGAGACCTGAGCCCATGAAGGATGAGGACAAGAACCAGGAGGAGCTGGATCTCAGTGAGGGGGGTTCCCAGAAAAGGCGCAAAAACCCAGAAGAGGGAGAATGGAGGGGATGACAGGGTGGGATCTGGTCTGGCTCCCCCACCTACCTCCTGCTCCTTCTCTTGTTTCTAGTGGTGACAGGAGCTACCAGCGGCATTGGCAGGGCTTATGCACATGAGGTGAGCCAGCGCTTGGAGCCTAGTGGGTGGTGGGAAAGCTTCTCTTGTCTGTTTGCCTGTTGTCAGCTGCCCGTAAGAGACTGCGAATCGTGTGCTTTATCTGCTTCCCTCAGACGTCCTCTCCCCTAGGAAGCCTTCCCTCTGGCCCCCAGGCTGGGGGCAGGTGTTTACACTGGGCTTCTACAGATCCTTGATATTCTCCCATCGTCACCCTGATTTATTCATTCAAAACCTATTTATATGCCACCTCCACGTGCCAGGCATCTTCAAGGTACAAGGGTTACAGTGAACAAAATCGATTTGAAAAAAATCAAAAGACCTTGCCCTCGCAAAGCTTCTGTTCTAGTGAGGGGAGACAGGAGTAAATAAGGTAAACAAGTACAAAGGACGCTGGGTCAAATGATTACAAGGGTTAAGGAGAAAAATAAGTCAGAAAAGGAGGACAGGGAGCCCTGGGGATGTGCAGGTTCCAATTTTTATAATAGAGTAATCAGAGAAGGTGTCACTGAGAAGGCAACAATGGGCAAAGACTAGAAGGAGGTGAGGGAGGGAGTCATGTGAATTGGGAGAAGGAATTTCCAGGGAGAAGAAACAGCCAGTGCAAAGGCCCTAGGTAGGGAGTGTTGCATGTTGGAGAAGCAGGAAAGGGGCCACTGTGACTGTAAAAGTAAAAGGGAGAGGGGAGCTATGGGAGAGGAGGACAGAGATGCAATTTGAGGGCAAATCATGGGGAATCTGGTAGGTTATTGTGGGGACTTTAACATTTACTGAGTGAGATGGGATCTTGAGGGGGTTCTGAATATAAGAAGGATACAATACTATAGTGGGCAAGGGTGGAAGCAAGATCAGCTTAGAGGCTTTTGCAAAATCCAAGCAAGAGATCCTGATGATTTAGACCAGAGTGACAGTATTAGAGGTATGAAAAGTACTGGGGATTTGTATTGATTCTATTAAACAGACTGGAGGTGGAGTATGACTCCAAACTTTGGACCTTGTAACCTGAAACCTTGCTAAACTCACTTCATAGTTCTTTTTTTTTTTTTTTTAACTGAGTTATAGTCAGTTTACAATGTTGTGTCAATTTCTGGTGTACACTCCTTAGTTCTTGTAGCTTTTTTGTACATTTCTTAAAATTTTTCTGTGTAGACAATCATGTCATCTGAGTATAGAGACAATTTTATTTCTTCCTTTCCAGTCTGTATACCTATTATTTCTTTTTCTTGCCTTATTGTACTGGCTGGGAAATTAAATATGATGTTGAGAGGAATGCTAAGAGTGAACATCCTTGCCTTTTTTCCTGACCTTCGGGAAAAACCATTCAGGTTTTAGCCATTAAGTATAATGTTAGCTGCAGGTTTTTAAATGTATGCATGTGTGTATATATGTGTTTACATGACCTTATAAGGTTAAGGAAGATCTCTTCTATACCTAGATTGCTGAAAGTTTTTATCAAGGATGGAGGTTGACATTTGTCAATTAATTTTTCTTTGTCTGTTGAGGTACGCTCATAGGGTTTTTCTTCTTTAGTCTGTTTATATAATAAATTACATCAATTGATTTTTAAAATGTTAAGCTAACCCTGCATTCCTGCAATAAGCCCCATTTGGTGATTATCTATTATCCTTTTTCAATATTGCTGGATTTGATTTACTAATATTTTGTTGAGAATTTTTGTGTCTAAGTTTAGAGGGATATTAGTTTGTAATTTTCTTTTTTTTTTTAAATTGAAGTATAATTGACTTACAATGTGGTGTCAGTTTCTGGTGTACAACATAGTGATTCAGTTATACATATGTATTCTTTTCTGTTTCATTATAGGCTATTATAAGATATTGAATATAGTTCCCTGAGTTTGTAGTTTTCTTGTAATATCTTTGTTTGGTTTTTGCTATTAGGGTAATGCTGGCCTCATAAACTAAATTACCACAAGATTTTTGACCAAAATACCTCAAAGGATGGAGTTGCCATTACTGAGATGGAGTTGAAATGAGGGGACCAGGTTAAGGGGAAAGGGGAAGGAGTCTAGTTCTGGATATTCGAAGTTTAAGATACCAATTGAGAAGCATGCAGCAGAGAGGGCCCGCTCTGGAGTTCAGAGGGGTGGAGATGTACATTGAAGCATCATCAACATAACAATGCTACTTGAAGTTATGACACTAGAAAACAAACTTACGATTACCAGGGGGAAAGAGGGTAGGAAGGGATAAATTGGGAGTTTGGGATTTGCAGATACTAACGAGTATATATAAATTAGATAAACAACAAGTTTCTTTTGTACAGCACAGGGAACTATATTCAATATCTTGTAGTGACCTATAATGAAAAGAATATGAAAAGGAAGATATGTATGTATATGTCTGACTGAAACATTATGCTGTCCACCAGAAAGTGACGCAACATTGTAAACTGACTATACGTCAGTGAAAAGAAAAACAACTTTGCCTTAAGAAAAAAATTAAGTTATAAGACTAGATGAGACACCCATGGCCCTGGGGGCCCATGGAGAGGGGCAGCACGATCTGAATCACCCCATATTGCTCCCTACTGAGACAAAGTAGGGGCAAAACCAGCGTGGAAAGTGAGGTCTCGGAAACCGGGTAAGGAATGCTTCCAAGTAGAGGCGTGATGAATGTGTCATTTGCTGCTGGGAGATGCTGAGAACACAGCACTGGATTTAGCAACACAGAAGTTATTGGTGACTAGAGTGGCTTGGGTGGCCTGGTAGGAGCAGGAGCCCAGCTGGAATGGAAGCAAGAGGGTATGGGAAGAGAGCCAATGTCAACAACCCTTTCATGAACATTGAGTAAAGTGGGATGGGTGATAAGAAATGGCGCAATACCTGAACAGAGAAGATGGGAGTGATTCTGGCAGGTTTGCAAGCTGATGGGAATAATCCAGAAGAGGGAAAAGTTGTGATGTGGGGAAAGATGGGAGAAAGCTGAAGTGATGTCCTTGACGGCCAAGAAGGGAGGGGAGGCTAGAACACAAGGAGCCGGGCAACCCTGGGGGAAAGGGAGAGTACTTGGGTCTAGATGCGAGTCAGCCAGTAGTGATGGCTGCTCTGAGTCATTGCTGTCTGGGGACTGGTCTGTCCCAGCACCACGCTGTGAGCCCCATGAGGGCAGGGCTGTGGCTGTGCCACCAAGCACAGGGCCAGGCACAAATGGATTCTGGGCAAATGTTTGTTGAATGAATAAATGCCCTTCACAGCATCAACCTCTAAGATGCATGAGGCTGTTGAGATGTTTGTGTCCAACCTCCCCCCAAAGCTGATGGACACTCAGTCCCACGTAACACATCACCCTCAGACATGCAGGTTGAGAGGGTCAGACCTGCACCAAAATGCTGCTCAGCACCCATTCCACAAATGTCTGCTAACTCTGTTTCAAGGGGTAGGGCATTCAAGGCAGCAGGAACAGCATGTGCAAAGGCCCAGAGGCAGGAAAATTCAGAAGGTGCTTTTGGGGCTGTTGAACTGCCTGCTGAGCCTGGATTCCCACAGAGGGCCACTGGCAGGAGGGACAGCTGAAGACTCAGGCTAGACCCAGGCCACTCAGGGCCAGGGTGATGAGTGTGGTTTTATCTCCAGGACCCTGGGGAGTCAAAGCAGGTTCTGAGTAGGAAAGGCAGAAGCAGGTTTGTGTTTTAGAGAGAGCTCTCTGGCTACTGAGAGAGACCGAGTCTATCTTGGGCATCCGGTGTTTCCAGCACCACCCAGCAAAGGGCAGGGGCTCAGTAAACACATTTTGAAGAAATGCATGAAGGAAGGAATGCAAATCACTGGATTCTTTATATCACTGAGAATAAAAGCCAAAGTCTTAACTGGGCCGTCCGGAGCCCCATGATTTAGTTCTCTGTCCGCCTAGCTGAGATCCTGGGTACCGGCCAAGTCATTCAGTGCACACTGTACTGTTTGCTGTCCTCTAAGCTGCCAGCCTTTGTGCAAGGGTCTTTGCACTTGCTGCTCTCTCTGCCTGGAATACTATTTCCCTAGAATGCGTGCTCCAGTTTCCGAGTTTCTCTTTTGTTCACCTCTGCATCCACCAGTGCCTGCAACACTGCATCAGACTGTCAGCATCTGGTAACTATTTGTGGAATTGGTGAGTAAGTCAATGAATGCATCCCCCGCAGCTTGCCCGGAGAGGTCTGAACATCGTCCTCATCAGTCGAGACCCGAGCAAGTTGGAACACGAGGCCAAGGAGATAGGTGAGGAGGGGAGAGGGGCTAGGAATGTCCTGGGGTGATACCAGGGCATGGTCGGGGCGGGTGCGGGGAGAGGCCTCCCTCTGCATCTGGGGCCATCGAAGGATGGGGTAGGGGCAGGAAGTGAACAAGGACTGGGGTGGGATGGGGCAAAGGTGGGACTGAATTCCAGCTAAGGTTCTGGCTCTCAATGCCCCCGTACCCCTCCCCAGAGCGGCTTTATGGCCGAAGCACCCGAGTCATCCAGGCTGATTTCACCGGGGGCTTGGAGATCTATGAGCCCATTGAGGCAGGACTGAAGGACCTGGAGATTGGAATACTGGGTATGTCCCCATGCCCTCTGGGAGGAGCGCTGCCCTCAACATGCTCGCCCTCCCTTGGTCGCCACCCTGTCCCCCGGGAACTGTTTGGAGTGACGCAAACAATGTGTCCCCTCTCACTCAGTGAACAATGTGGCCAAGCAATATGCAGACAACTTGGGTAAACTGCTCGACTTTGAGGACACCGCCCAAGTAAGTAAAACCGAGTACCCGTCCGTGGTCACCCCTTCTTCACGCTGCTCCCTCTGTAGTTTCAGGCAGGTAATCTGTTGCCTTCCTGGAAAAAATGATCTGAAAGCTACAAATTTATGACGTCTAGGATGTGAAGGAGGCTTCCTTCCATGGGGCGCCCTTCTGCAGTGCCCAACCGTACAAGCGTTCAAGCTGAGGCTGCTTCTCTCTGCCCTTTTGTATTCGCTGGTGCCGACTTTAAGGGGACATGACTCACGTAGGAAAGTCAGTGCCTCAGTTTCGTATCTAGAAAATGGGAATGCATATTTTTGCTGGCCTCATAGGGCTGATATGACAATGGAATAAAATAATGCACATAAACCTAAGCTGTGTGCTCCATAAATGTTGGCTATTCAGTGTTTGATTTCTTTCGTTCTTTTTTTTTTTTTTTTTTAAATAGAGGTACCTGGGAATTGAACCCAAGACCTTGGGCATGCTAAGTATGAGCTATACCCAGCCACCCCTGAGTGTTGGCTAGTATTAGACATAGACAAAACAGAAGATAAGGATGACTTTTAAATTTTACATATTATTATTTCAAAAGTAATGCATGGCTCACTTTATAAAATTTAAAGGAGAGGCAGCCAGTGTCTCCTCCCTCAGGTGTTAGAGGAAGTTGTGGCTGGAGATGAACCCTGCATTTGAGAACGATTAAGAAACTGGATAAAAGATTTTTTAACACCTTTATTGTGGTGTGGTTCCTGTACAGTAAACTACAATATTTCAAATGTACAATTTGATTAATTTTGATAGATATCTACACCAATGAAGCCACTACCACAGTCAAGATAGCTAACATTTCCATCACTCCCCGAAAGATGAAATTTTCAGATTCCTAATTTATCCCTTCACACCCCTCTTTACCCTCTGATAACCCTAAGTTTGTCCTCTATGTCTGTGAGTCCTGTTTCTGTTTTGTAGATAACTTCATTTGCATCCTTTTTATTAAAGATTACACATATAAGCCATATCATATGGCATTTTTACTTTCTCTTTCTGGCTTACTTTACTTAGAATGATGATCTCCAGGTCCATCCATGTTGCTGCAAATGGCATTATTTTATTCTTTTTAATGTCTGAGTAGTATTCCAGTGTGTGTGTGTGCACGTGCGCACACATACACGCGCCACCTCTTCTTCATCCAGTCTTGTGTTGATGGACTTCTGGGTTGTTTTCACCTCTTGGCTATTGTATACAGTGCTGCTATGAACACTGGGGTGCATGTGTCTTTTTGAATCATATTTTTCTCCAAGTATATGTCAGGAGTGGGATTGCTGGATCATATGAAGTCAATTTTTAGTTTTTTAAGGAACCTCCATACTCTCCTTCACAGTGGCTGTACCAATTTACATTTCCACCGACAGTGTAGGAGGGGTCCTTTTTCTCCCTACCTTCTCCAGCATTTATGGTTTGTGGACTTTTTAATGATGGCCATTCTGACTGGTGTGAAGTGATACCTCATGGTAGCTTTGATTTGCATTTCTCTAACAATTGGTGACGTTGAGCATCTTTTCACGTGCTTGTTGGCCATCTGGATGTCTTCTTTGGAGAGATGTCTATTTAGGTCTTCTGCCCACGGATAAAAGATTTTTAAAATAACTGTTTGAAGGTATCATAGAACTACTAAGGCGATGAGGAATGCTGCGCCAAGATTTGAGGGAAGAGAGACTCCAAGAGGAGTAAAGCTGGTATTTGAAGCAACATTTTCCTTCCAAGTGGATGAGTGTTTAAGAGGCTAAGCAAGAGTTTTCATCATACGTTTGGAGCCACAACAAATAATGTAGTTCAAAGCTTTGGAAAAAATCCCAGGCTTTAGGTTAGGGTCCTGAAAACGATAATCTAAGAGTCAGGGTAAAGTAGGTTTCACAGGAACTGAAGCCAGATTTCAAACTATCTCAATGCTCTTTGGGATTCAGTTGATCTGATGTTTTAGCGCCCCCTAGTTTAGCTGCCTGGGAGAAGCAAAGCAAAACAAAATCTATCATTTTTAGAGAAAAACCGATGTAGTCCAGAGCCTTGAATTAGCAATACAGTTTTTAAATATTAAATACCCAGCACCCAACAAAATATAACCTGGAACATTAAAAGAAAAATCGTGATTGAGAGCAAAAGAAATAATAGATAATGTAAAGTAGGTCTACATGTGACCAAGATAATGGAAACAGCAGCACAGATTTTTTTGAAAATACATTCCGCCTCTCTCTCTCTTTTTTAATTGGAGTATTGTTGATTTACAGTGTTACAGTTAGTTCCTGGTGTACAGGCCAGTAACTCAGTTATACACATTTTTTTTCATATTCATTTTCATTGTAGGTTATTACAAGCTATTGAATATAGTTCCCTGTGCTATAAAGTAGGACCTTGTCATTTATCTATTTTGTATATAGGAGTTTCTATCTGCTAATCCCAAACTCCTAATTTATCCCTCCTCCCTTTCCCCTTAGCTAACCATAAGTTTGTTTTCTATGTCTGTCAGTCTATTTCTGTTTTGCAAGTAAGTACATTTGTGTCATTTTTTAAAGATTCCACATATAAGTGATATCATATGATATTTGTCTTTCTCTGTCTCACTTACTTCACTTAATATGGCGATCTCCAGGTCCATCCATGTTGCTGCAAGTGGCATTATTTTATTCTTTTTTATGGCTGAGTAGTATTCCACTGTGTATATATACCACAACTTCTTTATCCAGTCATCTGTTGATGGACATTTAGGTTGCTTCCACATCTTCGCTACTGTAAATAGTGCTGCTATGAACATTGGGGTGCATGTAAGAATAGATTTTTTTTTTAAATCATGACATAGATAATATAAAATTTACCATTTTAAAGTGTGCAACTTAGTGGCATTACATTCATTCACAGTGTTGCACAGACATCACCACTATCTATTTCCAGAACTTTTTCATCACCTCAAACAGAAACTCTGGTCCTATTAAGCAGTACCTCCCCAGTCTTCCCTATTCCTCACCCCTGATAACATCTATTTCTACTTTCTGCCTCTGTGAACTTGCTAATTCTAGATGCATTATACAAATGGAATCACAGAATAGTTTTCCTTTTGTGTATGGCTTATTTTACTTACCACAGTGTTTTCAATTTCATCCATGTTGTAGCAGGTGTCAGAACTTCATTCCTTTTATTTTCTTTATTTTTAAGTTATGGCAAATGTACATAACATAAATCTTGTCATTTTTAACTATGTTGAAGTGTACAGCTCAGTGGCATTACTGTACATTTACCTTGTTGTGAAACAGTCACCGCTATCCATCTCCAGAATGTTTTCAGTATCTCATACTGAAACTCTGTACCATTTAAACAGTAACCCCCCCATCCCTCCCTACCCACAGCTCCTGGCAACCACCATCCTACTTTGAAAAAATTTTTTCTTTTGGATTTTTTTTGGAGGGGGAGGTAATTAGGTTTCTTTCTTTATTTGTTTTACTATTTTTTTTAAACGAATGCACTGGGGATTGAACCCAGGACCTCTGCATGCTAAGCATGTGCTCTACCACTGAGCTATACCCTCCCCCATCCTACTTTCTGTCTCTATGAACTTGACTATTCTAGGTGCCTCATATAAGTGGAATCATACAGTATCTGTCCTTCTGTGCTTGGTTTATTTCTAGTGTAGTATAGTATTATCAAGGTTCATCCATGTTGTAGCATGTCACAATTTTATCCCTTTTTAAGGCTGAATGATATTCCATTGTATGTATGTATCACATTTATCTGTTGATAGACATTTGGGTTGTTTCCACCTTGTGGTTATAATGAATAATGATGCTATGAATGTTAGTGTACAAATATGTTTGTGTTCCTGCTTTTAATTCTTTTGGTTATATACCCAGAAGTAGAAATGATGGATGCAAGATTAGTTTGGCTATTCAGGGTCCCTTGAGATTCCCTATGAATTTTGGGGTGGGTTTTTCTACTTCTGAAAAAAAAATGCTGTTAGGATTTTTATAGAGTTTGTATTGAGTCTGTAGATCACTTTGGGTATACTGTCGTCTTAGCAATATTAAGTCTTCCAATCCACGTACATGGGATGTCTTTCTGATCTCTTCTCTAATATCTTTCAGTAATGATTTGTAGTTTTCAGTATATGTCTTTCCTTCTTGCTTAAGTTAATTCCTAAGTACATTTATTCTTTTATTCTTTTTGATGCTATTGCAAGTGGTATTTTTTTCATAACTTCCCTTTTGGGTTGTTCATTGTTCATCTGTAAAAATGCAGCTGATTTCTTGGTGCTGATTTTGTACCTTGTGACTTTGTGAATTTGTTTATTAGTTCTCACTTTTTTTTGTGGAATCTTTAAACTTTCTCCGTGTAAGATCATATAATCTGCAAACAGAGATAATTTTGTTTCTTCCTTTCCAGTTTTTGAATGCCTTTAACTTCTTTTCTTGGCCTAGTTGCTCTGGCTAGAACTTCCAATACTATATTGAATAGAAATAGCAAAAGCAGGAAACGCTTTCATCTTTTCACTGTTGAGTGTGATGTTAGCTGTGGGCTTTTTATACTATTATATGTATTATTATGTGCATTATCCATATATTTATTATGTTGAGATAGTTTCCTTCTATTCATAGTTTGAGTGTTTTAATTATAAAAGGTGTTGAAATTTGTCCATTTCATCTAGATTATCCAATTTATAGGTATATGGTTGTTCACAGTGCTCTCTTTAATCTTTTTTCTTTTTTTAATTTTATTCCTTGCTTTTTTTTTTTTTTTTTACAATCGATGAACCAACATGGACACATTATTATCAACCAAAGTCCATAGTTTACATTAAGGTTCACTCTTGATGTTGTACATTCTATGGGTTTTGACAAATGCATAATGACATGTAGCCACCACTATAGTATCATACAGAGTAATTTCATTGCCCTAAAAATCCCTTGTGCTCCATCTATTCATTCCTCCCTCCCTCCCTCTCCCCAGACCCCTGGAAATCATGATCTTTTTATTGTTTCTATAGCTGTGCCTTTTCCAGAATGTCCATTGGTTGGAATCATACAGTTTGTAGCCTTTTCAGACTGGCTTCTTTCATTTAGTAATATGTCTTTTAAATTTCTTCCATGCCTTTCATGGCTTGATAGATCCTATTTTTTTTTTACTGCACATATATTTTTAATTTACATATACGTACTGTTCATTGTTTCTAAGAATGTTTAGAGCTTTAGCTTTTTAAACTTATGTAGTTATCAAAGGAATAAAGACACCCACAAAATAACAATTAATTCAAAAAGATACATACACCCTGCTATTAACAGCAACATTATTTATAATTGCCAAGATATGGAAGCCTCCTAAGTGCACATAAATAGTTGAACAGACAATGAAGATGCAGCATACATATATATGTGATGGAATACAGCTCACCCATAAGAAAGAAGGATATTTTGCCATTTGTGGCCCTTCATTCACTTTTTGTTTTTCACTTCAAAAACTGGAATTTTATAGCTGGCAGAGACATTTCCATTACATCAAAAACAACAAAATACCTAGTAATAAACTTAACCAAGGAGGTTACCTGTACTCTGAAAACCAAAATGACACAAAGAAATGGAGAGATTTCTTGTGCTCTTGGATTGGAAGAATCAACACTATCAAAATGGCCACACTACCCAAAGCAATCCACAGATCCAACGCAACCCCTGTCAAAATACTTAAGACATTCCTCACAGAACTAGAACAAACAATTCCAAAATTTGTAAGGAACCACAAAGGACCCCAAACAGCCAAAGCAATCCTTTGTAGGTCTCTTTTTTTCCCTCTTTCTTCTTTTTGTTCTCTTTTCTTATGGTTTGATGACTACAGAAGGTCCTTTAACATTTGCTGTAAAGCTGGTTTGGTGGTGCTGAGCTCTTTTAGCTTTTGTTTATCTGTGAAGCTTTTGATTTCTCCATCAAGTCTGAATGAAAGCCTTGCTGGATAGAGTATTCTTGGTTGTAAGTTTCCCCCTCGCATCACTATAAATATATCATGCCACTTCCTTCGTTTCAGAGTTCTGCTGAAAAAGATAACCTTATGGGAGTTCTTTAATCCTTTTTATTTCTGTAGAATCAGTAGTAATGTCCAACTTTCATTTCTGGTTTTAGTAATTTCAGTATTGTTTTCCTTAATCAATTTTGATAAATGTCAAATTTGTTCATCTTATCAAAGAATCAACTTTTGGTTTCCTTGATTTTCTTTATTATTTGTTCAATCTCTATTTTATTTTTCTCTGCTGTAATCTACTTATTTTGTTCTGTTAGCTTTCGGTTTACTTTGTTCTTCTTTTTCTAGTTCCTTAACTTATAGAGTTAAGTTGTTGATTTGAGGTAAGTTTTTCTTTTTTAAAGCATATATTTACAGCTATTAATTTTCCCCTTAGCACTGCTTTTACTGTGTCCCATAAGTTTTGGAATGTTGCGTTTTAATTTCCATTTTCATTTGTCTCTAAGTATTTTTAAATTTCCTTTGTAATTTCTTCGTTGATTCATTGGTGTTTGAGAGTTGTAGAAATTCTTTATATATTATGGATATTAATCCCTAATCAAATGAATGACTTGCAAATGTCTCCTGCCATTTTGTGAGTTACCTTTTCACTCTGTCAGTAGTCTTTTAATATACAAAAGGTTTTAATTTCCATGACATACAGTTTATCTATTTTTCTTTTGCTGCTTGTTCTTTTGTTATCACCCAACTTTAATGACACACAACATATGCAGAATATGAATTATTTTCTTGAACATACAGAACATTTCACAAAACATAAATTCAACAAGTATCAGACTCCAAATGATATAATTTGTTCTCTTTCCATAGTGAAACTAAGCTAGAAATAAATTATTTAAAAAGTTGGGGGACACTTATGTGTTTGGAAATTAGATAATACACTTAAAGAAAGTTCCTGGGTCACAAATGACAATAAAGCTAGGAAACGTTTTGAGCTAAATGATACTAAAATCCTACACATCAAAATTTGTGGGATGCAAAGAAAATATATAAACTTAAGTGCATGCATTAAAAGAGTAGGCTGAAAATCAATTATTTAACTGCCCATCTCAGGAAGTTAGAAAAAAAAAATCAAAGAAAACATAATGATGGAAATAATGACGATAAGAGCAGGCATTCATGCAATAGAATATATTGAAGCTTTCAAAACAGAGCATTTAGAAAGTCAAAACTTTGCACTGAAGGACTTTTAAATAAAATTGACAAAACCTTTTAGATTGATCAAGAAAAGATGAAGAGAAGGCACAAATAACTAATATCTTAAATGAAGGTAAAGGTACCCATGGAGTTATTAAAAATATAAAAAGGTCCTTCTAAGTCTTAATGGCAACAATTTGAAATGTTAGATTACTCAAGGCATTTCCTAGGAAACATGATGTATTCAAACAAATACAAGAAAAAGTAGAAAACTTGACTAGTGCTTTATCTGTTCAAGAAATTGAGTCCTGTAAAATACTGTAAAACTTCGTCACAATCTTGGTTACTCTTGGAGGGGTCATGTGTGGAAAGAAACATGGGTGGGGGCTTCTCAGGAGTTGATAATTTTATTTTTTAAAAACTGGATGCTGGTTACATGGCTGTATCCAGTTGGTGAAAATTCATGAAGCCATACACCTGTAATATGGGCACATTTCAGGATCTATATTGTTCTTCAATAGAAAGTGTCAAAAAGATAAAAATATAAAACCTTCCCATAAATAAAATCTCCAGGCCCTGATGCCTTTATCAGTGAGCTGCCAAATACTTAAGGTCAAAGTAATAACAATCTTATCCAAATTGTTTCGAAGACTAGAAAAAGAGCACACACTTTCTAACACATTTTATGAGGGGTTATAACCATCATACCAAAACCTGACAAGGAAATTATAGGAAAGAAAAATTTGAGCTTAATCTCCTTCAGGAACTTAAATACAAATACCCTGAACAAAATAATTAGTTAAATATGTCCTGTGATATATAAAAAGAATTACATATCATGATCAAATGAGCTTTATTCCAGGAATGCAAATGATTCAGAATTTTAAAATCAATCTAGATAATCTAGATATTAACAGAAAACACGGGAGAAAAACTGTATGATCATCTGGATAGATACAGAGAAAGTAACAATTAATTGCTAAGAGTTAACACACGCTCATTATTTTTTAGAAAGTAAACTAAGAATAGAGAGAAACTGCCTTGATCTGACTGACTTCAAAGAACTTGCAACTAGCATCATACCTATTCTATGAGATTGGGAACAAGACAAGGAAGCCTGCTATGACCTCTTCTGTGTAACATTTCATGGGAGGTCCTACACAGTGACATAAGATAAAAAAATAGATCAAAGTTATAAAGCCAGGGAAGGAAGAAATACAGATATCATTATTTGCAGACGACGAAACTGTATATGCAGAAAATCCAGAAGAATTTATTCATCATTTCAGTGAATTCTGTATCTGTATACCAGCAATGAACAATTAGAACGTAACTTTTAAGATAAGATTTATTTATTTAATTATCTATTTCTCTATCTATTTATTTCTAATGGTGGTCCTGGGGATTGAACCCAGGACCTCATGCATGCCAAGCAGGCACTCTACCACTGAGCTATACCCTCCCCCCACCTATGAATTTTAAAAATGCAAACAACCCAGTTGAAAAATAGGAACTAGGCTTGAACAGGCACTCTACAAAAGAGAAAATTCAAGCAGCCAATGAATATACAAAAGTGTATTCAACCTCATTCTTATTAGGGAACTACCAATTAACACCAGAGTGAGCTTCAAGAACGCAGCCACGACAATGGTTAACAGTAAAGTATTGACAGTGCCAAGTGTTGCTGGGGATTGTGGAATAACTAGAATTCTTAAGCTTTTCTAGTGGGCATATAAACTTGGACAACTGGGGGGGACTGCTTGGCAGTACCTCCTAATATGCATTTTCTGCCATCCAGCCACTTCAATCCTGGTTGTATAAGAGTGCGCATATGCGCCGAAAGACACACACAAGGATGTTCCTAGATAAGTTGTTTGTGATAGCTCCAAACTGGACACGACCTCAATGTCAGTCAGTAGTTGATCAGACCCATAAAGCATGCTCTAGTCATACAATGGAAAATTATCACAATGAACACGAATGAAGAACTTCTGCTACACGGAATGGGGATGAATCTTATAATGTTTGACAAACAATGTCAGAGATACAAGAATACATACTGTATGACTCCACTTATATGAAGTTCAGAACCACAAAACTATTCTGCAGCATGTTAGAGGTCAGGACAGTGGTTAACTGGGGGAAAAGCAAGAGTAATGACTGCAAGAGATGAGGAATCTGGAAAACTGTCAAACTTTGTTTTTTTAGATGGGTAGAGGTTAAAGATTTGGATTCATTTTTTACAGTAAAGATTCGTGCACTTTGGCATTGTATGGTATACGTTTATAAAAAATTTACTGATCAAAAAATCCAAAGAAAGAAGTTTATGAAGTGAAGGTGAAAATCTCCCTTCTCCCTCCAATCCTATAACTCAAAAGTGACCCCAAATTTAAAATGTGGTAGGTAGTTTTCCCTCTGTGCATATAGGAAGATGTGTGTGTGTGTGTTTAAATTCAGATAGAGGCAGCCTATTGTTCTGTGTTTTGCCTTTCACAAGAGGCATATTATCTTGGGGGTCATTCTCATCGGAATAATGAGTGAACCACTCTTTTTACTTGTTGCTCAGTGATCCATCCATTGGCTACACTGTGTTTATTTAGTCATCTCGGTATTGATGAGCATTCAGGATGCTTCCTGTTATATGTGACTACAAATTGTGTTGGAATGAATACCTCTGGACATGTGCATTTCTCACATGTGTGAGTATCTTGGAAAGGAATCACATTTCCAGAAGTAGGTCAAAGGGTAGGTGCATTTTAATTCCTTATATATGTGGAATCTCAAAAAAAAACACACACACACAAATGAACTTATTTACAAAACATAAACAGACTCACGGACATAGAAAACAAACTTATGGTTGTGGAGGAGTAGGGGGTAGGAAGGGATAAATTGGGAGTTCGAGATTTGCAGGTACTAACTACTATATATAAAATAGGTTTCTACTGTATAGCACAGGGAACTATATTTAATATCTTGTAGTAACCTATAATGAAAAATAATACGAAAAGGAATATATGTATGTATATGCATGACTAAAACATTATGCTGTACACCAGAAATTGATATGACATTGTTAACTGACTATACTTCAATATATGTATATTTTTTAAAAAGGTAGGTGCATTTTAAATTCTATAGATCCTACATTAAAGAGCAAAAAATGTGTTCCACCATGAAAGAAAAGTAAGCTAGAAAGTAAGAAAATGTGGGGGTTGTGCCAGGGCTGTGGAAGGGAAGGACTGAATTGGTTCTGCTTCTTTCCCCAGAAACTGTCGGATATTATAAACTGCAATATGATGTCTGTGGTCCAGGTAAGACTGCGTTCAGAGGAACTGGGTTCAAGTTTAGCATAGCTCTGACCACTCTGGGTGGTCCCCAGCATCCCCCAGCACTGGGCCCAGCCTGGAGAAGTGCTAGGGGAATATTCCCAGAGGGAAGGTAGGAAGATGGGAGTGAACTTGAGGAGGCTGCAGGAGTCTGAGTAGGCGGAAGTGTTGGAAAGGGAAAGACGAGGCCCTCCCCATTCCTCCTGCAGATGACTCGAATCGTCTTGCCACAAATGGTTACCAGGTAAGAGGCAGTCTCTTTGTCTTCCACTCGGGATCTTATCCTCATCCAACCTCCGAGCTTTTTCCATTCCCCAGCCGTCCCATTCCGCTGTCCCACCCACATTCCCAACTCTTACCCGTCCCTCTGATCCTTCTCAGCTTAGGATGCCGATGAGGGATGGAGGTGGGGAAATCACTCGGACCATCTCTTCTCCACTGGCAGTAACCGCCTTCCAAATAATGCTTCCTCCTCCAGGCGCAAAGGCATCATCATCAACATATCTTCGATAGTGGACAGGAACCCCTTTCCGTTTATAGCAATGTATGGAGCCACCAAGGTACCCAGACCCACAGACGGGGCGAGGGCTGGATGCCATGCTGAAATTCCCGCAGTAGCCTTTAAGTCTGGCATTGAAGGTTATGGTGAAAAAGTCCTGAATGGGTGTGCCGTGATGTATCACCTGCGTCTGAGGCTATAAATAGGTCAGACAGACATCTGGGGCACCGTCCAGTAGGCAAGCGAAATGGTTTGTTTGTTTTTTAAGAGAAACGGATGGCTAGGGGTGAAGAGAACCGGTGACGTGGGAGGAGGGCAGGGAATTCAGAGACTGGCCGGGGTAGAATGGAGAGTGAGTGTGTGGAAACAGAGGAGGGCTTGGAGCGGGGAAGCATTCACGTGTTAAGTTTGAAGACTTGGACCGTGAGCGGGGGCGGCGGGTGGGGGCCTCCGGGAGCCTGGGAGTGTTCTAGGATCTGGGACGGCCCTGGGGCGACGGCGGACGGGAGGAGTCTGCCCAAGGAACGCTCTTGGTCCTGTGGCCCTCCTTCTCCTTCTCCGCAGGCCTTTGTGCGAAGCTTCTCCGCGTCCCTGAAAGCAGAGTACAGCTCCGAGGGGGTCCTCGTGCAGGTGCCTGACTCTGCAGGGAGGGAGCTCAAAAGGGCCGAGGCGACAGAGGCAGCTCAGAAGGGCAGGGGGTCTGACAGGGGAAAGGAACTTAGAGACCGCGGAGGCTCTTAGGAGCAGGGGCCGGGGCCAGGGCCGGGGAGCGGGAGGCGGGCCTGAGAGAGGTTTGCTACCCGGCGGAGCTTCCGGGGAGCAGCGCTCAGAAGCCAGTGTGCTCTCGAGGGGGCGTGGCGTAAAGAGGCGTGGTCTGGGCTGCCTGGGGGCGTGGTCTCAAGGACCAGAGCTCGGAGATTGGCGTGTGAACCAGACCCCGGGATGCTCAGACAGGGCCTGGGAGCTTACGCTGGGGGGAGGGGAGTTCATTTCTTGATCCCCTTCCTTCCTACAGACCGTGAGCCCCTTTATAGTTGAAACAAATATGACCTTGGCCATGAAAAATCGATTTCTGGTGGTGAATGCCCACGACTTCGCTCGGCAGGCATTGGACACGCTGGGCCTCACCTCCTATACCCCCGGGTGCCTCCGCCACGCCTTGCAGGTGCTTTCCTGGGGCAATCCTAGGCAAAGAGCTGGATGGGACAGTCCCTGGCCCGGATCCACTAGTCCTCAGAAAGGGAGAGACATCCAGAGAAGGGAGGGCCGCCACCCTGGGCTGGGGAGCTGGGAGAGGAGTTGGGAGACGCAGGAATGGGGTGTATCTTGAACTTTGGTACCTCTCCTTCTCAGGGTCTCCTGCTGGCTATCTTCCTGCCCAGTTGGTTTTGTTGCAGTCGCGAAGGAGTAAAGCTTTTGTCTCTGTTTGCGAATTGGAGTAGGGAACAGTCACTTCCTAGAAGAACTCGATAAAAAGCCTTGGAGAGGCATGGCCACTTGTCCGTCGTCCCCAGCTCCCCCGTTCCCTCCAGAATCCTGGACCAGAGCTGCTGATGTTAGAAAAGATGGCCCACACGTCGAAACAGACGGACAAGCAGGCCAATGGAACAGAACTGGATCCCCAAACGCCTGGACATTTAGTGACAACTGTGGCATCTCAAATCTTTGGCAGGAAGATGGAGTTTTTAATATGTGGCACTGAAACAACTAGATAGACATTTGGAGAAAAACAAATATATACGTATATACACATATATAAATTGTAGCGATGATGGTTGCACAACTTTGTGAAACACTAAAAACCACTAAATTGTACACACTAAAAGGTATGTGAATTATATCTCAATAAAAAACTTTTAAAAGAGACCCCCCAGTGTGTGTCCAAATATATCTCTATATATAATTAGATCCAATCCTCACACCCTGTACCTGCATAAACTTCAAATGAATCAGAAATCCCTGTGTAAATATGGAAACATAACAAGTAGAAGCCATGAATTTCTTTCCATCTTGGAAGTGGGAGAATCTTTCTAATTACTACTGAAAATTAAAAGCAGCAAAAAACAAAAAAACCCAACCTAACAAATATCAAACTTTAGTTAATGATATGCAGGCTAAATTATTTAGAAAAAGTGTACTGATGTCTGTAACTTACTTTGAAATGCATTAAAAAGTTAGATTAATTAATGGATGAATAGAATGTATAGAAATATGGTTAGACAAGTATGGTAAAATGTTAATAATAGAATCTAAGTGTACATGTTCCCTGTACACTTCTTTCAACTTTCCTGTGTGTTTAAAATTTTTCATAATAAACTGCTGGGGAAATCCAGGAGCAATACAATTAAATTTATAAATAAAACAACTTAAGTAGATTTAGAAATTATTTAAGAAAAGATGACACCATAAAGTAAAACTGTGATGATCTCAGAGAAAATATTTACAAGTTACATCACACACAAAATGTTTATCTCCTTAATATATAAGAAATAGTCTAAAAGCTCAATGTTTTAAGGTGTGCACAAGAAATGGACAGTTCATAGAGAAACAAATATGAGTGTTCCTTAACTATACGAAAAGGTGCTCAACTTTACTCATAATGAGAACAATGCCAATTTAAAACCACTTGGAAGTAGTTCTCACCTTTAAAAGTGACAAAAATTCCTAAGCTGAGAAACACACTCATGCATTGCTGGTGGGTATGCAAAATGATACAACCTCCATGGGGAGAAATTTGACAATAGCTAACTAACAAAACAACATATGCAGTTTACTCTCATACCTAGCAATGCCACTTCCAGGAATATACCCTGAAGACCCATCTCCATGGAAACAGCAAGACCTCACTTTGGGGGCAAGGTTGATACCTTCAAAGAACAGAAAGGCCCATAACTGTGTAACAGGTGGGGCTATTTTTAATTTTCTATTTTGAAGACCATCTGGGCCTGGATTTTTGTGGTAAAGTTTTAAACTATGGATTAAATTCTCTGACTAGATATAAGAATATTCAGATTTTCTATTTCTTCTTGGGTCAGTTGTGTTTAAGTTCTGTTTCAAAAAACTTACCCTTTTCATCTAAATTTCCGAATGTACTGATATGAATTGTTTCATAATACCTTCTTATTTCCCTTTTCATGCTTGTAGGATCTATAGTGATGTCTCATTTTGATTCTTGATATTGACAGTTTTTCTTTTTTCTTCTTTGATCTTGAGAGAGATTTGTTGATTATATTAAGCTTTTCTTTTCTTTTTTTTTTAACTGAAGAACAGTCTGTTATAATGTGTCAATTTCTGGTGTACAACACAATGTCCCAGCCATGCATATACATACATATATTCATTTTCGTATTATATTAAGCTTTTAAATAGACAACTTTTGGTTTATTGATTTTTATGTTGTACATTTGTTTTCTGTTTTGTTGATTTCTACTCTTGCCTATATCATTTTATTTTCTACTTTGTTTTTAATTTGTTTTTCTTGTTCTACCTTCTTGGATATTTGATTTTTAAATTTTACTGTCTTGATACATGCATTAAAGCTACACATTTCCCTCTAAACATAATGTTTACAGCATCCACAAGTTTTGCCAGGTTACATTTTTATTGTTACTCAGTTAAAAATGATTCCTTATTCCCATTTTTATTTCTTCTTTGATTCACAGGTTATTTAGAAGCATGTTGCTTAATTTCCAAACATGAAGCTATTCTAGTTATCTAACTACTAGAGTACTCTAATTTAATTCAAAAGCTATTGGAGAATATATACTATACAATTTTCATCCCTTGAAGTTTTTTAAGGCTTGATTTATGGCCCAGAATATGGTCTATTTTGTAAAAGACCTTTCTTTATCCTGATAAATTTCCTTGCTTTGATTATCTGTTCTGTTTGAAATTAATATAATATATAATAAAAATAATATAATGATAATATAGATCTACTGTCAACATACTCCCTCCATTTTTTCTCAGAAATTCCTTATTTCACCTTCATTTCTGAAGGATAATTTTGCAGAATTTTTTCTCCCAACACTTTAAATATTTCAGTCCACTCGCTTCTTGATTGCAGTTTCTGAAGAGAAGTCAGTGCAATTCTTATCCTTGTTCCTCTGTAGGTAAGGTGTTTTATCCCTCTGGCTTGTTTCAGGATTTTATTCTCTATCTTTGTTTCTCTCTTTTTTGTGTGTGGGAGAGAGGAGGTAATTAGGTTTATTTATTGCTTTTTTAAATGGCTGTACTGAGAATTGAACCCAGGACCTCGTGCATGCTAAGCATGTGCTCTACCACCTCCCCAGTCTCTAGCTTTACTTTTCTGTAATTTGAAAATGATATGCCTGGGTGGTATCGTGCTTGGTGTTCTCTGAGCTTCCTAGATCTGTGATTTGGTGTCTGGCATTAATTTGGGGCAACTTCTCAGTCATTATTGTCGCAAATATTTCTTCTGTGCCTTTCTTTCTTCTCCAATTACACATATGTCACAACTTTGGTAGTTGGCCTACAGTCCTTGGATAGTCTGTTCTGCGTTTTGTTTATTTCTTTTGGTTTTCAGTCATTGTTTCTCTTTGCTTTTTAGTTTTTTTAGAGTTTTCTATTGAGACATCCTCCAACTTAAGAGTCATTCCTCAACTGTGCCACCAGTGAGCCCGTCAAAGGCATTCTTCATTTTGTTGCACTGCTTTCTGATCTCTGGCACTTCTTTCTCAGGATTTCCAGCTCTTTGCCTATATTGCCCATCTGTTCCTGCATATTGTCTGCTTTATCCAATAAAATCCTTAATCATAGCATATGAATTATAGTTGTTTTAAATTCCCGGTCTGATCATTCTAACATCCCTACCATGCCTGGTTCTGAGGCTCACTCTGTCTTTTCAGGTTGTGTTATTTTACCTTCTATCATGCCTTGTAATTTTTTCTTGATAGCCAGATGGAATGTACCGGATAAAAGGAACTAAATACGCCTTTGGCAATGTAGTGGCGGGGTGTAGGGAGAAGGGGAGGAGTTCTACAGTCCTATGATTGGTTTCAGTCTTTTAGTGAGTTTATGCCTCTAGACTGTGAACTACACAGACGGTTTTATTTTTGGTTTATTTTTTAATTTTGGGTTTTGTGTTGGGGGGTGAGGTAATTAGGTTTAATATGCTTATTTATTTATTAATAGAAGTACTAGGGATTGAACCCAGGATCTGGTGCATGCTAAGCATGCATTCGACCACTGGGCTATACCCGCCCCACCTTGAACTTCACAGGTGTTTTTAATTTTTTTCTCCCTCTTAACTAGGAGAGGATGGCTAGTGTGGGCTGGAGTTGGGTATCTGCCTTCCTCAGGTGAGTTGGCTTCTGATAATATCCCAGCCAGTTAGACTCTGGTTAACTAGTTCTCCTTGGGGCCGGCCTTGTTAGGAAGAAGAGCGTGCTCTAAAGAACTTCAAAATTGTCCTTTTCTCCCTTCTCCCTGCCCAAAGCACAAGGGGGTTTTTCTCTAGTATTTACTGTAGGAACCAGCTTCAGCTCCTGGAGGTAAATCTCACAAAATTGTGGGAGTCCTCCCATGACTAGTTGTCCCCTGGAGTTTTTAACTCAGAGTTGTCCACACTGAGCCTCCAGAGACTCATGAATTACAGCTCTGGTTTTCCTGCGCTGGCGCTGGTTCCCGCGGCATTTTCTGTCCATGAGTCTCTGCTCTGGTAAGTTTTTATTCTCTGTATTCACCTGTCGGTCTCTCCAGTCTTGGGGGCAGTGGTTCTCCCTGTGTCCTCACCTCTCTGAAGGATCCCAGAAGTGTTGTTTATTTTTCAGTCTGTTCGGCTTTTTACGTGTTAAGATGGCGTGGTGACTTCCAAGCTCCTTACATGTGAAACTGGAAAACAGAAGCTATCTACCTACTTGAAAAGAATGTATATTCTGCAGTTGTTGGATGTAGTGTTCTATATGTGTCAGTTAGTTCAAGCTGATTAATTGTATTGTTGAAATCTATATTCTTTCAGATAGTTTTTTTTTCTTGTTCTATCAGTTACTTCAGGAAGCACGTTAAAATGTTCAGCGGTGATCGTAGATTTGTCTGCCTCTCCTGTTCTGTCACCTTTTGCTTTATGCTTTTGAAGATATGTATTAGGTATATGCAAGTTTGCAGTTGTTATGTTCCTAATTAACCCATTTAAAATTATGAAATGTCCCTCTTCAACTCTTGGAATACATCTATCTAAAGTCTACTTTGTCTGATATATTAATATCATATTAATAACATATTAATGGCCACACTGGCTCTTTCTTTTGGTTAGTATTTGCACTGTACCTATTCACTCTTTCTTTTATTCTAAATCCATCTGTGATTTTATATTTAAAGTGTTTTCCTAATAAAGGGTACTTGATAGACTCTAGCTTTTCCTCCAGTATGACAGTATTTTCCTTTAGCTGGAGTGTTTATTTTCATTTACATTTAATATAGTTGGTGATACAGCTGTGTTTCAGATTACTGTGTTAGTTAACCTTTGCTGTGTAACGAATCACCCTAAAATTTACTGGCTTAAAACAACAGCCGTCATTGATTATCTTTCAGTTTCTGTGGGTTAGGAATTAATGAGTGGCTCATCTGGATGATAGGAGATCAATGATTTGCAAATGTTTTCTTTCATTCTGAGAGCTGTCTTTTAACTTACAATCTTAAAAAAGTCCAACTTACCTATTTTCCCTTTTGTTCACCTTCATTTTTAAAGGTTGTTACTCCCCTACCCCTATATTTGCACCTCTCCCTTCTCCCCACTGGTAACCACTAGCTTGTTCTATCTGTGAATCTGTTTCTTTTTTGTTATAGTCACCAGTTTGTTATAGTTTTTAGATTGCATATGTAAGTGATGTTATAGTTTTTGTCTTTCTCTGACTTATTTCACTTAGTATAATGCCCTCCAAGTTTATGTTGCTACAAATGGCAATATGTCATTCTTTTTATGGCTGAGTAGTATTCCATTGTGTGTGTGTGTGTGTGTGTGTGTGTGTGTGTGTGTGTGTGTGTGAAGATGCCACATCTTTACCCAGTCATCTGTTGATGGACACTTAGGTTGCTTCCATATCTTCGTTATTGTAAATAATACTGATATGAACACTGGGGTGCTTATATATCTCAAATTAGTGTTTTGGGTTTTTTTTAAGTCATATTCCTTTTCGTTGGTGAGTAGTATTCCATTGTCTGAATATACTGCAATTTGTTTCTAATCACCTATTAGTAAACATTTGGGTTAGTTCCAATTTTTGAATTTTATGAATAAAGTTTCTATGAACATTTGTGTGAAGTCTTTTTATAGATATATATTTTTATTTCTTTTGGAAAACTACCCAAGAGAATTCTGAATTACAGGGTAAATGTATATTCAATTTGACAAGAAATTACCAACCTGTTTTCCAAAGTGGGGGTACCATTTTAGACTCCCTTCAACTCTGTGGGAGAGTTCCAGCTGCTCCATATTTTTGCCAATGCTTGGTATTGTCAGTCTTTTAAAATTTTAGCCTTTTGAGAAGATGTGTAGTGATATCTCTTTGTGGCATTAATTTGAATTTCCCTAGTGATTGTAGATTTTGAATATCTTCCATATGCTTGTTGGCCATTAATAGATCTTATTTTGGAATATATTTTAGTTTCAAGGCTTTTGCCCACTTTAAAGTTGGATTGTTAAATATATTTTCATTGATCTTTTCATTATTTAGTTGTAAAGATACTTTATATATTCTAAATTCACCTAGTTTGGCAGAAATACGTATTACAAATATTTTCTCCTAGGTTTTAACTTACATTTTAATTTTCTTAATTTTGTCTTTTGAAGAACAGAAGTTTGAATTTTAATGAAGTCCATTTATCTTTTCTTCTTTTATGGTTAGTGCTTTTATTGTCTTATCTAAAAAGAAAACTTTGCCTACCCCAAGTTCGTGAAGATTTTCTCCAATTTTTTTCTATAATTTTTATAGTTGTAGCATTTACATTTAGGTCTATGATTCATTTGAGGTAATTTTTGTGTGCATTGTGAGTTAGGTTCCATTTTCTTCATGCAAATACCCAGTTGTTTCAGCACCATTTATTGAAAAGACTATCTTTTCCTCCCTTTGAATTACACTATATATTTATAGAAAATCAACTTTTGGTCTATTTTTGGGCTCTCTAGCCTGTTTGTGTGACATATATCCTCAAACTAATACTACACTGTCTTGATTACTGTAGCTTTACAGAAAGTCTTGAAATCAGGGAGTAAAGCCCTCTATCTTTGATATTCTAAGTCCTTCAATTTCTATATAAACTTGAGAATGGGGGTGGGGAGAGTAGAGCTGAAGTGGTAGAGCACATGCTTAGCATGCACACGGTCCTGGATTCAATCCCCAGTACCCCCTCTAAAACAAACAAACAAACAAATAAACAAACAGACCTAATTACCCCCCCCTCAACTGGCTCCACCAAAAAATTTTAAAAAAGAATCCATTTGTCATTTTCTTCAAGAAGAGTTTGCCGGGATTTTGATTGGGTTAATTTGTGGCCCTTTTATTCTATGTCATTGATCTTTATGTCAATAACACACTGTTTGATTACTGCAGATATATAACAAATCTTAAAATCAGATGGTGTTAGCTTTGCAACTGTTATTTTTCAAGTTTGTCTTGGCTATTCTTGATCCTTTGCATTTCCATGTGAATTTGGGAATCAGCTTATCAATTTCTACAAATAGGATTGCCGGGATTTTGACTGGGATTGCACTGAATACATGGGTAAATTTGAGAACTGACATCTTGACAGTATGAGCCTTTCAGTTCATCAATATGGTTCAATCTCTCCATTAGGAGAGAAAAATGAAAACCGTTAGGTTCTTGTAAATTCTCTCATCAATGCTTTTTAGTTTTCAATGCCTACATTGTGCACATATTTTGTTAGCTTTATATATAATATTTATAATTTGTGATGCTGTTGTAAATTATATTTTTAAATGTTATTTTCCAGTTGTTGGTCGTTATCTAGAAATAATTAATTTCTTGTGTTGACATGTATCTTGAAGACTTGTTAACATCACTAATTAAGATCATTTATTAACAGTATCATCAATGGCACTTATTAGTGCCAGCACTTTTTTTTCCTAGAATAGTTAGAACTTTCTGTGTGCATACTCATGTCATCTACAGATAAAGATCATTTTAATTCTTCTTTTCCAATTTGTTACCTCTTGTTTCCTTTTTCATGCCTTATTGCTACAGCCAGGATCTCCATTACAATACTGAATAAAAGTAGTGACAATAGATATCTTTATCTTCTTCCTGATCCTAGAGGGAGAGCGTTCAGTGTTTCATCATTAAGTAAAATGTTAGCGTAAATCTTTGAGGAGTTTCATTCTATTTCTGGCTTTCTGAGAATTTTTATTATAAATATCTATTGAATTATGTCAAATAATTTCCTTCACTTATTGAGATGATCTGATTTCTCTCCAAAATTCTATTAATGTGGTTTGTTTCATTGATAAATTTATGATGGTTAAATCCACCTTGCAGTCTGAAACAAATCTCACTTGGTCATGAGGCATTTTCCTTTTTGTATGTTTCTATAGTAGATTTGTTAATATTTTGTTAAGAATTTTTATATCTGTGTTCGTGAGGAATATTGGTTGTACTTTTCTTTTACTGTAATGCTTTTTATCTGATTTTGACTTCAGGGTAATGCTGGCCACATAAAATGAGTTGGTAAGCATTCTTTCCTCCTCTCTGTTCTGAAAGAGTTTATGTGAGAATGATATAACATCTTCCCGAAATGTTTCATCAAATTCAACTGTAAAGCTCTCTGGCCCTTACATGTTTTTGTGAAAGTTTAAAATTATGAATTGATTTCATTAATAGTTATAGTGCTATTCAGATGTCCTGTTTCTTCTTGTACCAATTTTGGTAATTTGTGTTTTTTAAGGAATTTGTCCATTTCAACTAAATTGCCAAATTTGTTGGCATATATTCATAAAGCTAAAAAATTCTTTTAATTTCTTTAGGAAATGCCATGATGTCCCTTCTGTCATTCCTGAATTCAGTAATTTTTTTTCATTTATTGTCTTGATTTTATCCAGTGAGAATTTTATCGATTTTATTAACCTTTTCAAAGAATCAACTTTAAAAAAACGGAATTTCCTTATTTTTGGTCAGTTTCTTCTATCATTGGTTTCCATTATTATCTTTAATATTTCTTTTCTTCTGTTTACTTTGGGTTTAATGTGCTCCTCTTAGCTTCTTACAATTGAAGCTTAGATCTTTCCTTTTAAACCCTTCTTATCTACTATAAACAATTATAAATATATAAATTTCCATTTTGATTAATATCTGCTTATGATGTCTTTTTATATGAAGTGCATTTCTTGTGGGCAGCATACAGTAGTTGGATCTTGCTTTTTTAAAAGTCCAGTCTGATAGCTCTGTCTCAGAATTGGGTGTTTACTAATCAGGTTCTATGTGATTATTAGTATGTTAGTTATAAATCTATCAGTTTGACTTTTTTCCTGTCTCATCTAGTCTTTGTGTCCCTTTTTTTTTTTTTTTTGGTCTTCTTTTGGATTCACTGAGTATTTCTTTATGATTCTCTTTTGCCTTCTTTGTAGGTTTATTAGCTGAGCTCTTTGTTCTGTGATTTTAGTGTTTGCTTTAGAGCTTGGGTTATAACTCTAACCTATTGCAGACTACATTCAAGTGATCTCTGCTACCAGTTCACAACTGGTGTAAGAACCTTGTGATCCGGAAATTGCCTTTCTCCCCTCCTGGCACTTGTGCTTTGTCAAACATTTCACTTTTACATACATTACATGCTCCACAACACTTTGTAGTTATTTTTGCTTAAACAATCCAGTTTCTTTTGAAGAGATTTGAAAAATAAGGAAAAACAGCTTGTATACTTTCCCACACAGTTTACCACCCCATTTCTGGTGCTCATCATTCCTTTGTGTAGATCCAGATGCCCATCTGATACCGTTTTCCTTCTGTCTGAGGGGTTTTCTGTAACGTTTCCTGTTGTGCAAGTCTGCCTGTGATAGATTCTTTAAGCTTTGGAATGTCAAAAAGCTGTTCTGTTTGTTTTTTTTTTTGCCTTCGGTTTCTTAACGTTTAAAAATTTCTTTAAAATTGTGGTGAAATATACATAACACAAAATTGACTATCTTAACCATTTTCTTTTTTATTATTTTTATTTTTTTAATTGCAGTATTGCTCCTTTACAATGTTGGATTAGTTTCTGGTGTGCAACATAGTGATTCCATTTTATATATATAAATATCTTTTAAAGATATTTTTTCATTATAGGTTATTATAAGATACTGAATATAGTTCCCTGTACTATACAGTAAGGCCTTGTTATTTATCTATTTTGTACATAGTATCTTAGCCATTTTTTAAAAACTTATTTTGGAGAAGGTAATTAGGTTCATTTATTTATTTATTTTTAATGGAGGTACTGGGGATTGAACCCAGGACCTCATGCATGCTAGGCATGTGCTCTGCCACTGAGATATACCCTCACCCCTTAGCCATTTTTTTTTTTAAGAAGAGGTAATTAGATTTATTTATTTATTTTAATGGCTGATACTGGGGATTGAACCCAGAACCTCCTGCGTGCTACGTGCATGTTCTACCACTAAGCTATAACCTCTCCTCTTCCTGTTAACCATTTTTAAATGCACAATTCAGTGGTGCTAAGTACATTCATATTGCTGTGTAGTCATCACAACCAGCCAGAACTTTTTCATCATCCCAAACTGAAACTCTGTACCCATTAAACAAGAGCTCCCTTTTCCCTCTTACCCCTAGCCTCTCACAACCACTATTTTACGATCTGTCTCTATGAATCTGACTGTTCTACATGCCTCATATAAGGAGAATCATGAAGTATTTGCCCTTTTGTGACTAACTTATTTAGGATAGAATAATGTTTTCAAGGTTCATTCGTGTTGTAACATCTGTCAGAATTTCTTTCCTTTTTTAAGGCTGAGTAATATCTCACTGTATGGACATGTCACATTTTGTTCGTCTATTCACCTGTCGATGTTGGGTTGTTTCTACCTTTTGGCTCTTGCGAATGCTGCTTTGAATGTGTGTGTACCAATATCTGTTTGAGTTCCTGGCTTCAATTCTTTTAGGTATTTCCTAGGAGTAGAATTGCTGGATCATATAGTAATGCTATGTTTAATTTTTTGAGGAACCATCATCCTGTTTTCCACAGCAGCTGTACCATTTTACATTCCCACAATCAAGGCACAAGGGTTCCAATTTTTCCACATCCTGGCAAATAATTATTTTCCTTTTAAAAAAAAATAACCATTCTAATGGCCATGAAGTAATATTCCATTGTGGTTTAGATTTGCATTTCCCTAATATGCATATTTTCATGGGCTTATGGGCCATTTTTTATATTGTCTTTGGAGAAATGTCTATTCAAACCCTTCACTCATTTTTTAATTGAATTGTTTGTTATTTTCGTTGTTGAGTTACAGTTCTTTTTATATTCTGGCTACTAATCCCCTATGAGATGTATCATTTGTGAATGTTTTCTTGTTCTTTCACTCTCTTCATAGTGTCCTTTGATGCACAAACATTTTTAATTTTCGTGAAATCCAAAAGAAAAAATTAACCTAGTAGGTCATTCTTTTGTTTCCTGGGCTTTTGGTGTCATACTTATGAAACTATTGCCAAATCCAAAGTCATAAAAAGATTTTACCTGATGTCTTCTAACAGTTGTATAGTTTTAGCTCTTAATGCTTTGATCCTAAGTTTTCTATATTGTGTGATTTTTGTATATGGTAGCACCATTTGCTGGAAATACTGTCTTATCCTTATTGAATGGTCTTGGCCATCCTTGTCAAAAATTTTGATCTCATATGTGAGGGTTTAGTTCTGAACTCTGTTCCATCCCATTGGTTTATATAGGTCTGTCTTGTCTTTTTTTTTTTTTTTAGCATTTTTAAATGAATTTTTTAAGCAGTCTAGTTTTATTTATTTATTTATTTTGGCAGGGGATGGTAATTAGGTTTGTTAGTTAATTAATTAATTAAACTGGAGGTACTGGGGATTGTACCGAAGACCTCATGCATGCTAGGCATGCACTCTTCCACTGAAGCTATACCCTCCTCCATATGTATGTCTGTCTTTATGCTAGTATCACACTATTTTGATTATTGTAGCTTTGTGGTTAGTTTTGAAATCAGGAAGTGTGAGTCCTCCCCCTTTGTTCTTCCTTTTCAAGACAGTTCTGGAAATTCAGGGTTCCTTGAAATGAGTTTTAGGTTGAAATTTCCTACTTCTGCAAAAAAACACCATTGGAATTTTGATAGGGATTGCATTGAATCTGTAGATCTCTTTGGGTAACTTTGTTATGTTAACAATATTAAGTCTTCCAAACTGTGGATATGGTGTCTTTCCATTTATCTGGGTCTTGCTTAATTTTTGAAAGAAATATGTTTTAGTTTTCAGTGTGTTTTAGTTTAGTCTTTCACTTCCTGGGCTAAATTTATTCCTAATTATTTTATTCTTTTCGATGTTTTTGTAAATGGAATTGTTTTCTTAATTTCCTTTTCAGACTGTTCATTTCTCATGTATAGAAATACAACTGATTTTTGTGTGTTGATTTTGTATCCTGCAACACTGCTGAATTCATTTTTAGTTCTAATGGGCTTTTTGTGGATTCTTTAGACGTTTCTACATATAAGATCATGCTATTGCAAACAGAAGATATTATTTCTTCCTTTCCAGTGATTTTTCTTGCCTTAATTGCTCTAGCTAGAACTTCCAGTACTATGTTAATAAAAATGGTGAAAGGCAAACATCCTCATTTTGATTCTGATCTCAAGGGGAAAGTTTTCAATCTTTCCCCATTGTGTATAATATTACTACGGTTCTTTAATATATGGCCTTTATCATGCTGAGGAATTTTCCTTCTATTCTTAGTTTATTGAGCTTTTTGTCATAAAAATTGTTGAATTTTGCCTCATTCTTTTTCATATCCCCCATGAACATGAATGCAAAAAGAATAAACGTTAGCAAAACAAAGCAAGTGATACATAATAATGATAATATGTCATGATCCAGTGGATTTAACCTAAAAATTTCAAGATTGTTTTAATAATCAGTAACCAACCTAAGTAATCCATCCCATTAACAGAAAAAAGAAAATAGTTTATCATAAAAGATACAGGGAAAGCATCAAGCAAATTTTATCACCCATACCACATAAAAACTTTCACCAAACTGGGAATTGAAGGATCTTCTTCATTCGGATATAAAGCATCTATGAAAAACCTACACTTGGCATGATGCTTAATAATGAAAGGCTAAGTGCTTCCCCTCTGAGCTTGCGAATAAGACAAGGATGCCTGTTCTTAATAATTCTATTCAATGTTGTACTAAAGGATCCAGCCAGTGCAATATAGCAAGAAAAAAGCTCACACATATTGAAAAGGAAGATATAAAATAGTCTTTATTTGCAAAAGGCCTAACAGTCTCTGTAGAAATCCCAAGGAATCTACAGAAAGAAAAAAAGCAACAACTAGAACTAAGAAGTAAATATATCAGGATTGCAGGGATAGAAGGCCAATATTTTTAAATGGTATTTCTACATGGAAGCAATAGATGACTGGAAAATGAAAGTTTAAAGCCAATGCAATTTATAGTTCAAAAAAAAAGTCTTAAAAACAAGAAAACTCAAGGTAGACATTTTTTGCAAAACATTGGTTTCAGTTATATACATATATAATGTATGTGTGTTTGTTGGATTGCGATCTAAAATATATTTTTTTAGGTCAAGAAAAGTTTGCAAGCCACTATAGCTAAGTGACACTGGCAAATAAAAGCAAAAATTAACCTCAAAAAAAGCCAGTGTAATTTACAATATAAAGCAAAAACTAAAATATTAAGAAATAAATTTAACAAAATTTGCAGGAGACCGGTACACTAAGAGTTGCAGAATATTGCAGAGAGAAATTATAGAAGTTTGTTTTTTTTTTTAAGTGGAGAGTTATACCTTGTTCTTGGGTCAGAAGACTCAATAGTATTAAGAAGTCAACTTTCCCCCAAATATATCACACCTCAATGAAATCTTAGTCAAAATTCCAGCAGATTTTTTTTGGTACATATTAACTATTTGATTCTAAAATGAATATGGAAAAATAAAGGACTTAGAATTGATGTAATTTTGTAAAAGAAGAACAAAATTGAAGAACTTACTCTTGCTGACTTTAAGGCCTACTAGAAAGTTACACCAATCAAGATAGTGTGGTATTGGTGTTGGGGTCAGCATAGATCAGTGGGATAGACTAGAGAGTCCAGAAATATACTCATATATATATGGTTAGCTGATTTTCTACAAAGATAAACAGTGTAATTCAATGTGATATCTACATCAAAAAAAAAAAAATTAACGAACCCCTACCTCACACCATGTACAGACATCAACTCCAAATAGATCCTAGACCTAAGTGTAAAAGCTAAATCTATGAAACATCTAGAAGAAATAGAAGAAATATTTGCATGCTTAGGAGAGGCAAATATTTCTCAGGACACAAAGAGCATTAATCCTAAGAGGAAAAAAAAAACAATAAATTGGATTTCACTAAAATTTAAACTTCTACTCTTCAAAGGTAACATCAGAAAATTGAAAGTCATGCCAAAAACTGAAGAAATTTGTAGTATGTATATTTAATGAGAAACTTGTCTCCAAAATGTATGAAGAACTCAATAATTAATTAAAAGACAAACACTGCAACAAAACTAGGCAAAAGCCTTGGATACTTAACAAAAGAAGATATGTGAATAGCCAATAGGCTTATGAAAGATGTTCAATTTTTTTTAAATCAATATTCTATTTTTTAAAATTGAAGTATAGTTGGTTTACAATGCTGTGTTAATTTCTGGTGTACAGCATAGTGTTTTAGTTATACATATATATTCCTTTTCATATTCTTTTTCATTATGGGTTATTACAAGATATTGAGTATATTTCCCTGTGCTATACAGTGGGACCTTGTTGTTTATCTATTTTATATATGGTAGTTAGTATCTGCAAACCCCAAACTCCCAATTTATCCCTCCAAACCCTCCTCCCCATCCCCTTGGTAACCATACGTTTGTTTTCTATGTATGTGAGTCCCAATATTTTTAAACATTATGAAAATTTAAATTAAAACCACAAGGAATACCACTACACACCTACTAGAATAGTTGCAAATTTTAAAAGACTGATAATATCAAGTGTTGATGAGAACAAGGAATACCACCAGCCTGACACCAAACTGGAAATAGCCCAAATGTTCATCAACAATAGAATGGATTAAAAAAAAAAAAATTCTGACAAGTCACTATAATGGAATCCCATAGAGTAATAAGAATGAGCAAAGTACTGTTTTATATAATAACATGGATGAATCTTGGGGGGAGGATATAGCTCAAGTAGTAAAGTACATGCTTAGCATGCGTGAGGTCCTGGGTTCAATCCCCAGTACCTCCTCTAAAAAACAAATAAATAAATAAACCTAATTACCTCCCCTCCACCAAAAAAAAATTTTTTTTTTAAAATAAAGTTTGGGGAAAAAAAAGAATAATTAATAACATGGATGAATCTGTCAAATATAATGTCAAGTGAAAGAAGACAGAAACCAGAGTCATTGGGATGTATGATTCCAATTATGTAAAATTACTGGTAGGAGTAATCAGTGGTGTTGGACCCAGGATAGTGATAACCTTTGTGGGGCAGGAGTGGTTGGGAGAGGATTTAAGGGGGAAAGATTCATATCTTGACCTGGGTTGATTACAGAGGTTCACTCTGGAAATTCACTGAGGTTTGCACTAATGATCTGTGTGCCTTTCTGTATGTTTATTGTACTTCGATAAAGAATTTCAAAATATCTGGGTGGAGGGTATAGCTCAAGTGGTAGAGTGCATGCTTAGCATACAGAAGTATTCAATCCCCACTACCTCCTCCAAAAATAAATAAGTGAACCTAAGTACCCCCCAAAAAAATCCTAAAAAAAAAAAAAAAGAATTTCAAAATAGCCAAAGAGAATAGTTTATGAATTAGAAATTGGTCATTTCCTGTCTCTCTCCAGTCCTATTCCCCAGAGGTAGCCATGGATGCAAAATGGGTAGTGCCTTTATCCAGAGTTGTAAATGTATTTCCTGAGCTGTAGCCACTGTCCTGCACTTCGTGTTTTTCACATAACAGTGTATCTTGGAGGATGTTCCCTATCAGAACTCTGAAGAGCTGCCTCCAATCTTTATCAGCTGTGTTGTATTCCACTGGGGGCTATATCTACCAAACCCAATTAAACCAGTCGTCTATTGACTGTTTTCCATCTTAGCACTTTGAACAGTGTAGCAATGGCTATCTTCCTTCAGGTGTCGGTTTTGCACCTGTATGAGTTTCACAAGGGGATGCATTCCTAGAAGTGGGGTGTCTGAGTTCAAGTCTAGGAGCATTTTCAAATTCCCTTTGAGAATCGTTCCATGTATAACAAAGTGCTTTAGGTGAGATTACAGGGAAATGTGAGGGATCTATTGATCCCATTTTCCTCCTCAGGGCCTCTGGGATATCATGAGCTGCAAGGTGATCTTTGTGGTCCAGGTGGAGGTTGGAACTCAGTGCAGATACCTCTTCCTCCAGGAAGCCCTCCCTGATTCCCAGACAGGGTCAAGGAACGCTTGGGCTTCTCTAGTCCTCCTGAGCTCCCCAACTCTAGCCCTGACCACTGTGGATGACAGATGTGTCTCCTCCTTGGACTGTCAGTTCCATAAGTGTAGGGCCAAGGCTGTCGAGGTCACCACGGTGTCCCCAGCACCATCCTACACAAGGTTGGACGCAGAGGATGAACTTGGATATATGAATGGGTTGACAGATGGAATAAATTTATAGGAATAGAGAGAGAGTCAGGACTCAGAGGGGACAGGTCTCAGCTCTTGGGGACCCAGAGAGGAGGCAGAGAGGCTCAGAGAAGAGAATGAAGACTTGAGGATTGGGAAGGGGTTTCTGGAAAGAGACAGGGTCTCAAGAGGAGAGACAGAGACTCAGAGAGGGGTGGCATCTCAGGGAGAGGCATGGAGACTCAGAGAGGTGGCTGGGGTTCAGGCTGGCGAGGGTCACGGGTGCCCCGACAGCAGGTGGAAGTTGCAGAAGGCCTGGAAGCTGAGGCTCCAAGGGAGAGTGGGAGCTCGGTAAGTTTCCTCTTTTATTCCCCCTTTTCCTGTGGACAGCAAAGTCCAGGCTTGTCTCCCTCCTCAAACTTCACCAGCTACTCAGATCTGGAGGGCTGGGGAGGGGCCCAGGGGCTCTGCTGGGTGGGCCCTGGACATCCTAGTTCTCTCCCCTAAACCTCTGGGGCCTCCTCCACCCTGTCCGGGTGCTTTGATGGGGCTGCCTTAGAGCTCAGCAGAAAATAACCCTCCTGGGTACACAATTTGTCACAAAGGCATTGGGCCGAAAAGGAAGGGCCTGACCCTCTCTTGGTGGGGATGGTGGGGAGGGGGCAGGTGGATCCCAACCCCTTGTGCCTCTCCTTTCCCAGAATTTCCTGCCCAGGTGCCTTTCTGGTCCTGGCTGCAATTTCTCATTTTGATGAAGCTGAATTATCCTGGTCCCAGTTGAATCAATCCCAGTCTGAGCAGAGGGCACAGCCACCTGGAGACTGCCTTCTGCCCTTTCTCCTACCCTGGACCATGGTCATGGCCCATAGGGGTAGTCCCCTCCCCATCTGGCTTCATCTCTTTTCTCTCCAATGATGGGGCTGCTCAGCCACTTGGGTGGGTGACCAGAAAAGTTCAAATCCCAGCCTCTGCCTGTAACATACAGTTGGTACCTAACTTTCTGAGCCTGCTTCCTGCCTGAAAGAAACAGTCCCTTCTCCTAGGGCCAGGGGCTGGTGCCATGAGATGCTGTGCATTTAAGATACACTCAGGGAGCTCCTTCCATAGAACACTGGGATTGAACACACCTCCATCTGAGTCCAAAGAGCTAATGTTTTCCGAGCACTTTCCATGGGTTGGGATCTGGGCCAAATGCCTCACACACCTTCTTATCACTGTGCCCTCCCAGCCTGCTCACTTCTGTTGTCAGAGCCTGGGGTGTGCAGGTGGGGCTCTGCTCCTGGCACTTGTTGGATGGTGACCTTAGCTGCATTCCTGCCCCCGTCTGGGCCTCTGGTTCCAAATCTGCAGTGAATCTGTTGAGTGAATCCTCGGGAACATGGTACTTGGCATGTAGTCGGTACTATTAAGACCCTTTCCCCCATTTCCCAGAAGTGGAAACTGAGGCTCAGTAGGATTAGAACATCTCAGGGGACTGAGAAAATGCTTGCAATCTAGAAAAAAGTGAGGCAGCATATTCATAATCAAAAAGTAGAAACAGCCTAAATGTCTGTCAGTTGATACATGGATAAACAAAATGGAGTATCGCCATACGGTGGAATATTATTCAGCCTTTAAAAAGATGGAAGTCCTTCCATTGGTGACAATACGGGTGGACCTGGAAGCCATCATGCTAAGTGAAATTAACCAGTCACAGAAGGACAAGTTCTGCATGATTCCACTTACATGAGACATTTAAAAGACTCCAACTCATAGAGACAGAGAAGAGGATGGTGGCTCCAGGGGATGGGAGGAAGGGGGTAGGGGGAGTAGTTTAATGATCGTAAAGTTACAGTTACACAAGGTGAGTGAGTTCCAGAGCTCTGCTGTACCACAGCGTACCTACAGTTAACACTACTGTGCTGTGCACTTTAAAGTGTGTTAAGAGGGTAGATCTCATGTTAAGCGTTCTTAACACACATACACACACACACAAGGACCACGTAGTGTGCGGTTTTGAAATGTCCAGAACAGGCAAATCTACAGACAAAAAGTAGACTAGTGGCTGCCAGGGCCGGAGGGGGATATAGGGCTTGTGTTGATGATTAAGGGATGCAAGGCTTCTTTTGAGGGGTTATGAAAATGTTCTAGAATGAACCGCGATGATGGTTGCACCAGTCCATGAACATACGAAGGGCGACTGAATTGTGCACTTTAAGGGGATGAATTGTCTGGTGCCTAAATTATGTTTCAAAACAGCCATTTTTAAGCAGGGCACCAAAATCTGAGAAGCACTCTGCCAAACTGAGATGAATACAGCTCTCATTACATGCCTACAAACTGCCCTTTGTTAATTCAATTCCTCTCTTGTATATCAATGATACAGAAAGTGTTATTTTAGGATGTGGAGTGAGGAGTGTATGTCCTCTGGACATCTCACCTTGTCCTGGGCAGAGAGGTTAAGCAGTACCTCAGAGAGGGACAGGAACCACAGCCCAGAGAGGGTCAGCTTCCTGCTCAGCGTCACACAACCCTGGGGCTCCAAGAGTCCTGAGTTCCCACCTTCAAACGTGAGTTCAAATGTGCGTGAGGTTCCAACCCCAACCTCCACACTGACCCCTGACTGCCTCCTCCTTCCGATTTCGCAGGGAAGAAAAAAAAAAGAGCCACACCAGGAAGCATCCATCACAAGCTGTCCAACTGGGCCGGAGGGGCAGGGGTCAGCAAGGAGGTGACCTCAAGGTCTCCGTGGGGACCAGGATCCGGCGGGGCTGGGGGTGAGTGGCTGGAACTTTTCCCACCCTGAGATTTTCCTGCGTCAACCCAGGAGGGCGCCCTGGATGCCGCCAGCCCTGCCCCCAACCTCCTTCCTCTTCTGATACAGCTTCCCGGTGAAGGACGGGGGAGGGGCGGGGGCTGCCAAGGTGGAACCACTCCACCCAGAAAGGAAGGCGCTTTGCGACTGACCAAAATGAGGGGCCCCGGCTCAGAGAGGCCACGGGCCTGCCGGGGAGTCACGCAGCCCTGGGGACTTAGTATAAACAAGGCGGCCCTGCTGGGCCTCCCTCACCCTCCACTGCGCTGCCCGAGAGTTGGACCCCAGCCCGGCCGTGGGCGTGTGAGAAGCCCTTGGCCCTGGGCCCTGCCCCCGGCCCTTCCTCCCCCCCCACACTGGGGACTCAGCCCTTCCTTGTGTTAAATAGAAACCTCTTTATTCTAAGTATCGTACGTTCCTTAATACATTGGCTTGAGGCCAGACCTTGAGGTGAGGGGAAAGGGGGGGCCTGGGATATTTCTGGAGAGCCTTCCAAAACGCCACGCACCACACACTGGGCTAGAGAGGTGGTGCTGGGGACGGGCTTCGTGGCCTTGGACAAGTCCTGCTCCTTCGGGCCTGTTTCTCTTCTGGACAGGGAGTTTGAGGGTAGGTGAGGAGACCCTGAAAGATCTCTCCGGCCCAGGGGTCTGTGGTCCCAGGCAGGGAGTCAGGAGGATGGTTTGTCAGCAGCAGAGATGGGGGGTGGTGCCGAGGCGGAGCCTGGAGTGTCTCAGTGCTGGGCCCGGGGCCGTGATGGGGACGGAGGCCGAGGCCAGGGCAGACGGGCCAGCCAGGAGAGGGGGATGCGGCCCAGGAAGAGAGGGAGGCTGAGGCAGAAAGGTGGCCGGGGCACGGGGATGTCTGCGAAGAAGGCATGGTCCCGAGAGGGTGACAGAGCTCCCCCCTCTGACAGTTCCAGGTCCCGGGCCACCGCCAGGATCTCATGGCGGGCGACTGTGTGGCGCAGGCCACGGATGTCGAGGAGGGTGGCCACGTGCTTCCGCCTGTGGGTAGAGGAGAGGACAGGTGCATGGGGCTCTCTGATTCAGATACACTCCCAGCCCACCTGTGGACCCCACCTAACCTGTTCCAGAACCTGTCTTAGCTCTAGAGCCCCTCTGCTCCCCTCCCCTCTTCCTCCTCCAATACCAGTCCTCCAAAGTGCCACCCCTCCCGCCAGGCCCCCTAGATCCCACCTCCATCCCAGCCCTCCTCCAGAACTTCCCTCCCAACCATTTCCAAATCCTCCTACTCACCACGGATGTCAGAGGCCTCACTTCCAAACCCAACACAAAAATCCTCCTTTGCACCCCATCTGAGTTCCTAATTATTTAAATAACCTTCAATCTTCACCCCCGACTTAGCTCAGATAGCTCCTAAATTTCCATTCTGGTACCTTCACACCTGTTTAAGCTCTGGACTCTGTAGCAACCTGAACGTCATCTTCACTTTCATCATGAACAGCCCCACATCAGCACTCAAATCTAGGCTGGAAATGCTCACCACAGCCCCATCCTAACCCTCACCTCACCCCAAGGCCAGGGCTGGAACCTTCTTTCCCATTACAGTTCCAGAGCCCTCATCCAAATTCTGACCCTGGAACACTCACTTCACCCCTAATCCATTCCTGGAATTGTTCTCAACCAAAAGTCTACTCCAGAACTTAAAATTCACCTTGGGAACCCTCACTCCAACTAGAAACTAGGTGCTCAAAACGAACTCTATTCCACAATCCTTGCACCTAAATCTAACACAATGGAACTTTCCCTTCACCCAATCTCAACTCTAGATCAGGGATCCAACACTCAACTCTAGAACCACCATCTGATTCTAACTCGAAATCCTGAACATAACATTCTTTTCCAGAACTTTCATTTCAAACAGAGCTCTGGAGTCTTCACCACCTCCTTCAGCCCAGCTCAGTGCCTTCACCCTCCCACATCCCAAGTTTGGAATCCCCACAGCTCCAAAACACTCATCCAAAACGGGGCTCGAGAACCTTCTAGCTTAACTGGGCTCCAAAACATGGCCCCCAAAACTCAGCTCTGGAACCCCTCCCTGCAGCCCAGCTGGAGACCTTTCAAACTGAGCTCCGTGTTCAAATTCAGGATTCAAGTTCAGAAGCTTCAATCCAGCAGGAGTGCTGGGACCCTGGCCTCTGTGCTTTTCCAAGGACATGAGCCCCACATCTCAGAACCAGAACCATGCATCCTGAATCAGCTCCAGAATCCTCACCTTCAACCCCACGCCCTCAACCCTGGCTAATGCATCACTCCCGGGTCCTGTGGGGTTTGTCTCTCTGAGTGGAGAACGTCTGTCTGCCTGACTCGCACTGCAAGAGTGCCACCACTGCCACCACCGTTTACAAGCAGCAGTGTTGTGTGGTGGTCAGGGGCACCAGCTTTAGAGCCTGCTGCCTGGGTTCATGTCCCACCTTTGCTGCTTGCTTGCTAGCTGTGGCATTTGGGGTAAGCTACTTAATTTCTGCCTGACTCGGATGGTACCAAGGACTTAGAACAGTGAGCCCTTTTACTTGTAAATATTTTCCAAAAATAGCTTTTATTCTAAAATAACTCTTTCTAATAGGGTGGGTGTGTAAGATGCTTTCTGAGGTCTGACGTTAGGACTCAATGAGCAAGAATTGGTATTGTGACTGCTGTCACCATAGATGATGATGCTGATAGTGGTAATGACCATGACGAATCCCTCAATAATCCTACAAAAAAAGTACTATTGTCCCCACGGAACAGAGGAGGACACTGAGGCTCAGAGAGGATCACGGAGAAAGGAAACAGTCCCTCAGGATCTGAATGGCGCCTGCCACCGTCCCAGTGCGTGTGCGCCCGTGTGCCCGTGCGTGTCCCCGTGTCCCCCGCGGCTCCCCTGCTGGGCCGGCCCTTTCCTGCCGCCAGGCGGCCCCGCGCCCCCCTGCCCTGGGCTTCCTGTGACTGCTTGTTTGTTTGCGAGCCTTGGTGGTGGCGGCGGCAGCGACGGCGGCGGCAGGAGAAGGAGGGAAATCGTATTAATAATGCCCTGGTTCCAGCAGGAAACGGCCGTCAGACACGCTCGCCGCCTCCCTCCCTCGCCCAAGAGGCAGGAAACGCAGGGACGGATGCCAAGGCTCACCGGGAGACCTCGGCCTGGCGGCAGCGCGGGCAACAAGGAACCGAGCCGGCGTGGGGGTGGGGATCTCACCTGATGTCTGGGTAGTCCCGCACCAGCATCCCCACCTCCATCTGGATGCTGGGCGTGTCTTCCAGATGCAGAACTTCGGCCAGACGGGGCACCACGGCGTCCAGCCACGAGGCCTGGGACTCCTGCAGAAAACGCCGGGCTTACACTCTCGCCCCAATCAATACCCACCCTTCAAAACCACAGCCTCCCAAGACCTCGCCTCTCCCGGCAGTCTTGTCCTTAAAACCGTGCAGAGGGCAGACTATGGTCAGAGGTGACCTGGAACCTTTGGAAATTTGAAGAAACATCCATAATATAATCTACTCCTGGTTTTGCAGATAATTTGGGGCTCGGGGACACCCCTCAAAACCTATTACAACTTTGCAAAATGTTACCATCGGGGAAACCGAATATGGTATGCCAGAGGTCTCTCTGCATTCTTTCCTACGTGAATCTACAATTATTTCTCCTCCTCCAAAAAAAATTTTTTTTAATTCCAAGGGCTCTCGGCTAGAAACTCCCAGAATAGCCACTAAGTGAGGCTTTTCCGGTCCTGCTGATTACAACTGGGTACAAACAAGATTTGGTGATTTTAAATGCTTGGATTTGGGAACGCTAGCATTCTGAGTTTCTGTTGCATTTAGCTTCTATCTGTGCTCATAATAAAAGCTAATGTTCAGGACCCCAGATCCTAAGCCTTTACTGAAACTTAACTGATCTAATCCCCATAGCAATGCATAGGGATCATTTTTCTTATTCGCGCCTAGAGCGAGCTCTCACCTCGAGAAAGCCGATTTTCACCCGCAGACGGTAAAGATCAGAGTGTTACTATTGGCTTAAAGTTGGGTGAGGGTCTTATTCTAAGCCCCCTTCCCTGGGTATCGAGTCCGGGGATTCCCGGAAGCCAAGGGGTTTCCGTGGTTTCGGAGCCCCCGCCCCCGCGCCGCACTTACCAGGCGCCTGAACAGCCTCTGCAGCTGCGCCGCGTCCTCCCGGAGCCTCCCGGCCACGCGGCTGCGGGTCCGCGTGGAGCCGCAGCGCAGGCGCCCGCGAAACAGGGGCCGCACGTACTCGATCAGCGCCCGCCGGTGCAGCTCGGCCACCAGCGCCTGGGGACCCGGGAAGATGCGAGGAGGTGTGAACTGCCGGTTACCCCCTCTCCCCGCTTCCAACCGCCCGCGCCCACGCGGGGCATCCAACGGGAACCCCGCCCCGCCCCGCCCCGCCCCCAGCCCCCCGGCAGCCCTCTGGTCTCCCAATGGGTGACCCCTGTCCTGTCCCCCAAGTCAGCACGCGGACTCCCCCTACCGGCCCCCAAAGAGTGCCCCCATGTCAGCCCTCTCCGCTTTGCCCCCGCTCCTCCCCCTCAACCCCGCACTCCTCCCCGCACAAGCAGACGCACCTGGTAAGGCTCATCCTGCATCCTGCGCAGGGCCAGGGCCTTAGCTCCCAGCGTGCCCACGATGCCATCCAGGGCCTCAGAGCTGCTCAGCCACTTCCTGCGCATCAGCTTGTTGAAGTGTGGCTGGGAGACAGAGTGGGGAGAGGGTTGTCACTCTCCTTCCTTCGGCCCACTTTCCGTTGTTTCCCCATTCAACATTTGCTCCCCAAACCATGCTACCAGCTGCACCAGGGCTGTGCGACGCTGAGGACACAGCAGTGACGGAGACAGCCTGGCCCTGCCTCTCCTGAGGTTCACAGTCCAGAAGGGAAGACAGACCTGTCCCCAAATAGTGACAACCCAGAGGGGTAATGCCTGGAAGGAGGGAGCCCAGGGGTACAGGAAACCCAGAGGAGAGGCCTGAGTCAGCACAGTCAAGGAGGGCTTCCTGGAGGAGAGGGCATCGGAGCTGAGGCCCACAAGATTATTATTAGTCAAGTGAAGAGGTGGGAGAGGGAGTGGCTCAAGCAGAGAGGAAAGCCAGTGTGAAGAAGGTTCAGATTTCAGATGGACCAGGAAGAAGGTCAGTGTGGCTGGTAGGACCATCTGTATAATTCACAGGCCTAATGCAAAATGAAAATGGGAGACTTTTGTTCAAATATTAAGAACATCAAGACACAGACAGCAGAGCTTTACCAAGCTAGGGCCCTTCTAAGTGGTGCGGGCAGGGGATGTATGACTACCTAGTGAAGAGATGGGGCAAGCCAGGTCAACAGAGCAGAGCCCACAGGCCTCCTGGACTGAATGAGCAGCCCTAGATTTCTTGTGAGAGCACTTGGGAGCCATGGCAGGTTCTAAGCAGGAGAGGGAGCGGGTACAGCTTTGTGCTTCACCCAGATGGATGGGAGGGAGCAAGACTGAGGCAGAAATGGGGGGGGGGGGTCTGCAACGGGGAAAGGAGAATGCAGGTGATCCATTCATAGGATGGAGTAAGTGGCCACCTGTAGGGGGGAGGGGAAGGAGGCATCTGGATCCCAGAGGTGGGCTGATGGGAAGTGTGTCTGTCCCTGAGATGGAGGCTAGGAGGAGCAACGGGGAGATGCTGCAGTCGGGTGGACAATGGGGGTGTGAGGACACCTCTAGGGTTGCAGTCCACGGGGGTCTGAAGCAGTTTCCTAACCCACTCAACAGCACCTCTTTCCTGATCTGTCATCCCCAGTTTTCTGAACCTCCAAAAATGAGGCCTGAGAGCTTTTGTTGACAAGACGTGCCAATTAAATGAGCTGATGCTCCTGGTACAGCACTCGACTCAGGACGTATTGCTGTTGCTATAAAATCTGTACATTTATGAAGATCACAATGGCCAATACCCAAGGGCCAGGACCCAGGCTAAGCACTTTCTGTCCACAAGCCCATTGCTTCCTCCCAGCCATCTGAGAAGACTGGCATTCCTGTGCCCATTTTCCAGATGAGCAAACAGAGATCCCAAGAGGAAAGTCACTTGCCCAAGTACCCCTATCTGGAAGCGGCATAGCTGGGCGCACTCACTGACTTCCTTTCCCATACTTGTTCATTTAGTCATTCAACAAACACTCTCTGAACCCTTTCTGTGGCCCAGCCCTGGGTGGATCACTGGGGACACATCAGGGAATGCTTGGGGACATAGTGCAAAATAAGATAAACAAAACTCCAAGTGCTTGATAATCATAAACAGTTCAGGAAATCTGAATTCTGATCTGATATTTGGTGATATGAAGGAATGACCGTTCCATCTGTTAGGTATAAGAATGGCATTGTGGTTATGTTTGTTTAAAAGGGATGAGTTCCTTATCTCTCAGAGATACAGACTGACGTGGTGATGGATGATACAAGGTGTCAAGAATACAGTGGGCAGGAGGGGCAGGGGAAGAGATGGAGCTGATACTTGCTGGAGTCCATCCACCAGAGGTCATTCTGTCTACTTTTGTGTGTATTTGAAAATTTTCCATAATAAAGCTATTTTAGAAACATTCCAACAAATCCTTGCCCTTGAGAAGCTAACATTCCAATGGGAGGAGACGGACTGGGGAGAGGGGGAAGCAAAGGATGTAGCATGGCAGGTGGTGATAAGTGCTTTGGAGACAAATAGAGAGATGGGGGGATGTGGGCATCTCAAGGGCTTCTATTTTAAATAGGACAGTCAGGGGAGATCCTTCTGAAAAGGTGACTTTTGAGTCAAAACTTGAAAGAGGTGAGAGAAGGAGCTCTGTGGGTATTAGAAGGGAGAGTAGTCCAGGCAGAGGGCATGGCAGGTTCAAAGGTACTGAGGTTGGAATGCCATGTTAAGGAGCAGCAATGGGGTGGATGTGGCTGGAGTAGAATAAGCAAGTGGGAAACTGGGAGGAGGTGAGGTCAGAGAGGGAAAGGGCAGACCATGCAGGGCCTTGGGGACCATGGCAAGAACGTTGGCTTTTGCCCTGAGTGATCTGGGAGCCATAGAGGGTTCTAGGCGGAGGAGGAACGTGTTCTGATGTACAACATGGATTGAGCAAATGTTACAACATGCACACACACCTCAGTCCCCCCTCCATACTCCCACCAGCTTCCCCACCCCAAGTACTCTCACCCACCTCTGAACCTAGTCCCCTCTGGGCATGCGCAGGAGCCTAGAGATGAGTGAATGGGGCTCTAGAGTCTAGGAGAGGCTGGCCAGGAATTTGGGGGACCTCAGTGAGGAGGGGCTCCATCCAGCCCCCAAGGCCCTTTCCTGCTGATGGCTCTCTGTCCTCCCCCCTATCATATCCTCCCACCTCTTCCTTCCTGCACCCTTCTCTGTCCCCTCAAATGGCCAGACATAGCCATCACCCTCCCCACCCTATCTGTTTCCCCAACACTGACTCATGGGCTGAAAGGAACTGCAGGATTGAGTGGGGATGCTCCCCTGTCCTGGCACTGGCCCCACCCCAGCCCACTGCCTTCCTCACCTGCAACTCCTGGAACAGCAGGTCGGTCAGGACACGGTGGCAGAGCCGGGTCACACGATCCAGAGCACTGGCTGCTGCTTCCCGGGCCGGCTCACTTTCAGGGGGCCCCACCCGGGCCAGGCGCTCCGCCAGAGCCCTTTACGGGATCAGTAGAGCCAAAAGTCAAGGAGCCCCAACATCTCACCCCCACTGCCTAGACGTGTCTCCCCAGAGATAGACTCTATTTTGTGGGGCACCAGGGTGACAGGTCAGATGGGAAGCTGAGGAAAGTCAGGGGCTTGGGGAGGTCCTGGAGGCTGAGAGGTATCAGAGGATGTCTGGAGAGTTGGGGGTCGTGGGGGCCCTGAAATGTCTAGGAGGCTAAAAGATGTAGTGGGAAGGAAGGGGTCTCTCAGGGTCTCTGTTTCTTTTGATGTTTTCTGGGTGAGAATGGGGATGCCTCCATTCTAAAAATCTGTGATATTCTAAAGGACTCTAAATCTAAAATTCTACCCTTTTCATATCCTGTCATTGTTGTATTGATGACCATCTCCACTGCTGAAATTATAACCTGGTTTGGAGGGCAATTTGGCACTTTCTGCCCAAATCCCAGCAGACCCCCTTTTGGGAGTGTATGCCCGAGTCCCCACACTTGTGGGGGCTGACAGATGTGCCCAGTTTTTCCCTGCAAAAGAGCAGAGGCAATTGTCCATCCATTGGGGACAGCTTAGATAAATGATAATAAATGATAGTATGTCTAAACAGTGGAACACAGTTCAGATGAAAAAGGAATGTGAAACTCTTCAGGCTCTAACAAAGTCCTTCAAGATGTTAAGGGGAAGAGGGCAGAGTGTGTTCAATATTCTTCCACTTGTATTTTTTTTTTAAGGAAAAGGAATAGTATGTTTGCATATAGTTAAATGTATTTACTTGTATGTATGAAATATGCACATGCATGAAGTATGCCTTTGCATAGATGTACTTATTTACACGTATTTACCAGTAAATGTATCAGATGCCCCTGCAAAGATATGGGAAACATTAGCAATAATGGGGTTGGGGGAGTGTGGGAAGGAGGCCTTTCACTGTGGGTGCTCTCACCTCAGGAGGGGCCCACAATTGACCAGGGAGATGGTCCTGCTGATATAAGTGTCGGGTAGCAGCTCCCGGACTCCTGGGTTCTCATGGAATCGTTCCACGCGCTGCTGGAAGCTGGTGGGAGGAGGAGAGGATGGCATGACAGATGGAGTGCTGCGGGATGAGGGCCCCTGGCTGGGCACTCAGCCCAGGTAAGCCTGTGATCCCCATGGAGGCAACCCTGCCCACCTGACCTGACACACTTTCATCTCTCCTCTCTCTGTTGAATCCCAGATCCAGATGCCCCGCACCCCCAGACCTGCTCCCTGCCCCAAGCCGTCCATACCTCTGCAGGAATTCTGCCAGCCCCCCGAGGCAGCAGTGGGCCATCCGCTCCCCAAACTCCTGGCTGATGCGGGGTGCTCGCTCCGTGTGTTCTTCCAGCAGCTTCACGGTCCAGGGGATGAGAAGGGGTGAGGAGGGAATGAGGTCCCACTCTCCCACCCAGCGCTGTCCAGGTGATTCTCCTTCCTCTTCCCTACCCCCTACCTCACACACATCCTGTGCCAGGCTGCTGGACCAGTCCTCCGCACTCCCCCAGTGCTCCTCGTCCTCCTGTAGCACTCGAAGCAGGGCTGCCCGAGTCTGCGCCTGGAGAAGGGAGGTGGGAGAGAGGCTGCACTCAGGGTGCCTGGGATACTCTCCCTCCCTTTGTCCCACCAAGATCTCCACACCTTAGTCCCAAGCAGGCCTGGATTCTACCTGTGAGCTCACCGAGGTAACTCTGGGAGGGAACCTTGACCAGAAAACCACCCCAGTCACTTCCATTCCTAAGCCTATCATTTGGAACTTGATATTAAGAGTTTGTGGTCTTAAGCCTCCTCCATCTAATAGCCAGAGGGTTTACCAGTTTATTCTCTCATTGTCTAATGGTTCTAACAGTCTGCTCTCAGGTTCGGCAAAACACTTTGTTCAAGATTTCCAAATTCTGTGATTCAGGAATTCCAAGGGTCTGGGATTCTAAGGTTTACACATCTCTGATTCCCTGGCCTTCAGTTCAACGAGTCTGAAAATCTAGACATGTTCAGTTGGCAGGTTCAAAGCTCTCAGGTTGCAAAGAATTCTGATATCTGTGGCTGGGGCAGGACTGGCTTTCAGATGGGAAACAACCCTGTGGCTGGGCTCGTTGTTTATGGCTGCGCCATTCTGCTCAGCAGTGCCAATGCCCGGCCAGTTATTAACCACATTTACTATCCGCCCTGCTTATATGCAGACATGCTTGGATGCCCTCCTTCTGGGACTCTTTGGGTCTGTGACTGACTCTCTCTTGATGTAAGATTTGAAGGGTCCAAATGTATTGAACCTTTACTGTGTGTCCTGACATCTGGCTGGGTGCTTTGGGATGCAACACTGAGCATAAGACTGAAGTGATCAGATGGGTGTACATTTTGATGTATTTTGGCCAGAACTCAAAGTCCACAAAGGAAAGAGGGAGATGGAAATAGGGAAGAGGGGAGGGGAGAGGCTCCAAGCTCAGTGTGACCCCTCCCTCTGTGCAGAGCACCCCCCTCAGTCATCAATGCCATGTCCCAGGTACCTTAACATCTGTGACACATTCATCCTCCAAGCCACGAAGGGTGCCAGGGGACAGAAGGGACCCCAGTTCCCCGTTCTCCAAGGCGACCATGTCCACCAGACCTAGCACCTCTCTGGGGCGGGGGTAAGAGACAGGGAGGTCTGTGAGAGGTGGGATTGGGCAGCTGGACCCCTCCCCACCCCCATCCCTTCACACCCTGTGTGTATGTGACCTGGGCCACTCCCTTCCTCTCTTGAGGCCAGCTTTGCTCATCCCTCAAAGGAAGTCTCTGGAATTGTTGCTCCCCTGGCTCCAGCTCTCTGAGTCAGCTCCCTGATGGATGGTGTCCGGGCAGGACTTGCAGGGGTCAAGTCCAGGCTTGATGATCTGACACGCAAGGTCTCACCCACTAGAGCTTCAGCAGATGGAAGCTTTCTTCCACCTCTGCTCCTAGTCCCGACCAGTGCAGCCCTCACTCCCACTTCTGCGTTTTTGCCTGCCCCAGCCTGTGCCTGCCCACCCCTCCCCACCACCCACACACACACCAGGCTTTTGCCAATGGCATCTTCTTGGCCAAAAGCCCTGCAAATCAGACTTCACTCAGGTCTTTTCATTCCACGCTCCCCTATCCCCCCTCCATCCCTCACGGATGGGGTGTGAATGTCATCAACATGTACTCCCAAGTGGGATTCCCAAAACGTCCCATTCTTCTGTTGACAGCATCCTGATTTTGTTTGAGGAAGCACCCACTGCCTTCACCGTCCAATGTGCAGTTTGGGTGTGGCTAACTCACTTTTCCCTGGAGTTGGTATCGACACAGTCATAGCTAATCACCATATTCCATCCCCCAGCCACAGTGATGGATGTGTTTTCAGATTCAAAGGCTCAATGGTTACGAGTCTAGGACTGGGACATTCAATGGTATTCAGGTTCTAGATGCTACGGGTATAGACTTCTAGGGGCCAAAAGTGCTACCGTCCTAAAACTGTAAGAGTCAAGGGTCTAGGATCCCAAGAGGGGATGAAGCTAAGGTTTAGGTTTCGAAGGCTCATTGGTGCTAAGTTCTAAGATTGAAAGCGTCATCAAGTCTAAAGTTCTAAGACTGGAAGAGTCACCAGGGCTAATGCCCTAGGGTCCAAGGCGGGAGCAGTGTAAGGGTTCTAGAATCCTAAGGGTCAACAGCATCAGGACAAAGAAGGGTCATTGGTGCTAGGTTTCTAGGACCGAAAGGGTGGGCAGTGCTAAGATTTCAAGAGCGTAATTGTTGACTATTCTAAGGTTCTTGGACTGGAAGGATCAACAATGCTAAGATTCTAGGACCAGAAGGATGGCCGGTGCTAACGTTCTAGGACCAGAAGGATCCAATACTAAGATTCTAGGACCAGAAGGGTGGCCGGTGCTAAGGTTCTAGGACCAGAAGGATCCATGTTGCTGAGGGTCTGGCGCTGGGAGCGCGGAGAGCGCTAGGAGTCTCGGATTGTGAATGTCACCAGTGCTAAGCCTGAAAGGGTCAATGATGTTAAGGTTCTAGGATTGAAGGTACAGGGGCCTTAGGATCTGAAGAGGCCAAGGCCGGGGAAGGGGAGGGGGGTGGAGGGAGCTATGCGACCTTGGGGCAGTCGGTCCCTAGGCTGGGCGGTCTGCGGCGGCCCCAGCTCACCTGGGGTACACCTGGTTGTGCCAGTGCAGCAGCGCGTAGCGGTCGGCCAGGGGTAGCCTCCGTCGGGCGGCGGCCCCGATCCACTCGGCCAGCGCGCCGTGGTAGCCGCGCAGGTAGACGCCGAAGGCGCCCAGGCCTGCGGGGTAGGAGGGCGCCAGGCGGCCCCGCACCACGCCCATGTCCTCCAGCAGCCGCCCCCGCAGCGCCTCCAGCTGCCCCGCCAGGCCCCCGGGCGCCCCGGGCGCCGCCGCCTCCAGCCGCTCCCTTGCCGCGCGCGCCACCAGCCTCGGCCCAGCGGGCGCGCAGCTTGCGGGCCGCCTCGGGTCCGCGGCGCCCGTCGGCCCGCCTCCTCCTGCACCAGCACCTGGCCGAGCTGCGCCACGGCGCCCGGCCCGGAGCCCGCGCCCGGCCCGGGGCCCGCCAGCGTCTCGCGCACCAGCGCCCACAGCTCGCGCTGCAGGGCCTCGTACAGCAGAGCCACGTCCCGCGCCCGGCGGCCCCCGCTCGCGCCCTCGGCCTTGGGCGGCCCCGGCGCGCCGCCCCCCGACGACGCCAGCTCCTCGGCCTCCAGCTCCAAGATGTGCTCGTCGGCCCGCGCGAGCTCGCGCTGCTGGATCAAGCTCAGGATCTCCAGCACTGTGGGCACAAAGAGGGAGATCAGGGGCAGGAAAACGAGGCGGGGAGGGGGTTGTGGAGAGTGAGAAGGGGTAGGAGGTGAGGATAAGAGGGTTAGGGGAGGGGGAAAGGGGTGGGGCCGAGAGAGGAGTCGGGGCGTTTCAGGAGAAGGGGAAGAGAGAAGGGTGTCAGATGAGGGGTCGGGGGCTGGGGGTGGGGAGGGGAGGAGAGAGGTAGTTGAGGGCTGGTTGGGGAGAAGGAGGGTGGGCAAATCTGCGCTGGAGAAGGAGGTCAAGGGAGGAGGGTGAGGAGAACCGAAAGATGGGAGGGATCGGGACTTGGGGAGGGAGGATGGGGGAGGGGCAGAGGAGGGAGCAAGGGAGAGAGTCGGGACATGGGGGAGGAGACTGGAGAGGGTTAGGGAAGGGAAGAGGGGGTTTGGTGATGGGAGAGGGAGTCTGGATATGGGAAGGAGGTCAAAAGACTGGAGGGGTCTGATTAGGGAAAGGATGGTGAGGGGAGTACGAAGGGGGCAAGGGGTTGAAGAAAGAGAGGGTTAGGGCTTCGGATCAGGGATCAGGGCATGGGAGAGGGTACAGGGAGTGGGTTAGGATATGGGGAGGAGTCAGAGGAGTTGAGGGCGGATAGGATTAAAAAAAAGTGCAACAGGGCCAAAGAAAGGCATCAGAGGAGGTGGAATGGCCAAGGGAGGACAGTCTGAGCCGGGTAAGGAGGGAGAGGGATGGAGAACCAGTGGACTGGTGGGCAGAGTCGGGGCTTGGAGGTGGGAAGAGGCTATGAAGACCAGAGATGGGTCTTTTGGGGGTGGGGACAGCTGTAGGGGTGATCTGGCTCTCTGATGATTCACATTCTGCCAGGAGAGGAGAGTCATGGGATTGGGAGGCCTCTGAGTGAAGGCAGAGGGAGGGTCCCAGTGGCCCAGGGTTACCCCTCAACACCTCCACCCCCCTCCACTTCCTCCCTGGCAGAGAAACTATTTCCTGGCCAGTGCTATTTCTGCCCATCCGTTTCCAGAAGGCGGGGGCTCCAGTCACCCCCTTCTCACCTCCCTGCGGTGCCCTCCCAGTCCCTCGGGAGCAAGGGCTGAAATAGTCTCTGGCCAGGATGTGGAGGGCATCAGAGGATGAAGAAAGGGCTCTCCAGTGCTGGGGCAGCAAGGGATGTCCATTGGGGGAGGGCTAGGAAGGGGGTGGGGGTGGGGGAAATAGTGGCAGGGTTGGGAGTGGGTTGAATGAAGGCAGCGGTTGGGACAGGGTTGGGAATGTAGATGGAGTTTCAGGGATGGGGCTGGAGATGAGGATGGGGATGAAGGTGGGGGTTGGGGTGAGGGAGTTTAGGATTAGGGTGAGGTGGGGGGTGAAATCTGAAGAGGGAGATGGGAAAGGAATTGAGGATGGCATCTAGGGTTTCAGGGTAAGGATGGAGGTGGAGATGAGTTTAGGTGAATATTGAGGATGAAAGAAGGTAGAGATGGATGCAAGTTTGAAGAAATTTGGACATAAGTTGGGGTTAGAAATGTACAGAGTTGAAGTTGGAGGTTGAACATGGAGGGGTTAGGATTGGGACTCGGGATGGGGTGGAGATGGGATTAAGAATGAAGGATGAGGTTGAGTTTGGGGTTAAAGTTGAAAATGAGGGCTGGGAGGGACTAGGAATGGGACTAGGACTGAAGGAGGAAGTTGGGGAGGGGAATGGGGTTGAAGGTGGATGCTGAGATCCTGGGGTTGGGGGTTAGGAGTGAGACTGAAGAGGGGAAAGGTTGAAGTTACTCACGGGGATGGAATTGAGGATGAAATGAGAGTAGAGGAATGGGCCGTGGCATGGGTCTGGACCAGTTGGCTGTTGTCATGGTATTGGGTGTTAAGGGTGAGGTTAAAGATGGCGTTTGGAGAAAGGGATAGTTGGCAATAAGCATGTGGATGTGTCTCAAGGTGGAGGTTACTGATGGGGTTGAAAGAAGTATGGGTGGAAACCAAAAAGGCACTGAGGAATACACTGGGGTTTGGGGTAGTATTGGGGCTGAGGATACAACTCAGGTGGCATTATGAGTTGAACTGTGTTTGTTGCCCCCAAAGAAAAAACATATGTACAGTCCTAACCCCTAGGACCTCAGAATGGGATCTTATTTGGAAATAGGGTCTTTAAAGAAGTAATCAAGTTAAAATGAAGTCATAGAATGGGGCCCTGATTTTGTATGACTGGTGTCCTTATAAGAAGGGAAACTTGGACACTAAAATAGACATACACAGTGGAGAAGATGATGTGAAAACAGAGAAAAAGCCAAGTGAGGATGGGAGATTGGGGTGACGCGGCTACAAGCCAAGGACACCAAGGATGACCAGCAAAGCACCAGAAGCTGGAAGAGGCAAGGAAAGAGTCCCCTACAGATTTCAGAGGGGCCATGGCCCTGCCGGCCCCTTGATTGCAGGCCACTTGGACTGCAACAGAATAAATGTTTATAGTTTCAAGTCACCCAGTTTGTGCTACTAACAGGAAACTCCCACAGTTGGTGGTAGATTTGAGGGGATGTATTTGAGAGATGAAGGTAGACATTGGGCATGGAGGTGAGTTTGAAGATGAAGTTTGGATGTAAGTTGAAGGAAGGATGAAGTTGAGGGTGGAGGCAGGGGCTAAGGGGTTAGGATTGGGATGGAGTTGGGGTTCAGAGTGAGGTGGGAGAGGAGAAGAGATGGGGGATGAAGGAGGAGGACTGAGGTGGGGGTTGGAGTTTGAGGCCATGGCTGGGGCTAAGGATGCCAATGAGGTGGAGTGTTAGAGGTTAGGGAGGGGTAAGGTCAAGGACAAATGTGGATATTTTGAAGGGAGATGAGGTTGAGGTTGAATTTGAGGGTAGCAAGGGAGAGAGGTTGAAATCGGGGATGGGAAGGGATTGGAGGAGATGAGACTGAAGTTGGTGATTCAGTTGTGGTTGGACAAGGGGGTGAGGTTGAAGATGGCAGGTGGAGAGAGGGACAGATTGAGGATGAGGGTGGAGATAGGGCTGAAGCTGGAACTTGGCAAGGGGGATTAGGACTGCAGAGGGGATGGGCTGGCCTTGTACATGGAGGTGGGCAGATGGAAGTTGCGGGTGTAAATGGAGATGGGGTCACAGGTGGAGACTCGGTGATTCTCCCAGGTCTGGGCCAGGACTCCCAACTCACCTGACAATGGCTCCTTCACCTTTGGGGGCTCCGGGACCTTGGGTGGGGGATCGGGAGCCGCCTCACCTGCAGGCACCACCCGCTCGGCCAGTGACACCCGCTGGGGCTTGGGCCCACGCCCCAGTCTCAGGAAGGCCAATCTCCGAGCAGCCTCCCCAGCTGCCTCCTCATCGCCGTGGGCTCGGATCCCCTGAAGCCTGGCCAGGAGGCCAAAATCTGCCGAGCTCCTGCGTATCCCAGGTGTCAGCACACGGCCCAGGAAAGAGCGAGGCTGCTCGTCCCCGGGGCTGCCCGCCCGCCGGCCAGGGGTTCTGCCCAGCCGGAAGGGGGCCAGGCCTGCCAGCTTCTCCAGGGTGGCACGGCGGCGACAAGATGCTCCGTTGGGCAGGGTCCCCAGCTCCTCAGCCTCCTCTTCCAGCCCTGAAACTTCCTCAAAGGGGTTTCGAGAGGACCTCAGGGGTAGTGTCCCCGCTCGGGACACCTTAGAGTCTGCCACCCCTAGACTCTTCAGGATGGGCATTTTGACAGGCAGCGACCTGGGAAAAAAACAATGGACCATCGATGGTATTGGTGACAAGTGGTGTTGATGACAGTGCTTCTGTGTGCCTAGCATGGTCTGAGCATTTACCTCTTGAATCTGCAACAATTTCATGAGGTGAGGACTATCATCATGCCCATTTTGCAGATGAGAAAATTGAGGCTCAGAAGGCATTTGCCTCCAGTCCCACAGTGATTCAGGGACAAAGTTGGGATTCTCACCAGACCTGTCAGATTCCAGATCCCGGGTTCTTTCCCCAGAGCATGGGCATTCAGACCCTTTCCCTAACTCACTCCTGCCCTGGAGTGTTCAACATCTCAGTGGACCCTCCTACTTCATGAGGAAATAGGCTCAGAGAGGGGAAGCGTCTTTCCCAAAGTGGCACAGCCAGCAAAGGGCAGAGAGTAATAGGGACCCAAGCCCCATGCCACTGTCTACCCAGGCATCCAGTTCACACACTTGGGCACCTTGCTTCCTGTCCCCTGTTCAATTAGTACCCCTGTCCCCTCTGCCCCACCCCATCCATTCCTTCAGCCAAGTTACTGGGGATATTCTTTGTCCAGAATAGGTAAATCCACAGAGACAGAAAGATTCATGGTTGCCAGTGGCTGGGAGAGGGAGACTGGGGACTGACCCCTTAATGGGTCCAGAGTTTCCTTTCAGAGAGATAAAAATGTTCTGGAACTAGATAGTGGCTATTGTCGACAACATTGTGAATGTTGTAGATGCCACTGAATTGCACACTTTAAAATGGTTAATTTGATAAGTTTTATATTATGTAGATTTTAATACACACACACACACACACACACACACACACACACACTTGTTAAGTATTTGCCATGGGCCCAGACCTGTGTAGGCATTGAGAATACAGCAGTGGCCAAAACAGACCCAGTCCCTGCCCTCATGGGGCTTGAAGTTTCCAGAGTCTTCCCCCTTCCATCTCCTAAATCACTA